>NW_027472585.1:20348750-21047500 GCF_030347505.1 Rhynchophorus ferrugineus | reverse complement strand
GCAACCAAAATATGCACTCTAAATAAAATAGATGCTGTTTGAATTTTATAACTTTGAAAAACATAACCTTATATTTTATATTTGCCCTTGTTCTTCCATATTTTAAAACCAATGTATGTTAAATCATCAAGTATAACACAAGAATTTAATTATTATTACTATAGAATTATTAATGTAACACAAAATCTAAATATTCCAGATTTTTTAGCATTTTTCAACTATCGATTGAAAACAGTCGAAATAGTCGATATTAAAAAAACTAGCGACTGAAAATAGTAATTAACAGACAGGTGCATAGTTCGGCTGTTTTTTTTTCAGTTCGTTATGTCAGACGAAGATGTACGAATCCTTTCTTGTATAAATTGTGACAGGGGAAAGGACGGAGATAATTGCTTGGAGTAGTTAATTTTATATGTGGTTATATTTTCCAACGGTAGTATAAGCGAGGAAGAGATGTATAAATTCCTTCACGAACTAACTTTAAAAAAGAAAAGGAAAAAATAATTGCTAAATACTATTAAAATAATAATACATAACATGCAATTTATAATCTAATTTCAAACTAAGTAGAATTATTATTATACTTGAATGTTCTGTGGATCTTTAAAAAGAAATGGAATTTTTCTATGGAATGGAATAATACCCAACAAAGGTTTTATTGTATTTCAATGTGTTAATTGCTAATTTTAAATAATATACTACAATAAAGATAGACAATACAATAGAACATAAACAAAACCTAAAAGTAAAGATGTACAATAACAAAAAATACTATATAAAAATTAAAAATATACCTAATCATAGAAAAAAAAATCCATTACATACTTTAAAATGATCTGAACGAAATGATATAATTGATTTATTTATCATTGAAGGGAAATATTTTTTTACAAAAATCGAGGGAGTAATGGAAATATTACCCATTGTTGCAATAAAAACAGTCAACATTTTTACTATTTATCATTCCCAATTTTAATCTTTTTACTCTGTTACATTGACAATCTCGAAAAATATCATACCAAAATATTATAATAGTAATATACAATATATTGTTATTTACAAGCAAATTATATATAATTATAATAATATAATAAATATTGGGTACATTTTTGTAAAGGTCGCGGCTAGGACAACCGAGCCAGAACATTAAAAATCATTCGAATTGAACTACTAGAACCTAAAATAGTAACTAAAAATACGACTGAAACAGTCGATAGTGGTCAATTACTAAACATTCGATAGTAAATATATATATATATATATATATATATATGCGTATACACACCGGAGATGGCGGTGTAACGTATTCTAACAAAGTCACCATTGGATAGGTCTTTTCCTCCGTAGAAATATCTATTAATCGGCCAGCGAGAGGAAAGTTTAGTTAAGTTAGCCTAGTTTCTCGGTACGCTGTATCCAAGAGAGATAAATTGGGATATATCCTTCAAATTTACATACAATCTTCACATAATGAAACACGAGTCTAGACACAATCTTAACATCGCAGTTTACAAAAATCACACAGCTTTAGAACAGTAATCATACAATTCTGTTAATGTAGAATATTTTAAAATCGGTACAATGTGAATGTTGTCGTTACTAATGATTATGCTCGTCTATTTTTGTAGTTATGTGTATTTGTTTTGAACAATGTTGTCCTTTTCATTTAATTTTAATTAAAAAGAAAAGCAATTGTGTCTGATTAGTTCGAACACGTAGACGAATGAGCCTGTTAAAGTCATCTGGTTGCTAGACGTACGCAAAATTCTTGAAAACAATAGTGATAAGAGGTTATAACTCTAACCTATAAACTATTGTGGTTGTATAGTTAACTGTAGTTTTTAGATGTATTGTAAGGTTAAAATAAATTATGTTTGATAACATTTTTATTCAATTATTTTATTTAGATGATAATTTTGTTGTATGTTAAAGCCAAACTGAACTAAAACTCAGGGTTAATGTGGCAACATTGCGATGTTTTGACGTCACAAATTTAAATGGCATATATACAAAATAACTTTGAAAATACTATTTTTTCTTCTAGAATTCTTTACGATAGCATTGCTGAGTCACAAGCGTTAAAAATTTAGAAAAAATACTAAGCTATTGTAAACCCCAAGCAAGTAAAGTAGATTGTATAGGGAATATAGGAGAAAATACAGTAGAAGAAAGTGTCATCTACAGCTGAACCAGGTTGAATCATTTAAGCTGCAGTGGCTTTTGGTTCTCTGGAATGGTGCGGATGGCAAGAAATGTTACAATCAATATTAATATCCGGGTCTTCGAAAATCTTAACTTACCAATCCTTTTGTTTGACTTCTAGACCTCTTACAGCTTCACAAGCTTGAGATCTTTTAATTGCGGTTTTTAAAACAAATTCTGTGTTTCTCTCTGAGATCATCTTAGAAATAAAATCCATTCATGCATAGTTGAGGAATGCATTCGGAAGTGCAGATTATAATGGTTTGAACATGTGTGTTGAACTAAAAGTGAATTTCTTAACGAAGGCTCGAACAGAAGAAAGAGCAATTTTAATTGAACTAAAAAGAAACTGGATCATCCGATAAAGCGACAAATAATAAAACATTAATATAAAAACATAATATTTTTCAGCCTTTGCCGCCGAATGTTCATGTTTTATTATTTTATGAGAAAACTTTCTAAGAATTTAAGATTATTTTAGAACAAACTCTTATGGAGATGGGATTCCTAAATGATTAAAGTTGATTTTGATGTGAAATAGACTGCGGATCTGGGTCAATTATAGATATGTGAAGTTGTGTAGGGAAAAGGAGGAGTTTTTGAGGAAAGGTTTTTTTAGAACTAGGTCAACTCCAACAAAGAATTGAGAGTAAATAAGAGTGTAGAGTCATTAAATGTACATTGCCGAAATACTTTCAAATGCCTGAAAGCCACAAAAATAATTGGAGAACAATTAATTTGAGTGCCTCATGTATTAAAGTTGGGGAACGTTGGAAATCATGTCGTTTTTGGTTCGCATTGCCATAGGCGAGAAAATCTAATACAGTAGGTAATACAAGGGAAAACCCGTACTTTAAGTAAAGTACACTAGCAAAAACGGCGAAAATACTTTCTAATCAACCAATTATACTACTCAAAAGGTTAACTTTATCAATTAAGAAATTACTGTAGAATATATTCTTACCGTCAAAGCGATAATTTATTTACCGAGACCTCTCCATCTCCTGTTTCTTAATGAAAAGTAATAAAATCTGCTAAAACCGATTCTTCAACGTCTAATTGCCAAGCACAACAATTTCCTTCTCCCCATAATCGTATAGAAGATCAAAGGGAACGTAGAAAAGTTTCATATTATATCCGGTTACATATACGGTGCGCGTGGAACATCCTTGGTAAATAATCCTTGAAATTTATAATTACTCCACTCTGTTAATTTGACGGAATGTCTGTACCATAAGTCAAGTTTTGTTCTTTGTCTTTTATAAGGAATGATAAATATAATGAGCGTATCGATTTGATTTAGTTAAAAGTCGAGAATATATTGTAAATAAACTGAAATAAATTCGTTGTTGTCTCGAATATTGTTTATTATACGTTTATGTAATTCGGGAGATTGATTCTGCCCTGCTGCTTGTGCCAGACTAAAAGATTTGATGATCTCTTATATCTAGACAATGGCAATAAGCTTCAGGGCCATTCAATTTAAGAGTCTAACATGGGGATGTCGACCGAGCAGAAGAGTATCGGTATTTTGATATATGTCTTTTAAGGTTTTTTTAAAATTAAGTACCACAAATCTCAAAATTGCACGCCAAAAACTTAATTTTCAAGGTTTGCTCAATATTATATTTTTATATATTTTATTATTTATCTTATTGAAAAATGTCGAAAACTATCGACCAAAAATATTGATATATCGATATTTTTTCGTCATGCCTAGCTTAACAAAAATATTGTAATTTTAATATGATCATAGAAAATTTATGTTTGAATATAATAAACATATAAATAATAAATATAATAAGTAACAGAAATTATTGGCGCATATGTACAAGGTAGGCTGTCAATGTATTAATTTTATCCTGTTTTATATGACACCAGGGAAATACCAGATGTCCAAGGTAGGATATTTTTTGAACAGGCCATGAATTTTATCGGACTATTTCTAAGAATCAACTTAATTCATAATATTAATTATAATTATCATTATAATATTATTAATAAGAAAACAGCCTTTAATAATACAATAATAATACTAAAATTTGAAAATGTTGAATAGTTTAATGTATCCAATTGAAAATGAATGTTGAAGTTATGATTTTTGGACACCTCTTCCAAAATGTTTGGGTTAGGTCTACTAACGACGAAATATTGGTCCCATTTGCAACTAGTCTAACTTCTGCAGCCTATTTAAAGTCTTTTTCGGCGACCGGGTTCGTGATAATTCCACGCGAAATTAATCAAACTATGGCAAAACGCCTGTAACATTCTTGGCTATACTCTAAACATAATTTTATTAAGGTATTGTATAACTGGGCCATCGCTTAAGAAATATGAGTTACTAACAGTAGACGGCAAGTATTAGCTGTGAATGAGCCCAAATCGCTGCAGTTGATTGCGATAAATCTTCGGTGAAAGTTCGACATGTGCTTTTTACCTCTTCTCTAACTTCTGTTGCAACATATTAAATTCAGAAATCCCGCATGGTTTGAAACATATATTATCTTAATATTATATAATGAAGACAATCTTAAATCAATATAACTGTGTGTCACACACATGCTAATGTTGCTATTGTCGTAATGTGGCTGGATTACCTGGAACGGTTGAAACTTACAAAGCATCGATTGCGAAATTTGAGTGTGGCTTTTTCATAAACATCTTGTGCAAATTCAATATTGTGTCTAGCCTAACTTTGCTTTTGTTCACGCCCATCTTGTTTATTTATGTAATATTTTTTCCCGGCAGACTTCCTAGGAATTAAATCTTGTGTTATAAAGGTAGCAATTTTGTTGTCAAAATTTCTCAATTTTTTGGCGTATCATCTAGTGTCTACCAATTAACTTTAATTTTACTGTCTTCAAAGGTTTCATTGTCTTTTCTTTTTCTAAAACAGTATATTTTTTGACTAGTTTTCCACTCTTCTCTTAAACAATATTTTCTTCTTTTCAGCAAAAGTAAATGAAAACGTAACCTAACGCCAAATTCACTTAAGGTCACGACTTCACCCAACAACGTAAACTAACGCTATTTTTAAAAGAAAACAAACTCAGGGAACGAGACGCAAATTATATGGGATAACTATAGACAAATATTGGACAAATGGAATATTATATAATTTTATTTGTTCGATCACAATAAGTTATTTCTCATAGTATTTTAAATAATTATTTTGATATGTACTGAACTTTTATTTAAACTATTTTGGTCCCCTATGCTGCTTTATACTATTGACATCAAAACCACCACCTTTAAATCGCGAGAATCAAAACCAACAATGCAAATATCATGGAGTATTGTCTCCATACATTTCTTTCTCTTCGAGAGAAGATCTCTTTAAATAAAACAAAGGTTTTATTTGACGTGACAAAATATTTAAAACGATCAACTGTTACAATTTCAACTGATATGCGAAAGCCATAAATATTTAAATATAAGAATTATTACATCCTATCAAACCCAATATTCATCTTAAAATCACTGCAGGGTTAAGTATACATTTTCGACCTCTATATAGCCGTTTTTATGAGGGAATTTATATTTTTCCTGATATGCCATTACCAGAATTGCTTTAGGGTATTTCTTTGTTGCAATTTTGGTGATGTATAATATTTTTGGTAGCTAAAGTAACCATAATAATACCATTGTTATCTAAAAATTATCAGAGCGGTAGGGTGGTTTCTCTTGAATAGAATTTTTCAATTTGGCATTGTCAGCATCGCCGTTGCTACCTTTTTATGGCAATATATTTAATATTCCTTTTTGAATTTGAAATTTAGAGTAATATATAAAAAAAGTAGAAAATATTATGATGGAGAATGTATTAAAAGGGGATTTTTTTATAGTTTTAGAGTAAGATTTATTGATTTAAATTATATTTATATTATTTTTTCCTTCATATTCGACATTAATGTCTTTTATATATTGTATTGCTAATATTTAATATTAGTTTTATTTTATTGATTAGTGCTAGTGAAAAGATAACAATTTGCTTAAATCGTATCGGATGATGCTACTGCTATTTTAAGTCTGCAGTACGTATGATGCCCCTTTAATTTTTATACCCCATCGGTTTAATAGTCCACGGATTTGAATTGGATTCTTCTTTTTTCACTTTTATTTTTTCCTGTTGATCCTTTATAATTTACCTTTATTCGTCTTTGAACTCGTTTTGTTTTGCTTTTATTCGTCGTTTACAATCTTCATTTCCTTGTTTTTTTATTTTTTTGTTTCTTGTTTTCTTTGGTATGTTTTCTGAAGCTTCCGTTTTTCCATTGTTTTATGTTTTACTTTCATTTTCCTTCATTTCATACTCTTTTAATACATTTCCAAAGCATCATTTCATTTCATACTAGGATTACTCATCCTTATATTCTTTATCTATTTCTTCAATTTTCGTCTTTTTTAACGACTTTTTTCCTTTCCTAACATTTTTCCTTTCAATTAATAAGCGAAAGTTAGGAGATCTCTCTCTGACCCACTTGTATGAGATCTTGGGAAGCAGAGTTTGCCCTTGGGTAGTAGGAATAATTTTTTTTTATTTTAGTATGGAATTATTTGAATTAATTTGAATTGTGTATTTGAATGTTACTCAACGTTATTGAATTTTTTCAATCTAAAATTAACTAATTAATTATGATATCATCTTACTTATTTCAATATTCTGTTGAGGATACTCCATACAATTTATTGTATTAAAAATACAGCCATTAGCCGATATCACATATGATTGAAAGTTTTAGTTAACTGGATACACCGGAAGTCATTACCGGCTTTTCCAGATGTCCTTTGGCTTAAGTGTGTGATACACATATATGTCATTTTTCACATATAGACATATTATATTTTTGAAAATAATGGATTTAAACCTCTTTGAAAATGTTCCATGGCTGAAAACCTCCATTTGCGGCACGCATTGCTTTTTTGAATTTAATTATAAGAAGAAAGCCGCTGAAAGTCATCGTTTGGTAGAAAATAACGGTGAGCATGCTCTAACCTTAAAAATATGTGAGGCGGGCTTTCGAAAATTCAAAAGGATTTCGATGTTAAAGGCAAAAACGTCCTGGTGGACTGAAAAAGTTTTATGATGCGAGACTGCAAGAGCTGTTGGATGAAGACCCAATCCAAACTCAAAAATTATTGACAGAATCATTAAATATGGCGCAACCGTTTAGCGACCGTTTATAAGCAATGGGGAAAATTCAAAAGATGGGAAGATAGGTGCGACATAAATGGAATGACAGTCAAATCAAACTCGAAAATCGTCTGTGGAATGCTACTTCAAAAGTACGATCGTTATTTCTGTATCGAATAGTAGCCGGTGGTAAATAGTGGATTTATTTTGAAAAATCACCTGGCGAAGCCATATGTTTTGGCTATTATGTCTCAGGCACTCTAGTGAGTATAAGTGCGTCCGGAATATGGTTAAATTTATTTTCATTTAACTTCCCTTTCTATGTGTCTGTGCTATTTGGATTGCGCTTTATAAATTAGCATTCCGTTTGCCTTCAAAGGCTGATACCACAGGGAAATGAATAAGATATATAATATGATTGACTAGCTGAGCGCAAGTGCACTTAATCATCACGATGTGATTTCAATTATCAATATTTTAGGATAATTAGTGAAATTAGAGGTATAAAAACATAGCCTAAATTAAATACATTAAAAATAACTTGTATCGATTGATAGATACGTGATCAACTTACGATTATCCCAAAATACATCCGGTCTTACCCAGCCTGGTTACTGGGGCGACAGTGATCATTTTCCTCGTCGTACTTTGCAATATTTTCTTTTGGATAATCATAATTATAAACAATCACAAACATAAATTTACAAATCCCATGTAGGATTCCAGACTGGTACAATCGCAAGGGTAAAACGACCGTGCTGTCGCTTTGACCACCTCCTCAACCAAACCGGTCAATTCACTTTTATTATATATTATCTATTATATCCTTAATTATTGTTTCAATATTTTTGATATAACCGAAGTGATGTACTTATACATGTACAAAAATTGATTTTTATTAACACGAACATATATTTAACACCATTACAAATATCCCTTTAAATTGTATTATATGATGTTTTTTAATTTGAGATTATAGGTATGTTTATAACCGTCCTATATTTTATTATTACTTTGGTCTATATCGTGATGGAAAACAAGCGAATAAGAATATTATGAATTTTTTATCAAAGGTATAAATTTAACAAATATGTGCGACACCAAAAATATCCCGTAGTCTAATTAATATATGTATATAATAAATCGAGCAAATAAGGTTAGACGTCGATGACGCTCAAAATAAGATTCCGTTACAACAAATAATTCGGTATTACCGATATGCAAATCGTCGATACGGTGACGCTATCGTGTTTTAATTAAAAAGCCCACACATGTCACGCTAAGTCGCCTTTCGACGAATTGATTCCCGACTTAATTAAAGCTGTCGCTCTTTCCAGCAACTGACGGCCTGGAACGATTAATTTTATATTTAATACTGGATATATCTACTAAATATTCTGGTCGCTGTTATTATTATGTACTTTATATTGAGTTTGGAGAAGTTCCTAATATATTTCAGCAAAAAAACAACTGGTTTTATTGCATCATTATTATTACTAATAAATAAAAGTACCGACATTTTTTGGATATCATATTAAATGTGTGAATTCCTAGTTAATAAGTCTGAATTCAAATAAAGCACCGGAATTAGATTTAATCTATGGAGGAATGTTAGAACAATTGTTATACTTTAAATCCCTGATCCCTGAAAAGATATCTCAGGAATATAAGGCCAATAATAAAACAGAATAAGAAAAGCACTGAACGATCGACTGTATTGAACTTTATATTAAGGAAAAAACAAATTTACCGCGTAAATTTCCTAAACGTTTGACATGATGGCTTTGACATTCAACAAAATATTTTCCAAGCCATATGCACTTTTTAGAATCGAACAAGGTGATGGCTATTCTGAATTGTAGGAAATGAGTAAATCAATTTGCTCTGTATTAGCGCCATACACAAATTGGGGGAAGCTGCAGTAGTCACATTCGCGAACGTTAGATCACTCTTAGTTGTGGACAGGAACTTAGTATTATCTATAAAAAGGCACCTGGTTATGAAATTAACTTTTTTATTGTTATATATTTTCTATTTATGTTATCTATCTATATATTATTATCTAGTTAGATATAATATATATAACTAAAGGAAATATTTATAGAGTTAATATAGATGCCTTGATAGGTATAATTTTTATTTTAGGAACTATTAATTATAGTAAACAATTTAATAAATATTTATTAAAATCTAAGTTCTATTAATTATAACAGTTAAAATGATATTTTTATTAACTAATTACATAGATTATTGATTAATCCAATATGAACTGTTCGTTGCCAATATAAACAAATATAAGCTACTCTAAGATTAATATTTTGCATTCGAGTGACTTGTATTAGTTTTCATTATTTTCCTCTTAACAACTCCCTGACCTACCACAATCACCGAAATGTATAGTAATTAATACCCCTAGATTCATTCTAATCTTTCAGCATACTTAATGGCTTTACAAACTATACCTATAAATAAAATTTGACTGGATGCCTTTTTATGTGTCGACGAAATTAAACAGATTTAAGGATTGCTGGCTTGGTTGGTGCAGTGGTCAAGGAGGCTGGACAGTCCTGCTACGTTACTTCTCCTATGTTCGCGATTGTAATTGTAACTGTCTTTATAGGCAACAGGGGAAAATCCGGCGAAGAATAGCCATCCCAGTCATGCCAGTATCCAGGCAGGATAAGACCGGAAGTGTTTTGGAATGGGCTCTAAGTTGGTCACTGGCCAGTCGGCAGACTTAATGCTGTGGACCTTGGTTCGAAGCCTATGTCAAACAGTATTATAAATAAAATAAAAAGTAAATTATTATAATATATTAAACAGTAATATGAATGTTATGTTTGTTATGTAAAAATTATTATATTCCAAATATTATTATAATAATAATTGGAAATGACACCAAACGGAGTTTAATATTTATTGCATGTTGTTTGTTGTTGTTGTTGTTGCAGACAAACACGATACCTTCCAAGTATTTCCATTCGATTTGATAGGACGAATAACGATTATCCATGAAAAAAAAACAAACTCCTAAGAGCGAAAGTAATACAAAAATGACGATTTCTTTTTCAGTTTACATTGGGGAGTAGGACAATGTCTACAAGCCTGAGGGGAATAAACAGTGTTACCGCCTGAGGCAAAGCAATTTGGTTCTATTCTCAATCCTCTTTTTTCGAAGATCTTAAGGATATTGTAAAAGAAGTGCCTCTCGTAACCTCCACAGTTATGGCATAGATTTTCAATTAATTTAAATATTTTTACAATATATTTCAATTAACTGAAGTTCCGATTAAAGCCAGTGTCTCTTAGTTTCTTAGAATGTATAGAAAATTATTAGTAGTAAGCAGGAATTAGTTCTTAGTCATGACTTTTATTGAACACAATTTAATATTATTTGTTGCAAATTAAGTTAAATCATTGAGTATCTTCTTTATATAATTTAATATTATTTGTTGCAAATTAAGTTAAATCATTGAGTATCTTCTTTAAATTATAGAAATTTGGAGGTCAGTTGTATCTATTGTGTTTAAAAACGCTTGGTAGTACTGATAAGTGCATTAAGAACCGCAAGAGATTTTAAAAGTTTAGGAACGTTAAATATAATTGCATCAACTGAAAGTTGAAGCGGATGTAAATCATTTTATCAGATTTCTGTGCCCTTAAAACTAATACATTAGGGTCTAGAATTGAAGTAATACAAACGCTATATAAATGTTTAGTGTTAAAATGTATTAGCGATATTTGTTGGTAAAACTGCGACATATTCATTTAAACTACTGTTCTAACAACCTAACTATAAAATTCAATGGTTTTGGCACTTCCCTATAGAAATAATAATTTCTTATTTAGTATTAGTGAGTTATTTAGTATATACGGAGGCTAAATATAGAATTCTCAAAACTGTATTTTCAACATGCGTCACTTTTATTGTTTGATATGAAGAAACGTGCGGCCGAATTCCAACAGACGCCTTAAAATTGTACGGTAATGTTGCTTCAAGATATTTCCATTGCTAGTTGCCGTGTCAACGATTTAACGGAGGCGATTTTAAAGTCAATAATAAAGAATGGACCGGTGGACAAAAAAGTTCTGAAACAACGAATCTCAAGACTTATTGGACGAAAACCTAGCTTAAACCCACAAGGAACTTCCAGGTAACCTACCAGTTTATGAGTCAGCTTTATCTGTGATGTATTTACATGTCATATGACACATAAAAATAACAGAAAATAGCTATAAAAAGAGCAACACGATTCGATTAAAAGCAAAAAAAAATTGAATGACCTATTGTGGCTGGCCTTCAAAACTGGATCTATCAAACTGGAAGAGTTGTGTTGAGCATGTGATCAGCGATGTGTAGTGAATTTCGAAATACCAAAGCAAAATGAAACTGTTGGTGTATATGCCTATCGGGGTTAATTCAATAAATTTAATGACTCATTGTTGCAAACAAGAACAATAATAATGAGTAACAGTTCATATCTTTGCATGAGAATATTCGGTTACACATTGCTGTTCGAACTGAGACTTCTGCCATATCCAGCGTACTCACCAGAGATAGTGCCTTGTAATTGCCGCTTGTTTAGGTCGATCGATGCATCATTGTTTGGCTGACACACGGTTTCTAATAAAGAAGAAATGCGAATATGAGACGATGCTTATATCGCGGCCTCCCTAATATCTTTCTTTCGATACTGAATCATTATATTGCTGGAAATATTTGAAAATATCGTAGAATAGAATATTAGAAGACATTATTAATATATATTTTACAATTTTTATTCAATAATCTTCTTTACAAAGTGAAAGACAATCATCAGAGTATATAGACTATTCATTTTATTCAATGAATTTCGTAAATATATAATAATAATATAACGAAGAGCTTACGGTCGTTGGAGCATAATATATACAAATTTAATGAGATTTGTTTACGAAGTCTAGACAGTTTCGAATATATATGCGGTATATTAGTGATGTTTTCATAATAGATTTCAATATTTGGCGGTGAATAGGTTTCTAGTTTTCCCAATAATCAATACTCAACCAATTAAAACGCATAAATATTCTTGGGTCTCAAATGTTTTCCCTACCATTGCATAAAAGGAATTAATTTTTGAATTATATTTTAAAGTAAAAGTCTCTATGTAAAAATAATAGTCTTATGGTTAAATCAAACAAAAAAGAGATGCAATCTTAATTAATCAAGGAATGTAATTTTATAACTCACATGTAACAGTTAAATAGCCATGAGTCGCTGGTTCATTTTAAGACACCATTTTATTTTAGCGAAAGTAGTGGCGACCTTTGGCCGGTGATATAAACGAAACTAACCGGATAATCTCACTCTAATTTAAATAAAACCCTTATGTCTAGATTTAAGATATCATTTTAGGTTCTAATCAGATATCTAATTATATATGAATAACAGTTTGGATAAGAATGTCTTAGCAAACCGGAATTAACCAGATTGAAGAATTTTATTATAAAATCAAGATAGAGTCGTGTCTGCCGTTAATGGCATCGATATTATCTCCACAGGATTTTCTTCCACAAAGAATCCCAAGCCTCATAACTCTGACCCGGAGTTTTATGTCACGAAAACGCACCTTTTATACTATCCAGTAATATATTGCAGCAGCGAGCAAAGGATCCATAAAAGTAAACCTTATTATGCGCATCAACATTCATAAACGAAATCCCACCAACGCAAATTACATCAGCTCGTTTCATCTATTGTGTCAGGAACAAAAAGTTTTCGTCAGATTATAACCTGTTATTTTCGATGAAACCTAACATAGGACAGATGTAAACTTGACTGCGAATGGATTGAAATAACAATTTACAGCGTTATCATGCTTCTTTCAGTAGGCATTAAAATATTTTTTAGGTGATACCAACGTAATTACATTCATTGAAATATAATTTTTTTTAGATAAAGTTGGAATACATTTTTGCAAAAATAAAGCAAGATAGAAAAAAAAGACAAATAGATAACAAAATTAATAAAAAAAACTCTCAAGTTAGTATATATTATAATCATAGAATGGTTCGTTGTTTTAATTTTAAATCTAAATACATTTTAATCTAATTACTGAAAAAAAAATGACAGAGACCTAAAAGCAACCACAGAACCCTTGTTAACCAATGTGAGTGACAGTTCCATGGAGGTTTTTGGTTTCATTTCAAATACATTCGAATGATACGATTTATACCACGTACTTATATCACCCAATGCCTCATTTTTA
Source organism: Rhynchophorus ferrugineus (assembly GCF_030347505.1). Taxonomy (NCBI): domain Eukaryota; kingdom Metazoa; phylum Arthropoda; class Insecta; order Coleoptera; family Curculionidae; genus Rhynchophorus; species Rhynchophorus ferrugineus. Next base: position 21,033,916 of record NW_027472585.1, on the reverse strand, counting down.
AAGTGAATTGGAGAATTGAAATTGAAAAATCGGTGGGAAAAATATTGAAAAATAAATAATTCCAATAAAATAACTAATATTCATAGTAATTAAGAACCTCAAAAATATTTATTTAAATTATAAGTATGAATACTGAGACTTCACTAAGATGCGTTACGAAACATTGACGTCATTCAATTTGGGTATATGCGAAGTGCTTCGATTTTATTTGGAATATTCATTTCATAACTCAAAATCAGCAAATCTGCAAATCTGTCCAGAATCAATGGTTCTTTGTAACATTTTTTGCATTAACCAGTATACTGCTGTTCGGAGTGTTGAAATGTAAAAACTCTCAGAAATCGTTTAGAAATTCGAATCTTTTCAAAATGTTTAAACTATAGCAGATGAGAGCGGTTCTTAATGTTAGTTGTTGCCATGCTCAAATCGTCAATCTGCGTGTTTGGTTCTAGTTTTAGAGCTCGCGCATGGTCGCGGCCCTGGGGCCTTATAACGGATTGCATAAAATATCAACTGAAATACGTTTTTGTGCTGTGATTGTACGCCAGAACAAGAGAAAAAACAGACATAACTTTGCAAAATTGACTAAAAGAGTTTTTTTTTAAGTTTGTGGTTGTTACTTGCCTGCTAAAAATCTTGACAAATGCACTCAAAGAAGCTTATTTGTAGTTCAGCGAACGTGAAGTAACACTGACAATCCATGAGTATCAAGTTTACATTTTAACGCTTACAGAACAAAGTTGTACAAGCGGTCATTTGGTGAAAATGTACCATTTTCATTTTCTGTTCCAATGTTATGGAGGAAACAAAAATCGCGTATATGATAACTACTTTTGTTCGATGAATACAGTATAAATATGGTGGCATGTTATCAGTGTCAAAGTCATCTCCACGTACTCAGAGTAATCCATTGCCATTTTGTCTAGGTAGATGTGAAAAAATGTTTTAATGACATCTTAATAACCGGCCAGCAATGAAGGTGATTTCCTTATCGAAGAAAAGCATATAATTTAAGCATATTCGAAAACGAATAGCTGACGTAAAGATAACAAAATGTTTAACGCCTGAAGAAACAGAAGGACCATCATTTAAAAGTGTTTTCCATAGCTTTCTTGGTAACCATAAGTCATAGGATTACAAGCACATAATCGACATTTGCATCCAAAATTAACCACAATATTGAAGTTCGAATGTCACGCAAAATGTATTTTCTGCAATCGTATTTTGATTTTATTACCACAAAACTTGAGTGATCTGCACCTAGTTATAGCGAAAATAGAATGGCGATACTAGGGATTTTGAGACGAATGCGTGATTACTTATGGATTAATGTGTGAGCCAGATCTCAAGCGGTATAAAAGACTAACCTTTGTTCATTTTTGTTTTATATTTTATAATTCAATAAATGGGCGTTAATAGCAGCTTTAACAGCTTTTTCTTGTTCAGGTCCAAAATCGTGTATTCTAGTGTAATTTTTATAGTTAACAGACGGTGTATGATTAAGTTACGGTTATATATAAACTTCTAATATATAATGAAAGAAAGTGTTGCTACTGTTTCTATCTATACTAAACCTTCCATATATTTTCAAACAGTAAAGGATGCATAATTAGAGCAAAATTATTATATAACTTTACAATACTCCATAAGTACAAAATTTATGTTTGGACTTTATTTAAGATATAACATTCTCTAAAGTATTCTAGTTCTAATTCTAATCTTCTCAATATGCAATTTAAAGCCAGGTCTCTGTTAAATTTATCTTAGCTTAATTGGCATGAGTGGTAACAACTGACATACATAAGACGCACATAATAGGCTGTAAAGGTCTGATAGTCACATGTTTTAACCAAACATGTATCAGTTGATCACAAACAAGTGAAGGTTAGGTGGAAATTGATCGAACTATTTGATGCACAAGAAACCGGATATTTATTAATCTTAGCATTTTGTAATGTAATTATGTTTGTTAACTAACTTAATTTTTTTTTTAATTTTTTCTGTATTTATAATCGTTCACTAATGATGTAAGTCTGGCGTTCATATCTTGTAGAACCGATTTGGTACCGATTTCATAGACTCTTAATTAACCAAACCCATGTCATGATATAAAATATTTTCATTTACTAGGTTGGTTTTGAAAAAACAATAAAGTTATTACACATTTGTCACAATGTTTACAATAAATAAAGCTGTTGTGCACTGACATCTATTATTGATCAACTTACTGGAAGATTGTTCGACTATATTATTACGTTGAGGATCATCACATCATCAATATCTATTAGAATACATAATTATATCATAAAATTATCAAGATAATATATAATAACTATAAAACTAGTAATCATAGAACACTATAGAGTGCAACAAAACAGTTATGTCCGACCCTGATGGGCCACAGAAGCCTTTTGTCGTGCATTTAACATTTTGTTATTACACACATCAGTGTTTCTTTAAAATACATTTTTTTTGCAGAAATAATATTTATTACGGTTAATATAAGTCCACACTGGTTTCAAGACTTATTAATAATTGGATTGAATGTAGGTCTAGTGTATAGCGGATAAAGGACTGATCCTAATACATTTCCCTGTGGTACACCTGCATTGTTTCTTCAAGTTAGTCCTCAAGAATAGGCATTTTCTTATTTGACCCTGAAGACCCTATCCGTCATTTCAATTACATATGACTCTAAAATTTTTGAATATTGATTAGAGAGAACTATTTCAACATTATGATTTAAATCCTCATGCCAAAATTTATCGAAAGCTTGAGCTAAATCTACAAATGTTGCAGAAGACATTTTATTTTCATTTTGATATTGTCAATTCCGTGAAATGTGCATGATTTCAATGCAAATTTTTTATTATAATTTTTACATTGCCGGCAATCATTGTTCGCCAATATGAACATGGTGGCGCAGTAGTAAAGGCGACAGGATGGTCCATCTACTTTTGCGATAGTCGCGGGTTCGGATCCTGCTGGGGCATACTCGTAAATTTATGTTTGTGATTGTCATATATATTAATTTGTCATTGTTAGGCAAGAGTTCAATATCCGACAAGGAAAATGATCCCAGTCACGGTAGTGACCAGGCTGGATAAGACCAGATGTCTTCTGGGATGATTTATAAGTTGATTACTAGCCAGTCGGTATGCTCTGTCAAGAACCGTGGTTCGGAGCCTACGTTAAAACTGTAGGTCCAGTCAAGATGAACCCCTAGTTAGGTAGAAGAAGACTTTAAATTATACAAAAAAAATTGGGTGGCTTTCCTAGTTTAGGTACCATAATCACTTCAGCAATGTTCCAGAGTTGTTGTACATATTGTAGTCTGAGTATTGTCTTTATTCGATTGATGATTGTAATTATATCATTTCTTAGAAGTTTCTTTGATAGTTTCCCGATAATAAGGTCAAAACGAGTAAAAATGTAAAACATTTTTTTTAAGTTCATTTAAAGGGGCAAATGGAATTTTTGTCCTTTACTGTCCATTGTAAGGATTGCAGATGTAAGGCGTTGCAGGATAATGATTCAATATCATCCACTGTAGGATATTGAAACATTCTCTCGAAGTGGTCTGCAAATCAGTTAGTCTTTTCGTGATTATCTCTGATCGAGGTCCTAATTTTTTATTGCAGGCGTTTGAACGATAGGTCCTTTTAAGTTTCTGGTAGCTCTCCACTGCGAATAATTACTTCTAGCATTATTAGCACGCCCCCCATGCCAAATTGCGCATGTGGTCTTTTCTTTGGCTTGTATAATTGTTTAATTTCATATCTCGTTTGGAACGTAAGATTATTCAATTTAATGCTAACTTGCTGAGCTCTGGAATAATGGCTTTTCTTCCTCCTTCTTTTCTTTATTGCTATTAATTCTAGAATTTCGTTAAAGTAGTTATGTTTTCTACATATATATATATATATATATATATATATATATATATATATATATATATATATATATACATGTTATATATATATATATATATATGTAGAAAATATAATACATATTTTGTAGTGACTTTCAACAAAAGCACTTTAAAGTACTTGAATAAAGACTGGATCAATTTCCAATTTGTAAATACGTGACCTATGGTGGACAATTCTAATCAATCTTTCTTGTTGTTGACAGGCATCAACAAAAAAAACGAACTTTGTTTTCGTTTTTTTTAACGGTCTAACTCGTTCCTGCTGAATATGGAGAAATAGAATGGGGAATGGAGAAGGTTTTTTTTCGGTGTCCGAATCGAAGTTCTTATTTAAGACTTGTCAGGAGTTAATATAGGACCCGATTGGTTAGTAATAAGTTTACCAATATGATTTCCTGCTTCTCGATCTATACGGACAGATATGTCGCCCGGTTATTCGGTTTCAGTAATTTGTGAGTTCTATATACATTATATAGAAAAGTTCAATAAAAAAAGTGGGATGATTATTAAATATCCTTGGAGCCGTATTTACAATATCTTGAGCTGCTAATATTTTCCGGTGCACAAATATTTTTCGGGGTACTTTATTGGCATATTAAGGAATTTTGATTGATTTTCTGTAACAGCTGAACATAAATATTCAACATAAGTTTTTTGCTAATACTGAGAACGGAGTTTTTGTTTAAATGGCACCAGGAATTAATATAGAATTCTATTTTTTAATATACACAACAAGTTGTGAAATATAAACGGGGTTATAATATAAAAACTAATAATTTACTCTGAAATGCTACTTACAGCGATTTATATCTATTTGACACAAACTAAATTATTTATATGTATAGGTGCCACTTATTACTACCATTCAATGTCATAAGCATGCTATCTCGCTTTCGAATACATAATACACAACACAAGGCAAATATAGTTAGGTCCGTTTTCCAAAGCACAGTAACTTTTGCTTAGTTTAGTTTGTTTGTTTGGTATGACAGCCTGCATATTTGGGTAGAAAATGATTAAGAATAGTATGATTAAGTAAAATTATATTTTACATGCTTTGTAGATTGAACAAATTCATGTGTCTACTTGCTGTAAAAAAACGGACCTTTGCGAAAATTTCATCCGAACATTACTAACAAAATTCTATAAAAACAAGAATCGTATGTCCTCTTGGTTTATAAAATATTTAGAATTTTATAATCAGCTTTATTTAGAAATTTAATGAATGAATATTAATTTTAGTAGAGATATAATTTGATATCTGGTGAATAGAGAACAGCTGAGAAAAATTATTCTTGCTTAAGGACTGATAATAATTGATATGATTGTGGGACATAGTATATTATTGTACTAGATGTAATTCTAAATGTTATTAAGATTTCTCTGTAGATTTTGGTATTAATTTCTGATTTATTTCAGGATATTTTTGTAAACGCATTTTTAAACAAAACACTATCTGAATATTGCAGGTAATTAATATGTAAATTTGTGCATCAATATTTTAGTGAGAGAAAAATAAATTGCATGAGAAAATATAGATACATACAAGTAAATTAAATAATGAAAATATGCAACAGTTAAAATGAAGCTAACTAAATTATTTGCATAGATGGTACACATAGGACAAATGCAAGTTATTTAGAGTTATTTACAAAATATTTGTAAGGATTTTAAATCATTGACCATTAATTTTATAATATATAATATATATAACATTTTATCGTTTGGGCTTTGTATCATTTATCTTGATTACTTACTCTATAAACCTCTAATAAGTTTCAAAAAACCAATAGTTAATTTAATGGTTCTAAATATATTCTTTTAATATATATTTCCAAATTGTAAATATTAAATTGCCTAATTGTGTTCGGTATTGTTTTAATATACATGCTAATTTCAGATATCAATTTCAAAATTGTTCTATTCATACATTTTCAGTTTTAATATACAAATATGTATTACTTCATTTATTATTCCATATTTAAGTATATAACATTAAACATAACATGTATAAAATAAAAGCAAAGAAATATATTTGACACTCTAAAGTTATTACAGTTCTGAAAACACTCTTACTTATGATAATTGTTATAATGTTCAGTGGTGTAATAATTTAAAATTATCGATATATTGTTGATTATTGAAATTTTATGGAAAATTGATTTAATGAAATGCCATTTAAAAAAGGTGTTATTGGTATTTATATTAATATGTTTTAATATACACTAACGTTTATTAATTTAATTAATGTTATATATCAAATACATTTGTAATCTGATATTGAGAGTACTGGGAAAACAAGTTTTAGTAACATACCATATTCAAATTATTCTTTATACCCTGTTATGAGAGAAATATGATTAAGTTGATAAATTGTGATGGAATGTTTCCACAAGGTGATCCATTCAAGATACCAAGAAAGTCAGTAATTCCATCTGACTTTTCTTTAAAATTTGATCATTTTTGTTACACGTTGTGTGCCAGACGGTCAGATAACTATTATTTTTTATTTAATTACTTTACACTTCGTCTCATTTCTTTATTAATACGAAGCACTCCGGTAACTAGTAAAATAACATTGTTAATCACTTAAGATATACCAGAGATATGCGAACTCCATCTACTAAAAATAAACGAATTTATAAAATCCAACTCCTTCAAAATAATTTCGAGTACTTGGGAGGCCAAAGATAAACATAACTCGGCATTTCCTAATTTCGATTTAACCGTATCATCTTCGAAGCCGTGTCATTAGCTCGACGTTCGACAAATTCGAAATAGGTTGCGGCGGATTTCGCTCAGATTGATTTCACACCGAACGCTCCCAATACATCGGATTGGAAGAGACCGCACATAATTTATACATCCAACAAAAACCAAGCGGAGCATAAATAAAATAATATATCACGTTCTCACCATGCCCTCAGAAATTCTATATAATACGTTTTTTATTATTTCATCGTGATATATAGTTTCGGGTGATTTAAATCATATGGGGTGATTTACTTTCTGAAAAAAAAATGGTAAGACAAAAGTACGTATATCATTTGTTAACAAAACGTTAAACTTATAAGAAGTAATAGGCTAAAATCTATGGAGAACTTTTTCTACAGCTTTTGCTTTTTAGTTTTTTTCTCTTCATTCGTAGTTTCAAATACTCGAACGTCAGCAATATTAAAAGACTTGGAAAGGATTTGTAGAAGAACTGAACAATCTAGTTCACTTAAAGTATTCAATAAAATTACCCAAAATTTGGGTTTAGGAGCTCCAAAATCCATCCTAGATAATCTGGTATCACTCCAGCCCAGAATATTAGAATGCAATTAAAGTAATTAATTATAAGATATTAAGCAAACTTTTGCCACAAAACAAAAACACTTAAAATAAAATTATTTCAAACGTTATAGAGCAAAGGTTTGAAAAAAGAAATATTGAAAGGTACAGGTGAATCTATAAATGACTGCTAGATCTAACGCATGACAAACTATTATGTTTACTTAATCCTAGCTCGGGGACAATTGACATCACCAAAAAGCCAACAATTTGGAACGAACCTTCGAACCTAACGAAAGTGAATTTTAACATAATTTACCATTTATTAAGTGCAAATTCAATCATTCAAGTAATCACGACAAATGAAGGTCAACCAATCATGAAAAAAAGATAATACCTGAATATTTGTTCGGATTTATTACCAGACATTCTACAATTGGCAATAGGTGAATAGACACCATAGAAGAAGCCTACGATTGCAGCAAAGGCTGCTCAACTCTATTTTTATACAGACTCTAAGACTTGGGCCAGGTTGGGTATATAGGACATATCCACAAACAACAGTCGAACAAGATAACGCTTATTCTGCAATAAAATAAGCTAAAGCAGGTGTACCACAAGGAAATATCTTATAGGTAATTGTTTGGCATTACAACTTTTACTGATGGTAGTGCTATATTTACTGTTGGAGACAACAGTGAAGAACAAACAGATACTATATGAATAATTATTGACACTAACAACAAAATAATTTCATGTTAATTCTGAATCATTGCAACTTTTGCACAAATTGTACGGTCAAAACGTTTGAATTTGTACTGAAAAGAAAGAGAGCTAAAGAACAAGCTGGATGTTAGTGGGCATTAGTATCAAAAAGACAAAAATATTTGCAATGCCACTTATGGCCATTTAGCCTCAAGCCCATATCTTCCAGTTGATATAGAGGACCGACGATATAAGTAATTGAAGCTATGAAACATTTGACAAGTCATTTAAGGACAATAGTTAATTGAACACTTTAATTATTGTCTCATTTCTTTCAAAAGGTAAACCTGTTTAATTTTTTTTCCAATGTAAACGAAAATTAAAATGTAAAGTAGGCAGATCATTAGATGGCTTTCATATGGCTAAGACTAGACTAGACTAGACACAAAGCTGGAAAAATATTTTAATTTATTAATTTATCATTTAATTTAGAAATATATTAATTTAAATTAGAGTATTATAATAAAAATGGTTTTTATTGAGATGTCAATAATTTAAACGTAACCAATTGAGCCAAAGAATTTTGGGCAAATATCATTAATCGAGATTCTCGAAACTACTTTTTCATAAAACTTAAGAGGCTTCACAAGAACGATGAGTTTATTATTGATTTTCTTTAAATTATACACATATATATTGCAAATCCTCAGTGTTAGGAAAGAAAAGGTATTGCATTTTAGCAAAACTATATTTGAAAAGAGGTAAATGTTTGACATGAACGTAGAAAATAAAATAAATTCAAAATCATGCTACTAGCTGTCATTAGTTGAGGGATATCTAGATATTCTTTTGTTTTTTTTTTCACTTGAGATCGAATGAGCAATATTGAAAAATAGTATATATAGTATGTAAGAGCCAGAACTACAAAAAGAACTGATTTTTTGAAATGACTGAGTAACCCATTATTTACTAGCATTAAGTTTAAAATTTAGTTTAATAGGGAGGAGACTTTAAAGCCATGGGGTTATATATATTTGATCTCAAAATATTAATCGCTTATTCAATCACCAAATTGATACATAAAATGTATAAATCCACATGACTGTAGCTACCAACTCTATGTTATATTTTTATCCTCTTTAATCCTATATCTCAATCCAATATGCTGATATTAATGCTGAAAATTTTTCTCAACTGATTTGGTTTCAGATAATTTTAGATTCCTATTTTTAGATAGCTATGTACTATCTCTCTATCTTCTTTTAAGGAATTTTTATATCTTGTTTCTCTTACCAATGTCCTCGTAGCTCTGAACTGAATTTGAATGGATGCCAACGGAATTTACAATAGCCAAATACAGGCAAATATTTGCCAGTTCTGAATAATTTAATATATTATTCGTTTACTTGGAAACTGATCAAATCCTACACATCATCGGATATCACACCCATCAAAAGGTTTGTAGCTTTACATTGCTTCATCTCTTCTAATCATTTCCTTTATTATTATGTTGAAAATCAGTGGAATCACGACATGGTTTTTATTCTAAGAAGTCTGAACATGTTTAATAATATTTGGTCAATTGTAGAACAAAAATAAACTAACGGAATGACATAAATCTTATACACAGAACTTGATCAGCTCGATCTTGCTAATTCTCACTTTGTGTCTTTTAAATTTAATTAGTCCTTATATATTCTAAGGCATTATTTTGAAATAAAGATTAAACATTGCTGTTAACAGTTCTCTAATGCATATTTATTCTTTATTGTTACAGTTAATATCTACAGTGATGGACAAGAATATATAGCAACAACTCTATTAAAGTGTGAGAAATAAGCAACACAATGAACGTCAGTGCGAACGCGACCTTCTGCGACTTGAAGCAGTTCAGCAAAGACTTTCGCAGTTGTCACATATACCTCAGCTTCATAATCTGCATCCTAGGTTCAATCCTCAATATCTTGAACATCTGCATCTTGAGCACGAAGCAGATGCGATCGCCCACCAACTACATCCTCACTTCTCTCGCTATAGCGGATGTTATCGTCATGTTCGAGTACATGCCCTTCGCCTATATGCAGGATAAAAGAACGGCTTACTACAGTTATGGTTTCTCGTCTTTTATCATTTTCCATGCTGTCTTTACCAACGCATTTCATTTCATATCTTGCTGTTTGGCGATCATCCTAGCTATATGGCGGTATATAGCGGTGAAATTTCCACAGAATAATCAGAAATGGTGCAGCGAAACTCGAACAAAGTACACCATTTTCTTTACGTACGTTCTGTGTGCTTTTGTGTGCTTTCCGTTGGTACTATCTCTAAAAATAAACTCGAGCTTGGCGTATAAAAAACCAGACGGCAGTATAGTGTTCGTCAAACCCCAGGATATAGCCGTAGAAAACATCACGATATACCTGACCGCATACAGAAACTCTATATTCAAGAACATCAGTTTCTACGTGTATGGTGTCGTCTTGAAACTGATCCCTTGTATATTATTGGTGGTGCTCTCCACGCTTCTCATCATCGAGTTGTTCAAAGCTCAGCAGCGAAAGAAGGCGTTGCATACGTCCAATAAGGACACGCGATTGATCAAGAAAAAGCTTAATCAGAAGCACGTGGACAAGGAGAAGCAGTTCAATAGGACGACGAAGATGCTGGTTGTTGTGTTGTTACTGTTTTTGATGGCAGAGTTTCCTCAGGCAATGATGGGCCTGCTTCTTCACATATTAGGGGATAAATTCTATACGGAGTGTTATATGCCATTAGGTAAGTTACATAGTATTTCTTTGATTATTTTTGTATAGAGTCACGTGGAGTAACCACACGCAGTTGAGAAGCGTACGCAGTGAATCTTGTGCGAATAGCACAGTTGACGGCTGGTCACTACCTGTCGTATTAAGTTCGCATCTGATCCCTAAGCTAGTATATCACGCCACGAATACTTATGTCATAATATTATTTTTGCATAGTTTTCTTATTTATTTTAAATTTATTCAGATGATAAAGGTATTAAAATAACTATAAATTGTTAAACAAAATAACCTGAAAAAGGAGAATTTAATTACTAAGTATTTTTTTACCTTCTAGACTTAGAATGTCTCGCAAAATAGAAGACAATTTATAAATATATTGCATTCTAGTAATTACCGCTAATGTATATTAACGGTACATCCATAAACCATCAATATTTAGTTCAAGTTGATAATTCGATAGCACAGCACACCACTGACGGATCTATTAATCAATACCAAGTGAATTTAATTTTGGACACAGTCTTAATTTAGCCAAAATGTTGCTTTTTAAAAGATATCACAGCTTCAGCATTCAGGGTCATTGGAATATATCCTTTCGATAATAACCGTTTTACAGAAGCAGACAGAGCAACATCCTCAGTTACGAATCTGGTTTCTCCAACTTTCAAAATCCACCTTGAACTGCCCTTGATCTTGGTCATGATGCCAAGAAGACTGGATCTGATGCACAAGCATCTATTGCGTCTGCATCAATTGTTTTAGCAAAAACAAAATTTTATATTCCTAATATTTCGAATGTTGATGTAGTGTTCACCCACTATCTAGAATATTTAAACTGATATAAACAAAGCTATTATAAATATAAACACGTGCTTTATGGTCCATTGGAGTTAGAAACAAAATAGGAAAACTTAAATTCTTCGACCTTCCGGTTCTTATGAATACTCACGAGTCTCATATTTTTATTAACAAGCTCATTTGCAAAGCCACTTTCATTCATAAATGACGAAAAAGAGCAGCAAGTCGTTAATTTCTTATAGAATATATTCTGTTAGTGAATACAGACCGTCTAAAGATTTGTTAGAAGGGAAACAAAAAGAAATGGACAACTAATAACATGGAAATAAAAAATATACCAAAGTAGCAAAATATTATTAGAAAAGATACCAAAACTGATGACAAAAACATGTTTACAGCAAAAGTACTGTTGGCCATGTAGAGAAAAGTACGGAGATTCGGGTGAAATGTAGATTGAGTTTTGTTATTACTCATGCTAATTTATTACATTAAAAAAAACCTTGTTTTTTAGCAATCAACTATGCTATTTACTAAAAATTGCGCACAGTTGCTCCACATGATTCTGCATCCTTAATTATTTTGCAGATTGTAAGACGTTATTTCAAAATTATTGCTTTATAAGTTGATCTTTAAGATATAAATCTCTAGGATCATATAAAATCAATTAGGAAGCTAACGAAATGTGTTTAGTTATTTTGTGCATAATTATAAGCGGTTATTATTTTTGATAGAACTAAGTGATTTTAAATTACCAGCAATAATAGAGCGAAAACTCAGTGTTGCTTTCTTGCTGAATACTATATCCGAAAGTTCGGAAACGGCCTTGAACATGAAACATGGAAGAAAATAATGATGTAAATAATTCTTCCAGAATTTAAATAAATATTTTAATAAAATTTTCGAAGAATAAATAATACTTCTTCTACTATAGCTTTTAAAGCTTAAAAATATATTTAGCCGCATAACTGAACACCTTATATTGCATATATATATATATATATATATATATATATATATATATATATATATATATAAGGATTACAGATTTTCCTCAAAATAAAGTGCAAAATAAATACATGTCAAACTGTGATATCTAATAATAAATCATTAGACAATTGGACCTTTTTTCCTGTATTATCAACACCAAAAAAATTTAAACATTTTCAGCTAATAACCAAGTATTACCCATATCTTTAATAAAATCTCAAACTACTACAAATTGCATAACCTAAACTTAATAAACAGAATGTTTAAATAAGTTATCTTTGTTTCAAATATATGTGTAAAGAAAAGTATGAAATGGCAAAATATTAATTTTTTAATAAGTAACTAGTCAATTGAAAAGTCCCCGGTCTGGCACATAGATGGCGCTACTAGAATTAAATCCATATGCTTTTTAGATAGCCCTAACCCTCAAAAGATATGTGTATGAAATTGACAGCTGTCGGATCATTAGTTTGTGAAGTTTAGACGTGGTGAAATGAGCACCACAGACGGTGAACGCAGTGGACACCCAAAAGAGGTTGTTACCGACGAAAATAGTTAAAAAATCCACAAAATGATTTTGAATGACCGTAAATTGAAATTAAACGAAATAGCAGACACTCTAAAGATATTAACCGAACATGTACGTCATACCATTCACGAGAATTTGGATATGAGAAAGCTATGTGTAAAGTGGGTGCCGCGCGAGCTCACTTTCGACCAAAAACAACGACGAGTTGATTATTCGGAGCAGTATTTGAAGATGATCAAGCGTAATAAACCCAAGTTTTTGCGTCGATATGTGACAATAGATGAAACATGGGTCCATCATTTCACTCCGAAGTCCAATCGACAGTAATCCGAGTGGACTGCACACGATGAACCCGCCCCCAAAGCGTGGGATGACGCAAAAGTCGACAGGCAAGGTTATGGCGTCTGTATCTTGGCATGCGCATGGAGTAGTTTTCATTGACTACCTTGGAAAGGGAAGGACCAACAATATTGACTATTACAAAGCGTTATTGGACCGTTTGAAGGACGAAATCGCTGAAGATCGGCCGGATTCGAAGATAAATAATGTGCTGCTTCACCAAGACAATGCACCGTGTCAAAAATCCATGAATTGGGCTTTAAATTACTTCTTCATTCACCGTATTCTCCAGATGGGCCAGACCCCCAGCGACTATTTTCTGTTCTCAGATCTCAAAAGAAAAATGCTCACTGGGAAGAAATTTTCCGTCGAATGAAGAGGTGATCTCCGAGACCGAGGCCTATTTTGAAGCAAAGGACAAATCGTACTACAAATATGATATCGAAAGGTTGGAGGGTCGCTGTAATCAGTGTATCACTCTTGACAACTGACCTGTTATGTAAAAAGCAAAAAATTTGCAAAATGTTGAATAAATCTAAATGAACTGTGACTGTGTTATTTTATAAATTTGAGGATAAAAAAGATTATTTTTATTTCATTAATTCATTAATATTTACTTCTGTTACTGTGAAAAATTTTTATCAGATGTAATATGTAGTATCAGATGTAATTTTCAGCTAATAACTCATTAATTATTATTACACATTTATTGGATTTTTAATACACCACGCCACATTAAGTGTATACATATAGTACATGTCTTCGTATATATTCATCGTATATATACTTTTTGTTTTGATTTTAGTTTGTTACTATTACATTATTACTATTTGCATCATTCCTTTTAACAAAAACTAGAAAATCTAAAAAAATAGAAATATAATATCTTGGTGACATTGTGGATCAAAAGCTGTCAATATGCTATAACATTATTTGCTGAAACCTCTTATACCACATGTACATTTCAAATCAATTTACTTTTTGAACTAAAAGTAATTATTTGCGGATTATTTCAATTTTTATACACGGTGATAAATTTTATTTGGGATATTATTTCAATATACATATTAACACATTAACTCGCTTGTGAGTAATTAATAATAACAAATAATTGATCTATTATTAACTTCCCTCCAAATAAAATAGTATAATATAATTAAGGCATATTATACTATCACAATTGTATTAATATGTAACAATATATTGTAAAATGTATTTTTAATATTGGTATCGTGGGTTGCATATTCTAATTTTACATTAAATAATCAGCATTATTTTTGTATATATCGATTATTATATACAGAAAGCTGTGTTTTTATTTTTAATATTTCAATCATTCTTTTGTTTAGAATATTATTCTTTTCTGAAATAAATTCAACAGGTTGGCGATGAAGTGCCATGATGACGCTTATCATTTTCTGTTGGGTTGGGGAGTTATTTTTGACACAGAAAAGAATTATACACACCAACCTGCCAATACTTTCGCAAATAATATCGGATGCGCCCACAATATCGATCATTTATTTCCGTGTCGTTCACTTCATTTTGATGCCGTACATATTTGAATGTAAATCGACGATAATAGACGCGAAAATAACTCCAGGAAATATTTTTTCCAGATATTCTCCGCGTAAACATTTCTATTCGTTTACGATAAAAATAATAACTGTAACGGTTTCGAAGGAATGCGTCCGATATTGAATCGAATTTTTCGATTTCCTCTTCCTATTAACTCAACTTATCGATTGGTAATTCTAAAAATAAACAGCGTCGATGTACGCAGGAAATGTAAATTTACTAATTATCATGGCTTGCTGTCGACGACGCGATAAAACAAACGACCGGTACAAATTACTACAATTAGAAGATAAACAGGGATTGTTTGGCTTATCAGTTATTATATTAGGGCGAATGCGCCGCCGTGTCATAAGGTTTATTAAGTGCTAGCCTGCATTCTGACCATTTTTTTTTCACTTGAAAAAATATTTATTGAGAAAAGTTTATAAAATATATGTTAATAAAAATTCCATTGTTTTCTACAACATTTTTCCATATTTTAAATGACTTCGAAAAATATGGGGGTTCTATTAATATAATATAGTAAATATTTTTTAATGTATGTTCGCGGATTTCTCCGTCAATTGTGGGCCGATTTTCAAAATTCTTTTTTTATTTGAAAGAGTGCATCTCCTAGATGGTCTCGTTGGAACCAAATCAGGATCTGTCGGGGAAAGGGGAGGGGAGGAATCGAGGGAAACGCTCAAATTTCAAAGGCACGCACAATATTTTCACATATTTTTTATCTCAAATAATCAGATATTTGTGTATAATATTGTTGCTGACCTGATGTGACGGAAAATCGGAAGTCGTTCACTGCATTCAGTTTGCTTTTTAAGCACAGACTACAGCATACATGATGCAGTAGAAATATTGTACACCACTGTTTCTATGGTGTAATGGTTAAAGCGCTTAGCTTTCAAACGGAGGTCGCGGGTTCGATTTCCGACGGGGACAATAACTTTTTGTTGCTGTTTAGTTCGAACAATCTCAAATCACCTTGATCAGGTAGCAGACCCGGGTGCCTGAAGCGCTTCTTAATTTCAATCATTGTTTCTTTATTCCTATTTTTCCTCATACGGACTGCACCTTTACTTGGCCTACCCATTGTAATATTATATAAAAATAGACAAAAACCTTATTTAACCTATCTACTACACTTATTTTATATTCTCATATATACACACAATTTAACTTAATACCTACCTAAACATATTTATCTATTTACAATATTATTTTAACTGCTATCAACTGATCACTTTGAAGTTCGTGCTGAACCTAAACAATACAAAAATAATAATATAATTTTATGACATATACAAAATATTAAATTACCAACGAACCGAGTGTTGTTATGCAAATGGACAGTTTTGCGTCCGTTAGTCGCTATTTCTGGCCTCTTTTGCAACACAACGTCATTAAATTTGTTTAGTTGACGTCGTTAGATATCCGAAGTAACAACTTTGTTTGAGTTTAGAAGTTCGTAATAGCTTATGCTACCACATGCATAGAAATACCTTATAGCTATATAAGTATTCTGCCTCAGTGTCCATATGATTAGTAGTTCAACTTTATAACACTGGTACCAATAGGCTTAGACATATTTTGTAACCTGACAACCAATGAAACCGCCATGTGAAAAATATTCGACCGAAAATGGTTGAGCCCAATAAGTCGTGTGATTCATTGTATTTAAACTTGCTTAATTTTCGAAACATTTATTTGTCATTAACATCAAAATAATTACCTTAAAATCGTTTAAATATCATAACCATAACTGCTATGGCAGCATGTTTCATAAAATGGAAGCGACCGTGACAACCATTCAGGCCACCACAAATACATTAACGCTGTATTCTAAGATTGACAGTGCTAGAGGATTGGAACGATGCGGTTTTCGGGTATAAAATACCAACAGGACGTAATCTCTCTATCTTTTATCATTATGTTATGATGACTTTAACACTTCCGTATAATCCTGATCTAACCTAACATCTTATCTATCCTACCATCGACTACATGTAGTGTTAACATTGACAAGCAACGGATGAACAATTCTACAAAATTAAAACTAATGAAAGTCAAAAATGAATTTTTGAGCATTTTATGATAAGCGTCTGTAAATATTCAACAACTGACCAGGTACATGGAATCACAGATATTACCGAAAATATCTACGAAGAGAAAAAAGTTTACTTAGCGATATTCTTGGACATTCATGTATAAACTCATACATTAACATAAAATTTTACCGAAGCTGTACATATCCCAGCTAAGATATTTAGTTCAACAAGAATAAATTTACTCAACAATGAAAGGAACAATATCAGGCGTAGACCAAAGCGGTGGTTTGGGCACTGTTCCTAGGTTCTTTGTGCATGTGACATATCAGAAATAGCAAATATTGTTATGAGTATATTTGCTGATAATTCTGCGACGATTCTTAATGACAATAAGAACGAGGAAGCCACCAGAAAATCGCAATAGGCTAGTAATAATATATATAAGTGGACCGATACCTTTAATAAAAGTCAACTCCAGTAATTCAGTACATATTAAAATCACGCACTACCAAATTGATCATATACAAATAAATAAGAACAATGTTATTATCCCATACGAGAGCAATGCTAAGTACCTTGGAGTGAATCTTGATTGTAAAGCTTCGTTGAAAGGATCATATCAAAAATAATAGAAATGAACTCAGATTAAAACGCAAACAAATTATTAGGTATTTGGAAGAAAATTTAAAGGATTTTCCATGAAATGGAAGATGCAATTTCAACAAATATTTCAATTTATAATACAAATATTTCATAATAAAGTCGGGAGAGGTTTTGTGGTTGCATCCAAATATCATGGGATCAATTGATCTTTCTCTGGTATATTAAGAGATTCACAACAAGACATGGGGAAATGTTATACTGCCGTGTTAACATCGAAGTGAAACTCTTAGACAGTACTAAACTAAGACGCAGTCTGAAGTAACAAGAGTGTGTAAGTGTTTCTGTGTAGCGTGTAAATGTATTAAGTGGTAGATATACTGAAAAGTCCTGCTAATTATTATTTTATTAAAGACTAAATGGGTCTGTTAATATTTTATTACACTAGTTATAATATATTAATAAATAATTAAACAAAATGATTAACATCTGCAAATGGTGAATAACTCAGCAACAATAATATTAATTTAAGGGATTTAATAGTCCAAATTTAATATTTCGGGTTGTTCTTTTTTATCCGATGAACTTTTTTTTTATATATTTTAAAATCTCCTTTTACCAACTAGGGGTTTATCTGGACTAGACCTACAATTTAAGGTGGGCCCCGAACCACGGTCTTCGCTATTAAGCCTACCGTCTGGCGAATGACTAATTTGAAAATAATCCTAGCAAACATCCGGTCTTACCTAGCCTGGTTAGTGGCGTGATAGGATTCATTTTCCTTGTCGGATTTTGCACTCTTGCGTAGGACAAGCACAAATATTAAACAATCACAAATATAAACTTATGACTATTCCCAGGCCATTAGGCCCCAGCAGCATTCGAACAGTAGGTGGATCGTCCTGTCCTCTTTACCACTGCGCCAACCTAGCAAACAACCTTTGTTGTTTCGTGTTTATACTGAAAAACAAATTAAAACTCATGTTAATTGGACTATTACCTCAAAGCGTGCTTTTAACCAATCCGTTTTATATCACTACGTAGTATAAAACAAAGTCGCCTTTTCTGTCCCTATATCCCTATGTGCGGTTAAATCTTTAAAACTACGCAACGGATTTTGATGCGGTTTTTTTCAATAGATAGAGTGATTCAAGAGGATATATGTTTATATGTATAATACATTCATAATATACTAAGGCAACATTGCTAATTTTAGATTGATGCTAATTGCTAATTTTAATTTACGACATCTAACGTGATGTCGTAAATTAACCTATTTTTTAGGCTTATTTAGCAATTAGCAAAAACGCTGCCTAACCCTACGAGTTAGATCAAATTAATGTACTACAGTATTGTACACCATAATAAGGTCTACAAAAAAGTCCGCGATGATATATGTTTATCTTTTAGGGATAACCCACATTAACCATTTTTATTGTTTACTTTTTACGTGAGAAAATGGCTTATTTACGAAGCTATTTTAAGCAATACGGAATTAATCCTTATCGAATTAAGTACCTTAAATACAGTGTGCAATTAATATAGATCAATATGGTTCCTTACAGCATGTAAATTAAACAAATATTTTCGGAGATATTACAAATTTAAAATTTGCGTTTAAAAATGTGTAATGTAATAAAATTGTATGAATTTAGATATTCCAAAGATAGCAGGAAATTTTCATAGTAAGTATAGGGGAAGAGGAATTGTTTTACTCCAAATTTAATGCGTGCAGGCCAAGGGCAGTAATGAATGAACCAAAAATACTGGATCGATTTTAATCATGTTTTCATTGAGTGACATAGGCATATATATTTTATGCCCGTGCAAAGTCGGAGCGGACCGCTATGTTTTTATATACAACGTTCATATTTTTTCTGTAGTGTATTTAATTTAGTATCAGCATTGCACCCGTGCGAAGCCGGGGCGGGTCGCTAGTCTTCAATAATCCTTTTTAGTTTCTAAAATTTAATATCTTCGAAAACAACAATTTTTTCTTCCGTTTGTACAAAGCTCTACGAAATAAGCTATATATCAGTTGGTATGGCGAAGTATTTCCATGTAGCTTTTGTGAATTTTGGCAATGGTGTTACCGAATATTCTACCAATCCAACCGTATGGCTACGATGCTGGTATATTGCTACAGCTTGTAAGCTTGAAGTTTTGAGCAGAATTAATTTAAAAGCCTTTAGCAAATTTGACATGTTTGTCTCTAATTATTGGTACAGACCTGAGCATTCGGGACGAAAACGTGTCATAAAAATAAAATAACATCTTAAAAATATGAGTCGATTTTCTTATTTTTCATTGAATTGAGGGAAGTTACAATTATTGATACCGTTCGTAGCACAAAACTTGCCAAATAATATGGAAAAACTATTTCATAACTGGTGAGAGGGAAGATGTTTAAGAATAATCTCATATAAAATAATTATTAATATAAAGAATTAAGTTTGCCAATGGTTACTGCAACATTTCTTTTTAATATATTATTTCTCGGAACATCTTCCATATAGATGCGCAAATACTAGAAATGGCAATTAGAAGAAGGTTAAAAAATATAATAACCTTAAAATAATAATAACCATCCATTAAGCGCACTACATTCAACAATTGGTTTTTTTAGCATCTGTCCAAATTTTTTCGACCTAAAATATAAAGTAACACTGATTGAATAGAGTAATTTTAGGAAAGAGTAACTTACCTATGTTATTATTTAGATAGCAGATATCAGATTATTGCAGTTTCAAGGTGTTACTGTATCTTTTCCAAAATATGTCTCAAATGTGATTGTTTGCAAGTTTATTTTTTAGTTAATAATTTGAAAATATACTAGGATAATATGACTCTGCCATCCAAATCATCTTGTACTGTTCAGCTTTTGATTTTTTTTTTCATACTACTTCGCCGTTGCGTCTGAAATTTAACACATTTAACAAATATTTCACGTTAAAACAGTAATTAAATTTTTAGAATATAATAGAATATAATACATCACGCTGTTTATATAATTATTGTCACTATTCTTGAGGGTCCGATAAACCAAATAAAGGAAATATTCTTAATTTATTGTTTTATTATGCCTACTTCATAGTGAAATTTCCACATATACAGTATTTTCTCTTGGAGCTGAATATATATTCTAATGGTATATTGGATGAATTAATTTGTAGATATTGCAGAATATAAATGTTTGAAATCTCATTTCAGGAATCTATAAATGGAATACTAAAGTTGTAGAACTATAAGAATAATAATAATAAATATCAGTATATACAAACGGTTACAATTAATAACAGAACGCAAGATGTATAAACATAGAGAGTATAAGTTTTATTATTATTATTTAATTATTGCATTCTTACTAGTTGTTTCCGACTAACCTACAATTTGTCTTTAGGGTACATCGGCCTTATCTCAGTCTCTGGTGAAATAATATTTATACATGTCACTGCTGTATTTTTTTTAATTGCACCTCACTATACAACACTGCACAAGATCAGATGGTTTCATTCTTTTGAGTCTGTGTCCTGCTCTGGTGGTATTCAAAAGTTGCAATACTTTAATATTCTCATGAGAATGGAGTGTTTCCCCATGCCCCTTTGCAATTCTCTTGATTTCTTGACTGACTGTGGCTATCTGAAGGTTTCGATGTAGGTATTCAGTAGATATCTGAAATCTTTGCAAGAGTGTATAAACAAAATATATAAATAAACAAAGTCAAAATTAAGCAGATAATGCAGTTAACATGATTACATAGAATGACATATAAACAAACTTAACATAATTTCGATAAGGCTAAACAAACTGGAGTATATCCGCGGCTGTAAGGTAGTTGATTAGTTGATTCAGATTTTTCAGTTGGACTAAATGTTCTATGGTGTCCGCCATTCCAAGCTGTCTGAGGGCTTTGTACTTGCGGCACTCAATTAGTAAATGTCTTATACTCAATAAGGTTTGACACTCGTTACACATAGGATGTCTTTCAGCTTTTAGCATATATTCATGGGTAAGTCTGCAATGCTCAATATATGTCTTCCTATATCTCAAATATTGGGATTTGGCAAAAGTCTTTCTTGATTTCCCATAATTTATTGTTACTTTGTAGTTCTCAATGTAATTGGTCGATATTTCTAAAAGGGGTTTTACAGCGGAACTTTATATCACTCTTCGAAAAAAGAGAACTCAATCGGACTGAATCCCCTTCCTTTCCCGCGAGGTAGTCGACTCTCTTGTTACCTGCGATTCCCCTAAGAGAGAGAACTCACAAATAAATAATATATTTGATCACTTCTTGTTGTGATAGTATGGGGGTGCCTGATGCTTTCTACCAAAGGGTGACTCATTCGCGCTGATCCGAGACTCTCCAGGGAGCTCTTGCGATCCAGAAAAGCCGCCCGCATCATTATGTAGAGCTTTCATGGACAAGTTAATAGGCACAGCTATCAGCTCTAAATAAAGAAAGGGTCATGAAGATTTTGATTTGAAAAATAAAACGCAATATATTGGTTGAGAAGTAGATACTCTCCTTGAGCTCCAGCTATAAATTGATGATGACAATGATGATGATGGCAGTTAATATATTTAGTGAACCTTAGCAACACCTCATTTTCTCCTTCCAGGATTAGTTGCGACCCTTATAATATGAAATGTTCTTATCTTTTATACTTTTCTCCTAACAGAAAAGAAATTGAACTTAAACATAGAAGTAATACATATAGGTACTAAATTGGGCTCAATAGTCCACGGAAATCTAAATTGTGATAATATAAAACTAATGAAAATAGAACAAATTAAAGGTCAAGAATTAATTAAAGTTTCTCGAACACAACGAAATACAAATGACTTTCGGGACGATTTTTTTTACCATTCGAAGAAATAAATTCGCACCGCTTTGTCAGAGAGCCAAGAGCAACAAACCCCCATTACTGGACGAACTTTCGCACAATTGACCTTCTTATTGGCCGTTTACAAAAGGGCTGAAAACTTTCGGCCGTCTGTGTTTGAAAGCTTCCGGAACAGACGAGAAAAAAAAACAATGTAATAGCGAACGGGTTGAGCGTCATCTCAAAGGACGGACACGTTTGGCTCCGAGCAATGGACCAAAAAAAAAACATAAAAAAGCGACGTTCGGCAGGACAAAAAATAGAATTTTTGCATGGTTGTGGAAAAAATAACATGGAAAAGAACTTCGCTTAATTTGAGAGTAATTTTTAGGCGGTATTTTTTCGCAGAGGTTAATGGGAAGTTGGCAAGATTATTATATGTCGCTAGACTTTTGATGATGTTTCTAAAATTGGAAAAAAATCCAGTTTTACACTGGTTCCTTGGACCATCTATTAATTTAGTTTGAACAATTTTATTATGCTACCGAATAATGTCCCGTAGCTCTAAAATCATTTTTATTAGTGCTCAATTTATAAGTTGGAATCGAGATTGAGGCGATGAACCCAAGTAGAAGAAAGTAACTAAATATAGACTACGATTTAGTTTTTGGGTCAAAAGTAAAAACTACTTAAAAATCAACATATTATTAACGTAATATTAATCGGTAATATCTTTTTAGATAAGACAGTAATATTTTTTATATATTTCTAGATAAACTGTGTGATCAAAATAGAACAGTTTTTTTATTAATCTCTTAGAACGTCAACAATCTGCCCGTGGGCAATAAGTATTATTGTATGATTTCCATTATATAATATAACAATCCTACCATGTAGAAGATCACTTCAGTAAGTGACCTGCTGTACAACTTAGAATCAAAATCTTATTCTAGATACTATTCTAACTTATTTAAAGTATATCCTAACTTATTCTAAAGACAATACTATAAAGATATTAATCAGTTCGTATGGTGGTTTGCGTTTGAGCCTACGCACTTCACTGTCATCCCACACATTTAACTGTTTAACGAGTGCATTGAGATGCACTAAAAGTCTTTCAGAGTACTTCGAATTTCAGAGCACTAGCATTTCGAATCACTCTCGTTATGTGTTCTAAGACGATATCGCGTTGAATCAGGTTGTTGGACACGTAATATGGGGCATCAACGATTACTCGCAACACTTTATTCTGGAACCTCTGGAGGATATCAATTTTAGATTTGCTAGTAGTACCCCACAGTTTAATACAATAGGTGCAGATGGGCCTAAGTATTGACTTGTACAGCAAAACCTTGTTATCTAATGATAATCAAGATTTACGCCGATATATTTGGTTTAGTTTAAGCTCAAGCTGTTTGCGTTTTGTCACTATATGTTTTCCTATGTCAAACGTCAATCAAAATACATTCCCAGATATTTAACGTTGTCTTGCGGAAGTTCATGATTAATCAATTTCATTGAGAGACATGTTTTTCTACAAAGAGTGAATGTTATATGGGTAGATTTTGTCTCATTTGCATTGATACGCAACGTTTTCAAACACAACTCGACTTTGTTAAGGTCAAGTTGGAGGTTTTTTGTGGCTGAGATTGGATCCTCGTGTGATGATAAAACCGCTGTATCGTCAGCATATGTTGCAACAGTAGTGTTTCTTGAGGGCGGTATGTCAACTGTATGCAATAGATGCGAGAACAATGGGCCAAGGACACTACCCTGCGGAACACCCGAATATATGGGCTGTATGTCAGTGTATCCGTCACCCTGTTTGACAATAAAATGTCTGTCTGAGAGGCACGATTTCAGCAGTTGAAAGTGCGTATGGGGCAAAAGCTTTTTCAACTTAACGTACAGTCCAGTGTGCCACACCTTGGCGAAGGCCTGAGAAATATCGAGAAATGCAGCGAAGCAATATTTTATATCGTTTAAATGTTTGTTAATTTGGTTGACTAACCTATGTGTTTATTCTGTTATCCCGTGTTTATTACGTAAGCCAAATTGATGGTCAGGAATAATATTTCTGTCCTCTGCGATTAATTTGAGTATCTTAATGTATAGTTTTTCGAAAAGTTTAGAGATGATAGGTAACAGGCTTATAGGACGATAAGAGGGGACGTCTTCTGATTTTTCCCAGGTTTAAGAATCTTAATGATTTGAGCCACTTAAATATGATATGTTATTAATATGTTATTAATTTGATGCACTTTCGATGGATTATGTTGTTGAGGTTTTTAAATCTTTTTTGTTACTTTCCAGAGAGAATATTCCATTGCATCAGGTGGCGTTAAGTTTTGTAAATAGTTTTGAATTCCTTGATTTTTCGCCTTATTTATTAGCTCTTTTGTGGCCTTGTTGAATTTTCTCTTGTTTTCTTCTGTTCTGATTTGTTTGCACTTTTCTCTCTTCAGCAATTTTTTGTTTAATTGTACATAAAAATAATTATAATTAAACTTTTGATATGTCGCTCTATTTTGGGAGGTAAATTTAGTTAAATAATGGGCAGTTGGTTGAGGTGTTATGCAACGAAGGTTGTTATGTTTTGTTGAGAATATTTTAGTTCACTGTTATAATAACTGGTGAGTAATCAGATGATAGATCGAAGCAGGATTCAGCTTTGTACGTTTTGGTATCAATATTTTTTGTAACACAAAAGTCTATGGTATCGGGAATTTTATTTCTATCTCACGGCCAATATGTTGGCTCTCAGTAGAAATATGCTGTAAATTATGTGCCTTCATTACTTTGACCAAAAGCAGAGCTTTTTGGTGTAATTAATCTAGATCCCCACATAACATGTTTTGCATTGTAGTCTCCTCCGGCAATGAATTTATTACCCAGCGTGTTAAAGAAACCGTGGTATTGTTCTGCCTTGCTGTTGTGTTTAGGCGGAAAATAGATAGCACTAATTGTTAATGGCCCATGCTCTTCTTCAATGGTTACACTGGTGGCTTGTAAATATTCCTCGCTGCATTTCTCTGTTTCACAGTGTCTTATGTTTTCACGGATAATTATAGGAGTTCCTCCATGTGCTTTATCATCTGGGTATTTTGTGCGATTCAGCTTGTGTTTTGGATACCATCATGCTATCAATATTTTGTTGATATAAGAACATTTTAAGCTCACTGGTATGTTGCCAGAGTCCTTTAGCATTCCAAACGGCTATTTTGTATTTGCTGTAATGACTATTAGTTATTAGGCTAGCTTGGTAACAACGACGGTGATTAAATTCATCATTGTACTCATTTGTTCCATAAGTTTACCCATCATTTCCTCTAATTTACTAATAGTACTTATAGGTTCAGTGGTGATTAGCGTTGTTTGCGTATTAGGTTGGCTCTAACTGTTGGTTACTGCGTATGCGTATGATATATGAGGGTGTAGTATTGGAGCTTAAGACCTTCACTTTTATGACACCAATAGTAAATCAGATGTTTTTTTTTACAACAGAGCGTTCTGAAAGGTACGTCTGCACTCCGCAGTGGTTTGAACAGAACTAAAATAGAACATTAAACAAAATTGCAAAATATATGATAAATATTCAATAGTTACTCAAATATGCGCTATAAATGTGAACTTAAGTATCTATAAGAAAATAGCGTTCAATGCTTATCTAGTAAGAAATAAAATAACTTTGTTAATTGTAAGAAATTAATTATTTTACTTGCAAAAATCGCATATCCAAATGTCAAATTCTGGCCCTACACAGTTATTATGTGTCTAAAGCCCACACCTCAAACATTAAACCCACAATTCTCATTGTGTTCTATGAAAAAAGTTGCTGGCAGAACATAAAATTTGCAACTACAAAGTCAGTGGCTCCTTTCTCTATTATGGTATCTGGTTCAGTGTCTGAATCAATTCTTCTTCGCCTTCACTGCCCATCACTTCTTTGTATTTTTTTGTTTTTTTTTCTAGACATTTTCTTTGTTCTTTGTCTTTATTTCTGTCGTAAATATTTTCTATTTGTTTGCGCGATGAGTTAGTATTGAATCGAAATTCGGTAATAAAATAGATATTGTCTAAACATAATAACTAATTAAAAAGAAGTTAATTGAAATAAATTAAAGAAAAATTGCTTATAGTATAATTTCAATGCAAAAAAATCATAAATCTGACAGAGGTCTTTAGAAATAAGAAATATATATATTATGTTTCTGAAATGTTTTTTTTCTTAAATAACGAATAAATTGGCTACGAAGGTGAATGAATTGAAACAGTACGATTTCATTCCTAAAAGGATCTTTTTCGTAATTAGAATTCCAGACCATATTAAGTATTAACAAAATTACAAAAATTAATTAATTTCTATTTATAGAAATTACATTTCGTCTGCGCCTAAATATTTAAAGAAATTAATTACTGCACAGACTTGCGACAACAAATTATTCAAAACGATGTCCTCGAGACGGTTTTTTAGCTTAGGGAAAAATAAGCTATAAATCTGACCGAACTGAACCAGGCGAACAGGGCAGTTAAAGGGTGATATGTGAGTTTTTGCACAGCACTAAAATTTTTTAATAATTTTTTCGACCACAACAGTGTTAATATAAAATTTTTGAATTACTTAGTCTGTAGTATTAGCTATCGAAACTTTATATCATTTTAATGGATATTTTCGCTAAATATTACAGAGGTCAGCGATATTTTAGTTATTTAGAATATACTTAACTATTCAATTGCTCAATTGATGGCCTCTAATATAAAGGTATTTAAAAAATCTATAAAAATAACAGTCCGTCCAAAATAACAGTAAACTCATGTTTTTTGAAAATGTATGACATCATAATGTGCCAATATTACCGCACCAACTTTGACTTTTAATTTATTTTTCTTAGATATAGAATAAAATTAAGTTCATAGTACATTTAATGCGTATACATTCAAACCGAAGGTAATAATGTAAACGATAACTTTTCTTTTATTAACTTTTGTTATACTAGTATACCATGAGTGGCCCAATGTGCCCAATTCTGTGTAATATCTATTTTCATCCATTTCATCTAGGAATATGTAATAATACTTAATTTGATTATTTCCTTTTGAAAATTGGATACTTTTAAAAGTAATCTCTGGAAGTTCCATCAATCCTCTTGGTGAGTTATATTTATACAACTTAAAACCTATTTCCCTAACAGCGTATATATTTCCCTCTACCTATCTATATCCCCCAATGAACTGAATATTTCTGGGTTTTTGGGAATATTTCCCAGATTAACAGCTTCCGCTGAAAGAATTCTGTTAATTTTTATGATTATATCGAAAACATAATATCGAAAAAACTTCTTACTTTTTTGTATAAATTTCATATAATTGATTCCAAATAGAGCCAACATCAACATGGTCTTGATTCGTTACCCGCTTCGCATGTGGACAGTTTCTTTTTGGGAATTTAGTAACTATCTCGTTTCTGTTCGATGTTAGAACTGATTAGAGACGTTGTTTCTGATTTTAACTTTTCTGCCGGTTCATAACCCGTCATTATTTCCAATACTGTTTATCGAATATTACAGACATTTGATAATCAGCTAAAAAATACGGTCGGATTTTAAAATGAATTTTCAAACTGCGATAGGCAATAGATTTGACGGCGTGATGACGTGAGTTAGTTATTATTAGAAACAAGCTATATATCCAGTTACAAGATATACCAGAAAAACTGTTGCTGTTACATCGATGTTGTTCATAAGATGTTTACTCATATTTTTTTATTAGTGGATATATTACTTGTTTTATTTTAAGATTGCATTATAATTCCCAGTAAACCTCTCTCAATTTTGTAGCGCGTCACTAAATATGTAGTATGATGGAAGACAATTTAACATTGATCAACTGCTTCAGTTCCGTTGATAGTAGAGAGAGTAGAAAGTTGAATTTATTTTATGGGCAGGTTTAAGTAGCAACCTGGTGTTTTGAGGTTCTTTCCAATTTATTTTTAATCTCATCGAACATTTAGTATCTTGTGGTCATAGGTTTAATATGGGTGTTATGTATAAATGCCTTAAATATTATTACTTGTTTCCACACATAAATTGTGAGATGTTTCAGAAAAATGGCACAAGTGGAAACTAAAATTGTTGCTTATTAATTAGTGAGAAACCCAAGTATGGATAATCTCTGACAAGTAGTGTTGAGATGCGGGAGAGAAAACAAGGTTGTAAATTAAATACAATTTATTTTGTATCTTCCTTGAGTAAATTAATACCCAAAAATGAGTTGTTTAATTTATAATAAAGAATACATATACACATTTGAAAGATATTGCTTTATACGTCATATGAAAATGATTATGATTCAAATCGCACATACTTACTATTAACGAAAGGTGTAGATTGACTAACATAGACTATGCTAGAGGAATTCCATTCTTTCAATAATACTTCAATTAATACAATGATTTCTTCAATGTTTCTTCAATTAATGCTCACTCATTCTTTCTTATTCATTCAATTCAATAGTTTCTTCTTCAAACATTTCAATACTTTCTCTCAGCAATGCTTTATTCTTCACATTTTCAATAACACTCTTTTCCTCGGTATTCATGCAAAACACTGTCAGACTGTCTTCTCGTTGTGGATGCACAGTGCTTTATCGCTGAAGCTCCTTCCTCGGGTTCTTGGTGGCGGTGGACAAGGCTGTTCCAAGAAACCCTTTTTTTGTACCCCGACTCGCTGAGAATATCGGGGTGGGAAACACTCTTCCAGCTAGGAACTTCTCTTAAGGAATTCCCTTCGACTCTTAAGGAATTCCCAAAAATTCCACGATTTCAGGTCTTCTTGATATTTATGGTTAGGCGCCATAAAGAGTCCTCTACCAGGTCTAACATCCAACCCGTTTCGCCTAGCCTCTGTATTTAAACCCTCGTTATCCTAAACATTTGACAACGAGCCGATGGGCATCATATTTGTTGAACATGTCTGCCCTGTTTACTTGGTATCTTTTTGCCTGTCTATCTTTACCAGACATTCAATATACTGCGAACGTTATGTTTTTATCAGATCATAATTCTTTTCCATGTCATGTATATTAAAATTTTCAGTTAAAAGGTCTAATAAATTAGACCCTCTAACAATAGAACCGAAAGAATCTGATGATGATAGAGTCTGATGTTTTAAAACTGTTTTATTATCGAGTTTATGTATAGTGATGATTGGTTTATTTATTTCATGGACTTTGTAAACGACTGGGTGGTCAGGGTTTGGTTCAATATTAGAATATAGTGTAGACTATAACTTATTAAACGTATTATAGTATGATGTTACTATTGGATGTATGCCGTTTTAATTTTAAAAACAAAATTGTTAGCAAGTTAGCTAGAAGTTACAGGTAGGTCATACAAGTTGGTGTTTGGGTTCCGTTTTTCGATTAATTAAGTTGTCCCTCGTGTTATCTCGACAGGCACTAAATAACTTTTAAAAAGTTTACGTCAAATCGGCATTTTAATCTAACCCAATCAGAAGTAGGTGAGTCTTAGGCACACTGGCCTGTCCGTTAAACCTATTTCGGTTTTTAATTATAAGGTTTACGCTTGTGCTTTGCTTACACTGGTGTGGGACGGTGATAAATGAATTATATTGTCGGGCAGTTCACATTGATTGGTTTTTCCACGTCCATGAAACTGGCCCGGCTTTAGCCGATGCCCCGATTAATTTGTCAAATCGGTTTGAAATGAATTCGATTTAGGAGAGAAAAGTAAATATGGTGTTAATGTCTGGGGGTGTTGTACGAAATAGCATATAGAGACAAACACTTGGCCTTATAATTACACTAAAATTGTTCTAAAATTATTTGTTATTGTCAGTTGGTCATTATTTATTATCGAAAATACTCACAATACATTATATTATTTATTTATAAATAGAATATGTAAGTTATTAAGAATTTAAAAACTAGTATACTGTAATATTATTTTATCTTAAGAGGAAAAAATGGTGACGTGTTGAGGACAAGAGCCAATATAAATAAAACCCTTATAATGTAAGCACATCATGTCATAGGACACTAGACCAATTTATATGAATACCCAATAACGTATAAATCACGCTATATCACACCTCCCTTATAAAGAAACGATCAGAGGCAATTACGTACTCTATTCTAGGTGCATAGCTTAACATTGTTGTTATTTATTGGTAAGTATGCTTGAAATGAATGGAAACATTTTACAAGATTCAGTAGATGAGCTACTGCAATCCACCCTTGGTGGCCGAACACCCTCAGCTGTCAGTTGTTACTTCACAGAAAGTTCAGTTGGCCTTTCACCCTGAACTGCGATGCATTAGGAATCCTGTGGCAGGAATCCACGGGCGGTTCTTTAAATAAATGATGTTACCTTGTTCTGATTTTTGACGATTAGGGGACTGTGATTGAGACAGTTAGATGCAAGTATCTATTTCTGAACCTAAGTTGTTGATACTAGAGAGGGGAATAAAAAATATCAATCCCAGTACGCTTGCAAAGCTTGACACGCATATCATGTGTTTTCTAACAAGAGTTGTTTAAGATATATAGTTTGCAGACATAGACATAGTTTGCAGCTTTCCATACTTGTCTTGAACTAGGTTCATTGTCGGCGTCATCAATGCTAATATACACACGTCCGGACCTATCGCAATTATCATCTTCATCATCAATCCAAAGCCGGCGCTTAACGAGAGTGTCTAGTTCAATATGAACGTCTTCTTCAACTAGGTTGGTGATCGGCCCCGACTGGTTTAGAAACTCTTTTCAAAACCACCTATGATGTAGATTAGTCCGTTTAATAAAACAGTGAACTCACTTAATCTAAATTTATGACGTTAGGCATTTTTTTGTTATGATATCCCGTGTTGCGGTGTATCCTTGTCAAATAATCTTGCTTATTTATATTTATACAGAAACTCTTTTCAAAACCACCTATGATGTAGATTTTAGGCATTTTTTTGTTATGATATCCCTTGTTGCGGGATTACTAATTTATCTTTACTATCTTGTGTTACTACCTTTCTATTTTTTTTCTTAAAAAAGTTAGATTTAATCAGTGCATTCTCCTTCATGCGCTTTCCATATCTGCAAAACACTAAGTATTCAGTCTGTCCTCATACCTTCGAACCAAATACTCATATTCTATTGTATAATCTGAACAATTATACACGTACTTCTGCACCCAAACCTTTCGAACTCTATAATATGATTTTCTACAGTTATTCTATGTTAATTATGTATTCATATTTAGACTTCATCTTCATTACATTGTCTTGGCAATTATCAGCATTTAATCATAAACCTAAATCCCGATTCATTCATTTCATTCATGCCTAATGGTTCAGTTCATCCAGACTAAAAGTGTAATTTTGACAATGCTTCTTTTTATTTTGCTCGACCTACATATTTGTTGTATTACTATTTGGCTACATATTATTATTTAGCTCATCCTGTAATAATTTAATTTGATTGAATATGCAATGATAGGAGTAAGAAGTTTAAGTCAGTGGCTATATTGCTCAACGATGTAATTTACTGTGCATCTCTTTTAGGCATTTCTAAAAAAAGTAAATTACCTAAAACGCAATTAAAAATCTCACTTATCTGAAGTAATAATTTGAAACACTTCATTCTATAACATGGTATCTTCAATTTATTTATGTTTTGAAAGCTTTTTCTTAATTAGATCCTTTGTCACTTGTTGGGCTCTTTTAAATCAGTGTAGTGTGGTATGGTGCATTGTGCATAACAATGACTGATGGTTCCTCCAGGTATTTTATGTTGTGGTTCCTCCAAGGTAATCATCCTTGGAGATTGGAGGAAAACACCAATTTTAAGCCGGGAATAAAATCAGAATATATGTCTGCAATGAATTATTCAAAAATATTATGAGTAACAAAATTTGAATAAATGTTATTCTAACTCTTCTTTTTTCCATCAATTTTTGTTTTTCTTCACTCTCTCAACATTACTTTCAATACTTTTTACATCTCTAACGCATTTTACAGACAAGGGGGGGATTAGAGTTCATATACAAAATGACTGATTAGAGAAGCAATATATTTTTGACTATTATAATATTATTGACTTTATAAGTCAGAGTACACACGAATCTTATGCAGGTATTTAAGTAAAACAAAAGCAAAATAAGCAAAGTGTCAATTCAACGTTTGTCACTTAAATGATTACTAATGTTTTGAAGAGTTTTGTAAACATTTTACAACTGGACGAATTATATAGACTGATTCGTTTGCATGTTGGGACGTATCTCATACCATTGTTTATTTTTTTTACTCGAATAAAATAAGAAGGACAATTGTGTCTGATTCTAAAACTATTTTATAAATTTCGGTAGGCTATACATCGGAAATAGTGATGACTCGAGTGCATTGTGTTCTATTTCTATTTTGTATAGATTATATGATTAAATAATTATTATCTGGGTATGTCGTTTTGTTCCTTAACTGTGCATTAACTGACACATTTTGAATTAATGACATTATTTTTTAAATGATCTCAGAGAGAAATATGAAACACTTGTCTTAACTAACGAATTTGAAAGGCTTTAAGGTTACAGAAGGATATAGCATTTTAAAGAGCCGGATCTAGTTACTTCATCTCGACCGGCTGATTCAACTTATTGTCTCAGAAATTGATAGTCTAACTTCGGTCTAAACTAGATTTGGCCTAAATCTTCTTTAAAAATTTCGACTTGTTTCCCGCGATATGTTTGAAATGTTATTATTTCATAAATATCTTTCCGATAATTGAAATGAGACTTATTGTCCGATAGTTTATACAATATCTGCTATTGCCTTTTTTAAATATTGAAACAATTATTGCTTTTTGGATACTGAACGTACGGAATGAACTCGTTGAAATAATATTTCTCTAACAGACATGATCACTTCTGCACTTGTCTTATCACATCTTACTAATTTTTTTGAGTTTTTAATTTGTCTATTTGTTTATTGTTCATAACAAGGAAATTAATTTTCCGGAATGTTAATTACTACAGAGATCGCAGGAAAATTCAGCGATGAAATATTGATGAGATTCACAAGCAGATTA
The DNA here is from genome assembly GCF_030347505.1 of Rhynchophorus ferrugineus. Taxonomy (NCBI): domain Eukaryota; kingdom Metazoa; phylum Arthropoda; class Insecta; order Coleoptera; family Curculionidae; genus Rhynchophorus; species Rhynchophorus ferrugineus. The sequence goes on along the minus strand of NW_027472585.1, from coordinate 21,000,458 downwards.
TTTTATATCGCTTGTATATCGTTGAGTGTTTATAATATCGTATTATAATATACATATAAACAAATAATATCCAAGACGATCGGCAGGAGTGCGAAGGGCAAAGGTAACTATTAGGAATGGAAAAAATTCGCAGTACAATAAAAAAAAAGTTATAAAATATAGCAAAAAAAATATATCGCCAGTATCGGAAATAACACACGTCAAAAAGAAATCAACAGAAGTCCCACATAATCTTAAGTGATGACCAACATGTTACAGATTTTAAAATATTATGTCAGTTCTGTGTGGTTTTAGGTACCCACATACATACTCGTATATAACCGTATATTTATACCTACACTTCACTGGAAGATATATATTAATTCGAACTTAAATATTTATGCTAGATTTTAATCAAAATAAACTGGCAATTACTGCTATGCCTTCGGTCGTGTATTTTATTTACAGCGCCATGTAGTCATGTACTTTTAATTTAACATTTATCCTCGCCAATTAATGCTTGGCGTTTCCATTTTGTATATAACTGTATGCTACAAAATAGGATGTTTCGTTATAAAACTTTGTTTGTCTCCAAGATTTTTGGTTCAGGTTATATATATATATATATATATATATATATATATATATATATATATATATATATATATATATATATATATATATATATATATATATAAAACTGTAATGGGCAAAAATTTTGCCGGAGCTCACTTTGTTAAGAGTTTAACATTTATATACAGATTTAGGTTCGATGATTGATCGTAAGGGGGCCAACAAAAAATTTAGAGACTCCATACAAGAATAGCTCCGATATATGCGGCAACATCGCGCGAAAATAGTTCGGCTCGGTTATTAGTCATAGTTTACCTTTGGGTATTAGTTTCATAAAATAATATGAAACACTCATAAGGAGCCGATTGTTTTGTATTATTAATTTGTATCATTCCGTACAGAAATGAATATTGATAAAACCTATTACGTTGAATTTTATTTCATATTGTTTTGAACTTTATTATAATGTGATTATGTAATATTATATCTTATTAATAGTGATCGTTGAATTTTAAGCGGATTATAAAATAGAATTAATTAACATAGTTGGCATCCAGATTGCCAACTTATAATAGTAATTTCCATATTTCCAATTTTTGAATATAAAATATTTTATATGGTAAATACAAACTGAAAATAAAACAGAAACGAAAGCGAATAATCCAATATGTAAACCAAGAAGTACATAAACTGCTATATACAATTAGTAAATTAATTTTAAAATAAGTTTTTAATTAAATAAACTATTAATTTAGAATCTGGCGATGTTAATAAAGACTTTTGTATATTATTTCGATTTAATTATATCATAATTAAGGATTATCATATTTAATTATTCAATTGATTATAATATTTTAACCCAAATATGTTAAGATATTTCTTTTATAATATTTAATAATTGTTATAATATATTAATGAATTATGATTTATACAGTTTAAAACAATATTAGAATCATTTTATTATTTGTTATATTGTAATTATTTGTTATAATTCTTAACCTCTCACTTTTATTGTCTCTAAATTGTTGAATGTCCCAATTTAAACTATTAGTTGCTAATATAAACCTCCCTAAAATTGCCATTCACAAATTTATGATTTATTTTTGTTTTAAAATGAATTACATTATTGCTAGTTGTTCATCTTTTATTTACCAGAAATTATAACTCGATAGTGTTCAATAATTATATTTTGTATCTCTTGACGGAATGTGTAGGGATCCCTAATTTGGTTCTAATCTGTCAGCGTTTCGAATAATTTCTAAGTTCACATCATTATGGGTCTGACGTAAAATATTCGAATCTAGTGGTATAAACAAAATTCGATTGCGGTCCTTTATATGTGTCGATGACTTTAAACGCATATAAGAATATGTTTTAAGGAATTTTACTTTTATTTTTATTTTATTACTTTAATTATTTTTAAAAAATAAGCTTACAGCACGAGAATATATACCAACGTTTTTGGATTTTTCTTAATTATACATTACTCTGTTTATAGGGAATCAATAGCGAGAGAATGTATAGACAATGAGCTAAATGTTTTCATAAACATATATTTTAATGTACTTCTGTACCATGCCGTGAAATGTCTTTGCCTTCATATAGTAATTACAATTATGTATATTTGCAATTTTTTATATTAGGCTATTAGCAAAACCTAACAAGGAGAAAATCCTATTTACCGAACGTTAAAAACGTTAGTAACCCCTAATTTGTTGATTAATTTTAAATGGCGAGATACGGTCCTTTAACACTAAGAGTGAAATACAGTTAGATATCTCGCTTATATTTTATATCATAAGTAATCTTTCTTTTCTTCTACTAAATATATTTACAACTAATTAACAATTAAGGATTAATTTGCATTACTGCAAAACATTGGATTGTAATGTTTTTTAAGCCTGCATAATAGCATACAAGTTATAATTCATTATTGCCACAATATTTTTGGCAAATGTAATTCACAATATGTTTTATTTATACTGTAGACCAAGTGTACTATAATATTTTATTACTAAATATATCATATTTAATATTATATATTAATACTATTATATGTTAAATGGCTATTAATATTATAATTACATTGATATTATTAAATGGCTTTTGTTTACACCTAATAAGTGTGTCGATTCATTCCTTTTAACAACTAATTCTTTCAAAACATTTCAATCATACTTTTTTTCAAAAAAAGTAAGTACCTAAAGTACCTAGTCGTTATGTTTTTTTCCTAAATGGTGAAAATTATGTCATATCAATGTCATATAATTTGTTTTTAATTATAACAGAAATATGGTCTATGCACATCTAATGTAAAACCTCTTAATTGTTTAAAACAGTTTTATAAAAATGTCAGTGGTACTATTTACAATGATAGAACAGAATTAAATTAATAATTCAGAATGGGATTATTATAAAATAAGATTCTAGAATATGATTTCTTCGAAACAAGCATGCTTATGAAACTAAGACTATTGCCAAATTTTAACAATAATAATAATAAAATTTTTAATAATAAAATATCGAGCACAGTCAGCCGCAAAATTAACTTATTTAGGTTAACTATTACGGAAGAGAATTTGAAATTCCTACATTATATATAGAATATATTTTGTTAAAACATAAAGTTAATAAATAATTACACTAACAAATTTATAAATATTGAAACATTTTATTCAGTCAAGGCTTATTAGGCGTTAATTCAAATCTGATAATCTCGAACCCATGTATATTTAGAACGTATGCTTTACGTCGTAATTAAGTCGTTGCCTCTTTGAAACATAAACAAAACCTTGCAATAAACCCGGCAACAGTGCCGGATTTCGACTTGTCGATAGAGTGTCAGAAAAATTTAATATATACACGTTGGACCCGACCTTTTATTCCAAATGTATAAAAGTGCATTATATGCAAAACTGCTTGTATAAGCCCCATATTATATATTCATTGTATAGGTACTTGAATGTATTCTGTCTATTTTCCATTTTAAAATGGCATTTATTGAGGAAAACTTGTTAGATGTATACGAAATATATTTCCTTCTTTTTTTAGAACTTCTTTCTCTAAAGCAATGAAACCGCGTTTTTTAAATAGTTTGAAACGGAATTTTGGGGATTTCAGTTTAAATAGTAATCATTTCTCCTTTTTTAGATATATTCCATCGCATGCAAAAATCGCATTTGTCAATAGTTAATTGATAAGCTGTTTGAAGGATCATTGAAAATTTAAGCTAGAATTTTCCTTAACAGGTTTTGAAGTTTATTTTAAATGTTTGGAATTTTAGTGTCCCAGCTTCGTTGGCCGGGCCGTTTTTGGTCATTGGTATCAATATCTTTACTTTTAAATCGTTGATATTTAAACCAGCGATTGAGAAATGGCGGAGCCACGTCGTCATACATTTTTAAAAGTATTTTATAGCCTTCGTCAAGCAGATTCCTTTAAATTAAAAATAAAAATAAATAATGCCGGCTTAGTTGAGGTGGAGGTTAACGAGGCAAGACGGTACCTTTAATGCTGCGATACATTGGGTTCCAATCCTGTTGGAACATTGTCGTAAATTTATGTCAGTCATCGTTCAAGAGGCAAGAGTGCATAATTCGACAACAAAAATTCCAGCTACGCCAGTAACTAAAATGGGTAAGACTGGATTTATCTGGGGTGATCTCCAGTTAGTTGGTTACTTGCTAGTCAGAATAACTAATGCGGAGGAACATAGTTTGGAGCTCACGTTAAACAGTAAGTCCAGTCCAGATAAACGCCAGATGGTAAAACGGAGATTCCAAAATTTGAGAGAAAAACTAAAGAAACTATAGAATTGAATACTGAATAACTCGATAATAGTAAATGGAAAATAATTATTTTATGAATATCACAACCATCTAAATTAATAATTACCTTACGAGTTAATAGTTGGTAGTTTAACAGTTGTTTGCTTGCAACAAATCATCCAATATTTTAATTTACTATTAAAGTAATTTTGATTTATCTATTTACAAAAATTTCCCCTATTTAAAATAATTCAAGTTTGTACAGATTGATATTCGGCATACGAATCATTTTCTAAAGATCTTAGTCTCATTCTCTCTTTATAGTAGTTCTTGGGCACTTCGTTGCTAAAATTTGTGTTTAACAACCATAATTTCTCTCTTTATAGTAGTTTTTGGGCACTTCGTGGCTAAAATACCTAGGACAGATATTGGTCCTCTTTGAAAACATATATATATATATATATATATATATATATGTATATATAAATATATTATATCTTTGTAGTAGCATATGAAATAATATTGCTACTACAGTTGGGTAATATGAATATAGACGAATTAATTTTAATGCAGCGTCACAAATCCAGTAATTTATCTACTATAATTGCAAATGCAATAGAATTAATTACATTAAGTTCGTACTTATTTGAGTTATGAGTATAAAGGGACTCAGTTTAGTCAGATTCTTTTTTCAATTTTTTAATTTAAACAATTTTATTAAATAAACAAATTAACATTTTTTTATTATTTAATTAATATATAGTTACTAGTCGTTTCTGTTTAACCTACAATTTGTCTTTATGATAACTTAAATCTAGGTATATAACTAGGAGGACTCATAGGCCCTATCTCAGTCTCTGGTGAAATAATGTTTATACATGTTACTGCTGAATTTTTTAATATATGCACCTCACTACTCAACACTACACAAGATCAGATGGTTTGATTCTTTTGAGTCTGTGTCCTGTTCTGGAGGTATCCAATACTAGTAATATCTCATTATTCGTGTGAGAATGGAGTCTTTCCTCATGCCCCCGTGCAATTATCTTGATTTCTTGACTGATTGTGGGTATCTGAAGGTCTCTATGTAGGTAATCAGTCGTATAGTATTTGGGTGCGTATCAGTTGTATAGTATTTCCACGTCTTTTAATTGGCGTAGACTGTAGGATGCCGGTGAGACCATAAGGTTTTTCTTTTTGAATTTATTCAATTAACCAGATTTAATTAAATTAATTTAATTATTAAGATAGGTTGACGTTGGATTGGTAATTATGCCGCAGTTATTAGAAGAATTTCTTGGTGCGGTTAAGAAGAGTTTGGGCCAACGTAGCGCAGCTGTAGCTGTAAAGTCACAAAAGGTGGATTGAGATGTTCAACGATCACTAGCCATAAACTATTCCAAGTAAGAATCATTCAAGCCTTGAAAAAACACCTAGTCGTGGATTCTTGGCAAATACACCACAGTTCAAGGTGTAAGGCTACCAAAGGCGGACCGAAGTTGCTGTGAATTAATATAGTATACTGGATGTTGAAGAGAAGTTTGCAATTCAGGGTGAATGGACACCAACAATATCCTATAGTCATAGACTATAGGAATCTGGATTCACCAATGTTGAGAAACCATTCCGTAGAGGGTTACCATGGAAATTTGGGTACAAACACTTCCATTTCGAAGAATTTCAAAATCAAACTGGAGAACGAAGGTACAGGCGATACTCAAACATAATTTTACATTAACTACAAGGTGGCCAGACGGAATAAACAGCCACGTACATTCCTGTGGCCGTTAAAAATAGTGTTGTTTATTTCAACTAATTTTTAACATCACGGAAATGATCGTTATCTGAATTGTTTTCATTTAATATTTAAATAATTTAAATTGGTATTTCTCCTTAAGCGTACGAGAAAAAATTTCTCTACATATATATTTATGGCGTAGATTTGAAATTTTAAGTCAATATATTACCCCAAATTTAACTTCATTTAGATACATGTTTTCCTAAATACTACAGAAACTAATTTATATTTTATTTATATCGATTTGTTTGTTTGAAATACTCGAGGTGCTGGAAGAAGATTGAATCCAGGCATGGCACAAATAACAATATACAGTTAAATTACATTTATTTAAATTTCATGTTACATAGAGTTTGAAATTACCAAAAAAAACATCGGGAAAAAATCGTCCCGCTTTCGAAAGCTCATCAGATTGAAAGGAAGATACGCTGATTAAATTTTCAAATACAATGATCAGTATTGACAGGAACAAATACGCCAGATACAATGGTGAGGAGATATAAAGGTAATAAAAAAATTCAATTTACAAGAAATACAATGGCACTGCTAAATGAAAATTTCGACACAAATATCATTACAATTTTGTTATCTAGCAATTTTAATCGATTGATTTAAATAGTATTAGGTTAAGGGAGTATTCTTATATAGATTCATTGATTTTATGCATTTTCTTTTACGTGAGATAAATTAAACAATGTTTTTTAAAAGTGATAAAAAATATAAATCCAAAAAATTACATGCCGAAAAATGGCCTGTTTTGAAAAAACAAAAAGAAGGAAGGAAATATAAATCTTAATCCAGATGAGTGATGCTATCGGGCAAAGTATAAAAGTAATTTTTGTACAATTTTTTGACATTTTCTAATTTTTAAATAGTAAACATCCAAATTTAGTTATACGTTTACTTTGTACGATAGAATAATTTATAGAAAAGGCTTGCCCCAAATTTAAAGTAAATCAAAGATATTATATCGGCCGTCTCCAGAAAGTAGTTTCGAGAAATAGGCTTTAAAGTTTACTTTTCAGATGCCGCGTCACCTAACCCAGTTAACCTGTTAAACCTTGAAAGTATGATCGAAAACATAAATCGATTTTCTCAAATTTCTAGACTACAATATTCTCTTAACAGTGAATTGTTTCGAATTAGAGGGGAATGAAAGTAGGTGAAAGTTTCTTGATGTTTTTTTTTTTGGTTAAACAACTTCTGCTATTAGAAAACTTTCCGGCTCTATAGTGGAAGAATATTTTATTGTTCTATCACTATTAGGTGGTCAGTTTCAGGAGGAGGTTAAATGAGAAAACTTTTGTTTCTTGTAATTTTCTTTTTTTTCTACATTGAATTCGCATTTCTCTAACTAGTAATCAAGAGCGTCGAGTGATATTTGTGTATCTGAAATTCGAACTGCTGTGCACCGTCTCTTGTTTATATTGAACGCCAATTGAGGGTAACTAGTCCATTGTTAATTGTTCGCGAACATTTCTAGTTAGATGTGCTGTGAATAAATCTCGTCCTGTCGGAAATGTTGCATATCTGGTATTCGTATTGTCGTGCTGAAACAAAGGAATAATGCAAGTGTGACAATATGTCATTGAGTCTAAAATAAAACTGCGGATTAATTGGATTGCATCACAAAAACAGATATTTTGAACATATCTTTGACTTGATCGGTAAGTAGTAATTTGACTAATTTTAAATATATTTTATTATTATTTAATTAGTACATTGTTACTAGTCGTTTCCATCTAACCTACAATTTATGTTTATGACAACTTAAATCTATGTATATAACTAGGAGAACCCATCGGCTCTATTTCAGTATCTGATTTTTTAATATATGCACCTTACTACACAACACTACACAAGATCAGATGGTTTGATTCTTTGAGTCTGTGTCCTGTTCTGGTGGTATCCAAAAATTGCAATATTTCAATATTCGTTTGAAAATGGAGTCTTTCCTCGTGCCCCCTTGTAATTCTCTTGATTTCTTGACTGACTGTGGGTATCCGAAGGTCTAAATGTAGGTAATTAGTCCTATAGTATTTGGGTGCACCTACTATACCTCTCAGGATTTTGTTCTGAAAAATTTGTATTTTATTTATGTTACTCTTTGCAGAACATCCCCATAATTGAACTCCGTATGTCCATATAGGTTTTAGTATTTGCTTATATAATAGCAATTTATTATGTACTGATAATTGTAATTTTCTTCCAATTAGCCAGTACATTTTCTTATATTTCAATGCCAGTTCTTTTCTACTTTATATGTTCCTTCCAGCGAAGTTTTGCATCCAGATTCATTCCGAGATATTTAGCGTTGTTGTTATATGGAATGATAGTATTATTTAATGTTATGGGTACTTGTACGGTCTGTTTATAGGTGAACTAGAGTAAGCTTCTTCTTGTTTGACTCTAAACATTGATTGTATTGTATTATTTTAATAGTTCGGTGTGTTGTTTCGGTAGCATTTCCTGTAGTTTATGAACAAGGCCTTCATGTCAAACTTTATCGAAGGCTTGTGCTACATCTAAGAATATAGCTGAGCATACTTTTTTACTTTCGTAGGCTTTTTCAATAACAGCTGTCAATCTATGGACTTGGTCAATTGTTGAGTGTTAGTTAATAAACCCAAACAAGTGTGTTGGTATTAGGTTTTTTTCTCTCTATAATCGGTTTTATTCTTTTCAATAGGAGTTTTTCAAAAACCTTAGATATTACTGGCAGCAATGATATAGGTCTGTAGGCTTTTATCTCCTTTGCTGACATTTTATGTAAATAAAACAATAATAATATAGTGTTGAATTAAAAAAAAAATTAAAGTATTATTCATCAGTAGGGCTATCTGTAACACAAGATCTCTAATCTCCTAATTTAACTTTTTGTTTTTAACTTATTATGGCAATAATTTTGAATTGTTAGAAAAGGAATTTCGAATATATCGCATAAAAACCTTTTCATTGTTGTTACTTAAATATTTTGACAATCAAGCGTCAAGGTGGTCGACGAGGAGATGGACAAGATAATTAATTAGTTATTGCAAAAACGGTAAAAGTATGAAATGAAGATAATAAGAGGCCTAGTCCTATTGGTATTTTCGGCTTACGGTATAGCATGGCACCTTCTGAGTGCAAGTTTAATTTGTTCGCATAGCAAGTTTTTACAATAAGTTTCTTGTGTGTCACTCTCTGAGGTGGATTAACCCCTAATTGAAATTTACCGGAAAATGACGAAAGTCACGAAGAATTCGGTGAATTTTCTCTTTTCATGTTTCAGTTAGACTATTTGTAATCCAATAATTGTTAACACTAATGAAACCTATTACACTACAAGATATACGCTACTACGTAGCTAATTAACGTACGCCAATCAAAGCAGTTATAGGAAGCCCTTATTTCGATACTAAGGAAAGCAAAATAAAATCGCATATCTTACGTATATTTAATGTGTGAAAATTATCCTCTTAGATTCCTTTCTCTTTTTCTTCTCTTTATATTTATTTTTGAGAAGAGGCTGGCTTGTGGAAGAAAAGAATCATATTCGTCTATATGTAAATACGATTTAACCAATACATTATACAGCACCCAACCTCCAATATACAGGTGATGAACAAAGCAATATGAACACCTAATATTTATTTAGTAATAAGTGTTGAACCCAAACAGCTGCAATTATTTGCGGAATAGATTTGTAGAGTCTATAAATATGCTTCAGCGTTATTAGAGATAGAAATCTACTTGGAGCATCAAAGACTGAATATGTATAGTTATAGTATGTCAATGTTATAGTTATAGTAAGAGTTTTGCCATTGAGAATGTCGAAATATTCACTTGCAGTAATCCGGTCAGTAGTGTGAATGAGAGGACCCTTTCCCATGCTTAATTATGAGAAACAGGTGGTCCGGATAGTAAGCTATTTTGAAGTCTGTACCAAGAATTTATGATTCTTGCAACATTTCTTTCAACAGCAGTTTTAGCTTACATTACAATGGGTTTCGAAATCGCAGCCTTTCCATGAATATTAGCTTAGTGGAGGTCCTGTCACATTGTTTTTATCGAAGCAATATTAGTCAAGTGAGTTTTGAGTTATGCCGTCACTTTTGTCGCGGTAGTTTTGTATTGTGTGAGAATAATTATTTTTAATGTTCATCGGTCCCTCTCAGTTAACTTTGGGTCTCGCACATCATTCCTCTTGGCCGATGATGTTGGCCATGCCATGCTTATATATGGTGTCATTATCGTGAATACCGTTGATTGTGAAATCTTCAATGAATGTGAATAATTCAGCGGTTTTATCAAAGTGTATAATACACTGAAAACCTACAAGAGGCTACTAGCCTGCAAACTGAGAAAACACATAAGCTTTGAGTTATATAAGCGGAAGTAGTGTTGCGAATATGCAATAAGATGTACTGAAGTTGTTAATGTTATTTTGTTCAGCCTCTGGTTTGTTTCTAGAAACATTCGCTCTAAACGAGTGTTTCTTAAATAGAATGTTTTGGATTTTTAAAAGAATGTTTGTTTAATTATTACTTTTTCAGCATTTTCCATTGCCATAGGTTTTGAATTATTTTTTTTATGTTTCTCGTTACACTGTACACTCAGCCAGTGTTTTGTATTTTTTCTTTTTCTAAAGTGACCAGCTAGATCCAAATGGTCTTTTGCAGATGTGACGTGTTGTTTGGGTAAAAGACACGTGAACATTGGTGTAAAAGATATATACAGGTGGGAGGGGCCGTGAGTTGCCATGGGGGAATATTGCAGTGAGAATATTTTTAAAACTCTTCACAAATGGGATGCCTGGCTTTATTTTGGTCTTCTGTATTATCGAGAAGGGTTCATATTCTGACGTGTACTCATTGAATTTTATTGCTTTTATATCATACTGTTCATCATACTCTCCTAGATCTATATTAGATCGTTCCTCTTGGATATTTTCTTGCATGTCATTTCCTAAGTATCTGTAATAGAGTCGGCAAGACCAAAATATATTTCGCTGGTTTAAAATTGATGAAAGGAGTTCTGCTTTCACCGATAAGTATATATGTACGCTTTAGCTTTAAAATATCCAGATATATTTTCAAAAAATCGTTGAATAAACAAAAAATATTTAGGAGGAACAATGAACGAAATTGATGAATTGCATTCATTATGTTATTTGTCTGCTTAAGATTCTTCTATCTTCCTGATTTTCGATCCACTACTGTCAGTTTTCCTTCATACAAAGGAATATTCATTAAACGAACAAGATGAGGTTGCTTCACAACTTAAGATCGACACCGCAATAATTGCATGGCTGTATAACATCACGTACCTAGGTCTCCACTGGGCCGACGGTTCGGTCGGCATTCCCAAATCCAGAACGGTTCAGGGATAGCAAACCTGGTATCTTCTCTGATCTGTCCTTCTAGACTTCTCATCTCCATCAAATTATTACCTTACAAGACGTTAATTCGGTCCATACTCCTCTACGGATCTAACATCTACTTCAGGTTTGTTACACCCAACCAGGTGAAACGGTTTCAGGTCTTTCAAAATAAGCTCCTCAGGAGAATATTAAACGCTTCATGGTTTGTCAGAAATAATCAAATTCATAGGGAAACTGACACCCCATAATTCAAGCACTTCATATCTCAATCATTCTACAAACAACAACTCAGCTCAAGTTCTTCTGAAAATGCCCTTGTTCGCGAGCAGGTTGGCATGCTGGGAGATTAGATATATAACTAGGAGGACACATCGGCCCTATCTCAGTCTCTTGTGAAATAATGTTTATACATGTCACTGCTGAATTTTTTAATATATGCACCTCACTACACAACACTACACAATATTAGATGGTTTGATTCTTTTCAGTCTGTGTCCTGTTCTGGTGGTATCCAATAGTTGTAATATTTCAATATTCGTGTGAGAATGGAGTCTTTCCTCATGCCCCCTTGCAATTCTCTTGATTATTAACTGACTATGGGTACCTGAAGGTCTCGATGTAGGTAATGAGTCCTATAGTATTTGGGTGCACCCACAAAACCTCTCAGGACTTTGTTCTGAAAAATTTGAATTTTATTTACGTTACTCTTTACAAAACATCCCCTAATTGAACTCCGTATTTCCATATAGGCTTCAATATTTGCTTATATAATAGCAATTTATTATGTACTGATAATTGTGATTTTCTTCCAATTAGCCAGTACATTTTCCTATATTTCAATTCCAGTTCTTTTCTTTTCTTCTTTATATGTTCCTTCCAGCGAAGTTTTGCATCGAGATTCAATCCAAGATATTTAACGTTATTGCTATATGGAATGATAGTGTTACTTAATGTTATTGGTGCTTGTACGGTCTGTTTATAGGTGAACTCCACATGTATAGATTTACTTTCATTAATTCTTATTTCCCAAGCTTATTATTTATATTGTCACTTGCCTGTTGTAATTTTCGTGGGGCTTCTTCAGTATTTTCTCCGACAACTATAATCGCAGTATCATCAGCAAATGTAGCCATCGTAATATTTTCCGTTTGTGGTATATCACAAGTGTAGAGTAGATAAAGCATTGGGCCCAGTACACTTCCTTGTGGTACACCTGCTTTAGAATCTTTTATTGTAGAGTAAGCTTCTTCTTGTTTGACTCTAAATATTCTGGTTGTAATGTATGATTTTAATAGTTCGGTGTGTTGTTTTGGTAACATTTTCTGTAGTTTATGACTAAGGCCTTCATATTAAACCTTATGGAAAGCTTGTGCTATATCTAAAAATATAGCTGAGCATACTTTTTTACTTTCGTAGGCTTTTTCAATAACATCTGTTATTCTGCGGACCTGGTCAATTGTTGAGTGCTTGTTAATAAACCCAAACTGGTGTGTTTTCATTAGGTTTTTTCTCTCTATGATCGGTTTTATTCTTTTCAACAGAAGTTTTTCAAAAACCTTAGATATTACTATTTTCTGACTTCCCAAGTTTTGGATCATTGAAATTTCCGCCATATTCCAAATGTCTGGGACATGGTTTAATCTAAATGCTGTATTGATCAAGTTGGTGAGTTTTATAATTCCCTTTCTTGGTAGTTTTTGCAGTAATTCTCCTGTTATTAAATCGTAGCCTGCTGGTTTCCTGTCAGTTTTAATAACTTTGGTTAACTCTTTTGGCGTGACTAATTAAATCATCGAATTTTCAGCGTCTATATCCGGCAAATTGTGTTCAATAGTAGTTTCGTTTATTTTGAAAGCTTTTTCTAGATATTCAGCAAATACTTTTGCTTTTTAGTGATTCTCACGTGCCCAATTCTCACATAGGTTTCTTATAGGTGGCCTGTATAGACATGAACGCTTCAAATATTTTGTGACTTTTGTGGCTTGTGGAGTGAATAATGAGTTTCTTTATCATCTGTTAAATTTCTCTGATAGTCATTTATGGTTTTGTTTCTAATTTCCAGTATTTCTCCTTTCAGTTTTTGGTTTATATTGTTTAAACTATTTTTATTTTCAGTTGTTCTGTTTTGTTGCCATTTTTTTCGTAATTTGCGGTTTTCAGCTACCATTTCCTTGACTTCTTTTAGATAATTAATTCCTTATGCATTGATAATGATAATCCATAAACCAGAAAATCCAAAATTTTATAGTCTATCCAATGCAGGTCATTAAAATTTATGACGATGGCACTTCACAATGTTGCCGCCCAAATTTGATTTTGGTTTATTTTGATACTGACATAACATATTAATATTAATGTAAATAAAATAGTTTTTAGTAAAACAAAAATAATTATAATTAAGTTATCAAGTTATCAAGAATAATTTAATTAACATTATAGTACATCTAGTGTATATGTTATCGAAGAATCCAATGATAGATCATAATCCGCACAGTCACTGTTACATTCTGAGTCACTATTTAAGTCAATAAGTAAACTATTTGATTGAATTTAATATGCACTGAAAGAAGAATACGTTACGCTCTGTGGTAATTTTTCAATGATCTAACATAACAATACATAAAGCCCAAATAAACATTTCATTTATATTTACCGAGTAACAATTTAGGATAGCTCACTCTCTAACACAGTACCCTCCAAATTTCTTTTATGTTTTGTAAGCCTTGTCTTAATTAGAGCCTTTGTTAATCAACTTGTCGGGATCTTTTCCAATAATATGCTATGGTATGATACATTGTCCATAAAAATAACTGATGGTTCCTCAAAGGGCCAACAGTTGATTTAGTAACTAGAGGAAAAACCTGTTGTGGTTCCTTTCTTTATGGTAGTCGCCTTTCCAGTTTCCAGCATGAAGAACAATATATCTGCAAATAATTACTAAACAATATTAACACCAAAAAATAATAACACATAAATTGAAGCAACAAATCTTCGTTCATTTGATTTTATATTATTATAAATCCTATTGTTTTAAATGTTATACCTGAAAGTTCATTATACCTTTCCGTAGGTTACCTTTGCATTATTTAAAACCTAACATATGTTTCCTAGCAGTGTATAAAGGGATAAGTTCCATCTTCATTATTAGGAATGCTTTCCAGAATAACAGTATTCTCTAAAATAATTGTAGTAAATTACATTTATATCGAAAAAATTACACGCTTTATATGAGGACGCTTTCTCTTTAATTTCAATTTTCAAATTTTGTGTGGCTTTAGCCACAGTGCGTTTAATAATAATAAGTACAGCTGCAATACGCTAATCATGCTTCTAATAAAACATATTTTACTGGCTTACCACTATCTACTTCCTGTTCGAAGTAATAGATTAGAGACGCCGGTTTATAAACTGTGGTTATCATCAGTAATATTTTGCAGAATTTTGTAGACATTTGACAACAGAGTCGATGAGTAGTAAATTGAATGTTAGATACTGACTTGGTTACGTATTTCGACGCATCAGACAACTTTCTGTCTCTTTTTAAGTGAGAGATTTCTTGTTAAATAAGAAGAAAAAATCGGCACAAAGTTTAAAACGGACATTTTTACAATCTGCATAATGTACATGAAGGCATAAATTTCCATATGAAAACCTTGTATTATATATTTGGAATGCAGTTTATCACTAAGGAAGCTAGCAACTAGTAAAAAACTGACAACACCATCTATGGTGGTGATAATGGTGAGGATATTATATATTTGGAATGCAGTTCATCACTAAGAAAGCTAGCAACTAGTAAAAAACTGACAACACCATCTCTGGTGATAATAATGGTGAGGATATTATATATTTCGAATGCAGTTTATCACTAAGGAAGCTAGTAACTAGTAAAAGAACTGGCAACACCATCTCTGGTGATGATGTTGGTGAGGATATTATATATTTCGTATGCAGTTTATTACTAAGGAAGCTAGCAACTAGTAAAAAATCTGGCAACGCCGTCTCTGGTGATGATGATGAGGATATTATATATTTCGTATGCAGTTTATCACTAAGGAAGCTAGCAACTAGTAAAAAACTGGCAGCACCGTCTCTGGTGATAATGTTGGTGAGGATATTATATATTTGGAATGCAGTTCATCACTAAGGAATCTAGCAACTAGTAAAAAACTGACAACACCATCTCTGGTGATAATAATGGTGAGGATATTATATATTTCGAATGCAGTTTATCACTAAGGAAGCTAGTAACTAGTAAAAAACTGGCAACACCGTCTCTGGTGATAATGTTGG
Source organism: Rhynchophorus ferrugineus (assembly GCF_030347505.1). Classification (NCBI taxonomy): domain Eukaryota; kingdom Metazoa; phylum Arthropoda; class Insecta; order Coleoptera; family Curculionidae; genus Rhynchophorus; species Rhynchophorus ferrugineus. Next base: position 20,984,686 of record NW_027472585.1, on the reverse strand, counting down.
TGAGGATATTATATATTTGGAATGCAGTTCATCACTAAGGAAGCTAGTAACTAGTAAAAAACTGGCAACACCGTCTCTGGTGATGATGTTGGTGAGGATATTATATATTTCGTATGCAGTTTATCACTAAGGAAGCTAGCAACTAGTTAAAAACTGACAACACCATCTCTGGTGATGATGTTGGTGAGGATATTATATATTTCGAATGCAGTTTATCACTAAAGAAGCTAGCAACTAGTAAAAAACTAGCAACGCCGTCTCTAGTGATGATGTTGGTGAGGATATTATATATTTCGAATGCAGTTTATCACTAAGGAAGCTAGCAACTAGTAAAAAACTGGCAACACCGTCTCTGGTGAGGATATTATATATTTCGAATGCAGTTTATCACTAAGGAAGCTAGCAACTAGTAAAAAACCGGCAACACCGTCTCTGGTGATGATAATGGTGAGGATATTATATATTTCGAATGCAGTTTATCACTAAGGGAGCTAGCATCTAGGAAAAAAACTGGCAACACCGTCTACGGTGGTGATAATGGTGAGGATATTATATATTTTGAATGCAGTCTATCACTAAGGAAGCTAGAAACTAATAAAAGAACTGGCAACACCATCTCTGGTGATGATGTTGGTGAGGATATTATATATTTCGTATGCAGTTTATCACTAAGGAAGCTAGCAATTAGTAAAAAACTGGCAACACCGTCTCTGGTGATAATGTTGGTGAGGATATTATATATTTGGAATGCTGTTCATCACTAAGGAAGCTAGCAACTAGTAAAAAACTGACAACACCATCTCTGGTGATGATAATGGTGAGGATATTATATATTTCGTATGCAGTTTATCACTAAGGAAGCTAGCAACTAGTTAAAAACTGACAACACCATCTCTGGTGATAATAATGGTGAGGATATTATATATTTCGTATGCAGTTTATCACTAAGGAAGCTAGCAACTAGTAAAAAACTGGCAACGCCGTCTCTGGTGATGATGTTGGTGAGGATATTATATATTTCGAATGCAGTTTATCACTAAGGAAGCTAGCAACTAGTGAAAAAACTGGCAACACCGTCTCTGGTGAGGATATTATATATTTCGTATGCAGTTTATCACTAAGGAAGCTAGCAACTAGTTAAAAACTGACAACACCATCTCTGGTGATGATAATGGTGAGGATATTATATATTTCGAATGCAGTTTATCACTAAGGGAGCTAGCATCTAGGAAAAAAACTGGCAACACCGTCTACGGTGGTGATAATGGTGAGGATATTATATATTTCGAATGCAGTCTATCACTAAGGAAGCTAGCAACTAGTAAAAAAAACTGGCAACACCATCTCTGATGATAATAATAGTGAGGAGCTTATATATTTCGAATGCAGTTTATCGCTAAGGATACTAGCAACTAGTAAAAAAACTGCCAACACTTTCTCTGGTACGGTTTAAATATTTATACCCATACGTCCAATATAACCCTTGTTTCTAATTCTAATAAAAAAATCCTAGTTTTCCAGAATAATGTCTGCTTTGTATTAAACCAGAAAATTTTCACTTCGCGTGTTATATATGTAACATTCAATATAATACAAACACTAATTATAAATAAAGATATTAGGGAGGGGAAATATGATTTATTTTTATATAAATAGCCCCAAATCCAATAAAGGCCTGTAAGAGTATTATTAAAAATATAATAAACTCCCATTCCCTTATATTACACCACAAAGTAATTTTGAGCTTATTTTCTGGTAAAAGAGTTCTAGTTGGATAGGGAATCTAATTAGGGCTTCGCCTTAGCTTGAATAGGCTCAGCGCTGACAGGGCACCATATGGCTATATCTAAATCAGAAATTTTATTAGCCAGGAAATAGTTGGCGAACAGAACTATTTATATAGAACGGTTATATCATTGTTTAAAATTTCACACAATTAGTCTGCTAACTTCTAATGTGTAAAGTTTGGTTATCAGACGTGATATTTGAGAATATGTGACCACATTAGCGGATTATTAATTTTAAAATTATGACAATTAAAGTCCATGGGGACTATAAAATACATGTCAAAGTTCTGTTATTAGATGCTTATTTAAAATGTGTAACATTCCGTTGAGATTAAAATAACTACACAATCTTCCTTGCAACTTCTGGATCTACACAAAATCAGAATAACGGAAGTTGGAAACAAACAAGATAAAATAATTCATTAAAATTGTTAACACGTTCGTTGCCGATTGCGTATTTTCTGATCACAACAATAAAAGTTCCTTAAAAAAGTTTTTTAACGTATGTCCAGTCTAGATATTAATACATATTGATAACAATTTAATTTTTCTTGTCTCACGCGCCAGAGCATGATCGGCATTGGGGTAAAATAAATTTCCCATAGCCACAGAACGCGCGAGCGCGTGGCGTTTGAAAATGGACAAAAGATAGAAGATATAATTTAATATACCATGACAAAATTATATGTATAATAGGAATAAATCAAGTACTAAAATGGATTAAAAATATTTAGCGGAAACAGAAAACGAGAAAAAAATAACTAAATAAATGTTACAACAAACAAACAAAATATCAATTCAAGTAAATTGAGAAGTCAATAGAAATAAATGACCGACCATAAGTTAATACAAATTTTCACTAAGACTCACAAAATAAATAAAAATCGTACTCAGGTCATAAGAGGTCACTCATGACTAATTCTTGCGCAGTTTAAACCGGGATATCCAGGACATGCACTGCTTACATAAATAATATGCCAATTGAAAAGTCCCCGGCCTACCATAGTCAAACAAACAGCGAGCATTCTTTTGAGATCTGAGAGAAGGAAATAGTCGCTGGGGGCCAGATCTGGAGAATACGGTGGATTATGAAGCAATTCGAAGCCTACTTCATGGATTTTTGCCATCGGTTTCACTGACTTGTGACACGGTGCATTGTCTTGGTGAAGCAGCACTTTCTTTTTCTATAAATGCGGTCGTTTTTCGGCGATTTCGTCCTTCAAACGATCCAGTAACGCTAGGTAATAGATACTGTTGATGGTCCTTCCCTTTTCAAGGTAGTCAATGAAATTTATTCCATGCGCATCTCAAAATACAGACGCCATAACCTTGGCAAGCGACTGTTGCGTTTTCCCACGCTTTGGAGCGGGATCATCATGTGCAGTCCACTTGGATAACTATCGGTTGGACCTCGGAGTGGAATGATGGAGCCATATTTCATCTATTGTCACATATCGACCCAAAAACTCGAGTTTATTATGCTAAATCATCTTCAAGCACTGCTCCGAATCATCAACTCGTCATTGTTTTTTATAGAAAGTGAGCTGGCGCGGTACCCACTTTGTACAGAGCTTTCTCATACCCAAATATTCGTAAAAGGTATGATGTACACGTTCAGTTGATACCTTTAGAGTGTCTGTTATTTCATTCAATTTCAATTTACGGTTATTCAAAGTCATTCTTTGGATTTTTAAAATGTTTTCTTCGGTAACAACCAGGCCAAGTTCTTGCTTCAACTGTATTTTTTCACTTTAAAAAGCAATATTTTTGCGCAAGACGCGAATTTCCTTTTTATCCATTTTCATAATAACAAAAGCTGCTTCACTCAAAATGCTATAACTCACAAGCCATAGAAAAAATCACAAGCTAATGATCCGACAGCTGCCAAATTTATACACGTATATTTTGAGGGTTAGAGATAAAAAAAACTTATGGATTTAATTTTAGTATATATTCTATGTGTCAGGCCGAGGATTTTTCAATTGACCTCTTAGTGATTTTTCTTCTTTTGTAGATAATATTTGAGGTTTTTGCCTTGCTTTCTCATTAGCTTTCCTGCTTTCTCCTCATCTCGTATATACAAAACAGGTTCGCTGATAATCGGATTTGAAGTAGGTTTAGACGGAGCCTTTAGTAATAGTAAAACGTTTCGTATCTATTTTTCCATTTTTAGGACGAGAGGGTCCTGAAATATTGATATTCTTTCCCGCCATATGCAATTCTGTAATACATATGCATTAAAAAGAAAAAATCAAACACGTAAATCTTAACTATAGTTTTCAGATAGCGCCTATGCAAGTGTATGGGTATATCGCTAGTGTCCAAATTAAAGCTAGGTTTAAAAAGACCACCGTGCTTATAACGAGCTGGAGTGTAATTGGCGATTACAAAGTCAATATTTAGAATAAATAAATATGTTGATATGAGTTTTTGAAATATCGATGGGAATCAATACCGGAAAATATATTTGTATTCATCAATTGAATGTCAAAGAAAAATAACAGAACTATAAAAAACTATAGTTATACTAAATTACTAAAACTATGTTGAGGCCAATAAGAATATTAGGACAGGCATCGAATGGGGATGAACTATAATAAAATAAAGGGGATAAAAGTAACATAGAAGTGAGCATTGCTATATAGGAAATTTAGTATCAACATTGAAATAACATTTACAAGAAAAGCGCAGAAAGCAAGTTTAGATTCCTGGATTAAGTAAAACATGAATTTTTGAGATAGTGAATTTAAAGGAAAATCGAAAAAAGTGAAAACTAAGAAGAATCTATAAAGTTATGCTAGAATCATCAAGTCATCTTCATGGCGCGTTAACCCATTATTAAAATTTATTACCAGCACAAGGCATTAATTGAAGGGTTAGATAATAATTCATCGTACTGATACCATAACACTCCTTTTAATTTATTAAGATAACTTCTTTTCAACACAAAACATCGACACTTGATAATTCATAGCCGAAGTCTAATATTTAATTTTATTGTGGTAAATTCTAATAATTCCGCCAAACAGTTACCTTAGTTAATATGTATTTTAATCAATGATATTTATTGATGAAAATGCGAATTATCATTGTAAACAATTCTCAAAACTTTTAAATTTGATGGTTGAAACATTTCTACTTAGGGAATATATAGATGCTAGTTATGAAACGTTCACAATTGCATTTTCGGTGTTGATTATTTTTGTTATTTGATTTAAAATGCTGCCAAAAGTCCTCAAGCACCTTTAGAATCTTATTGTGACGCTGCTTCATCATATTCCTAATATCGACTTTGGTTTCAATGACTTAAACGTGGTGATTTTGATGTCAATGACAAGATACTGTTAGACGTAAAAAGGCGTGAGGATTATTGTATGAATATCATTTTATGAACTCTCAAACACTTTGAGATAGCTTGGTAATCGATGAATTAACTGTTTTCATATATTTACATGCAAGGAATCAAAAGATGGGAAAATTGATACTATACGAATTCACTGAAAATTTCATTATAAATCGTTTTAAAACGGCGGTTTCGTTGCTTGCCAGTCAAAAAAGAAAACTTTTCTATAGAATATTCCGAACGATAATGAAAAATGGACCTACTACGACAATTTAAGAAAAAAAGTTCAGGTTAATTCAGGAGAATCGTCTACCTCGACACCAAACAGTATATTCTAACTTGCTGTATGGCTCTGGAATCAGTAAAATGTATAGCCCGTTCAATAAAACAACCAATGCATGTTATATATATATATATATATATATATATATATATATATATATATATATATATATATATATATATATATTTATATGTATACAGTCACAACAGAGTGTAGGTTAGGTTTATGTTTTATTATATTAACATTGAACTCCTTTCCACATCATATGAGAGGTAAAGTTCTAGGCAGTTGTTGCTTGCTTGTCTATTGTAACAGTTCTTTGCTACACCCCATATCAATTTGATTAAACTGTATATGCAATGACAGGGATGAAGACGTAATAAGCTGTGGCTATATTGTTGAGATATGTGATCTACTATGTGTCTTTTTTTCAGGAGTTTTTCTAAAAAGTAAATTACATAGAACACAATTAAACATTTTATTTATATTTACCGAGTAACGTTTTGAAATAGATTATTCTATAAAGTGGTTTCTTCAAAACTTAATTTATTTATTGCCGAGCTATTTCTTAATTGTAGCCCTTGTCGATGCCATTGTCAGGATCTTTTCCATCAGTGTACTTTAATATGGGGGCATTGTCCATAGCAATAACTGATCGTTCTTCCAAACTCTTTAAGAACTGATTTTCAAACCACCGCAAAACTTGTTATGGTTCATTTTCTCCATAGGAGTAGGAGGTAGTTGTTCTAAGACTTTGAGGAATAAATCCGCGTCATGAATAAAACCTTTCATGTTTCCAGCATGAAGAACAATATACCTGCAATGAATTATTAATAAATATTATGACTAGTTAAACCTTCTCAATTGTTATTCCAACGTTAACCTTTTTGCATTAACCTTTGTTGTATTTTCATGTTATTTTTATTATCCTCTTGCTATAAGTGGGCAGTGGGTTTCCTTGATTTTTGTGTATGAAATTAATCAATCAAATTGCACTTTCGTAGATCTTAGCATATGATTAACAAGGTAGTTAAAATTAGGTATTGGACGTCGCGAAACATTTTCACAGTAAAGTTAACTCACTATTTTTGAAAGAAGCTAAAAGTGTGCATAACGTGAGTTATCAATTGCACAAGGTGGTGGTGTTCCAAACGTAATTTATTTTAAAAATAGCTTTGTATAATTTTTCGAAATATTTTTTTATTATTATTTTACTATTTTTACCGTATACAAATTCAACAAATCAGATATCACTAAAATCACTAAAGACTAATCACTAAAGTCCAGCTGTTCTTCTGTTATAAATAATGTAACTAAACCAACTGATTTTATGCACTTAAATTAAAATATATATTCACCAAAACTATTTATGATTAAATTGATAGTTGCTCTAATAAAAAAGCATTAAGTCCATAAAAACTACTCTCAAATCACTAAATAGGGATTATTTAATGTCAATAATTTAATAATGGTCATTAATTTAATACAGTATTAGACATGGAATCGAAGTCCATTAGAACAAGAAGTTCCATTTAGACGGAAAAGTTTTTAACGAGATATTTAGAAAATTGGAAACAATGGAAACATCATTCTTAAACTTTTTTATGGAGTAACGTTAAAATTTTAATTGTCCCGTCAAAATTGGAATTTTTTAATAACTTTTTCCGGTGCAATTTTTTATGTCTGAATGGAAATGGAACAATAAAAGGGCTAAAAGGAAAAAGCGTGTTTTTACGCGCAATTTATTAAGAATTTGATAAATTTTCTTTAAGTGCTGGTTCGTTATTTTAAGAAAGAGTCTAAAAGATATATTTTAAACAATTAGTTGGGTATTTTTATTGTTGAATTAGATATGCCAGTTCCAGTTTTTTCTTCAGGATATTTCGGTCGGAAATAGTGGCGGATTAAAGATAATTAATGGCGCGCGTGTCGGTGTTAGGGAGTAATCTGGTTTTATGGGGGAGGGTAACAAAAACCACGAACGACGGCCAACAATGTCGTTCTGTGGACCCTGCTTTTAATCGTTCTCGTGTTAGGGATTCTATATAATGCGCTGAATGCTGCAGAGAACCAGAAGAGGTTACCGCAAGCATAAACTTTGTCTTGACCATAATGTTTACGACATCTAAAACAATTTACCATAAAGCATTAAAAAAGGTTAATTCCTATATTCATTATAATTTCTTGATATTCTAATGTGTCTGAAAGGAAGTGTGTAGGAAGTCTCGAACTTCGGCAGGTTGTTTTTGAGAAATGCATTAACGAAAGTAGCGTCATGGCTTGTAACGTTAATCATTAATCGCTGTGATCGTTAAAGTCAGGATAAGTTGTCATTGTTAAAATCTGTCGGAAAGGACACACGTTCTATTACAAAATATACCATGTGTGTCGGAAACTTATTTTTGATTTTTAGGAAAATCTACATAATTTTCAAGAAAGTGGGAAAATTTCATTATCCAAAGTATTGACCCTTTGATTGTCCTCATCTTGTCCAACTTTTAGGGAGTTTATGGTTGTCATCCCAAAAATACCTGCCATTTGAGCAAAACCATTCATCAAGCCATTTTATAACTTCTTCGAAATTGGTGAAATATTGCTCTTCAAGCGCGAGTCCCATTGATGCGAAAGGCTAGTCGAACGGTGCAAGATCTGGAGAGTACGCCGGGTGTGATAATATGTCTCACCCAGCGCTTTCAACGCTTCTTTGACCAGTTTTGCTTAATAAACGGCGATTAATCAGTAGCGATCACTATTAATTGTTTCAGCAGTTTTCTACAGTTCGTAATATACCACGACATTCTGGTCCCCCCAATCATAGAACATTGTCTTGCGACATAAAGCGTACCGCAAAACTTGACATTTTCAAAGAGATATAATTCTATGAGCATAGAGTATCTACATCAGGTCAATTGAAAAGTCCCCGGCCTGACACATAAATGGCGCTACTAGAATTAAATCCATATATTTTTAGTTAGCCCTAACCCTCAAAAGATGCGTGTAAAATTTGACAGGTGTCGGAACATTAGTTTGTGAATTATAGCATTTTGAGGGAAGCAACTTTTGTTAATATGAAAAAAATGGATAAAAAGGAATTTGGCGTGATGATAAAATATTGCTTTTTAAAGGGACAAATACAGTTGAAGCAAAAACTTGGCTTGATGCCGAGTTTCCGGAAACTGCCCCAGGAAAATCAACCGTCTAGGATTGATATGCTAAGTTTAAATGTGGTAAAATGAGCACCGAACATGATGGACGCAGTGGACGCCCAAAAGAGTTTATAACCGACTAAAACTTTTAAAACATCGACAAAATGATTTTGAATGAATGACCGTAAACTGAAATTGAATGAAATAGCAGACACTCTAAAGATATTGACTGAACGTGTACATCATATCATTTACGAAGTGGGGTATGAGAAAGCTCTGTGCAAAGTGGGTCGCGCGAGCTCACTATTGATCAAAAACAACGAGTTGATGATTCGGAGCAGTATTTGAAGATGATCAAGAGTTATAAACCCAAGTTTTTGCGTCGATATATGACAATGGATGAAACATGGCTCCATCGTTTCACTCCGAAGTCATACCAACAGTTATTCGAGTGGACTGCATATGATGAACTTGCTCCAAATCGGGAGAAAACGCAACAGCCGGCTGGCAAGGTAATGGCGTCTGGATTTAGAGATGAGCATTGATTAATATTCATTGACAACTTTCAAAAAGGAAGGACCATCAACAGCGACTATTACATAGTGTTATTGGACCATTTGAAGGACGAAATCTCCGATAAACGGCCGCATTACAAGAAAAAAAGTGCTGCTTCACCAAGATAATGCATCGTATCGCAAGCCAGTGAAAACGATGGCAATAATCCATGAATCTTCCAATTGCTTCCTCATCCACCGTATTCTCCAGGTTTGCCCTCCAGCAGCTATTTCCTGTTCTCAGATCTCAAAAGAATGCTCGCTGGGAAGAAATTTTCGTCGAATGAAGAGGTGATCGGCGAAACTGTGGCCTATTTTGAAGCAAAAGACAAATGGTAGTACAAAAATGGTATCAAAAAGTTGGAGGGTCGCTATAATCAGTGTATTACCCTTGAAGAGAATTTTGTTGAATAAAAAAAACTAATTTTGCCAATAAAATGTGTTTTACTATGGTAGGCCGGGGACTTTTCAATTGAGCTGTCATTGACTTTTCGACACACCTGATATGTTCACTCCTGCTACTGTAATTCAAAAATATAAGGGTTTGTTTTGCTTTGCAGCCTCGAAGTAAATTAAATATATTTAAATTATTAATCCCAAATAATTATATAAAAGATAAAATTGATAACTTTAAAAGTAAGCAGATGGTGAATGTGATTACCATTATAAGCTGCGGTATATTATATGTTATAACACAGATTTGCAAAAAATTCTGACCTGTTTATATTTTTTAACTTATTATTTATGTTTTTGGATTTGTCGTCTATATTACGGTTGTTCTTGGGGTGTGTTAAATCCAAAAATGTTTTCCTGTTTGTTAGAGGGCGACACAATTCTTGAAAATTTGGGTGATAATATTAAACGAGTCATTAAAGTAGAATAAAATAATATAGACTTGAAAAATATTCTACCATACGTTCGCTAGAACACATCAAAAATCTTTAATTTTACTCAGCGAGGTTTCTCCTTGTACATTTTCGGTTGTGGGGAGAATCTGGAAAGTGTCTCCGTAGCGTTCAATAGTTGTCTGATATTATTAAGTTGCTCCATTACTTTTAGTATATCTCCTCCATCTTTTTAATATCCTAGTGAATTCCTTTATCTTGTTCTTAGCTCGCATGTCCCAAATTTTCGGGAATGTAGTCGAGCTGGGAATGAGGAAAATATACTTTTAGACTCATTCGGCAACTTAAACTTGATTTGGTTTTCACATTATTTTTATGATTTGTTTATAGTTAGGGCCTTAATCGCCTTAACAAGTAATCTACCTTTATTTCTGATGATCCGTCATGGCCGCGACGAGTAATGTGTCAGTCATAACCCGTCTAATACCAGGTTGGTAATAAATGAGAACTCCTCCATTAATTTCTCCGGGAGACCTGGACATTTTGAAACAATATACTTGTATTAATCTGCATTCAGTGATTGACGATCATTCGCAATTTATATGCAAACGGTTGTAAAATAAATTTATATGAAAGTATTAAGATTTCTTGGAGGAGGTTTTTTCGTTAGCTTTAAGTCCCCTCGGTGGCCAACTATTTTTGGTCCAGTAATTTCCTATTGATTCGTCTTTGTTATCTTACAGACACCATATAGGATATATAAAAAGATGCTATTGTGTTATTGTTATTGCGTATTGGTCTCAAATATATCAATCTTCAATGTTGATGCAATAAATCAATTCGTTCCAGGAGGATGGCACTCCTGACGCAAATTCTAGTTTTTGAGCTTTACGCCGAGCAACTCAGTAGGATCTCTTGGAAAAAAAACTTTTTCTATATGCTAATAGAACCATATATTAATAAGTCAATGAAATGACAAGAAAGCTACTGCTATTTCCAGCTCTCTTATATTGGAATTTAATTAATGCTACAAATTATATAAATAACTTGAAAGCTTTTTTTTTCAAAACAATTTCAAGTTGTAATTAATGAAAAAATCGTTTGTATTACTACGATTTATTGCTTGCAATTAGACACTGAATTTTACCTAATCACTATGTATTATCAAATAACGTCCCATGCATCGTCTCTCTCTTTCCATCTCTAGACAGGGAGCTTTGTGAAGAAGGTTTGTGTGTATGATTTAATAAGCTTTTGTGTAAGCCGGTTGCAATATGACGATAACTGTTGAAAACATTCAGGCCGCTTGAAAGCTTTCGTTGAAAACGCAGCCCAATCTCTTTTAGTGATATAATAAAACATGTGGTATAGCTCTATACAGAAAAGTACTCGATGGCAGCGAGGGATAAGAATGGGTTATTGCACCCATTATAACTTCTAAAAATAGTCATTTATAATAAAAATAGTACTTATACATCTATTTAGAAATTAAATTTTATGAAAATTAATTTAACTTTAACGAAATCCTTTAACATAATACATGTAAACTACACGACCTACGTCTTTATTTAGTTCGGATTATTATACTAAACCCCAACGTATATTCAGTATGATCCTTTTAAATTACAACTTAAACTTCATACTTGAACTTGACTGTTGGCAACAAATTGATAAGTTTAATTGTTCAGAACTAGTACACGTTTTAATCACCTAGCCGAAATGATTGGATTATGTGGAGGCTTCTGACAAGTTTCGATATAAACAAAAACCGATGTAGTGTATTATGTGGATTAAAGTTTTGAGTTTAATATAAGCCCTTTAGGTTGGGCAAAAAATAAATTCTGTGTTTTTTTTATGTTTTCAGGGCGAATTTATCTATATATCTTTTAAAGCGCATGTGCGCCGTTTTGATCGATGACCCTTTACATATTTATATCAACCTCTTCAGTCGCTATAATTGTTATTAGTAGGAAGTCGAAATTATGGTTTAACCTAGGTTCGAGCAGCTTCATTTACAACAGCCCCAAATACACCGCCTCAACCTCACCGTATATGGAGTCAATGCGATTTCGCCATCATCATCAATTCATAACCGGCGCCTGTGGAGAGCATTATATATTACTAGATGACCTGATGAGCCTTGTATCACCTACAACTGTCTTGTATTGTTTCCGACAATAACAATAGAAAGTTTGTTGATTGTCGGTGAAATAAATCTCCTCGCATGCTCACCGGTAGGTGCTTTGTCAGGTCTGATGACGATATTATTACTTTTATATTATACCCAATCAAATGCTATTTTAAAGGTTTTCACCAAGTCGTTATTCTGATGAAGAAGTAATATTTGTAGTTCTTGGACTATAATACCTATTAAATTCCTTATCCCAATTGCCAGTTTTTTTTCCAAAAACGTCTTCAATAGTATCTATTTTGTAGGAACCAAAATCGTTTTCTGGATCACCGTGGAATGCTGCTCGTTCCTAGACCACCTTTTCGTTCATCGCGCATCTCGTCCTAAGAGAACTGCATCTAAGGCATCGCTCAATTTAATAGTGTCGTGTTTGCTGTTGTTTTGTATGATGTGCAACTTATTGCATTCTAAGCTTATTCGCATTATTTCCAGTCACCTTCGCATGCAGTTGTCGCTTTTTTTGGTCTCTTGCTAGTCATCAGCGCGGTTAGCACGTGAGGGAGCTTGTCATACATTGATTTTGATTGACTGACTTTTAATAAGAATTAGTAATGTGCTAATAATTAATGCGCTACTTTAATATCAGGATTTCAGTTATTTTAAGTTATTCTTCACTATTACTCTAATATTTTTCCTACGATTGTTATCCATGTTTTTCTCGAAGCTATTCATTGTGCCTTATACTCAAAAGGTCGATTTCGCCACAAAAGCCTGTGAGGAAATCATTCGCCTATCATACAATACAATTAATTATTAACAATCATTGAACTCTGAGTCTCCAAATATACGCTTCAACTGATTGTCGCATCTTAAACAATACATTTTTTATTTTACTCTTAATTGAAACATTTCCTCTCTTCTACATATACGATCTAAAGTTGTCTGTAACCACATGTTGCTGTAGTTTGACCGATTGGATTTAGCATACATAGTTTAATATACAATTCTGTTGTCAGTACTTTGGTCTCTTCTTCATACATTTTCAAGCCATTTGGTTTCTCAATGCGAACCATATGAATAAAATGCTCAATGCTAGACATCTCATCTCTATCAGTGATAATTGAATAAAAACACGATGGTACTAGAAGGCGTTCTTTTGTTGATCATGAAACCAACACCTGCTGCTGAAATCAGCGAGTCAATATATATTGTTTTGGATAAATCACGTTTTGCTGAGATAGAACAGTGGCTGCTATTTTATACTTTTTCGGGTGTAAAACGTTAATTTCCTTATTTTCAACATCTTCAATACTTTCGTTCCTAATGCAGATTTAATAGACGAATAGATAAAAAAAATTGCTTAGTATCTAAAATCGAAAAAAGCCCTGTCAATAATATATCTCGGTTTTTATTGTTCTGAAATCCCTTTTATATATTTTCAAATAGAACAGCGATGTGGCAGTTGCATGGAAAGGTCAAGATGAACGTGGAGGCTAAATGGCACGAGAGGTGGGATAGTGGAGCCTACGACATAAAGAGACACAGGTTTATTTCTAATATAGAGAAATTTGTCCGAGAAATTAATAGGTCATTTGTAGGCATTGATTTACACATGCTTTTATAGGACACTGTCGTTTCCATAAATATCTTCACAAAAAGCAAAACGAGAAACGATTTTCATATATTGCAAGTTCTATTTGAGTGATGAGAAATATTCATGAATCATAATGTGAAACATAATAAAGTCATAAGTGAAAGTATGATGTGGAATGTGAAAATACAGTGTATCCTATTAATGAAATCTAAATTATATTATGTATATTATATGTTACTTCTCTGCGATGGTGCGTATGAAATACAGGAAATCAAGACTCAGGTTAGCATTTACAAACTTTTATCTTACGTTTGACATTTGGACATTGTTGCAGTCTGACATTTCTAGGAAAAACATTTCAATCTTTTCGTGTTCGGATGTATTTCAAAAGATGCTTAGCAAATATCACGTGTTTCTCTTCGAGATTACATTAGATAGCAACGAAATTATACTATGATAGAAAATTATCCGAAAAGTAAAATTATAACGCTATCCAATAAAATAAAATCTGAGGAAAATCACCAGCACTATTTGTACCAGAAGAGTTCAGTATCAGTAGTCATATAGTGTTTAATAACTGAGATAAAACAAATATATTAAACTGTAACAGTGTGATACAAAAATATCAGATCTTTGCTGCTAGCGACTCTTAAAACTACGAGAAACGAATCGAAGAGAGCGTTAATGTGAAAACGTAACATTTAAAATTTAATAGTCACAGCCATTAAAATAAAATATGTCTGGCCGTTTCTGTATAGAAACGTGAGTTTAAAACTCTTTCGAAATAGTTCGTGTGCTTTTTGTTATACATATATGCACAGTTAAGATACCTGCATATGTTTATGCCATTTTAATGTCTCTTACAGCCACTTTAATTGAACTAAGCGTAAGTAAATGAACATTGTTAATTATGAATATGTAATAAAGTATAACGAACCTTTGTTTGAACTTTAAGTTATACAATGAAAAGTGCATATTCAAAAAAATCAGTCGATTAAATTAAATTTCTGTCCACGTAACATACCAAAAATTAAAGATTTATAAATTCTTACACAATTTAGTATGTATTTTCATTTCTTTCATAGCAAAAATATATACTTTGAGAGTTTTAACATCGTCGGTGTGGACTTCACAACTTTGGTAACGTCTAACCGAGCGTTGTTAATTAATTGTGTAGCTTTGCGTTTGCTGCTCGATATTGGTGGTATTTTTTTGCAACAATATGTAATTTAATACTGATGCAGCTGATTGCAAATATCTGCAATTATTTTATTTTGGTTGTATCGTAATAAACTCTACCTTGCTAATCACAGCATGTGCTTAGCATAACTTCATAATCACTTATATTTCGCTTCTGTGTCAATGTGAAAGGTTCTCCAGATTTACCTCATGACTTTAACGTTGAAACATTTCACTTATAATCACGATACGTTACAGAAATGAAATTCAATTTTCAGTTAATGTGTGGTCATTTAATTGGTATAGTAGTCACTTTCTCTCCCCTTGAAAGATTGCCATCTCATGTGAACATCTAAAAACAGTTCATTCACCAACTGCTAAACCTGGACATCTGAACACGATAAATCTTGTAATTAAGTATCTTCCTACTGTTTTTCAAAAAGGTTTCCTAAAAGTCTTGGAAGTTCTTTAATTAATTTTTTTAATACAATGAAATTCAGAAGTTTAATTTTGAGCGTTATATGATTACCATAGAGTAATAAGGAGAAAACTCAATAGGGGTCTCTGGAGGAAAGTTTTGCTTTGCCCAATATCTAGATGGGGTTATATTAGCCCAATAAAACTTGTAATTAAGTGTTTTCTTACCTTAATAGTTTTCTAAAAATGCTTCCTAAAGGACTTGGCAGTTCTTTTAGTAAGTTTTGTATAAATGTAAAGAAACTAAGGAGTAGAGAGAAAACTCCATAAGTAAGTTTGGATCAATAACTCAATTTTGTTATGCTCAAAATCAAGATTGGGTTATATTTTCCATTGAAGTAATTTGAATGGTCAATTTAAGTCTCCGTCACCTGTAAGAGGAACATTTTGCGAAGACATTTGATTGGTTCTTTGATAAAGTTTGGCACATGAGAGTTTTGACATCACGTGTAATTGTCCATTAAAAATTAATTAAAAAACAATTTAATTTCTGAAGTTAATTTATTATATAAAATTCAATGAATGAAGTGTACATTTGAAATGTTTTTAATTTACAATTTTCAGAGATATTTGACAAAAAATATGTTAGATACATTATCGATGTGGCAATATCGGGGGCTAAAATAAAAGACATAGCTCAAGATAGCAAGCTAGATACTACCTGGTCTGGTTTTTTCGTATAGGAACATCTGGTATTGAAGGTATAGAGTCAAGTTGCAATTTCTCAACTCCTGCTAATTCATCACTCGTTAGAATTGAATGTCTCGATGACGAGCACTTGAAATAATTTCTCAAACGTACATGCCGAGGGATGTATATTCCTGAATACAGGAGCTTTAATAGATCCAAAATAATTGAGAAGTATCTTGGTTAAGTAGTCTTAAGTCAATGTATTTATTCGTATAATTACGCAATTTATGTTTCTTTAAGTCCTGAGTTGCTTTGGCCCAAAATTCCGAGTATAATGAGCTTTGGCTAATCCTATCTTAAACGGTTTGCATTTAGTAAATACTATTTCAGTGGTTGTTGAACTATCAAATAAATGATTCAAAAATAAAAATATATCGCCGTTGATATAGCTTACTTCGGAAGGGGATTAATTTATAAAATTAAAACATGAATATTTGATATTTTATATGATTATCAATATGAATAAACTTCCCCCAACCTACAACAAAATATCCTGTAACGATCATATATGTATTTGATACCTATTCCAATCAGTTAGTGATTTTTAACATTATCAACAATGAACTTTTTAAAAACATTTTCTAAAGGCAGTCAAATACTTCGAGGTAAAACCATTCTGCATTTCTTTCCTATATGTGCTTCCTGGTACACAATACTTACTAGATCGAGAATTCAGTTTACTTTTTATACTGTCGACTTATATATTTATATACTAATGAGAAAATAGTTTGGTCTCTAAACGTTATAAAAATCGCACAGTTCCTTACGTCAAGCACACAGAAAATGGCGTCCGAAATATATAAAAGATCAGATCCCGTCGCGGCTCTTAGCATGAAGCAACTAATATGTTAAAAGTAGCGACATCTAGATGTTGGATGTCGCGAAAGATTTTCCCATAATTTTATATAAAGTTAAATCTCCATTCTCTGCGATGATTACCGTCTACATATATCAATGATGTCAAAATATTTTATTTGAAAAATTAATTTGGATCGTTTAACATAATTACAATTTTTAACATTTTTTAACAAATTATCCTACGCCATTATAAATGGCAAGAATAAAATAATATATAAATATAATAACTATAAAGAGTTTTACAGCCAAACAGTAGTAGTAAAATTAAATTTATTTATGAAAAATTATAGGGGAGATTGGGAGCCTAACATGTTTTTATATTTTGCTTTGTGGAATGCTGTATATTATGTCTATATTTTTCAATTTATGACACACTGATAGTTTAACTATGTTATATGTTAGTGTAATCATAACATAACTGAAAATTCATTTATGCAAATTTCTATAATACCTTTAGAAGAAAAAATATGTACACAGTACCAGAGAGACACACTTATACGCGAAGGAGCAGGTAATACGGACATAAAAGAAAATAAAAAAAAAGTTAAAAATTACTATATATTCGTTATAACTATTGTTGCTAAATAAACTATTCAAAGAAAGAATATTTTATTTAACAAACAAATAACACAAATATGACCTCTTTTTATATGTATACATTTCTCACATGGAACTGTCTATCGACTAGTTTAGTAACAGAGTTTAGTAATATTTAAGTTACATATCTTCATATATCTCTCTATTGTATCTACCAAAGGTGATACACCATGAGTAATGTGAGTATTACAACTATCTAGAATAAACTTATTTAAGTTTAAAGTCGTAAAAACTTAATTATTTGGCTTCTGAGTATGTGTAGAGAAAGAGATTTTGTTTGCAAGATGTCATATAAAGCTGACAACATGTCCTCTTCACTAATCTCGCCACTTCCCGCCCGCCTCTTATAATTCTTAACCATGACCATTCCGTGTAACAAATAATAATAGGTACTAATAAAATATGAAAAAACCCAAAAGTCCAAAAGTATTGTTATGCTTTTGTATGAATGTTTCCCAAGTAACATATAATTTTATATGTTTTGAGATTTTTTTCTTTTTATGGGAGATAAAAAAATTAAAATTCTTGTTATTTTCATATTTCTTGCCCTTCTTTCGTCTCAAAAAGTGTCACCTGCTAAACCAAATAAAAAAATGTTAAACCACAATGCTAGAAATGTCATCTGCAAGAAATATATTTCATGACCAAAACGCAGCACGATATAAAATCCAGCAAATGCGGAAAATATATAAAGTTCATGTTGATTTAAATAATGTCGGAGTTTCCATTCAAAATGTCGTTGTTATTCGACAACGTTACCGAACGATATACGCGAAGATAAACTCCCTGTGCGAGCGTAAAACGTAAAATGCAATGTCGATAAAACGCGAATTGAGACATGTATGGCTGCATATACATGCAAAAATGTCCTCTATCATTTTGGACACGTCGAACTTTTATGGTCGTTCCTAACCTGACATTGAATAGTTTATAGCAGGGAATGTTGATGCTGTGTTATTTGGCGTGGCAATGCATTAGTCCTCACCAAATGCAAATAACGGTTATCAAAACTGATGAATTATTTGCTTCATAATGATGTTAAATTATGGAAGTGATTTAAGAATAAAATATAAAGAATAGAATATAAAGATATAGCCCAACTTACGTTAGACAGATAAAAAGATCTGGTTAAATATTCCCGATCTGTCATTTCAATATGTAGTGTCTATCGAATATTATCACACAACGTGAAGAGTATAGAAGGGAATCTTTTATAGGACACAGTAATGGAAAAGTAGTTTTTGTTTTAGCGCATGATCATTTTCATTTATTTGATCTAATCTAATGAAACTAAGTCTGAGGGAACATGACCTGGCAATCTCTGGACAAGCGCATAGGCTTTGTTTTGGAACCGGTGTTCATTATTTTTAACAGACTTCGAAAAAGGAGGGGGTTCTATGTTCGGCTGTATATAACAGGTCAATTGAAAAGTCGTAGATGACGATACTAGAATTAAATCAATATGTTTTTTAGTTAGCCCTAACTCTCAAAAGATGCGCGTAAAATAATAAAAGTTATTGTAAAAAAAATGGATAAAATGAAATTTCGCGTGTTGATAAAATATTGAATTTTGAAAGGAAAAAATACAGTTGAAGCAAAAACTTGGCTTGCTACCGAGTTTCTGGACACTGCCCCAGGAAAATCAACCATCAAGGATTGGTATATTAAGTTTGGACGTGGTAAAATGGACACCGAAGACGGTGAACACAGTGGACGCCAAAAAGAGGTCGTTACCGACGAAAACATTAAAAAAATCCCCAAAATGATTTTAAATGACTGTAAGTTGAAATTGAGTGAAACAGCAGACACTCTAAAGATATTAACTGAACGTGTACATCATATTATTCACGAATATTTGGGTATAAGAAAGCTCTGTGTAAAGTGGGTGCCGCGCGAGCTCACTTTTCACCAGAGGCAAGGACGAGTTGATGATTCGGAACAGTTTTTGAAGATGATCAAGCGTAATAAACCCGAGTTTTTTCGTCGATATGTGACAATGGATGAAACATGGTTCCATCATTTTACTCCTATGTCTAATCGACAGTCATCCGAGTGGACTGCACACGATGAACCCGCTCCAAAGCGTGTGGAAACGCAACAGTCGGCTGGCAAGGTTATGGCGTCTGTATTTTGGGATGCGTATGGAATAATTTTCATTAGCTACCTTGAAAAAGAAAATACTATCAATAGCGACTATTACATAAAAGTGGTGCTTCATTAAGTCAATGCACCGTGTGACAAGTCAGTGAAAACGATGTCAAAAATTTTTTAATTGGGCTTTGAATTGCTTCCTCGTCCACCGTATTCTCCAGATCTGGCCTTGAGAGAGAATGCCAAATGAAGAGGTATCGAAAAGTTGGAGGGTCGCTATAATCAGTAACCCTTTATGGGAATTATATTGAATATAAAAAATAATTTTGCTAAACAAAATTGTTTTATTATGGTAGGCCGGGGACTTCAACTGTCCTGCTGTATATTTTTTTTAATGTAAGTTCGCCCATTTCTCCGTCAATTGTTGACCGATTTTCAAAATGCCTTTTTTGTTTGAAAGAATACACATTCGAGATTATTCCATTTGAACCAAATTATGATGTGTGGGGCGGGAGGAAGGGGGAAATGGAGGAGAGACCTGAAATCTCAAAGACATTTACTAGTTTTCACATATTTTTTTATCTAAAATAATCAGGTATTTGAATATAATGTTACTTCTAAGCTGAAGTGTTGGAAAATCGGAAGTCGGAAGTGCTAAAGTCATTCAGTTTGCTTTTTGTTTGTTTATTATTTATTTATTCCTATTTTTCTTCACCTTTACTTGGCCTAACCCATTGTGATATTAAATAAAATAACTGCGTAATTTGTTGAGAAAATATCTAACGCTAAAATGAGAAAAATAAAATATTTTTAGCAAAAAAATTGAACCGACTTCAAAAAATAAATAAGGAAATCACTAAAAATTAAAAATTTATCTCAATTTTGCAGACCATCGTTCATTTCACCTGAAAGAATTGTCACATTGTTATTTTTATTATTCTTATTATTTTATTATTATTTACAAGCATTATTATTTATCAAGCCAATAACTTATTTACTTATGCTCTTGTATAAAAATATATAATATTTTCCTTGTTTGTTTCAGTATTCCACTGTCAGAGTAATAGCAATTATATCATTAAGGTGTTAGTAATCTTATCTTATTTCTGTCCATATTATAATTTCGCTTTCTTCAGATTTCACTCAACAAATTCTAGCAGCATTTCACCTATGAAAGGAACATTAAATCGTTACTCAAATATTTCATGATTAAAGTAAATATTTAATTTTTATCACTTATTGCAATTTTTGGTTGACGTATTGTATATTTACTAGTCTAGGTGTAATTACCTTTAATGTTAGTTCTAATACAATTGTATAATATATAATTGCAGCAGATATATAATTTTAAATATATATATAAAATATATATATATAAAATATATATATATAGTTATAGCACTAAATTGTAAATTTCACTGACTAAATCAAGTAATATCACAAATTTTGTTAACACACTGGGTCAATCAAATATTAGATGGGACTTAAAAATAAAAAGACTTCAAATATGAATATTTAATTGAAAATTGTTTATTAATTAACAATTTGTTATTTATTCCGGGTAACGCAACTCCTAATACTTAAGATGTCTGTGGAGAAGTACAGTATCTATTTTTGTGTGGTAGAAATAACGAAAATCGATATGTAGGCTATATTGTAGGTGCTTGATAGCAACTTAGTGTTATAAAATTATAACATATTGCTAATAATGTATACCTTACACTTGTTTAAATTGATATAATTTTGTTTTTGACGATTCACATGTGATGTCTTACTGAGATACCAGTAATAACAAAACGTGCTAGAAATTGGAACGTGTTCAATGTATAAGCTTGTAGTTTGATGGTAACTTTTACTGTATGTATTATTCATGCTCAGTCAGTCCGAGAGTGCTGACAAAAAATATTGCAAGAATTATTTTATCGTTATTCTTTGATTAGCTTGTTAAAATAAAAAAATAGTTTCTTATATAGCAAGAAAATTTTGACCCAATACTATAACAATACGATTGTAATATGTTCCTTTTACTAACTTTGTGATTTAGTAGACACTTGAAAATAAATAAGGAACAAGCATTGTGAAAACTTCTACAGTATTTTTTTAATACAAACGAAGATACAGAATTAAAATATTTTATTATAATCATGTTTATCTAAAATACGAAGATCAGTGTCCCTACTAAAAGGGCTGGGTTTTTAAAAAAATGACTGCAACCATCGGTTTTTAGTTTTATAGCTTAGCTTATAAAGCCTAATTTTTTTGTTATTGATTTTATAGCATAAACAAGTAATTATATTTATTTTATTCATTTATATGGGCATGTCTGAAAGGAAATGTTTGAAAAGATATACAAATTCGAAACATGCCTTTTTGTACAAATTCTGCCAGAAGATCACGTCTTGCATCTATACTAATTTGCACGAAAATATAAGAGTGATAATAGTTTGCTACTAGATTCATTTCTACTTTCCCCAAAAATATGTGTTCAGGTATTGTATTCCATCTTCTCGATAAATACCTTTTTAAAGTGTAAAAGAATCAGAATAGACGCCGACACATTATGTACATATATTTGATTTAAATAATAATTTTGCCACTTTTCTGTAGGTTTAAGATTCATTTGGCGAAAATATAGTTCAGACAGTGTTGCAAAATATTGATAGATCAATTTAAAATTGGGGACTAGGAAAGACCTTTAGAAAGCAATATTGTTACTTGTTCAATAAGTTCCTAGAACGCCTCCTATTTATCAACAATGCTGGCAGTTCGTTTGAAAATTTAATTAGAGTGAAATTTTTAAAATAATGAAATTGGTTTGGTACGTCTTTTCATCACTGTGCATAACCGAGCTCCTCGGTTCTGAAGCAAGTTAATATCCGGAATACAATATTCTTTCATAGATTGTGTATTTAAATTGGTATAAATAAAGTCAGATAAGTACTGCAACTTTTCGGATGAAATATATAAAAAACCGTTTAAAAAGTTTAGAGAAGTATAACATAACTTTCCGATAAGATAAACACTCCTACTCACAGATCAAAATTTCTTTGTTAAAATCAATAATTTAAATACGAATTGTTTGAATTTTCAGCTTATTTTGTAGGTTTATTATACTCTAGACTTCAGGATTACAAAAAATACTTTTTAAAAGTTGATTTTTATCAAACGAGGAAATAATGGCTTTTAGTATATTAAAGATGTAACATATTCCAGTCTAGAGGCATGCAGTTTTGGTATTTCTTCAAGTGATATAAAACAAAACAATATGTTTGCTATCACTTTTTTACGAGATGCTTTTTAATGTTTAAACATATAGACTAAGAAAAAGTTAGAAAGTTAAAAATCTAAAATGTTACAGGCTGATGAAGTGGGAAGTTTAAAAATTATGGTGCCGAATTTCTTAGTAATCCAAACCCAAAATAAAAAGAAAATTCTCAATATACACAAGGGCGATGGTATCGTACAATGTAGAAAATGATCAACATTGTTTTCGCTAAATAACGGCTATTCAATGAAAATTTGCGATTATTTTAAAAATAGTAAAAACCAAAATATATATTTATACTTTTACATCGTACGGTAAAAGAACTACCTACCTACCAAAAGAACTTCGGCACCTACATTTCAGTACGTATTGAAACAAGTTGCAATATGAATATAAGTTTTGGGAAAATTTGGTTATGGAGAATTCAATTCGTTACATTCAATTCAACAACTCGCATTCAATCCATCGTGACAAGTAACTACACTTGCGGAATCTATAACATCAGAAGGAGTTCCGAAATGAAACTACAAATAAATATTAAGCACCAAAATACCTAATCGATAGAGACATTAAAACAATAGAGAAACAAATATGTGAGACAATTGTTGTTGTGTTATTGAAGTATCCAGCCAGCCGCTATAAGATCCAACTCTAGGAATCAGACTAGATATTAGACTATAGACTTGGATAGAATCCCAAGAAACACAGAAAATTGAAAAGGTGTGTTAGGTAAAAACTAAAACTAGAAAGAGAATCCTACTGGAATGGTGTGACCACTGATTTGGAAGTAGCTGCACATCTATGTTACCAAGGACAACATTAGAAAAACAAACGAAAGCTTCAACCGAAAGTCACACGATGAGCGTCTCGAAAAGTTAATAACGAATCAGTGAGGTAAAACCGCTGGAATCAACAGAAGTTATGGCAGGAAAAGGACAGGACCCACGGGTTAAGGTTTATAATTTCACGTTCTGATCACACAAATGTGGCGATCGTCATCGTGGAAGATGTGATAATTGTAACTATATTGAAAAAAAAGGCGATAGCAAACAGTGTAAGAACTGTGGAGGTATCCTATTGATTACCAGGAAAATATTTATGATGATCATACACATGAAACTTCAAAGGGCCCTAAAGAAGATAAGCTGAGAAGAACAGGCGGGTTTTAGACCCAGTCCAGGATGTGTAGATACTATATCTGCACTACGCCAGCTGGAAGGGGAACGTGTTACATGTGTATAACTTGCTATTGTCGTTTTTATTGATTTTTGCTCGAATTTCAACTTTATAAACTGATGTTCCTCACTTTGGACTGCTTTGGAAGATGAACATGGCCTCCTTCTCTTCATATGTGTTAAAGTTCTTCAGACCTCTTATGATTGTTCTATTAGCTGTATGACCGTGCGACGTGATTTTTAAACTCTCTTTCTGGTCTGAGCTGCAGTTCGCTAAGGAGATGTGTCTCCACTCCCTTTCCAGATAGTAGTGGATGCAATTAAGAAAAACGTTTTTAAAAACAGACATGGCATTCAATATGATGCTATAAACTCAACAATCTGATGTTTACTGATCATAGCGCTGTATTTGCGTATACAGATATTCATGCTTCGAGTATTTGTCATTTGTCACTACAGTAGCTCATATACTTGAGATCAGTAATACAGAAGAAAAAAGTGGCATCTCCCCTGAAGTAACAAGCCGAATTGGCCAAGGGGTAGTAGATTTTGTTTATTTGAAATGCTGCATGTGGGAGAGAAGAAGTATTATAATTAACACTAAAATCGGATTCTTTTGAACCGTTCCAGAGTCCATATATTAAATTGATAGATGCAGATTACAATGGTTTGACCATGTCTGTCGAACGAAAGGTAAACGGATACGTCATATTCTTCTGTGGCGGGATGTAGCTTTTATGTGAAAGATAAAGCGCAAATGATCTGAATAAAAGGAGACTCACATTATCCGAGTTCTCTTAATGGCATATTGTTAAGAATTAAGTTTAGAAAATATGAAAAAAAATAGGTTTTCAAATTTTCTAGCCTAGAATACCCTCATAACTAAATAAAGATCATAGAGCGTCTTAGTGTCGTGAGTATCTTTATTAGTGAAGTAGTTGGTTCTTTTGTTGATTGGACTGTTGACAATATGGAAGTGTTATCCTACAGATAGTTTTGCTATCGAAATTGATGCATTTTATAAAATATTAGTCAGTCCAAAAATAAGTAATGAACATTGGATTAATGTTTTATGTGCCTTGGTAATGTCACTAAAAATCATTAAAAGTGTTGGATGAGAGAATGTACCGCATTGACCACATAGTTCAGACGATACTCCTTATGACGATAGGTAAATTTTTATCATCGTTTAATATTTTTGCCATTCGGTATTTTTTTGTATATTATTAAAGCGTGTCATATTTTCCACATAGCCTATTATTAACTTCAAGGAAGCAAAATGTAATTTACTTTTGAAAGACGTCAATTATAATTTATTTTTTCTCTAATATTTACTGAAATTAAATTATATAGCTCGTAAAATATCCTCCACAACAAAATACGCGATACCGGAATGGCATTGAAATGAGAGAGTATTTAATTATGAGCTGGGGTATCCAACTACACAGCCTGTTGCTTTTATTCTAATGGGAGAACGTGGATAACTAAATAGATTAAATATGATGATATTTTAGAATATAACCCTCAGAGCGGAATAACAAAAAGATATTTAATTTTTGTTCAATATGTTTTATTCTTTGTGACTTGAATTATTGCAACTGACATTAATCAATATTTATGACGACAAAACGTCATATAGTTGTATATAGCTGTCATATGTTGACATATAGCAGCATTCGAATGTAAATAATATAATGAAACGAATCAAGCAACAAACGATCATCAAATATAATTTATTTTTCTATAGTACATCTAATCTAAATTTAAATAAGAGTTGATTATATAGCTGGAATAGATTATAGGTCATTTTGTTACATTTACATTGTGATTTTTTCCACACCAACCAAGAAGTAACGATGTAGGCGCGATTTTTATGTAGTGATATATTCTGGATGCCTCAATATTAAGGTATTTTACTTTCAATGAAGATCAAATTTATTCTTTGATTTCTAGATCGTGCTTCTATCTCAGGTTTACTTGTTATGCCATTTTGGTATGATTATGTTTCTCCTTATTTTATTGGTTATTTGGTTTTGTTAGTTTATTTGGTTGTACATTTTCCTTGCGAAATTCCACAAATTTTCTCTATATCTTGTGTTTTTATCACTGAATTCCACCTAATACATCTGTAAAAGACCAATTCATTTACAACCAATCTTCCCCAAATTTTATAAAGAAATGCTCATGTACATTCTGACCACGTTCACATATATATACTCACACAAAAAAAATTTGTAATATGACTTTCTACAATTTTTATATATTGTATTATTGTATTACAATTGTACTTATATCTAATTGTTTCTGCTCTTATTGCTGTCCCTTGCTATTTATCAGCATTGAGTCATTAGCCCAATGCTGATAATAGGCATTAGCATAAGAAAAGTTTGCTTTTCCATCACTTTTAATATCAGAATGACTGTTTAAGGTAATCACTAAATTGTTAATTTCCGATATATTCAACACTTGTTTACAATTCCACCATTTGTCACTTTCTTCCTTTGCGTGTTTGATAAAATTCATGAAAATCAAATGTGTTATCGTAGACAATACTTCTTTCTACAAGATCAAACAGTTCCTCCATATAAATTCGATCGGATTACATATGCAATGATAGGGAGGAAGGCGTAATGCTCTACGACCATATTTTTGCTACCTGAGCTACAGTGTATTTTTTAGGTTAGTTTATATAAAAAGGTAATATGCGTAACATAAATATTCAATTTATATTTACCTAGTGACAATTTTAAAAGTTCTTCCTCAATGAGCTGCATATTAGTCAGATTAACAGCTGCATATTAACAGTTTCTTAATTTTAAATTTCTTAGCAGTTTAAATTATAATATCGAGAATACTACTCACTGTTTTCACACATTTCATATATTTGATTACGAACAGAGAAGATTCGGATGTGGATGGTTTTTCTTCGGCGAATCTAACATTATGTTTTTAATGGTTGAACGTATCGGCCAATACTGAATCTCATTTTGACCAGAACAAAATGGCTATGGAGATACATTAGGCAATACATTAGACATCATAATCACTGTTATTTTGGGTGGATTACAGTTATTTGTTATTCGATATTTTAGAGAAGGTAGTTCGTCTCTTAATGCCCTGAAATTATTTTTGCAATAAAGAACAGACAGTTTTGTTCGTAATCTTTATCGGCGTATATAAAACAGAAACCGGGGGTTACCAATTTTTCCGTTGTATGGACTTTTACGTTTACTTTCAGTTGAGTAATTTCATGTTATGTCTGATACTTTACGAAATGAAACAACTTCGAAATTGAAGGATACTGCGTTCAATGTTCTTAATAGAGTCATTAGACAGGGTTCGTTCTTTCTTTAAATGTTGAAACATGTTTAGAATTATTTGTTTATTTTTTAAACGTTTAGTCGACCAGACTCATTTAATAAAACAATAAATGTACTTGAGACCAGATCAGATTGAGATAATAGTCATCAATATATGCTATATTTTTAACCGATATTACTTCCAAAGAAGAAATATAAATAGCCTTTTAATTAATCAGCTAAATATTTTAAATTAACCACATCACTGAATCTATCGATTTTGATTAATTGTTGAAGCTATTACTACATACTGCCTGGAATCTGGAATACTTAACATAATTTATATTTTCCATTTATATTTAAATTTTTTTAGTGCTCAAATAAATAAATGCTGCCCAACTGTGTGAGTTATTGTGATTAGTCATCGTTATTATCTTAGTTCATCGTTACCTTATTGTTGCACCTTTCCAAAAAAAAAATTAATTGTGGATTGAAAAGGGTTTACTTGAAAGACTGTGCAGATAACAAGTGATAATTCGTGAATATGACTAGATGAAAATCGGAATTAATTATCTAGAATTTTATTAGCAGAATCGGATTAATTGATTTATTTAAATATATTTAGTTTTTTCCGTTTTGTTTTCAAGTAATTACGGTAATCCGTGTTAAGACGGACGCCAGTCACAATGAATTCGTGAACCTCCATGTTCAATGATATATATTAGAGGCATATCATTGTTTTCTAATAAATATATTAGACAGTCGCGGGTTCGAATCCCACTGGGGCATGATCGACGTTAATTTACGTTTTTAATTGTTTCTAATTGTGATTTTCATTTAAAAAATAATGCAGAATTCGTTAAAAAAAACTAGCCATACCAGATAAGACCACCATATGACAGACAGGGTAAGGTTCACTCGTCCCGTTCACAATACACAAGCATAATGCCGAGGACCGTAGCTCAGAGCCCATATTGAGCAGTAGTTCCAGTCCAGATTCCTCATTTCCCGATATCTTGATTTGTAAAAGTGAAACTTTAAAGCATAAAAAAACAATCAAGATATAGGTTGTATACTGAAAAATGAAGGGGAACTTTTTTGAAAACAATATATATATATTTTCAATAAGCCTAGGATGAAAATATTATTTTCTTCTATACTACCTTCTGCAATCTCTAGGTCATTTGATTGTTTAATTCTCTAATTTATGTTTGTACATGGCCACACACAACCTCTACGAATATCCGCATATACCACCTATTATTAATATACAAAATAATTTGTAATATCAAATACATTTTGATGCTTTTGCGCGTAATTTTATTATTTACGAATTTTAATTTTATAAAAGAAAATTCTTTTTATACTCTCAAAACTTTTATTCTACGGAAATAACAAATTTTTAGGGAACAATAAATTGCACTAAAATTATTGAATGATCTTGAAGACTGTTTATCATTCCAGTTGAAAAAATCTTTCTAATTCACGTATTCCCAGCTAGATTTGAACATATTTTGCATCGTGGAGTTTTTACAGTGGAATAGTGTATTTTTTCAACTATATAAAATTACTCCCACTTGATTTTATCAGTGTGTTTTCTAATAGAACTTGATGACTTTTGGAACTATTTTGATCTGAATAATATTAGAAAATATTTCGAATTTTCACGTTTCTCTTACTCCGGAACAGCTTACATTTTCGCATCCTCAAACTATAGCAGCTCCCTAACCGGCCAATAAGAACAAAATGTCTAAATAACAATATAATAATTATATAAATGAGATTTCAAAGAACTCACAAAGAAACTATCAGAGAAAAATTTATAGAGGAACGTATTATATCTGAAAAGCATGTGAATATTGTTCTTTTTAATTTTGTCTGCGTTTGATTCTATTCAATAGGCATACAATAAGTTTGAACAGTTTTTGTAGCTATACATGTTGACCAAAAAATCCAGAAATGCAGATTAAAACGTTAGATAGCTAAATTTTAACTACGTTTTTGTCACCGAAACCTTTCGGATGGAACTTATAGGGAGCAGCTTTAGAAAAATATTTCGAAGACAACAAAGAGCGGTTTAAAAAATAGGAGAGTATCAATTGTCGAGGCGTCAACAGGAGCTTTTGGCAAACAAAGCTTATTGTCGTATTACAAAGCAATAATTCAACAGTACCTATAACCTATCATTATGCAGAATACAGACGACGTAGTAAAACGCGCCTTAAATGTATTTCCAATTTGTAGCTAATAGTCCCAAATATTAGGCACATCACTTTCCATTATAAAGGCTAGTGTTCTATTTTTTATGCAAAAGCTCTCATGTATTTGTTCTTGATTTAGTTCTAGGTTCAAACCCTTTAGAACAACAAAAGTTTCTTTCCAAACCATTTCCATTTTAAATATATTTTAAACATTAACTTAATGTGTAAAAACTACATGAATTGTAAAGGATATTACTTCAAACACAATAATAATAATTAGCGGCCTTAATCGTTAATATTCGTTACAGTCTAACTGTTGAATCTAATTCAGGATAAGTTCCTTTTGCAACGAAAATTGTTCTGTATATATGTGCGCTAGTAGAAAGCATTAGCGTGAAAGTACATTTTGAGAGAGTGTTAAACTCTCAGTTTCTACGTTAGAGTGGCGTAAGTATAATTAAATTTTAAATTGCATTCTCCCACACTTCCTACATCTGTCTCTGTTGGGATAATCCATACGTGTCCCGGAGATACTTTCGTATGAGCTAGCTAATTTTAAGATCTCGCTTAAAATTTTGCTGAGGCTTTTCGAATTATCGTAGTTCTCAAAAAGAAGTATATATATATATATATATATATATATATATATATATATATATATATATATATATATATATATATATATATATATATATATATATATATATATATATATATTAATGGTGTTGCGAACATTTTTAAGATACGATTTTGAGCCAAATGCAAGCCTAGATAAAATATAGAAGATTTTTATACCAACATAATAAAATAATAATAGTAATAACTGCATAATCTTACAAAAGATCTTTTTTTATATGAAACGCATGCCAGTTAATAAGAGTAAGCATTCAAATATTTTGAAAACTCTTGTTTATTATTGGACACAATCAAGTAAACTATTTATTACTAGTACAAAAATCAGGAGAAAACTTAACTAACATTAAAATATGAATAAAAATTAGCATATATTTTTATTAATCTCTTAGAACGTCTACAATTTGCCCATGGGCAATAAGTAATATTGTATGATTTCCGTTATATAATATAACCATGCTAACATATTGAAGATCACTTCAGTAAGTGATCTGCCGTACAACTAATAATCTAAATCTTATTCTAGATTAGTATCTAGAATAGTTTCTAACTTAGTTTTAAGTATATCCTAACTTATTCTAAAGAATATTCTAACTTATTCTAGAGATTATTAAAATTCACTCTATCATTGTCTATTCATTAATAACTCATTAGTTCGTATGGTAGTTTCCGTTAGAGCCTACGCACTTCACTATTATGGCGCACATTTAACTGTTTGGCATTGGGATGCACTAATAATCTTTCAGAGTACTTCGCCCTACCACGAATCACACTCGTTATGGGTTCTAAAGAGTTAACTCGTTGAATCAGTTTGTTGGACACGTAACATGGGGCATCGACGATGACTCGCAACACTTTATTCTGGAACCTCTGGAGGATATCTATGTTAGATTTGCTTGTAGTACCCAACAGTTCAATACTACAGGTCCAAATAGGCCTAAGTATTGACTTATACAGCAAAACCTTGTTCAAATGAAAATTTATATTTACGCCCTATCAGCCAATGCATTTGGTTTAGTTTAAACCCAAGTTGTTTGCATTTTGTCAGTAAATCTTTTTTCCATGTCAAACGTCTATAAAAATATATTCCCAGATATTTAACGTTGTCTGCTTGCGGAAGTTCGTGATTATTCAATTTTACTGAGGGACATGTTCTTCTATAAAGGGTGAATGTCATATGGGTAGATTTTGTCTCATTTTCTTTGATACGTCACGTTTTCAACCACAATTCGACTTTGTTAAGATGAAGTTGGAGATTTCTTGTGGCTGATATTGGATCCTCGTGTAATGATGAAACCGCTGTAGTGTCAGCACATGTTGCAACAGTAGTGTTTCTTGAGGTCGGTAGGTCTGTTGTACATAAGATATAGCAATTGACCAAGGACACTGGTCCTGCGAAACACCCTAATATATTGAGTGTAGGTATTCGTTACCCTGTTTGACAATAAAATGTCTGCTGTGAGGTACCATTTCAGCAGTTGAAAGTTTGTATGGGGTAAAACCTTTTTCAATTTAGTCTCAGTCCTGTGTGCCACACCTTGTCGTAGGCCTGAGAAATATCGAGAAATGCAGTAGAGTAATATTTTTTATCGTTTAAAGTTTTGTTAATTTGGTTCACTAATCTATGTATTTGTTCTGTTGTTCCGTGTTCATTACGGAAGCCAAATTGACGGCCTGGAATAATATTTCTCTCCTCTGCGATTATATTGAGTCTTTTAATGTAGTTTTTCGAAAAGTTTAGAGATTAGAGATGACAGGTAATAGGCTTATTGGACGATAAAATTGGACGACGGAAGAGGAGACGTCTTCTGATTTTTTCCCAGGTTTAAGGATCATAATTACTTGAATCTCTTTCCAAGTGCTAGGAAAATATTTTATTCCTAGTTAGTTAGAAACTCAAGAGTGTGCCTAGAGTGTTAAGAAAGTCAACTATGTTATGGTCTTCTGTTGCGGATATTTCAGACGAGTACGCATTAAATACGGTTTTGAAGTGTTTAGAGAAAACTTCCGGTTAATCTTTATCATTCATAGCCTAGGTAATGTTGTCAATTTTAATGGGTGGATTATGTTGTTGAGGTGTCTAATTTTTTTTTGTTACCTTCTAGAGAGAATATTCCGTAGCATCAATTGGCGTTAAGTTTTCTAAATAGTTTTAAATTCATTGATTTTGTTCTTTATTTATTGGCTCTTTCAGCTCTTTTGTGGCCTTGTTGAACTTTCTCTTATTTTATTCTGTTCTGATTTGTTGCCAGATTTTTCGCAGTTTTCTCTTTTCAGCAATTGGTTGTTTAATTGCAGATCAAATATAATTATAATTAAACTTTTGATATGCCGCGGTATTGGGTGTTGCGTGTCATACGGCCTCTTGTATAGATTTTGTTATATTTTTGCTGCTATTTCTGTATCTCTTTCTATTTTGGGAGGTAAATTTAGTGATAATAAACTGTCTAATTTTTCTCTAAATAATGGCCAGTTAGTTTTGGTGTTATGCAAATAAGGTGGTTTTCTTTTGTTGAGAATATTTGAGTTCACTGTTGTAATAACTGGTGAGTGATCAGATGATAGACGAAAGCATGATTCAGCTTTGCATGGTTGGCCATCAATATTTTTCGCAAAATAAAAGTCTATGGCATCGGAAATTTTATCTATATCCGACGGCCAATATAAATATGATAAAAATATGGTGTAAATTATGTGACTTCGTTGCTTTGACCAATACTCTGCCTTTTGGTGTTATTAATCTACAACCAAACATAACATGTTTTGCGTTGTAGTCTCCTCCAGCAATGAATCTATTACCCAACGTGTTAAAGAAATCTTGGTATTGTACTTCCTTGTTGTTGTGTTTTGCTGGAAAATAGATAGCACTAATTGTTTATGGCCCATGCACTTCTTCAATGTTTACACTTGTGGCTTGTAAATATTCCTCGCTGAATTTCTTTCTTTCACAGTGTTATATGTTTTCATGGATAATTATAGATGTTCCTCCATGTGCTTTATAATCTGGGTGTTTTGTGTGATAGAGCTTGTATTTCGGAGTGCGTAAATAATTTCCATCCGTGAAATGTGTTTCGGATACCGTCATGATATATTGTGTTCATATGAGAAGATTTTAAGCTCCCTGACATGTTTCTGAAGTCCATTAGCATTCCAGACGTCTATTTTATATTTGCTGTAATGGCTATCAGTTATTAGTATAGCTTGCTAACGATGACGGTGAGTAAATTCGTCATGGTATTCATTTGTTCCATAAGTTTACCTATCATTTCCTCTAATTTACTAATAGTACTTAATATGTTCAGTGGTGATTGCTGTTGTCTGCGTATTAGGTTGGGTCTGACTGTTGGTTATTGCGTGTGCGTATGATATGTGAGGATGTTGTATTGGTGCTTTAGACGAGTTAAATGGTATGGGCTGTCTTGGTGTGTAAATTTCTTTTTTCTCTCAGTGCTGGATACAATTTTTGTTGCAACGCTACTGGACTAGAGATCCCCTATAATTTGCCGGATGGTCACCGTTACTCTTGACGCATTTTACTTTATCTTTATCTATAAATAGATTTTAATAGTTCAGTGTGGTGTTTTTCATTTCATTTTCTGTTGTTTATGAACAAGGCCTTCATGTCAAACTTTATCGAAAGCTTGTGCTACATCTAAGAATGTAGCTGAGCATATTTTTTAGTTTCGTAAGCTTCATAACATCAATCATTCTATTATTCTGTGGACCTGGTCAATTGTTGAATGCTTGTTAATATATCCAAACTGGTATGTTGGTATTAGTTTTTTTCCGTATGAAATATAATATTCTTAATCAATATTTATTAACAATTTAACTAAAGTAATAATTTTATTTATCGTTAGTACTATTACTCGTTGAAACTTCGATAGAATAAGTTTTCAAAAGGCTTCAGCAAATATCATCAAACATAGAAAATTTCAAAAGCCAAAAGTCAAAATTTAATTTTCTCTATTATATCGTTTTTGTATTATCCACGTGGAAAATAACAAATTTCTAGATTATATAAAGAATGGAACTTTAACGAGAGAGACTTGGCAAAAACAGCCTGCTAAGGATATCTTGACACTTTCCCTTCAAATTATCTGGTGCGCTTGCTGATATTAATTAAATTTCCACATCAAAATTCGTCAGACCTGGCGAAGCATCACCTAACGTTTTCGCCCGATTATTCAGTTCTATTTGGAAAATAGAAAATCGCAATTTCCAGCCGCTAAGGGTTAATGGAGAACAAATAAAACCCCTTCATCTCTACCGTGGGCTTCGGTAATTCGGCGAATTAATATGTTACGATTAGGCCGGAGTGAAAGGAAATAGCATTCGACGATATGGATGAACAGGTACAATTGGGTTAGAAGACTACGGGATAGAAACAATGATCTCAATAATTTATGGTCTAATGAGAATATGTATGGATTGTATTGGGGATTGCGGTTGGATGAATAATCGATCCAAATTTGTCATACTGCAAAATAAACCTGTTATATTCGTTCAGCCACTATGCTTTTTTTTCGGAAAAAATTATCGGTGGTATTTGCGAATAACAATTCCAAATAACTTTATAAACCTACAGCCAGTTCAAAATAACAGTGATCTTAAATCATCAACATTTTTGACGTCAAAACGGAGAAATATTGCCGCGTCAACTTTAACTATAATTTTATTTTTTATTTGGCATATTACATTATTTGAATGTAAATAAAATAATGAACCGAACATAATGTTATCAAATATAGTTTGTTTGTTTTAATTGAATGGTATATATTTTACTAATTTTTTCTGAATTAATGCTTTACTAAAATGAGAATTGATCAGAACACGTGTAAGCTTATATTATATTATAACAGAGTAATTTAATGACTTTCGATTTTGGATTTCGGATCAAGAAAATTGGTGGGCAAGGCAATAAGACTGCTCTTGTACTGTTGTGATAGTCGCGGGTCCAAATTCTGTTGGTCCATGTTTCTCTATGTATTTGCATTAGTGATTGTTTATAATTATGATAATGTGTCATAAGGAAAGGGTGTAAAATTCGAGAAGGAAAATTATTCCAGTAACATCGGATGTCTTCTGGGATGATCTCTAAGTACGTCACTCTACAGTCGGCAGGCTTATTGTCGACGACCTTAGTTTGGAGGCCACGTTAAGTAAGCGGTTCAAAGTAAAAATGAATCCTAAAAAATGACCGCATTATATATTACAAAAACGGAAAAACAAAGCCAAGTGGGGACATAAAATTAATAGCAGATCAAAGAGTACAACTAGCCACAGGATTTAATACCCAAAGTGCCCTTTGTACGGCCAACAAAAACTGGAAACTAAAATTCGACAAAAAAAGATTCAACCGAAAACCTGTTTAAAAATTTAATATGAGCGTTCGCTACGCTTTTTCCTCCTGCTGTCCCCCCTGTGCTTTACCCAATCTGTTACGGAGACAAACAACATTCCAAAAACAAAATAACTAATAAAAATTCTTTCTATTTTATGAGCAAAATATTTCATATGATTATTTTTAGGTGTCATTTATTTTCGATAATAAATTTTAATTTTTAAAGTTTCAAGAAATTAGTATCTTGTATCATTTGTCTAATTTATTACTATTATTCAATTTTATTGTTAGAAATGCCTTAATTTATTCTGAAATACATAGAATGATTGTTTAATAAAATTTACTTCACAATTATGTTATTCGACAAAGTTATTTAACAAATAGTATGGAGGTAAAAAATGGAGTAACAGGTTTTTGGTAATTTTGGTGACGAAAAGTATGGATTCATGTATAGTTTCATAGCCTGTTAATACTCATTTAGCATTAATAGATTTATACAAGTATTTCCTCCAAATATCAATATTGTTTAAAAACCTTTGAATAGGAACGAATGCCAGTTGAGTTAGCGATATAGTAATTAACACGTTACCAAGATTGTTAAAATTATGCGTATAATTTACCTGTACGTTGTTTATACAAAAATGTTAGACATTACGATACAATACTAAATATTACGATAATTTATGTATTAGTTGAAGTCAAGATAGAGATACGTAGATTAGAAGACATTGATACAGATATTTGTAATGGAAATGGGAAAAGAGGTCACACTGTTGTGCACTCAGTTCCAGATATGCCCATGTGAAAAATAATATATACTAGAGCTATCTTCTAGCTATTCAGAAAGAGAATGCAGACAATTAGTAGAACTCTTCATACCCTAACTGGCCGAGAGTTGGTACAATTTCTGTTCACGAAAATATTTGAGAGAACTACGGGATGATGAACCATTATTTGGAAGATTCGGTTAAAATTTGGGATAAGGCCTTGAAGATTATCAAGATTCCAATCATAGAAAATGAGAATCCCAATCATAATGTAAGATTTAGAACGATCGATGAAGATATACTTATGACCTTAGCTAAAAGTTTGAATTATGTTATTGGATAGTTACCATATCTTTTACGTAGGTGCTTGCATGCATTATTTCCAGTTTCAAAATGAGACAATATTTATTACGGCAAATTGTTTACCGAAATAATTTTAATTTTAAGAATCTAATTTTCTATTTCAGTGGTAATATGCCGATATAGTACTGAAATAACGATGCTGGTTTGGCAGCAATCCATCAATTAATCCATTTTCATAGTTCTGTGTGTTATATATGTCATGTTGTTTCTATCTGAACTGATAAGTATTGGACCAGGAATGCTTTTCCCTTATGATTTCAATGTTGATTTTCTCTCTTGTACTTTATAACAGATGATATGCAAATCCACAAGCAATGACGCCGCGATGTTGAAACGATAAGAAATGACAATACATTTGTATGGTAGCCATTTTCTCTCGTTCAGGATTAGATCCATATAAAGTAAACCTTTGGAAATAGCTAATTCATCTACTGCTAAGCTGTTTCAATGTTATCTGAATATTTGAGGTAAGTTTTCGATCAAAATTTATTTCAATTAATTGCCCTAGAGCCTTTTTAGTCCTCCAGAGCGTCCCTTGTTGAAAACGAAAAAAAAACGGAAATTTGACTTGAAATTTAATTATAGTCTATTCAAAGTTTTTTTGTACATACGTCATCAAGATATTTAAATCAGAATCAGACAATATTTTCCTTCTCAATTTATTCTAGTTTAAAAGAGACACAGTGCTGGCTGATTAGTTGGAACACGTAAACAACTGCGCCTGTCAAAGTCGTCCAGTAGTCAGACGCATGCAAAATTCTTAAAATCAATAGCGATAAAAGGTTTTAACTGTTACCTATAAATTGTTTTGGCTGTATAATTAACTGTAATTTTTAGATGCACTATAGTGTTAAGATAAATTATATTTGATAAAATTTTTCTTCAATTATTTAATTTAGATCAGAATTTTGTTGTATATCAAAGCCCAACGGAACTAAAAGTCAGGGTTGATACGGCAACATTGCGACGTCTTGACGTCACAAATTTAGATGACGTATGTACAAAACAAGTTTAAATGGACTATATTTGTGAAAATTGTTTAGTAGACTTTTAAGACTTGAGATTTCTTCAAATGAAAAAGACAATTAACGTCGAAAATATAGTTTTGAGCATAAGAATATCTCAATTTCGTACTTTCTTTGGCTGTGGCATTTATAAATATAGCTGTTTAGCTCTATTGTAGCCAATACGTTTATTTTGCTCAATTTGGTCCCTAAAAAATTGTTTTACGAGGTATTTTCCATAAAATGTATCTACATCACACAAGCATATTGTGTATATTTCGTATACGCCTTTATATTTTTTAAGTTCTATTTTAATAAGGCAATAAAAGAAAACGTTTTTATTCTTTGTTGTTTAATGTTTATTTGATGTCTTACATCTGTTATCCCGAAACGATGTTTTAAAAATCCCGCAATCCGGGCCAGACCAAACCAATCCTGCAGTCTATTTACAAATAATTCCTTCGTTTACGCCATCCATTTTAACGGAAGACATCCCACGCGAACAGATAAATTGCTCCTAGTGGCGACCGCTTCAGAAATGTTTAGAAAAAGTCAACATTTTAACTGCTTGTTATGATACATAAAAGTCCTAGATAAACACTCGAAAACACTCAGAAATTCGGACGATTATTTTAAAGTTATTTAAGCGTTTTTACAGCATTTTATTTCATATACTACAGGGTGATTGCACATAAATTAATATTTAAACCCATATGAACTCTGAAATACAATTTTGAAAGGTGTAAAATCGGTCAAAATATACTGTGTATAGGTCACTAAATGGGTCAATTTGATAATTTGTCTCTCATTTGCGACTTTTAGCAAAGAATTATTCTGAATTTTGCAATGCACCTGGAATTTCGAGTCGAGGATTTGTTTTGTTTTGTTTGGACTGTATTTTGTTTTGTATGTTATAATACGTTAATTTATCACTTCATGTGTTCTCGATACACTTTATTGCTGTCTTATAGCTTGTATTAAAATCGATAGTAAATTGGAATGGTAGTTCAAGAAAGTAATAAAAACTTATTAAATATGTTAAGCTGTTATTAAGGACAATTTGATTTTTGGCGATTTACATTTGATGTTATAAATATGTTTATGTACGTAAAATTTAATACTTGAAAAAAGAAAATATTATCAGAATTTTACGCTGCGTAGTAATATATTTTTACAATTTATTTAATGTTCATTAAGTAGCCTGGAATAATTGACCGAAAAGTGTTTTTTATTGGTTGTTTTCGTTAATATATTCCTCAGTATAAAGTTTTGCTTATGTAAAGCTCTAAAACACCTTACAATTTTCATTGTATACCAAAAAACATTACTTCAACATAAAAGGAATATGACTAACTTTACTATTTAGCATTACCATTACGATCAAATATCGACTACTAGACTATCACAATAATAAATATAATTGTATATATTCTAAAACTATAGTGTGCAAATAATATTTCCTTGAATTTAGGAGCAAAATCTTAATAGAAATTAAAAGGACATAAGAAAACACTGTATTTTAATAAATTCAAAACCGAAATATATTCGAAAAGTATAACATTGATCAAATATCTATTCATTGAAATAGGAATATTTTGTCTATAAAATAATTATGAGGGATTTAGAGGTTATGGGTGTTTATAGTGAATGAATATTGATTTCTCTTTTGATATTATGATACAGTTAACAGAATCAATATAACCACACTCAATCAAAGACCTCAAACATGAGGAAGCACAAGATAAAAGACGACAAAAACCAACCGTGGTTATTTTTCGTTTTTCTCATTGAATTATTTTGAAATATCACAACGTTCCACTGCGTATTACAATTTTTCAGAAAACCGAGATGGAAATGCTTGTATCAAATCCAAACTCATCAATTTTATGCATTAGCCGTTGTCGTTTCCAATTACCACTAACATCAATCAAATTCTGTATGAGAAATAATTTTGCACATGCGGAGTTTAAACACTGTATATAAACTTATTATAATTTCGCAATTGAAATTTAGAATTATATAATTGTCTTAAGTTGGTTCATAGAAAATTCTAGATATGAAGGCAATGTTATTTGATTACTCAATAAAATGTTATTTCGCCTTGAAAATGAAGAATACAGAGTTTTCGATAAATTTCACGAATTTTGTTCTAAAAATTGAAGCAAGCTAACCAATGCATTCGATTTAAGTTAGGTCCAAGTTGTTTTCATTTAATAGGTAAGCGGTTTTCTCAAGTTGGTCCACGTCGGTTTAGATGCCCGCCAATTATTTAGCATCCTTCACCTGCGTCAG
Source organism: Rhynchophorus ferrugineus (assembly GCF_030347505.1). Classification (NCBI taxonomy): domain Eukaryota; kingdom Metazoa; phylum Arthropoda; class Insecta; order Coleoptera; family Curculionidae; genus Rhynchophorus; species Rhynchophorus ferrugineus. The sequence continues at coordinate 20,944,768 of NW_027472585.1, read as the reverse complement.
TTGAAAATTACACAGGCTTATAAGAAAATTTCAGAAAATAATTTCTATGATTTTTTGTGCACCGAAAGATTTTTGAAGAGAGAAAGAAGAGAAAAAGTTTCAAGACGTCAGCATTTTTTCAAATGCAATTTAAGATCCAGTATAATACATTGGAAAGAAGGTTTAAAATAGATCTAGCTCATGACGATGACTTGTACGCTTCTATTCTTAGGGGCCATTGTAGGCGCGTTAAAAAAACTTACAAGAACTTCGAATTGTTTACCCTCTCACTATATTATGGGGATTATGGCTGGTAGGAATGCGGAGATTTCAAAATTTTGGGCATGTTGCTCTGAAAAATTGGATTTATCAAATTCCCTTATTTTTTGTGTCTATGTAATAGCAGATATCGTGCAAATTACTGGACCAAAAGTTGACCACAGAGGAAGCTTAAATTTAGCGGAAGCAACGTGTTCCAAAAACATTAGTATCTCCACATAGTTCATTTACTACCGTTGCACATAAGGTTGGAATTGATAAAGCAATTTGTAAAATCACATCCTAAAGTTATATGTTACTTCAATAATATAGTTTCAAAGTTTCCAGGATTCTCAGAAGTAAAAACGAAGGTAGGTGTTTTCGCCAGACCAGACATTGAACGGTTTATAACTGACTCACAATTCATCACGATCATGAAGGTTCCTCATAATGAAAGGTCTAAATGATCTACATTCCCACTTCTATTACTTTCCTCAATTATTTCTGGAATATTTTGGATGTGTGAATGGAGAGAGCTGCTATTGAAAAGAGACAAAGTCGAGCAATTTTTAACAATAAAAAATGAATAAGAGATAATAATGATTTGCGAAAAAATATGAAATATCGTGAAGAAGCTATTCAGAAGAAACTTTACAAACTGTCGCAGATTTCGCATTTTCGTTGAAGAAAGCTGGTTCTAAAACATTCTAGTTTTATAATGACGCCATTACTTATAGTGAGTTCGCTGACAATAAAGCGTTAACGCGTAATAAGCATCTTTAATTGGACGCCAATTACGCTCCAGCGCGTTATATGTGGGGTGGTTTTCTAAGCCTTGTATTTAGTTCGGCACTATTAAGACTATGGGTAAGTTATTTACGTGCTTGGTTTTGATTTTTCCTTTTTGATTCATATGTAATACAGAATTGCATATGTTGGAAAAAAATATCGATATGTCAGGGCCCTCTCGCCCTAAAAGTGGAAACATAGATATGAAACGTACTCTAACAGATGCTGAATTACTAGAAATTTTGGAAGACGATTTGTCGGATCATGTGGATGAGGATTTTGATTCTGGCGGCGACGATTTTGTGCAAAACGGAAGTTTGAGTGATGAACATTCGGAGGCAGATCCCGATGAAAATATAAGGCATTCTAAAATGTTCGTGCATATTTTACAGCTAATGATGATTAATGCCCATTAACTTTACAATAAATATTCAGGCAATCGTATCCCAATTTACGACCTGTTTGTCAGTCTAAAGGCTAAAAGCCCCATCCAAACCTCATCAGCGAACATGTTTTGAAAATACGAGAGGAGAAGAAAGCAGGAAAGTAATGAGAGGGCAAGGTAAAAATTGTTAATAACGAAAAAAAAAAAAGGAAAAGACAATATTTATGTATGCTCTGCATGTCCTATAAATCCTGGTTACTGTTTAGACAGCGCCTCTTATGACCTCTTATAATTTATTTGAAGAGGGTCTTTATTTATTTTGTGAGCTTTACTGAAAATTTGTATTAGCTTATAGTCGTTCATTTTGTTTCTATTGACTTTTCAATTTACTTGAATAGATATAGTAACATTTACTTAGTTATTTTTATCTCGTTTATCTGCTAAATATATTTTTGATTTCTTATATTAGTCAAATTATATCTTCTAATCAACAATGTATATTCTTATTCTGTCCATTTTAATTCGCCATTCGCTAGCGCATTATGTGGCCATCGGAAGTAATATTTGACCTCAGTGCCGATCACGCTCTAGAGCTCGACACAAAAAAAAATTTGTCAAATAAATATTAAAATCTAGACTGGAGACACGTGAAAAAACGATATTAGGAATATTTTATTGTTGTAATCAGAAAAACGTCTACTTCTAGGGTAAGTATTTGATCCCAGATCGGCAGTGAACGTGTTAAGATACCACATACATCGTTCATTAGTTTGAAATATGTATGAAGAATTCAAGGTTAGAAAAATTAACTTCATGGTTCAGTGATAGTTCGAAGAAGTTTAAGTGACAGAAAGCTGCCCAATTTCAGTTCACTAGGTTTACTATTAATGAACAATAATAAAATAATTAATTCTAAAACAATATTTCAGCATCGTAAAAAATCATCTTTTACTGTAAAATAATCTTTATTTGTGCTCGAGATTTATGGCTACTTTCAGAGCGGTTATCAGTGAACATGTTTTGAAAATACGAGAGGAGGTGAAAGCAGGAAAGGTAGTGAGAGAGCAAGATAAAAATTGTTATTAGCAAAAAAAAAGAAAAGCACTATTTATGTATGCTCTGCATGTCCTATAAATCCTGGTTACTGTTTAGACTGCGCCTCTTATGACCTCTTATTATTCATCTCAATAGGGCCTTTATTTATTTTGTGAATTTTGGTGAAAATTTGTAATAGCTTATGGGCGTTCCTTTATTTTTATTGACTTCTCAATTTTCTTGAATAAATATTTTGTTTGTTTGTATTAAGATTTACTTAGTTATCTTTTTCTCTGCTAAATATTTTTATGTCTTATTGCAGTATATATATATATATATATATATATATATATATATATGTATACTGCAATAAGATAAAAAAATATATATATATATATTATATATTTATATATATATATATATATATATATATATATATATATATATATATATTTGTTATGGTATATTTAATTATATATTCTAATCAACACTGTATTTTTCTACTGTGTCCTTTTTAATTTGCAACGCGCTGGCGCATTATTTGGCCAACGGCAAATATTAAAATCTAGACTGGACACACGTTAAAAAACGATATTAGGAATATTTTATTTTTGTAATCAGAAAGAACGTAGTGGACTTCTAGAGTAAGTATTTGATCCCAGATCGGCAGTGAACGTGTTAAGATACCACATACATCGTTCATTAGAGACTGAAATATGTATCAAGAATTCGAGGGTAGAAAAATTAACTTCATGGTTCAGTGATAGTTCGAAGAATTTTAAGTGACAGAAAGCTGCCGAATTTCGAATCACTGTTTACTATTAATGAACTATAATAAAATAATTAATTCTAAAACGGTATTTCAGGAACGTAAAAATCATCTTTCACTCCAAAATTATCTTTATTTGTTCTCGAGATTTATGGTTAAATTATAATATCAATTCAGCCAGATACGGATAAATAATATTTAAATCCGAGTGAAGTTTAATAAACGAGAAATAGGCGGGGGGATCCCGAAACTTTGTTAATTTAATCGTTATTTTATTATTTGGCAATGAGACAGGAATTTATAGAATCCGGTTGGGGTTAGCATCTGGCGAATCGTTCTCCATTTTCTGGGTTACTTAGCATGCCTGTTGTGTAAAAAACGAATCAAAGACCTTTTTACTGGATCATTTCTTTTAATTAAAGTAATTAGCATTATGAAACATTTCGTTTTATGTACTGAAGCATCTTAAACGTTCGACTCTAACAAACATGAAAAAATATTAAAAAATAAATTATGATGGTATCTCTAGAATGGAAAATACAAAGGTTTTATGAAAGTTAATAAGAACAAGGAAAATACAAGTACTAGCAATATGTACCAGATTGAACTTTGTTTGGGATTTTATCAATTCGTATTTAATTATTTTTGTATTTATTGGTGTTTGCTTGTAATATAGGGACACTAAGGTGCGGCAATAGTCCCGCTACCATTTTGATTTCCCACCATCTTGATTATGTGACGTTTTGCTCAGTTTTGCTTTCACCACTGTATTGTGTAGACGTCCAGATTTAATTGTGGATAAATATACGCCACGAAAACGAGCACAAATAGTGAAAATATTTATTGAAGATAATCGTTCCATTATTGCCATTCATCGGAAATTGCGTCTATGATAGCGAGACTTTTCCCTATGTTCCCCAACCTTTCGTAAAAAAGAAATAAGGTGTAAATTTCGAGGCATTGTACATAATAATAAATTAAATTAAATGAAAATTAATGAAAATTAAACGACTATTAGCTTTTAAGAGAATATGTTTATCAAGTAAATAACTAAAATATTTAATGTAATATTTTAGTAAAATGTTTAATTTAATAACATATTTTAATGTATAAACTTGAAATGTATAAAACTTTTAAAACGCTTACTAAATTACTGTGAAAAAGTAACATCAATTATGGATCATCTATAACAATAACCATTATGTGGAGTCGTCAATTTTTCCGTTTGTTTTGAGTAACTCAAGCTTGTAACCTACTACAAATCTCCATATTATATTCCATAATATTTTTCACCTAAGACTTACATTCAGCATTGTATTCAATCCAATTATTCCATGGTTTATTCGGTAAAAAGATGAATAGACGACAGTGGTAAAGTCGATGGGACGGTCCTTCTACTGTTGCGAAAGCCGCGGGTTCGAATCCTGTTGGGGCGTGGTCGTAAATTTATGTTTGTGATTGTTTAAAATTTGTGAATGTTCTAGGCAAGAGTGTAAAACCCGTCAAAGAAAATGATCCCAGTCACGACAGTAACCAGGCTGGGTAAGACCGGATGTCTTCTGGGATGATTTCTAAAGTTGGTAACTTGCCAGTCGGTAGGATTAATGCTGAGGACCGTGGTTCGGCGCCCATGTTAATCTTTAAGCCCAGTCCAGATAAACCTATAGTTGGTAAAAGGAAACTTTAAAATATATACATAAAAAAAGATGAATAATCTAAATATATGTGGTGAAATACCTTTTGATCAACATTTAAAAGAAATACATTGGTTCGAGTTCTCAAAACTTTAGTCAAATGGTAAGCATGTCTCGAAGGACATTGCAAATTGTAGTGCATCGCCAAATACGCTTGAATTCAATTCGAAAGACTCCCTCCCTATTGGTGGCCAATTTGTAAAAATTCGACCACAAGATTTTAAATTAATTATGTGTCTCTCATATTAAAGTAAAAGAACTAAATTAAAAATTATTTGTTACTGAAACTTATTTTTACAATATTTTCAATGTATTTGTAATCAGAAATGTATTTGATATAGAACATTAATTAAAATAATAAATATCTGTATATTAAAATAAATGAAAACTATCTCAAGGCCTAACGCTGTCTAATATTTTTTAAATTGAATTTATTTAAGTCTACTTTTTTTAAACTATTTTCATTAACTTTCAGTAATCCACAAAGTATTAAAACGTGTAAATTACTACGCCACTAAACGTTATAACATTAACAACGTTATAAATATAACTATATATGATTATTCCTTACTTTTATGCTGTAAAAACAAATATAGAATAATAAATGAAGTAATACATGTTTGTAATTATATTATATAACTTATTTGTCTACTTTTTTAAATAAAATTGGATTGTTTTTTCCTTATTTATTTCACTCTTCGATCTCGCCCTTGCAGACTTCAGTTTGCTTTTTTTCTTCTTCAGTTTATCTTCTATGGCTTTCATATATCTAACGCTTTCTATTTTCTCTCATGCATACGAGATTATTTTATAAGTGTTAATATTCTATGCAATATTCATTTTAAAACTTGATGCACAAATTGACGTATTTATAATCTGTCAAATTCGATTAATGCCTTGTTAAGAAATATTTCCTATTAAAACCTGAAGTTAATCAGACAACAAACGTATCAAAATTTACAGAAGAATCTTGGCAATAGTTGGAATTACTTGTAGTACAATGATATGCTATGTCTCTAGAACCAATTCATAAGTCCTTAAAGAAGAATAAGTTTTATTTTTTTCTTTTTTTTCAACAGGCATCAACTTAAATCAATATTGTAATTTCGAAAATCTCAATATCTTGTAAGTAAAGAAAAGAAGACGATTCTTGTAATTCTCGAATTTTATTAAGTCGTTGTTAAGTTATTTGTCCGCGAGCTGTCCGCTCTTAGACTCTCAACCCGCACCACTAGCCGTTGGATTTGTCATATATTTTATGTCACCGATCTGACGGCTATTCCTGGTTGATTTCGGCGTTTTTCGTTCTATTGGAATTTATTAATTTGTAGCGCATATTACACAAAATTATTAGGCCTAAAATTATTCCTCGATATAGGCTTTAACCGTGCTAAATTTCATACCTCCAGGTGTCTCCGTTTTCATCAAAAAATGAGGCAAAATTTTTGATAGCAAGTAATATATAGATACGAAGTTCGTGTAGATGACACACAAAAATATCAAATCGTTTCATCGAATATCGCTAAAATATTCGAACCTCTAGAATTGTCGAGTCGAGTGACTTGAATGAATTATAAAACACTTTAGCTATATGCTTTAAATTATGTATCCAGGAATAACAATTTATTTATTTTACACTCGGTCAAGCTGAAACCAAACATATTGCGTACAATCAGTTCCTGAAGATTTTAAATGTGTTTTATTAGCGTTTCAAAATTAAAAATTGCGTTCGCACTTTACACCCAGATAACACAACCAACTTTAAGCTTATGCTCAGAGAAGTGGGCGGATATTAGCTAGTCACTTATAATAGCACCGGTAACAAAACAACTATGCATGTTTAAGTTAATTAACTTAAAGGTCACTAAATTGTATGACTAAGCTCTAAAATCCAGCCCACGTAGGAAAGAAATCATGAAAACATAACTCAATTTGCATAAAAGTTATTTGGCTTCGAACTGATAAGAACATAATAATGTTCCACTCTCATACAACGCGTAAATTGGTTAAAATTTACATAAAAGTATGAAATTATAGGTAAACAAGAAGTTTTATATAAAAATTGGGAGAAGTTTTAAGCTCGAACCGGAATTATAGTTTCTCGAGAAACTTTAAATTTGAAATTTCACATTCCTTTCGCAAGTCTGCTTCCGCTGGTTCAACCAAATTGCAAAACACCTCAACGGCTTTTTTCAAGTTCGGTAAATTAAGGTAATATGAATAAAAGTGTAGAGAACTCTTTCATTTTTAACTTTAATTAGTCAGCCGTCTAATAATAATAAGAAAATATAACTAGTAATACTATATACTAATATAAATATTGGAACTTCCTTTTTCAAGTGTTTTGAGTATTATTTAAATATCTTTCCTTGTATTGAAAAGAATATGATAAATATGTAAATAATAAAGAAATATGGGGTTTTTTAATTCATCCATTATCAATTGTTACTTTGTTACGTAAATTAATTGTTAATCAGTGAAAAACAATTAACAAAATATAACAACGAATAGCCACCATATTACCAAAACATGTACGGTTATAGGGTAGTACACACACAGTCCAATAGGGGCCAATGGAAGAAAGTTTCGGTGTATCCAGTAACCGGATAGCACCATCCGTCAATGTGATTACCACTGGAGTTTATATGTTGGAAAACCAATATGCGTTGTGAAAACAATGAAAATTTTTGCATATTAGAATCATTTTATAAACTTGAATTTATTGAAAAACATGGGGAATAATATAAATAAGATGGTTTAATCACCTAAGAACATTAAAATATCCCGTTCTTGATGTAGTTCTATATAGAGGCACAATAAAAATTATCTTGTATTACTCTACAGAGTTATTCCTAACATAATATAAACAAAAATTGCATTGAATTTATTTTTTAATATTTTTGTTGAACGATAGTCTTCGATTAGGTTTTTGGCTACATGTAATCTAAGAAGGAATATGTAATATTTGAATACTAAAAATCGTTTCCTTTAAATAAGTGATATCATTAAAAAATAATTTCTTAATTGATACCATTTTAATAAGCATATTTTTTTATTTAGCCACAATTTTCTTCAAAGTTAGTTGATTTTATCCCCTTCAAACGTATTTTAGAATTTCCTGTACTTGCTGCTACCTAGGTGGAAATCAAGTTATGGTGCTATATATATTATAATTCTATATGTTACGGGACCCTATCTGATGCTTTCTATAAGTTTAACCTTTATAATCATAAGCTTCTTTTTGTTATTTGAGCACAACTTAATATTAATATTTATACTGTATGCGAAATTATATTGCAAGATTATATGAGTTCCGTCACATCAATTCATCCTTGCTTAATAGTATGACGATAATCAGTAATATATTGCATGAAATTTTAGCTGTGAAGTTTTGTTCATTTTCGTTCGCGTTGAATCCCGCATAGTTTAACAAAGGTTCAGAAAATAGGCTCGTGCCAATTGGTACAAAGAAATGGCCAAGAAATACAATAGCGGTACATCAAAAGCAAAGCCATCCACAAGGATGATGGTACATCTTGGATGTGTGCAGTTGAAACCCGAATAAAACAGTTCATTTTATGGGGTTTCCAAGTCTTACCAAATATGACAACAATGACCACCTGTTTCTTCGGAATAATTGTATATGTGACAACAGTGCCATATTAGAACAACATAGAGGCACCAACGAATAATCATACCTCATCATTAAAATGTAAGCACCAATAAATCGGCTGAAACAATGAATTCGACTAGGAAAAATGTTAATTTGATATTTTGGAGGTATCTTATATCTCGATTAAACTTATATTTTTTTGAAAAAGCTCCAGACCCAGATGGTATAAATATCAGAAAAACCTCAACAGCAAGCAACTATTAGAGCTTTCCAACACCATCAACTTCATCCTAAGGTTCAAGCATTTTCCAAAGAATTAGAAACATGCGATTGTCGCTGTACAAAAAATAAAGCCAAGTGCAATCTATCTGACTATAGGCCCATCAACCTGATTAGTTCCCTTTGAAAATTTGCCGAAAAAGCGATATTACACGCTTGAAACAGTTTCTCAAACGCACACCACATAATCTCGAACGAAATATTCAGTTTCCGTGCCAAACACTCAAGCCTTCATCAAGCTGCTTGCGTCGCAGCAACAATCCACCAGGCATTAAGAAAAGGTCGAAAAACTGTAGCCATCTTTTAGATGTTTTCAAAGCTGTCGATCAAGTATGGCACAACGGTCTAATGTTCAAAGCGAAGCAGCTTGGACTACCGAATGATCCAATCTCCGTGATAGATTCATACTTGGATGGCAGGTACTTTCAAGTGAAGATCGGTGACGCAATCTCCTCTCGAAAACAGATCTCCTCAGGAGTCCCGCAAGGTACTCCACTAGCTCCTGCCCTGTTCAACATTTACATGGTTGATTTCCCACTCCACGCACTTTATGCAGATGATACAGCTTCTTTTACCACCGGTTACAGTCCGGACGCTATTCGCGACAGACCTTAAGTCCAACTGAACCAGGCAATTACTTGGTACAAATTTCGGCGGCTGCAGATAAATCCGAGCAAAATTCAGGCTAATCTGTTCCACCGCAAGAAGGAGTTCCGCTTCTATCGCCTCCAAATCGATACAGTCTCTATCCCCTGGCTCTAAAAGGTATCATACCTCGGTTTCCACGGCGGATTTCAATGATCAGCTCAAATCCAGCACGCTATTTGCAAAGGCAATGGCGTGTACAGTCTACACTTCCCACTCCTCTGTAAAAAATGTAAACTCTCAATTCCCCAGAAAGCTACTCTGTATAAAATGCTAGTTCGTCCAGTCTGCCTCTTCGGAACACAGGTGTGGTGCAGGTAAGTCTCCAAGAGACAACTTAAACTATTCCAAGTGTTCCAATCCAAAAAAGTTCGTGCGTCACTCACGTCGAATCAGGCATCCCGTTCGTGAAAAGCTTAACGAATATGCTCAGTGTAAAGTTCTCATTAGGCGCCTTAGAAGACGACAACATCTTGAATAAATTCCTACCCATCCACAAACCTCGGTATATACCAACTATGACAATCCCAGTCGTAACCTATGGTCTCTGTCGCCCGCAAAACACTTCACCATCCGGAACCCGAAACGGCATTAGCAAAAGACCATTTGGTTCTAGCTGGTTATTCTAGAACAAGAAAAAAATCTCATTAAAACAAAGAATGTGTTCGAAGATTGGTTTAAACGCATATAGAGTTGTATTGATCACCGTGGTTAATACTTTGAAAATATTTCGTTAATAAATTGTTGTCATTATTAATAAAATGACTGTGTGTAAATGAGACACATAAATCATTTCTTTCTATACAATTTTTCTTAGATCGAGTAATGATAATTTAGTTATAAAAACATATAAATATGCCAACCCCTAATATCTAGTCACGTAGAAAATGTCCTCCAAAATAAATTAACATACACCATTAAAATGAAATATGCCAATCAAATTCTTTCGCGAGCTTTAGTATAGCAATTGAAACAAACCAATATAGCTACTTTCAAAGTCTTGTATAGTAAGTGCTTTATGATTGTGTCGTTTTGAATTAAAAACGAATGTCATGAAATTTTAGGTTGAATTATTCATATTAAGGTTAGTAATGAAGAATAATATTTATGAATATTGAAGTATATGTTACTATACAGGAATTACAGGACGAACTATTTTGTGTATAAAAATAGGGAGGAAATAGTTCTATAAGTCATCCCATGTCAGTTTAAAAAATTCTTCGACAAAAACATAAATATGGGGGATGCGGAACATTTTCAATATTCACGCGAAGCAACATATTCGTTAATTTCAAACCTTTCAAAAGATTGAGGAATTTTCAAATTCTGTACCTATACGATACGCGTCTGGAAACCGATTTCTTTGGGTTTTTTTTTCATTTACGTGGGATTATCATAAGAACATGAATCCATTCAATTTTCCAGTGTGTAAGTAGCGGGGAGCCTCACCAGTTTCACTCACGCCGTCTCTCATTGGCTGACATTTCGACGGCGCATTTTAACACCACAACTCAACAATATTCTTTCCCTTGCGCCGTACGACGGATAAGGGCGTGAAAATACATTAGAAAAATTCTTTCACGTTAAACGAGAATGTGGGTGGTGGCAGGGCACCCTTAGTTTTTTTCGCTGATAGCAATTAGGTTTATAAAGAAATTCGGTCCGCTGGATTTTAATGGAAAATGACTTGAAAAATTTTAAATTTGTAAATAAATTAGTATTATAAATTATACAATATATAACACGCTCTTATTCGTGTAAATTATTATGTTGGTCATTGTTAGTGGTTATTTTTATAATTTTGATCATGTAACGAGTGGTTTATACTTGTAGTTATAAATTTTGTATATACAATTTAAAAATTAATACAAATTCAAGTTAACAAGTACCACCATGACAAAGTAGAGGCTTGAGTAGAAGCCAGAACGCACACACTTACAAATCGAAGTGTTAATAGTGATTTCGTAAGCGATATTTATCTCAGCATATATAGAAATACAAAGAGTCTATCTGTATTTTCTACTGTTCCTAAAGGAATTCCTAAAGTTTTGAAACCCATACATAGCTTTATATTACATCTAATGCACATATTATCGAACCACTTAAAACTGCAATTAATTATGCAGTTATAATAGTTCGTAGGTTGGGGTTGAGTTATGATTAGTTGTAACTAACTATTGTATATTCAAGCAATGTATTTTACTTTCGGTAGAGAGCATATATACATTTTACGATTAGTTCTTGTTTCCCTCGGTACAGTGTTTCCTTGTAGAGTAATTTTGATATCACTGTATTTCTCCTTAGTTTGTTCTGTTACTACCTGTATACAGTCTTCTTGATAAATATAGGTTTAATCACTACATTCTCATTAATGCATTGGCCATATCGAGAAAAGAGTTAGTATTATAACTCTCTTTACACATTTTAACCAAATGCTCATGTATATTTTGAACAATAGCCATACATATGTGTGCTTAAATCTTTCAAACTCTAAAATAATATTTCCTACATTTATCATATTTTCATTACAAATACACTTCTCTAGTTGCTTCCACTCTGTCACCCTATCTTGGAAATTGTCAGCTTGAATCATAATCCAATATTTAGAAAATTAGAAAATTAGAAAAATCATTCAAGTGATTAATGAAGCTATTAATGTCCAATCTCCCTATCATTTGTTTACGATTCCATCATTTGTCAATTTCTTCTTCAATGTTTCTAACCAAGTTTATGAAAATCGAAGGAGTTATTAACCAATGCTGTTTCCAGCATGAAGAACAATATAACTGCAATCAATTATTGATAAATGTTACGACTAATAAAGCCTAATCAATTGTAATTCCAATGTTTACCTTTATATCAACTTTTATTGTCTTAACACTATTTTTGTTATCATGTTGCTATCAAGTTATCAATGTCTCACACACAAATTGAAATAAGTCTTCCTTAATTTTATATATGCTTTTTCAAAGTATATTTTTTTAAAGCAATGCCTGGGTAATATTTCTTCCAAAAGACCTCTTCGTGGATTTTTCTTAACCCCTTTTAAATCCTATATTAACCAATAGTGTAATAAGGGATGTTCTACATCCCTCAAATGGCTGCATGTCTATAATTTTTTATGGGTAATTTTCAGACTAACAGATTCCTCAGAAATAATTCTATTAAATTATGTTTATATTGAAAAAACTACTCACTACACACTCATTTCTTCATATATTTGATTTCTGATGGACAACCCAGTGACATTTTGTTCTTGAACAAATTGCCATGGCGTAGAACAGAGAAAAAAAAAAGTAAGAATACTACTTTACTAATGATGTTAATAAATTTTTCTACTAAGTGCTTTGTTAAAGTGAAGAATTATCGAAAAATACACAGGCACCCTATATTGTATGAAAAATATTATTTTCCTAGTAAAAAATAATTTCTAAATATCCATCATACCATGAATATTTTTGAAGGTCCTAAGAACTAACATTATAGTTTCCCCGTCGAAAATCGAAAAAACGACTCTGATTTCAGTAGTATATCGCAATATAAGTCCCCAACTTTTTGGTGCTGATAATATATGAATCGTAATAAAAAGCAGCAGGCTAAGAAAACACGGCAAGCTTTTAAATTTCGCATATTTCCCATTCTTCTAAGGTTACGCGATACGGACGGATCCGCAAAAAAAAACCAAATAAAGTCAGCACCAAATAAACATACGAACCCGGGGAGGGGGGATTACATTTATGCCACATCCCCCCAGGCGCACGGACCTGTTTTGCAAACAATCAGGTTACGATATTGAGTTCACGTAAGGTCTGAAGATAGTTCCGAATCGGGATATGGAAAAAAACCACTTCGTAAGGTTAATTACTCCGGAGTAATCAAGATGTATCAGGACTGTGTAGGCGTTACGGTATAATGGTGACTATTTTAAGAGTAAATTGGAAACTTCTTAATAGAGATCTAAACTATTAACCTCCTCGTACATGTCGAACAGTTATTATCTTGTAATTAATTAAGTTTTTCGTATATGACGTGGAATAATTTAGACCTAATTATCAATTAATAATGTATTAAATAATATATTAAGCAATATTCACAGTAATTATTAATACATTTCAGGTTGTGACTTAAAAATAGTTCTTATATGCCACAATTTACCCCTCACATTCACAGTTCAATCTTAATTTAGAAATAAATTTATTACTACTGTTTTGTTGTACTTGTCAATAGGGCTAGAGCAAGTGGACTGCTTCGCGGGACTCTTGCAGAGATTTCTTTCCGACAGAACACTGCATTGCCGATCTTTACTTGAAAGGATCTGTCTTCCAAGTATTAGAGGATTAGGGAAATTAGGTCATCAGGTAAACCTAACTGTTTTGCTTTGAATATTACACTATTGTGCCAAACTTGGTAGAAAGCTCTGGATACATCTAGAAAGATGGCTCTAGTTTTGCGACCTTTTATAAGTGACTAATGGATGGTTGCAGCGACGCGAGTAGCTTGTTGAAGGCTTGAGTTTTTGTTACAGAAATCGAATTGTTATTTAGGAATAATGTGGTAGGCGTCAGTGAAGCTGTTAACAGCATGTAATATCGCTTTTTCGTCAAGCTTAGAGACTGAACTAGTCAGGTTGATGGCCCTGTAGTCGGAAGAGTATAATTGTAGAGTTTGTATTGATTTCTTTTATAGTACATGTCCCTTGGTTTTCACTGGTTAAGCATATTCATGTTAAGTATCTACTTTAGTGATAAGAAACGTTAAATTTTTTGTTTCAAATTATAATGCTACTAGATTGTCGTGTCCTCTTTCTTAAAGGAAATCTAATCTTTCTTCATCCCTCTACATATCAAAACTTGTATAATATGAGTTTTTCCAAAATTGTTCGCAACGGTTTGAAGGAGACGTTGGAAAATAAAAAATACTCTCACGTACCTCAACAAATTTCCTTACGAAATTTTATGTTCTATTAAAAAGTACATGACTTGAATGAACTCAAGTATGGAGATTTAAATTATTTTTACGACAAGAAATATAAAATATTTTTATTATGTTTGGCGAAGGTGAACTTTGATATTTTGTTTTCTAGCCGACCCATTAAAAAAAAATTTAATAAGACTTCCGAGATTCAAAAGTTCAAATTTTTTTGGTTCAAGTTAGGTTTTTTATTAATACATCATAGCTATTATATTCTTTAGATAAAATATATAAAAACAGTAAACTAATTTAAATAATTTTTTACTAAATTATTACTTATATATCCGAAGCAGCAATTCTTAATTTAATTATTAAACTGTATGAGGATAATATAAATAGCTCAGAACTGAATTAGTGATAATTAAAAATGGGATTGTAAAAAGTAAAAGAGGCATTTTTATTTATATATTTCCAATGGCGAAGTTACTAATATTTTCTCTCTTCATTCTCTCAACTATAATAAATATAATGATTATATATAAACTGTGAAAGGTTATATCATAAAATATTTTAATTCTGAACATATTATCATTGATTCTATACTTCTAACTTGGTAGGTCCATAATCCAGTCCATTTGCTCCATAATCCAGAACAAAAACTGTATGCCTTCATCCCTAGAATCGTTTTTTTCATCTCTATTTTATATCCAGATAAAACAAAAAGTAATGATGGTACTGGGAACTTTAACATTGTTCAAAATCTTGGTACCGATTTCTTGTAATAATGTCCAACTTTATTTTTCGTTGGTTTGAAATCCTAACTTATACCCATTAAAATTGTACATATTACAAAGAAACTTTTTGGGGTTTAATAAAGTGCTATTCTGATGCCCCTATGTCGGTAAAGTCGTAAGGTCGTGGTAAAGTTTTTCTTATGGACCTTATACTTTTTTAGGCCAATGTTGCTTACTTGGTCTGCCGCTGTATTCACATATAAAACAAGGAAAAATTATAAGCCTATTTTCTTGACAAAGGTAACACAAAGATAAAGATAAAGGTAACCATGCTTTCCTTCGTATAAATAGCAGACAATGAACTGTAAGTCATTCTTTTCCGCAATAATACTGATTTTGTAAGAAATAGATAGGAAATACGATTATTTAGTATCATAATTAGCACAATAAATTATGCAGGATTTTTTTAAAATTATTATCATTAATACACTGTTTCATCTTCGGGTTATGTAGTTAATTAAAGTATAGAATAACTTATATAATTGTAGTTTATTATAAGAAATAAAATGTAGTTATTTATTAGTATTAGTATAATAGATTCTAAGCTATCTGACAGATTGCTAGTGATTGAGACTATGCAAGGTATCTAGTACTTGAAGATGATAATTGAGATATTTGGGATTAAAATTTTGATAGTTTTGTAGATAATAAGTTACAAATTTCTTCTGATTTTCATACAATATCGCGTGCTTGCGGGTACTCTGATGATTTTTCAAATTTAGTTTATTGACATTTATTATTAACCGACAGATATTGAGAAAAACAGCCACAATACATACTATCAGTTTGTTAAATTGACGTCAGTAGACATCTGCAGCAACAATCTCAGGTGGTTTTAACTGCTTGTAATTCACTACTCCTTGCTGATCCCACCATAGGCGCAGGAAGATTGTGATTATGAATATTATATATGATTTATTGTTGATGTTGAAGTTACTATTATTGTTTCTCTTAGACAATTTTATGATAATTTTCGCTTAGGATTACCTTAGCAGATTGTCTTTATATAGCTAATTAAAATGCCCTATAGAATACTATTTTTTGCCAAGAAAGCAGTGAAACTGATATTAAAATGTTTCCAACTTCAGTCAACCTTTTTCAACCATTTTCTCCCCTTTTGGAACTTTCTGAGTTAGCAATGGAACTAAGCATCTGGAAAGAGTTGAATCAACTACTGCTAGGCTGAAATTATACGAAAGCTAGAACTATTTTTTCGTCAAATAAGCTTTTAAATTAATTGTAAAAAAGTAATGTAATTGTTTCTAAACTTTGTTGATACTTCAGACCGTTCTTTTTCATCGGTTTGATCATTCTGATTTTGTAGCCATTTTTAGCAACAGCATTTTTTCAATCAAATAACAAAAGTAATGTGCCAAAATTGGAATCTTTTAAGCATTATATCACTCAATAATACTTAAAACAAATTGTTGTATTATGTCAGATAAATATTAAAACTAATATACGTTGGAAACTATCGACCGAAAATGATTATAACCTGTTTAGTATTTAACTACTTATTACTATAAACTATTTTTGGTCAGTTCATTTCCCTCGTGACTAGTCCATTCGAGTGTTTTATCTATTAATAATTTCGTATTCTAGTTTTACTGCTTAAATACCTATAACCTATTAGTTTCTGATATTCTAGATTTGATCATCTAGCCGTAACTTTGAAAAAGATATGCCAAACCTGTGCTAATATGTAAATAGTTTGGTTTTATGGTTTCATGTTTTGATTATAATATAATTTTAAATCACAATGTATATTATGTTTTTGTCTGTATTTATTTTACCTGCATCTTTCAAGTAGTGCTCTTTTTAATGGACTTTCTAAGCCTCTTAATACTTGTTCAAGCCTTTTCAATATTAAAGTTTCTTTTATTTAACGTTTATACGAATAAGAGTTTTAATATATTCTTGACTGACGAAAAAATTGAATTATTATTTATTTAAAATGGGCGTAGTAATTAAATAATTGGTACAGATAAATTTTCAATTTGATTGTAGTATATACATAACAGGTCAATTGAAAAGTATCCGGCCTGACACATAGATGGCGCTACTGGAATTAAATCTACATGTTTTTTAGTTAACCTTAGCCCTCAAAAGATGCGTGTATAAATTTGACATCTGTCGGATTATTAGTTTGTCAATTATAATATTTTGAGTGAAACAACTTTTGTTATTGTGAAAATAATGGATAAAAAGGAATTTAGCGTGTTGATAAACTATTGCTTTTTGAAGGGAAAATATACAGTTGAAGAAATTTGGCTTGATACCGAGTTTCCGGATACTGCCCTAGGAAAATCAACCATCAAGGATTGGTATGCTAACTTTAGACGTGGTGAAATGGGCACCGAAGACGGTGAACTCAGTGGACAGCCAAATACATTTAAAAAATCCACAAAATGATTTTGAATGCCCATAAATTGAAGTTGAATGAAATACCAGGCATTCTAAATATATCAACTGAACATCTATATCATATCATTCACGAATATTTGGATATCAGAAAGCTCTGTGTAAAGTGGGTGCCGCGAGAACTCACTTTTTACTAAAAACAACGAGTTGATGATTCGGAGTAGTGTTTGAAGATGATCAAGCGTAATAAATCTGATTTTTTGCGTCTATTTGTGACAATGGAAGAAAAATTACTCCATCATTTTACTCCGAAGTCCAATCGACAGTCATCCGAGTGGAGTGCACACGATGAACTCGCTCCAAAGTGTGGGAAAACGCAACAGTCTGCTGCCAAGTTTATGGCGTCTGTATTTTGAGATGCGCATGGAATCATTTTAATTGACCATTTTGAAGAAGGAAGTACCATCAACAGCGACTATTACATAGCGTTATTGGGCCGTTTAAAGGACAAAATAGTCGAAAAGTGGCCGCATTTGAAGAAAAAGAAAATGTGGCTTCAAATTGCTTCCTCATCTACCGCATTTTCCAGATCTGACCCCCAACAACTATTTCCTCAGACCTCAAAAGAATGCTCGCTGTGAAGACATTTTCGTCGAATGAAGAGGTGATCGCCGAAACAGATGCTTATTTTAAAGCAAAGGACAAATCGTACTACAAAAATGGTATCGAAATGTTGGAGGGTCGCTATAATTATTGTATCACCCTTGAAGGAAATTATGTTGAATAAAAGAAAGAAACTTTGCCAAAAATATGTGTTTTACTATGGTAGGCCGGAGACTTTTCAATTGAACTATTATAGTATGTTATTAAAATATTATTAAATAACAATAAAATATTCGGAGGTCATGATTCCATTCCTCTTTACAAATCCAGAGAACACTAAAATATAAAAATAATTGTATATGAATCAAAATTAAACTGTTATTTCGAACATAGTAGCATCTAGAAGTTTTCTCTTCCCTGGTTTTTCCCAATATTGGTGTGAAAAGCAATTTATATACATATACACATCTTCGTCTCACCTGCCAAAATTAATATGGAAATGATTAATAGTCATAAATCTCCATCTTACGCCATCGCAACATTGCAAGTGCAGATTCGACTATTTTCACTACTGTCCAGTCGATAGTTCACTACGCTAGTCCGCTACGCAAATCCACGGAATCCACAGTTCTTTTAATATTAATATTTTCACCTATAGACACTGTTCTAAACTATGTACTAGAAGGATATTGGAAGAAATACTAACAGTATATATGGTGCGGAAAAAACCAGCCGCTGTATTGGCGGAAATTGAATATAGTCATTCGAATTCAAAGGGCATGATCTGCGTAATATTACCGTCTGGCCTTGTCTATCCAAATATGTTCCCAGACAATATTTTTAGCGATATTTCCGAGTTAATACACGTGGGCTCATTTTGCACGTACGCCTGGATTATACAGTATAGTCTTGGATAAATAGCTGTCAGCGTTTAGAAACAATCATGTTGTAACGCAAAATAGACGAAACCAAATAACATTTTTTTATATCCGTTCATTTTGCTTTAAGTATGTGCCAAAAATATAAATTAGTGTACGAGAATTTTTTTTATTATCGCTTAAACCTAAACTAAAAGGAAGATAATAGTTTCTTGTAATAAGTTTATACGATAAATTATCTATAAGGTGTTACAAAAACAAATGTTGTGCAATCGTTTATAACATTAATGGAAACTCTTGAATGACAGATTTTACTTTATCTATTGTAAGTACTGGATATCGTTTCCTTTGATTTTAGCTCTTTATGATCGACGATTTTTAATTTGTCTCAGCTGTTCTACCTAAAATTACTAATATTTGGATAGCATAAAACAAAATAAACTATTCGACGAACTTACTTGCTGCTGTTGAATGAGCTGCTTGAAACTTTTCTGTCCCTTGGAATATATGGCTCAAGAGTGTTTGTCTCAGCCCTAAGTATCCTTATTGCATAGTGGCAGTAACGACGACAGAACTTATTTGATTAGCATTTCCCAAAACACAATTTGCCAAAAAACAATCGTATCGATATATACAAATCTTACGTACTGTACCTAATCCTACAGCTGTCATAGTAGATTATATAGACAAGATATATAATATCAAAATCTGGCCCTTACAATATATTGAACATATTTTACTGAAAACATCAGGACAAACATTATTCCATCTCTCTTGTCCATCTTTGCTTTATTTTTATCTTGTGCTCCATTTTGAATTATCGTTGTCTCATCTAAATATGCAAATTAAAATAATATATTAGCCGGCTTGGTGGCGCAGTGGTAAAGAGGATAGGACGGTCCTCCTATTGTTGCGCTAGCCGCGTGTTCGAATCCTGCTGGGGCATGGTCGTAAATTTATGTTTGTGATTGTTTATAATTTGTGATTGTCTTAAGACAACTAAGACCGGATGTCTTCTGGGATGATTTCTAAAGTTTGTCACTCGCCAGTTGGAAGGCTTAATTCTGAGGACCGTGGTTCAGAGCTCACGTTACTGTAGGTCGTCCTGTTCAGATAAATCCCAGTTGGTAAAAGGACACTTTAAAATATATTTAAAAAAAAGATATCTGATATCTGATAGAGCTAACATCAAGGTGATCTAGTTCATCACCCGCTTCATATGAAAAAGGTTCCTCTTCTCTGAATTCAAGATTATATATTTTTTAAAAATTTTTTGAGATATTTTAGTCACAGTGCAGCTGTAACCCGCTAAAAACTATTTCCAATAAAAACCTAAGCAACTTAGTATTTAACAGTAGCGATACTCACCTCTCTAAAGACTTTTAGTGCATATGTTTATTTTTATATTTTGAAAAATTATATAATATAGAAATAATATAGAAATAGATAAGATATATAATATGAAAAACTCGTTACTCGTTATTACATTCTCCGATAAAGAATGAGGGTTAATATTTAAACAAGAAGGCGTTGAAACTGACTGAAACAATAGAAACAAAAGGAAGAAAAGCACTAGACTACGGTGGAAACTATGTTTGTACATTACTTAACAAACAACATCGATAACGGATAGAAACATTCCAATGGAGGCGAACGCTCGAGCTCCAGATCGAAAACAAACGAAAGCACACCCAGAAAACGTCGAACAAAGGACGAATTGAGTCGAGAACGTTTTATATTCGGGCCTGATAGATTTGTTACCGACGGTATAAATTTTTTATGCATCTGGCGAATTTTACGGCACGATTGAGCCAACAAAGATAAAATTGACGTCTGATTTTACTATAGGTAATATATTTCGAGATAATTTACCATGTATTATTCTTTTATATTTGGTAATAATAACGGGTGGAGGCCCCAAAAAAACGTATATGGTTTTTACGAAGTTAGTAAAAAGGATAATGAAGCAAAAATCCGGATTATTTGGGTTTGGTATAAAATCATGAAGATGAAGTATTGTTTTTGTGTGCGGTTAAATATTCACTTTAGGTTGTTTTTGTTCTATGTGTGGACCAGACGTTTTTTATTATTTAATAATGGAAGCCGGATTCCTTATCAACGGAATAAAAACATTTGAATAATACTTTTAAAATTATTAGAAGGATTTTGTTTAACATTTCGTCCCAGCTAATGAGAAGTTGTTACGAGAAATTTTCTTAATTCAGGAGATAACATAATAAATTAATAAACCTAATTCTATAGCCCGTTCAATAAATCAGTGGACTTACTTTATTGAAAGTTATGACACCAAAACGTTGTAAATGTTGGCGCATCAGCGTTGAGTTCACAAAATTCTAATTTAAATAAAATAATGAAACAAAAATGTTATAAAATATAACTTATTTTAAAATTCTAGTATATCTAATGCATGTATTACTGAAGGACTTAATCTGCATCTAATTATACAGTCATAATAGTTTGTAGACTATAATTATTTTATTATGTTTGGATTTAACTATTTTCTACATCAACTATGAAGTCGAGTTCTAGATGCGTTTTTTTTTGTAATGGAACCTCTATCCATCTAATTAACAATTGTATAACCAAGTAAGGTAATTTAATTTCATCAGAGAGCATAATTGCCTTTTCAGGTTGAGTTCCTTTTTCCTAGTCGTCATTTTGATATCACTATATTTCTCCTTAGATTCTTTCTGTATTACTACCTGTGTATATCTTTCTTGATAAAATTAGATCTAATCACTGCATTATTCCCTAAGTATTTGCCATATCTGCGAAACAGTTAGTATTATGTCAACAATCTGAATTATTATGTAGTTTTTGCAGGTCTATGTCTGAAAAAGTAAATTACAATTTAAAATCGATTAAACATTTTATTTTGTAATAGTTCACTATATGTATTAATTCATGCCTGGCAAGCCATAACTTAATTACAGCCTTTGGAGATATATTTGTTGGGATCTTTTCAACTAATGTATGGTGCATTGTCCATAAGAATAACTGGTTGCTCCACTAAGTTTTTATCAGATGACTTTCACATTAAAGCATATGTTAGGGTTCACTTCTTTATGGTAGTCGTCCTTAGACTTGGGGAAAAATACTAAAGCTGCGATAGGAATAAAATATTCCTGTTTCCAGTATAAGTTTATTATATCTCCAATGAATTATTAAACATTATGATGAACAATACCTAATGAAATGTTATTCTATCGTTTACCATTTTCCATCTTGTCTTTACTCTATTTTTATTTTGTGTTCCATTTTAAAATATCGTCTAAATGTATACATTAAAATAATGTATTAGTTTTATACATTCCATAAAGTTGACTCCTGATAGAGCTAACATCAAAGTGATCTTCGTTCGTCATCCGCTTCGTACGAGGACGGTTTGACTTCTGTGAATCCAAGATTATATTCTTTTTAATATTTTAAGATATTTTAGTCACAGGAACACACTAATAAAAACCGCAGCAACTTTTGTTTAACAGTAGCAATACTTACCTCTCTAACAAATTTAACTGGCAAGAGGGGTCCTGTATTATTTGGTTCATGTTCGATGTAACTGATTACTAACGCTTTACAACCAGACGAATTTTGTAGGCTGATTTGACTATATGTTCGAACGTATCAGACAGCATTCTATCTCTATTTAATTAGAATAAAAATAGAAGGAGTATGTTGCCTAATCTTAAAACGAATTTACAAATTGCTATAGGTAATACATTAAATATCTTAGTGACGTGAGATCACTGTTATTTTGAATAGACTATAAGCTTGCGAGATCTTGATCCCGAGACGATTGGTCGACCATTCTGAAAACAAAATGAAAACTTACTAATGTTTTCCTGAACTTAGTGAACCAATTTTCAGTGACAAAGGTGTATTTTAAAATATATATAAATGTCAATTAATAATAAAAGTGAATAGTACTGATACAGTACAGATTGTACACACAAGTACAAGTACAACAAGTAGTAAGTACAAACAACGGTGCTGACAACAATGACAACAATGAACAGTAACAATGGTGAATAACAAAGACACAATAATAGACAACGGTTAATAATGATGATTTATAACAATGATAAAAATGGAAATATAAAGGATGACATGTTCATACGTTACGAAGGTATTGACGACCACAATATAACGCACGATGTACATAACTTTTCTACCTTAATTTTAACGGTAACATACGTTCAACGAGATCTATATAAGTTATGGTAAACGTGTAATGCTTACGAGAAAAAAGTCAAAAGTATAAATATCTTGATCCTTGCTTAAATGTGATAACGTGAAAATATGTGGGAGTTGCGAAATGCCTAGTACTTTTAGCTCATAAATGTACCTCCAATCCGAAAGTTAATAATAATTCAGTTATCAATTACCACATAAGTCTGAAGTAGCACTCAGATTATTGTTAGAAGACAATTTAAAGAAGAGGAAATCTTTTTATACATTTGCTTCGCGGGTTTGAATCCTGCTGAGGCATGATCGTACATTTATGGTTGTAACTGTTAAATAGTTGTGATTGTCCTAGGCAAGAGTGTAAAATCCGACAAGGAAAATTATCCCAGTCACGCCAGTAATCAGGATAAGATAGAATGTCTTAATACCGAGGTCCCTGTTTCGGAGCCCACGTTAAAATTGTGGGTTCAGTCCAGATAAACCCCTAGTTGGTAAAAGGAGGCATTAGAAATTATTAAAAAACTCATTTGCTAGATACAGCTTCCTAGTAGTTCTCGCTAAAGGCTCAATGCTCGAATGCAATCAATTAACAGTAATTTAGAAGAAGGTTTCAACCCTTTTATGTATATATTGCAAATATTTGCAACCAAATATTTATTCAAATATTATAATTAGTAGAAAATTGTTTTGGCTAAAGGTCAAGTTTAATATTGTCTTGTTTTTGTACGAATCGTTAGTCATCCTTTAGTTTTGCTCCCTTTCATTTCGCTATTTTTAAATGTGACAGTAATATTAACATTTATGTACTGATTAATATTACTCCACATTGCATAACATCCACAACATATAAAAGCAGTTCAAAAATTAATTAATACCCTGTTAACGAAATTAAAACTGTACAAATCCGATGAATGTCATATTTGTTATTCCTGGGTATATTAAGGGAATTCTGAATGGTAACAACATTATACACCCACCTAACACTTTTTCAGAGCGTAACTAAGTTAATACATAGACAAAATAATATCGACGCTGGATTTGAGAAATATCCACAGGGGGAGTTATGGACAGACTAATGGCATCCCTAAAAACAATGTGATTTTACACATAAATATTATTTTTTTACCTTAATTTATTTACTTGTTCAAATTTATCTCTATCTTAATATGAATTGTGTTTTGGATAATTTTTCTTGTTTAAAACTTATCTATACAAATAAAAATAAACACCAATGGCCAAATATTTTGCTAATTGTAAAATTCGGTAATGTCTGGAACAGTTAATCCAATTTTATTTCAAATATTCATTCGAGGCGGATTCTTATGAAAAGGGTAATTGGAAAAAGGGAATGGAAACATCTAAAAATAATTTTGATTTTACATTCAAACGAGAACCTTAAAATGAGTGTTGGGAACAATCGACTGAAATCGGCTATCGGCTGTTCAGTAATTGACTACTTTTTACTATCGACTATTTCAGTCGCTATTTTTGGCTCGATTGTTTCTACTAATAACTGTTTTCAGTCACTATTTTCGGTCCGACTGATTTTATTACTATTTACTATGGACTGTTTCAGTAGTTTACTTTTAGTTACTATTTTCAATTCGTTACTATTTCAATCACTAGTTTCAAGCCGCGACCTTGAAAGTAATGCGCCGAAATTATGCTTATATAGATTTATATGTAATGTATGTGGTTTTATGTTTTTTTTTGTAGTTTGCTTGTGAATAACATCTATATTGTAAATTAATATAACAGCATTTTGCAACGCTAGTTTTCGAAGGTAAAAAACTTAAATTGTAAATGATAAATAGTAAGATACTTTTGACTGGCATAATAGGTAATACTTTGGACTGGTATAATAGGTAATACTTTTTTGATAAACTTTCACGATTTTTGCCCAAGCCTTTTGTTTGTCAAAACTTTTTTCCTAAAATCTTCAAAACTAAAATTTAGTTCTAAAGGTTTCAGAAATTGCAGCGATTCCAAAACATTTGAAGAATATTTTGCAGTAGCAGTTGTTGAATTTCTTTCTAAAATATTAATATTTGTAATAAATACATTTTCTGATAGGGAAACTCTACTTTAATATTCACCAATTTATTTTGTTGGCTATTAAGAAGAGCACCACAGTTTTTATTTGTTAACGAATGGACTATCTTAACACAATGTGTTCAACTTTTAAAGCCCATTGAAATAATGACCACCGCGTTATCTGGTGAAAGATATCCCAACGATGTCTTTAATTATACGTTTAATAAAAGGACTGCAGGTGAATGGGGAAAAATGATAAAATTGTCTATTAGATGTCATCAATAAAAGACTGGCTACTTTAGAAATGAATACTATATGCAGGAAATCCACATTTTTAGATTCTAGATTTAAAATAGCAGGATTTGGTATTGCAAATAATGCTGAGGCGATACAAAAGTTATCACGAAAGAGGTATGTTCCATTCTAACTCCAAAAAATACAAATATAGTTCCACAACTCGAAATTCAAGACAAAACCACTGACCAAGAATGTATTGACATCTGGAGATATTTTGATAAAAAAATGGCTAGAATGAAAGAAGTAATTACTCCAAGTACTGCAGCAACTTTACAGATTTAGCAGTATTGGGTTTTTGGCAAACCCATAAAATGAAACTACCTTATTTATATCATTTACATGTAAAATATTTCTCTATACCCGCAACATCTGTCCTCTAGGAATGTGTTTTTTTTTAAATCTGGGCCAATAATTAACGATCAAGAAAATCGCCTCACGGGAGAAAAGTTGAACATGATAATATTCACAGTAATTTATTATTAGTAATCATTTTTAGGTTCATCATGGATTAGATTTTTCAATGATTAGGTATACGTTTAGATTTTATTTAATAGTTATGGTTATTGAAAATCTTTGGTTTTTAGGTTTTATTTAAGTTGTATTGTACTAATTATATATATTATGCTATGTAATTTAAAAATAGCAATTAATATATCAAAACACGATAAAACATTTGTGGTGTTATTATTCATTCACAGAACATTCAGTATAAAAGTAATCCTACTTCCTCTAAAGTTATATTATTTATTACATGATAATAGAAATTAGTATTTTTTTCCTTTTCTTTTTTAAAGTTATCACGTGAATGAATATATATACATCTCCGTTTCGCTTATACTACCATTGGGGAATATAAAGACATTTAAAATTAACTGCTCCAAGTATTTATCTCCGTCCTTTCCTAACTCACAGTTTATATAGACAATAATTCCTATCTTCGTCTGACATCACGAATAGAAAAAAAAACAGCCGAACCGTGCATTTGACTGTAATATAATAGTAATTACTATTTTCAGTCGCTATTTTTTTGATTTTCGACTGTTTCGACTGTTTTGCGACTATCGACTGTTTCAACTGTTTTCAGTCGATAGTTCCCAACGCTACTTAAAATTAATATAATTGATCTTTAATACATCTGTAGAAATGCAATCTGAGATATTGGGATTTCGAAAATCGATTATTGTTTAGTTTTGCTCACATAAATATTATCAAATAACTTTTATATATTTATAATTTTATAACTTTTTGTAATGTTTTTCAAAGCCAATTAAAAACCGGTTGAAAAACATAAAAAACAACAAATTAGCATTCCCCCAACCCATTATCTTGAAAGTAACTTATGGTAAGTGCGAAAACGTATATTAGAGTGAGTACTGTGCCAATTAGCCTGAAAATAGTTATTTGATCTTTAGCGTATGTTGAAAAAGCTTAAATTAAAACTGCTGACGTGAAATAAATTAAAAAATATTTTTGAAAAAAAAAATACGGACTCAAAAAATATATAAGGAACTCTCTAAAAAGTAAATAATAATGAATTTTAACAAAACAAAAACGTTTTAAAATAAAATGGCTACATAGTAATTGTTATAATAACTAAATAAAAATTAACAAAAACCTATCTACTACATTATATTTTATATGTATTTTATATTCTACTTATATCCACACAATTTAGCTTAATACCTACTTAAATCTATTTATCTACTTACAAAATTATTTTAACTACTACCAACTGATCACTTTGAAGCCTGTACGACCAAAAATTAGATTTGTTTTGTTCATAATTTAATTTTGTGACCTTTTTATTCGAAAGAGTGCTCTTCCGAGGTGGTCTTATTGGAACCAAATCGGGATCTGATGGCGGATTCCGGAGAAATCGAGGGAAATCCTCAAATATCAGAATTTTGAAATTCGGTCCATAATTGACGAAGAAATCGGTGAACATACATTAAACAAAATATATATACAGTTGAACATAGAACCTCCTCCTTTTTTGAAGTAGCGTAAATTAATGCGCTAAGATGAGGTTAATTTGAAGTTTTTATCAATTTTAACATTTAAAATAAATGTTACTATGAAATAACATTAATTAAATATAGATAGATTAGTGCAATGCTGAAGAATGTACGCATAAAAATACTAACATTACAGCTGATAAGCTTCTTAATGATAGACAGTACGTTTTTCAAGCGCTCTGACAAGACACTGGTAATGAGTTCTAGCATAGAATTGAGTACAAAATATAGAAATATAGAGTCTAATATTAAATGGGCACATCCGTATCCATGTTTTGGGCGTCTGAATCGCTAGAGGGTGGCACATGGAAGATTTATTTTCTTTGCTATTTTTACCCACAATATTCCTAGTAGGGAATATTACAACTATAGTTGTAACCATTCGACGGTTAAAATAGTAATTGAATGAAAATACTAATTACGATTTGTGTATATTATGTTACAAGTATGCAAGATTACGAATGTTTTTTTCGTAAAGTCGGAGGTTTATATATTCCTTCTCATACTAAGTTTAAGAGATCAATCAAAATTATAATTGCTAGGTTCTTCTGAATTACAAAAACAGTTATTATTATTAAAGTATATTTACTGTTACTCTGATATTGTAAAAAAAGGAATGTCATAATAGCCACAAATATTATTATTGTATTTTCCAAAAATATTTTAGAGGCTCCATTTGAGCAACTGGGGTGTATCTGGTCTGGATCTACTGTTCAACAAGGGATCCGAACATTTATCCTCGGCATTAAGGCTACTGACTGACGATTGACTAACTTGGAGATAATCCCAGAAAACATCCGGTGTAAGCCAGCCTGGTTACTATCGTAACTGGGATCATTTTCCTTGTCGGAATTTGCTTTGTCTAAGGACAATCACAAATTCTGAACAATCACAAACATACATTTACGACCATGCAGGATTCGTACTCGCGACTATTGCAACACTACTATTGTACCTTTACAATGGTATAATACAATAAACAATAAAATAAAAAAATGCTAATGATGCATAATATTCATAAATACTAAAACCAAATTAATTTATAACTGCTCTATGACATAACTAATAATTATCAATATAAATATCAATATATCAATCTTTATCCAGTACGTAACTACCGCGATATAAAATAAAGGATAATTTCATAAAATAGTAATTTATCTAGATTAATTGAGAGAAATTATAATGTTCGAAAATTTAAGCAAACAACAATAATTAGAAAATCGGAAAGAGATTAATTACAAAAGCGATACCTAATGTCCAAGCAAATAAAGACAATCAAAACTATTTTACTATATATCAATAAAAATTGCAAATGCAATTGTTCGAAAATGCTGAATTAGTGTACATTGTTATTTACAATAATATAACAATCATAAAACTATATATTTAAATATAAGTCTAAATAAATATAAATTCAGCACATTATTTCAAATGTCAGCTAGGACCTACTATGAAATAAAACACTAGTAAGGAAGGTTGCATTCGAATGAAGTAGTCGCTGCTGGAAATACTTTCGAATATTTCATTCCACAAAAAAATAGACTCTTAGAATATTACTAAGCCGTCGATAGTCGTTATTATATTGTTTAATCGATGATTCATATAAAATATAAGTAGAAACAATATTTCATTGCAATGTATATGACTTTAAATAAAACGAAATTGCTAAAAAATTGCTATACGATAAAAAAATAAATGAAAGAAAATATTGGTAAAATATTGCTCGTTTCTCTTGACAATCCTACACCCACCGAATGTATTATATTCATCATCGAAGCTATAAAGCCGGTAATTATATGCCTAAAAAATGTTCTTTTATTGATAATTCATGTAAACGCTCGAACCAGCGGAAAATCCAATTTTTCCCCACGAAATTTTATTGAATTGAATGGGCGAAGAGTAAAACGCGATATTAATTTAGTTTTTTTTTATGTTTGATCGGTTGGGGTTTTTCTTGCTTTTCCTGCTTCTACATTAACGTGGGTTCTGTACTACTTAGATATTCACTCTCTGGCTTTGGTTTTCTGAAATAGCTATTTACTTTGGACCAACAAATTAGTTAATTTATTATATTTCAATATCGAAATGTACATTAAATTACGAACATTGTGGCATCAATTGTAAATCGATCAAAATTAATTCAAATTTTAATAAAAGGTAAGCGACCGATTAAATGTGTTTCCTTTGGCATAAAAATAATCCTTTTTAGGGCACGTTTCTTCATTAATAGCGGTTTTATCATAAGCGAGCAGACGCAAATTTCTTAATATTGAAATTAACATCCCGGATAATGATGAGAATTTATAACTTTTATACGACTTTATACGAATAATGTTTCCCCTTTTCTGTTCTGCTGTATAACAATCTGTTTCAGAACAATTCGCGACTGAGTTGTTCATCTTCTAAACTGTTTGTCATAAATATTTTAAAGTCTCCTTTTTACCAACGAAGTTATTTGGACTAGAACTACTGTTTAACGTGGGCTCAAAACCACGGCCCTCGGCATTAAGCCTACCGACGGGCGAGTGACCAACTTAGAAATCATCCCAGAGCGTATCCGGTCTTACCCAGCCTGGTTACTGGCGTGACTGGGATCTTTTTCCTTATCGAATTATACACTCTTGGCTAAGGACAATCATAAATATTAAACCATCACAAGCATAAATTTACGACCATACCAGAAGGATTCGAACCCGCGACTATCGCAACAGTAGGAGGGCCGTCCTGTTATCAAGCCGGCCTATTTGTTGTTATTTCGTTTTAGTGAGGGTGCGTGAATATGTGGGCGCAGCTCCCATCTCTCTACATGAGTTTGTTTCTGTGGAGATGTCGCATCTCTTGGGCCTCACATGCTGTTGTCCTCCTATTCTACGCAGCAAAAATGCCAGCTCGTTTATGTGTTGCATAAGACATAAGATACTTTATGTTATAATCCATTATTTCCTGCTTTACTATTCGCACAGTGAGATCCAGATACCTGCGCTTGTTGCTTTGATGAATACTAGTTGTCTTGAGTGTGCTTCTTAAAGCCCTACTCTGGAGTCTTTCCAATATTTCTAAATTGCTGTCGTTTGCTGTGCAAGAAAACTGATTTCCGCATATCAAGATTGGATGGAGGACGGATTTGTATACTATCATTTTTTTTATTGTTTAAATGGGAGTGGCCTCCTGTTCACCAATTTACAGTATGGCTGCTGTCAAGTTGTCCATAATTGTTCCAGATGTTCTTCCGTCAATTTAACATTAAAGGCTAAAGTACTTTTTAGATGTTCCTTCTATGGAATCTTTTCATTGTATAAATTTAACATCATGCTAGAAAAGCAAAACACATTAGAACCAAAATAAAACAACCATACTGGTTAGTCGGAAGATACTCTCAACTTGATCTAAAACCAAAGTGATTCATTTATAAGACAATTATAAAGCCAGTTTGGATCTATGTTGGGCAAATATGGGGTTGCACTAAAAATTTAAAGCTAGTCACCCAACGCTGTCAAAACAAGATTCTTCGATTGAGTACCAATGCTTATCGCTACGTAACCAATGTAGAATGACCTGGAAATTAAATGGATTTGCGAAGTTAGCCAAGATTTCGCCTTGAAAGACGAAAGAAGATTACTAAATGATACTAACATGGAAGCAATACAACTGCTAGAGAGCGCGCAGGATGTCAGGAGATTGAGGCGAACCAAACGATATGAACTTATATAATGTGTATACCTTTAGTGTAAACTATAGCTATAAGTTATTATAATTTTATAATTGATGAATACATATTGATAGCACTCGTCCTGCTTCTTAATTAATCCAAGTACATAGGAAAAGTAGTAATAAATTAATTGTAAATTAAGATTGTACTAAGCGTATCTAATAGAGATGTTATTAAAAAAATTGTATACATTTGCCGTTGAACAGAGTTCTCTTCTTATAGTATAAGTAACATGACTAGACTTGGTTTGCCGTTACTGCTTAAACCCTTTCTTGAGTTGGTACGAAACAGATTATGGGTCAGAATTGACTGAGAGACCAGCAGTGTTGCGAATGTAGGTCGTAGTGATTTTAGTTAGGTGATCCGCAGTGTAAAACAGATCACACAGTGGAAGACCCGAGCGTATTTTATGCATAGCAGAATATTCATCATTACCTTCATTCTGTTTAGAATTATTTTACCAGCTATCCCGTGATGCTTTGCTTGGTTTGACAATCATTATAGCTTGGGGAATTTTTCATTAGCCTGGGAAATGTTCAAGCTTAAAACAGGCACTGAATATTTTGAAAAAGTTCATGATTGGCTTGTCTAGTAGATGTTACAAAAAGGTTGCTCCGACAAGGTCATATATTGGTATTTTTCCTTCTTTTGGCGTTCTTATTTCGTTAGCATTGCACATAATTATATATGTACAGAAA
Organism: Rhynchophorus ferrugineus; assembly: GCF_030347505.1. Taxonomy (NCBI): domain Eukaryota; kingdom Metazoa; phylum Arthropoda; class Insecta; order Coleoptera; family Curculionidae; genus Rhynchophorus; species Rhynchophorus ferrugineus. Next base: position 20,912,813 of record NW_027472585.1, on the reverse strand, counting down.
TTATTTAAGGAATTCTTTTATTTCAGCTGCGTGTTCCTGATTAGACTCTGGTCAGAGGATAGTTTAAATACACCACTTAGATAGTCACCAAAGGTACTAGCTTCCTTGTTGTCATTAATAGGATTTATTTGAGCTTTAGGCTTCCTTATGAATTTAGTTGCTTTCCATAGCGAAAAACTCGTGTCGATTGTGGGTGTTATTATTGACAGCTAGTTGTGTCGGTAGTTGTTGTTTACGAACATGTCTATTATGCTGTTCTTTCGAATATTTATTAAATAACATTTTATCCCTAGGGCATCGAGTCGTATGCCAAGTTTTTTAAGTCTTTTTTTTTCTGGTTTGTACTTTATGTTTCTAGAGTATACATTGTGTTTCATGGGGATTCCTTTGGTTTTAGACGTTGGTTTGCTGAAGGCTCTATGGTTTTCAGGGTTTTCGGCCGTAAATATATTTTTATGTAACTTTACTTCTATGTTAATATAGACCTGGTATATTTATTAGTTTGTATTTCTCATATGTATATTCGAATGGGAAGATTAGTTTGTGTCAGCTTTATGTTAATGTTGAGATTAACTGAGGTGTGGTCCGGAATTAAATCGACACGTTTTTCCATTTTTTCTTAAGCAACATTTTTAGTAATTCAGTGTTCATGATTCAGTGATCATGTGTTTTTCCTATAAGTTGACCGGTAACTAGGTATGCTATTGGAGAGCCATGCAAGCTTCACTTTTTCTATTACTTGTAGTAGTTGCTTTCCTGTTGGTGCATGCGCTGCCAATCAATTCATTTTTGCACTTCTGCAGTATTTCCAAACCGTCTGCCAGCCAAGTTTTACCGCCAGGACCGAATGTTTTCGTTTAGCAAGATGACTGAATATCTTTTAAATGAATCTTAATTAAATTCATTAAGTTTAAGTAGTTAACAAAGTATTAGTAAGTTTAAAATACCGTACCACTGAACATTAGAGCAAATTATCATAACTGAGATTATATTCAGAAATGTAACAACTTTAAAGCATTACATATAAGTATACATGATGTACTTCACTTTCATGTTATAAACATAAATATAACATAAATATAGTTGTATATATATATATATATATATATATATATATATATATATATATATATAGTTGTATATATATATATATATATATATATATATATATATATATATATATATATATATACAATATATATAAAATATACAACAAAACAACAACGAACACAATTAGCTAATTTATTTTTCAAAATTTGGAAATGTATATTAAAGGAATTTATTTACAATTATTAAATTAGCTTTTGATTTTTAAAAACTTAGGTCTAAAAAGTAAATAAAATATGGTCAAATATCTTATTATGTTAATCTTTAGGTACGGTAATCAATGCCCACGAATTTTACAAACTTACTGTTAACAATTCATAATTTCCTCTACTTCTCCTACGCGTTTTATCTATGCAAATTATCTTTTTAGTTTCATTTTAGAAGCTGCATATTTTCAGTACTTTATTTATGTATTCATGCAGTGTTTATCTTCGATAATAAAAACAGTAGTTAGTCGTTTTCTATCTATAGTTTCCAATGCTTATTTAAATATCTAAATGACTCAATTGTCATCTATATTCAATTTTAACATAAGCCCCTATGAATAAGTAACTATGAATACATAGTTTTCGCTGTCAGACCCGTTAAGAGTCAATTGATATAACATATATTCCCCTTGTTTTAGTTATAATATTATATATATATATATATATATATATATATATATATATATATATATATATATACCATGTATGTATGTAAAATAACTTGTTGTTCGTTATTCTCGCTAAAATGAATAATTAATTAGAATTTTTTTATGTTTATTCTCAGGAGATTTTAGCTATTAATTTTAGCTAATTACAATTGTTAACTATCAGATTATTTTTATGTTGATTAACTACAGTTGTTAACTAGTTATCATACTATTTTTATTTTGATAAATCCCAAGTTTTGTCACTAAATTACTAACCGTAATATTTGACATTTGAAAACCAAACTAATATGTCGATCCATCTTCTATGTCGATCGATACCTCAGACAAAGTGTGTATCCTTCCATCTTCTTGAATGACGATTACCGCTACGTGAGTGAGAACTTTTTAAACTTCGGTGATCCTTTGTAATAGTGACATTTCAAATTATGTGCTCTTTGTCTTGTTGATTTTTTGTGATAGTGACACTTTACTGCTAAGTGCGCGAGAACTTTCCTTACTTTGATTAATTACAAGTTAGTTTACTACTAAGTGCGCAAGAACTTTTATCACTTTGATTAATTACATTGATAGATGCTCCCGGAGGAACCGGAAAAACGTTCTTAATTTCATTACTTTTGGCGAGGATCAGATCGCGAAAAGATAGAGCTCTAGCGTTGGCTTCATCTGGAATAGTTGCGACTCTGCTAGGCGAGCGAACTGCACATGCTGTTTTGAAGTTACCATTGAAAATGCAAATCAACGAAACACCAATCTCTGATCTTCCTGATAATCAAAATATTTTTGGTGGGGTCATGATTCTATTGTCAGGTGATTTTCGTCAGGTTCTTATAGTTATTCCCCGATCAACTGCTGCTGATGAACTAAACGCATTCCTAAACTCATCGAATTTGTGGCGGTACGTACACAAATTTCTGTCACATCACAAACTCAAAAGAGGAGCTTATTCAGCGTGTTTTCCCAGAAGCATTTCCATAGCGCAACAGTTCAATAACCATAATTGGCTGGGTGAACGAGCAATATTGGTGGCGAAATATCCCTCAAATCAGTCGACACCATTATGAACCAGGACTATGTAGTCAACTATCCCACGGAGTTTTTCAATTCACTGGAATTGCCTGGATTGCCACCTCACAATTTGCAGTGAAAAGTAGGATCAGTTGTCATCATGCTACGTAACATTAATCAACTGACTGGCTGTGAGAAAGATGACGTATACTGATGATTCCAACGGATTTGCCACTCGATTTTAAACGTTTGCAATTTCCACTATGTCTGGCCTTTGCGATGACAATAAATAAATAACAAGGCCAGTCGTTGGAAGTTTTACCGGAATCGACTTGAAATTTCCCTATTTCTTGCATGGACAATTATATGTCGCGTGTTCGCGTATCGGAGAACCGTCATCTTTGTTTATATGTATCATAACTGTGTGTGTCTGTAAATATTTAATTGAAACCTTATAAATAGCCAGTACTTCAGGAAAACTGTATTTTTTAAGTATGAAACATCACGTGTAATCGAAAATAATAATAAAAATTCGTTCATACTGAGCATTTTTTTTATTACTTACGGATTACTAGGTCTTTTATTTATCGATTCAGACAGTACGAAGTCTGCCGGGTCAGCTAGTATTAAATAAAATAAAATGTTAAAGCTTTTTATATTTATAAATATTAAATAAAAAAAATGATTGATATATTTTGTAGTTTATGATTTATAACAGTTATAACAGGTGGACAAATCTGTGGTTGGCGTAATTTCCATTTGAAAATAATATTTAATATAGCCGAACGTGACAAACAGCGAATAACTTCGCTTGAAGCTTAGCTATTCGTTTACGTAGATATTTTGTTGAAATATTTGGGCGATTAAAGTGAATGGCTGTTTTAATAAATGTTTTGACGTATTTTCGTAGTTGGGAGCGGTCGGTTGATGTAATGAGCGAAGACAGTTTCACTCTGCCGCCTGTTGTTCGCGCGATGAACAGTCGGGGGTAATTTAAACTTTATTCTTCTCGAAAATTATTGTTATTTTAACGAGTGTCTCTCGAGAGAATATCGATTCGATGCATAAATATCAGAACAGAGTTCAAGTGAAGCCTGGCGACATAAATATATTGGATCTGAAAAATGTTTTCGTCCTAAGATGTTTAGGTGAAGTAATGTCCTAAAAGTATTTTAAAAATATAATATTTTACTAAGAGTCATTAAAAATAAACTCAAATTAAAATTAAAATACTTTTCGTTTCTATTTTTGCCCAAGTAATTTGTAAGATTACAAAAAGCGTATATGTTCACTTTTAATGAATTTTTCATTAATCCTTTCAAAATTTCTCATGTTGAGATTTTTTTATCTATGTTAAGATTTATAAATTCTAAAACAATTTAAATTTGATTTTTATTTCTTTATTTTGATATATTTTTTTATAACTTTTATTCAAATGATTTAAACTTATATTTTCTTTTAAAAAAATTACACTAAAAATTAAAAAACAATCAAAGTTAGATATTTAATTAAAAAAAAACATTTTAAAATAAAATAATAATAATAATTTTTGTAATATCTAATAGGTCAATTGAAAAGTCGTCGGCCTAACACATAGATGGCGCTACTAGAATTAAATCCATATGTTTTTTAATTAGCCATCAAAAGATGCGTGTCTAAATTTGACAGCTGTCGTATCATTAGAAAAAATACAGTTGAAGCAAAAACTTGGTCGGATGCCGAGTTTCCGGACGCTGCCCCAGGAAAATCAACCATCAAGGATCGGTATGCCGAGTTTAGATGTGGTGAAATGAGCATCGAAGTCGGTGAACACAGTGCACGCTCAAAAGAGGTCAAAAATCCACAAAATGATTTTGAGTAGATTGAAATTGAATAAAACAGCCAACACTTTAAAGATATCTACTGAACGTGTACATCATATCATTCACAAATATTTGGGTATGAGAAAGCTCTGTCCAAAGTGAGTGCTGCGCGAGCTCACTTTTGACCAAAAACAACGACGAGTTGATGTTTCGGAGCAGGGTTTGAAGATGATCAAGCGTAATAAACCTAAGTATTTGCGTCAATATGTGACAATGGATGAAATATGGCTTCACCGTTTCACTGCGAAGTCCATTCGACAGTCATCCGAGTGGACTGAACACGATGAACCCGCTCCAAAGCGTGGCAAAACGCAACAGTCGGCTGGCAAGGTTATGGCGTCTGTATTTTGGGATGCGCATGGAACAATTATCATTAACTACCTTGAAATAGGAAGGACCATGAACAGCGACCGTTATGGGGCCGTTTGTAGGACGAAATTGCCAAAAAACGGCCGCATTTGAAGAAAAAAAAGAGCTGCTTCACCAAGACAATGCACCGTGTCACAAGTCAGTGAGAACGATGGCAAAAGTCCATGAATTGGGCTTCAAATTGCTTAATCATCCACCGTATTCTCCGGATCTGGCCCCTAGCGACTATTTGCTGTCCTCACTGGGAAGAAATTTTCGTCAAATGAAGAGGTGTTCGATGAAACTGAGGCTTATTTTGAAACAAAGGACAAATCGAATTACCAAATAAAAAAAACTAATTTTGCCAAAAAAAATGTTTTGCTGTGGTAGACAGGGGAATTTTCTATTGGCCTCTTAAATAAAAATAATCAAACACCTTATTTAATTTATTTACTACACGTACTTTATATGTAACACAAATAGTTATATTATTTTAGGTTTGTTTTGTAGTTAATTTAATTTTTTTCTGTATATCACAAAATTATATTATTATTTTTATGGTTGTTTGGGCTCGACACCGAATTCATTGTGATCAGTTGGTGGTAGTTAAAATAATATTGTAAATAGATTAAGAGGTACACAGGTATAAAATGCGTGTATTAGACAGGTTAAATAAGGTCTATGATTGATTTTATTTAGTCATTACAACGATTATAATAAACATAGTTTATTTTAAAACGTTTTCTTTTGTATTAAAAATATAAGTTTGATTATTTTTAATGTTTAGTGAGTTCCTTTTTCTTTTGAAGGAGGTTAATTTTTTCTGTTAAAAGTATTTTATTTTTCCCTTTTTAGTGTTTGATATTTACTCAGTATATTACGCAGTTATTTTATTAAATATTACAATGGGTAGGCCAAGGAAAGGTGCAATCCGTATGAGGAAAAATAGGAATAAAGTAACAATGATTGAAAATAAGGAGCGCTTCAGGCCCAGGGGTCCGCTACATAACCTAGGTAATCTGAAAAATTTTCTAACTTAACTGTAACAAAAAATTATAGTCCGCGCCGGGAATCGAACCACTACACCATAGAAGTTGTCTACAACAGTTCTGTTAGGTCTTATATAGTTAATGGTTAAAAAGCAAACTGAATGGCTGTTGTACTGAACGACTTCTGATTTTCCGTCACATCGGCTAAACAATAACATTTTACCCTAATATCTGATTATTTTTGATAAAAAATATGGGCAGTCTTTGTACGTGCCTTTAAAATTTTGGGCGTTTCCATCGATTTCCCCAACCCCCTCTGTCCATCAGATTCTGATTTATTTTCAAAGGGACCACCTTGGAAATGCACTTTTTTTTAATAAAAACGGATTTTGATGGAGAAAATGGTAAACATACATTAAAAAAGTATATATACAGTTGAACATAGAACCTCCTTCTTTTTCGAAATCGGTTAGAAACCTGTGAGGGCTTGGTGAGATAGTTTTGATGAGTTTGATATGTACATAGAACATCCTCCGATTTTCATTTACAACAATAACTCCAGTACCTTTTCAATATAATTAGGAGCACCGAAATACAGTCCGCTTTATAACCTGTCACAGAAGTGTTTTGTTGATGACATCAGACCTTGAACAGTATTTTAAATAAGGAACATCGTTTGATTTAAAGTTGCACATGTCACATTATAAAATAGCCAAAATAATTTAAAATATTTAGTATAACACAACTTAGTAATATAAAAGGCGTTCTTTTAAGTGTTAAGTTTCTTAAGATTTACTGCAGCAACAGTACAAATATGAACTTTAACTAGAGCTATTTATGATGACTTAGGACACCTACAAAATTGTTTTTACAAATAATATTTATAACCTAATTTGCGTGTTATTGCTATTAGCGCTGTATATTATACCTCTGGTAGAGTAATATTAGCTGTGTCGATTGTTCTACATATATATTGTGAGCATATCATTATAATTCATTTTGTGGCTACATTAAAGTTGTTTATTGTGTTATTAGAATTGCCTAGAATATAAAAATAGCAATAATTTTCTGATAAAAAAATAAAAAGTTTTTTAAAAGTTAGCTTTAGAATTTTCGCAGCTTTACTATAAGTTTCTGAAAGGATGGGCTTCGGTAACACGTTTCAAATCGAACAAAAAGAGTAATGAATATTGAAAATGCAATTTTGAACGCATAATGACTAAGATCGGTATATAGTAAATAACTCAAAAATACTTCATGGAAAGTTGTTATATTATATAGGTAACAGTCCAAATCATAGGTTTTCATAGGTTTCGTCGCAATTTAGAAATGGCTTACAATGGATGACAGTTTCAGCGTTCCTTTTCATCAAATTTTGAAATCTACTACTGACATCTATCTGCAGTTAAAGTGACAATAGTATAGGTTTCTAAAAACAAAATACTTTTTCTGCATTTTCTTAAAATTAAAAATCAAAATAAAACTTTTCCACATATTACTTTTATGTATTAATATATTATTACTAGTTGTTGCCGACTAACTTATAATTTGTCTGTACAGGGACTTACTCGCTGCGAATGTCTTAAATTGCTATATGACAGTTGGAATCCGAAGGTCTCGATGTAAGTAAATATTCCTTTAATATGTGAGAGCATCCTCAATACTTCTGAGAACTTTATGCAGAAGTACTTACATTACGCAGATAATACTTTCGCAAAACATCCTCATAATTGAATTTAATAGAACCAACTAAGTCTTAGTATCCGCTTGTATAACAACAAATTAATATGTACGTATAATTTATATATTTTTCCAAATAACCAATAAATTTCTTTGAATTTTAATTCCTGATCTTTTATTTTTAATATGCACATATTCATTCCAAAGTACCCAGCATTGTTCCTGTATGGTACAGTTGTATTATTCATATTCATTGGAATATGAACAGTATGAACAGTTTGATTTTAGGTTAATCATTAGCACCGATTCACTCCCGTTGGCTTTTATTCGTTATCTTAGGGTCCATTGACGTGTCTATTGGTTGCTTCTTCGCTATTGTTTCCATCAGCATTTTTTGCAGTATCATCAGAAAATATAGCTACAGTAACATTATCTATATTTTGTATGTCACATTTTTAGAGTAGGTAAAAGGACCGAAAACACTGGGATGCGGTACACCTGCTTTTGTTTCTTTCATAGTTAAGCTAGTTTCTTCTTGTTTAACTCTATGGCTGAGATGCAGCAGTTTAACGTAATATGCAACTGGTTCGGTAACTTTTTGTGGGGTTTTTTCATGAGTCCCTTATACTAGACTTTATAGAAGGCTTGCGCTACGCCCAAGAATGCAGCTGAGCAAATTTTTCTCTTCGTAACCGCTTTAAATAATCTGTGATTCTCTGTACCTAGTCAAGTGTTGAATGCTTGTCCATAAAGCATATCTCATGTGCATATTAGAATTAAGATTTATAATACTTGTGATTTGTTTTAAACGTTCTAACAGGAGTTTTCAAATGATTTTTGTATTACCGGTAGCAGTGAAAATAGCCGCTAAGATTTGACTTTATTTGGTGGTTTACCTTTCTCGGTCGGTTTTTCCGCACTTGTTCGGTTTCTCCAGAAGTGATACTTACTCGGTTTAAAACTTTAATAGGGGAAACGTAACACTAACATTAACACTAAGCTCGTGTCGATTGATGCAAAGGTATTCTTAAGAAGTTTAATCGCGGTGCTTCAAAGACATTTATAAAATCATGACAAGTGACGAATCATGGACATATTGGTATGAGCCCGAAAGTAAGCAGCATTCGACAGCACGGGTGTTCCAAGATGAACCAAATCCAATAAAAGTTGTTTGCGCAAGAAGTACTTCAAGGAAAATGGTGGCCTGTTTCTTCGGGAAAACTGGTCATATTGCAACAGTACCGTATCGTAGAACAGTAAATTCTGAATGGTACAGAACCATTTGTTTTCCAGAAGCCTTTGGTGAAATAAGGAAAACAAACTAGACGAACTAGATGCCGGATTGTTCTTCATCATGATAATGCGAGGTCTCAAACAAGAGACTATTTGAGCAGTCAAAAGATGGAATTGATGGGTTGTCCGCCATACAGCCCCGATTTGGCACCCAATAACTTCTTTTTGTTCCCAATCCTGAAGAATAAACTGCGTGGTCAACGATTTTCATTGCTCGAAGAAGCTACTGAAGCGTTCAAAAATCATATTTTGAAGTTTCCTCATTCGGAATGGAATAAATGCTTTGAAAATTGATTTAAGCGCATGCAGAAGTGTATCGATCATCGTGACGAGTACTTTAAAAAACAATAAAAATATATTCGCAGCTTAACTATTTGTTTTTTTCCAAGTTACAAACGACCATGTTACAAAACATGGACTTTTTGTTGAAGACTATTTTAATAGGAACGCGTGGGTTCACACCACGAAGAGCGACAACATTTAATGACGCTTAAATTTCTTTTGATCACGACTATATTTCGAATGTATTTAACCCAAAGAGAATAACGGCCAATTCGATTTTCTCTGCTCAATTTTGTCGCGAATTCTCAGAACGTACATTAGAAACAAAATATCCCTTATTATATTTGCCGTCGACGTCCCCGTCCGAATACTATCAAAGAGATTTTTTTCCCACCGAACTCCGGCTTTGTTTCGTCTCCTTCCCTTTGATCTGTCCTTTTCCGAAATTAAAAGTGGATGTGAGGGGCAAAGATCCGAGTACACGCAGCTCGGATTTTTATTTATGCCTTATTATGTTTTGGGTCGCCACCTGTTTACACGCCACCGCTTTCTTGTTGCTGACGATTTCGATGCCGTTCATCTATTTCGGCTCCATTAGTCATTAAAGAAGAATGCTTATTGAACTTTGCAAAATAATCATTCTTATGAAAATAAGTCTACAAGGCCCCAAAAAATATTATCCCTGGAACCCGTGCAGGGTGCTACCAGCGACAACTACTAAGCTTAGTTCATAGAGAAATATATAGAGAGATTAGTTGTTAAGGTGATAAAACAATATTGCAAATAAAATACAACTTCTTCTTTGCGTAAATTAATGCACAAAGGCGAGTTTGTTTATTTAAATGAATAATATGAAAGTATATGCAATTAAAGATGGTACGTATATACGTAATGGTGAAAGAATTATAAATTTGATGGAAAATATTTACTAAGTCAAAGTCTGTCTGGTTTAGGACTATACTGATTCCGACATCGGACCCAATATAATGAATACACAAGACATATAAGAATTCTACTGTTTTTGATTCTTGACTAGTTCTGAATATTAATCTTTTTTGGTTTTTTTTGTTCTGGCCTAAAAACCAGGCGGTGGAATGCATGACGCATACCTGGTCGCGGAGACTTGCCCTGGAGTGACAAGTTGGACCGGGTTATGTGGGACTGCCTCTGGGCTTACCAATACACTAAACCGAAACCGCCTCACAGTTGACCCCTGTGGATCACTACTGCTACTGCATTAAATTTGGGGATATGGCACCCGCTGATCGGGCAGCCGTTATTGGGCACGAGGGCCCGGCGATTCGATTGATTCGCGAACCTGAGTTAATTATAATAATTCTTTTTACTTAATTCTGATTAAATCTTAACTGTCTTGACCGTTTCGTTTGTTCTTAATCCTATTTAATTCTGATGACAGATCCTGATATTCTTGTTAGTTCTGATAATTCTTTGGTCAATTCTGTTCTTCTTGCTAATTTTGTTCTAATAAAACTTCTGGATAATTATTTGTTAATTCTGGTCTTGGTTCTGTATCTAGGTCTACTAAATTAGATCACTTGGTTTATACAAAAGGCAAAACATTACAATTTTCGAAAAACTAAAAAGGAAACAATTTCCTCAAATATAAATAAATGTAATTAGGTCTCAACATAGAGTGTTAACTTAACACATATAATTTCAGAATAGATTAGTTGAGGATATATCTCGTTCTTAATATATATATATATATATATATATATATATATATATACAGTGTATATAAATATAAAATAATTAATTAGAGTTATGTAAATACAAATAGTTAAATGTGAATATGTATATAAAAAATTATGCAATTTATTTGAGAACACAATATATCTCCTGGTAAGTCTAATCAGTATTGTCTATAATGCCTTTTCCCTTTTTAATATTTGTTTAATGCTATCAACTTATATAAGATGAATTAAATATCCAATCTTTTTGTTCCTTCACAATGAAAGCATACCATTTATGTGTGTGTTAATATTTTAATAACTGGTTCAACACAAACATGTATTGAGGCAAGTAGTATTATAGTATTATTTTATTTTATTTTAGTAGTATTATTTTTACAATGTTATTGTAAAAGTTGTGGAATTAATAGTAAAGACGGTTAAATTGTATGATGTACGTCATAACTAAAACATACCAAAAAGTAAAACTTTAAACAAGAGCAACCAAAAATGAAAATGTATGATATATATCAAAATTACTGTTTTTTTATTTGCATATTGCTCCGCGATGGATACGTCTAGCTCAATAAATTTAAAAAATTATAATTAAGCATATTATATGATAGTAAATAAAATAATAAATTGAGTGATGGGAGTTCATTTAAAGACTAGTAAAGATACACTTTTTGCTATATACCTTTCTCAATATTAGAGCAACTATTGCCTTTTTCCATGCTAACTTTACGACATTTTCTCCAATTTCTCTAAGTAGAACGCGATGCCGTTGAAATAAAGCTTAAATAAAGAAGTTTACCGTCAAAGTAATAAACAAAATCGGTCAAGTTATAAAAGTTTTTGCTTTTTTAAAATGTTGCATGTGAAAGAGCGAAATATTACAATCAAAATTAAAACTGGCCTCTATCGAATGTTTATCTTGCTAATACTCCCCTATGGTTTCCAGACTTAAACACCGTTTCTGTCTGAAATCTGTAGGCTGAAATGCGATGCCTAAGATATGTAGATATTCCCTCAAGAGATCACAATTGAAAAGAAAATTAAGAGACACATATTCTAGTGGTTAGGACATGTCTGTCGAATCAAAATTAAATTGATAGCCTTCTGTAGCAAAATCGACTTTGTGAATGATATATATAGTAAACAGAGACCACAATCATAGAAAGCGATCAGAAAAATAGGATACTAAAATTGTCCGAGCAAGAACAGCAACAGTATAAATCAATTTGTGGCAAAATGTTATTGCTTCCCATGCATGGCAAATGGAAATATAAGGTTGCGTAAGGTTTAGGTTTGTTCTTTAACTAGATTGATTTATTCATAATGAGCTGTTCCGGCCTATCCAAACTATTAATTCGACTCTCTACTATAAACAACTAATTCAACTAAAACATGCTTGGAAGGGAATTATTCATCATGAGAGACTCTACTGTCGACCACTAATGTGGTGAGGTAGGCGATAAAAGAACGTCATTTATCAGTAGGAAAGACAAAATCTTCAAGAACATACGTCATTAGATAGTTTCCGATGGTTCTGTGATTTGATTTGGTCACGAAAACCTACAAAGATGAGAAACGCACTCTTCTTTATGTCTCGCCCATATAATTTAACGCCCAAAACAAAAAGAAAGCACTATACAAATGAAATAAAGCAATTAAAAGCTCTCGCAGCTCTTAACATAGCATCCGTCAAACAAACCATCAAATCTAATAAAAATGTAGTGTCATTTATATATTGGACGTTGCGGAAAATTCCTCCAAAGTTGCCTATAAAGTTTAACATTAATTTTCTCCCTGAATAGACGTATAACACATAATTGCCCCCCACAAATGTTTTTTAGTAATATTGGGACAGTTTAATAAGTTTACATTTTTGGCAGTCCATTTTCAGAGATAACAAAGTAAAATGCCATAATACAAGAACAAAGAATTCTTACCACTCGCCGTGGAAAGGCAATATTGTCGTAAGTAACGTCGTACGTCCCATTAGTGCTTCATAAAAACGATCCTCATAAAGCCAACGAAAGGGCAAACTCTTTCACTTTAACAAACTTCGATGAAGGTCTCCTTCTACCCGGGCGATCTTACTCTATACATCGAATAAATATTTTTTATGGTCGATGGAAATTGGCCTCGTAAATATGGCGCTGGATTTCCGAAAGTAAAAATGTGTTACTCATATTTTTTCGTTTTCTCACAAAGGCGAGTACGAGAAAAAAGTAAGAGAATATTAGTTTCCTAAAACTTGGAATCAAGGAAAACGAGGAACCGTTAGAGTCCATATAAAAGCAGAGTTCTGAAGGAGTTCTCGTTTTTATAGAATCATGAATTTTTATTTGTTTTTGGTATAAAAATAGCCATATGTTATCAATAGGCAGTTGTTATAATAAAATATGGAAAATATAAGTTATCAAAATAAAAAGCACACAAAGCCGTGAAAGTATTGTCATTATATGTCTGAAATAGCACTAAAAATATATATAGAGGGTAAATACATAATTTTCTAGGGGAAGATTTGTGGAAGTACAGTTTAACAATGACTGATGTGGGACAATTAAATACGGTACATGGGTCAAAACACCAAATGTCAACATTTATTAAATGGAATACTTCCCTTTAAATTACTCAAATGAAAAGGCAAATTATAAACAGGTGTTGTAGTATTATAGACCGTAGTTAATCGCTGGAAGAAAAGAAAATGGCTAAAAGATAAATAGCTCCTTATTGTATACACTTAGATGCAAGCACTGGGAGGCATTTTAGGAGAGGGGCTATATCTGAACTAAGGATAGAAAGTTTGCTCATAACTAATCACCTTCATAAAGCGCTTCTTCATAAAGTAAATAAAAGAAAAAGTGACAGCAGAGCAGATTATCAGCTAATAAAAGTGTACTAAATATAATGGGTCAGCAGCTAAAGCAGAATGTCGGTATTCTGAAAAATGAAATATTTTCTGAAACTGTCAAGAAAACTACGTCAGGCGATCAAGTTACACATTTAACTGTCCAAAATTCTAATCACGTTATAACTCTAACATAAATTGTTAATAAAATTCAGAAAGAAGTCAAGAGGCTACAGACAATGATTTAACTAGTAGTAAAGTACTTAAAAATCTATATGTGCCTATGAGGTGGGATATTTAGGAAATATTTATAATTTCTATTTTTAATAGTCAAATCATCCAACGATGAAGCATCATGTCGATCAACATCACTACTAAAAATTATATTTAAAGTATTTGAGAGGTTATTCTTAAAGTGACTCAAATTAATTATTGTGGAAAGACACATATCTAGTTACCAGGCTGGATTTAGAAATAAACACTCTACAATTGATAAGGCTCATTGTAATATGAACAGTCATTGTAAATGAGAAAACCTTAAAACAAAAAATATTTTAATGTTTTGTTTCCCACATGGCTAAAGTCTTTGATAATGTATTGCACGAGGGCCTTCAATAAAACTTTGCAAACAAATCACCTGGACGCTTGGGCCGGAATCATAAATTCTGTATATCTAATGGTACTTTTTTTGAATTTTTTCCTTTTCTTTTTTTTTTTTTGATGACTTTCAGGTTTGAGACCCATCTATGCTTATCTATGTGTAGCATAAGGTAGCTTCCTTGGACTAATATTTTATTTACTCTATACCACGTCTTAATATGAAGGAGTAACAATTGACACATTTGCTGATGATATTTCACTGCTTGTTACAAGTGTTTACTGAGCAGACTAAAAACTGATGAATGAAATTGAATGCTACGAAATAGAAACTGCCACCTGCCAGTGAAAATTGGTTGTAGTGTAATTATCAAAATTTTGACGCAATAATACAAGCCTAAGTACAAAGAGCATACTAAAAAATAAGGAGTAGGATTTTGTATAAGATTCAAAACCTGTGTGGTCGCTTAGATGATGATAGATCCTAATTATCACTCCAATATCAACATCATCCAAACTACTACCACTACTAGCAAAACACGGCAATGTAAAATCTTAAATAGGGATATTCACAAAGATCTGAGGAAACCAAGGATCAGCGGGGAAATTAAACAATTTTTCATAACATCTTTATTAGATACGCTTAGTACAATATTAGTTATAAATTAATTTATTACTACATTTCATTTGTACTTGTATTAATTCACAAGCAAGACGAGTACCAGAAAACACATCAATATGTATTCCTCAGTTATAGCATTATATAAATATATTATATAAATTATACACTAAAGGTATACACTTTATATAAGTTCGTATGGTTTGGTTCGCATCTCCTGACATCCTGCGCGCTGTTCAGCAGTTATATTGCCACGTTAGTGTGATTTGAACCTTATTTTGACAGCGCCAAAATTAAACAATGTTTGCGAAAAAACTTTAAACTTTAAGGAGGTTGTCTGAAAAAAGTCGATCTAGTACAACTGCTCGATAATATTGGACTCAGCCCCAAAGTTGGAGGGACAAAAGCACTTTGAATTAATAGGCTTAAATTACATGTGCAAACTGTTTCGGGTTTTAAAAATATGTGCAGTTATCATCCATGTGCTAATTAGGTTTAGGCCTGAAATCTTTTATATGGGCTATAAATAATATCAAGGAAAAATTAGTAGATAGGTATGGTTAGTTGAAATATGTGGCCATTTGCTAATTAAGAAAAAACAGATTTAAAAATCATCAAACACCAGAAATAAACGCTCGATACAATACTTTCTATCTTCAGATGCTGGTCAGGTTAGTGTCTCCAGTTTCTATAAATACATCCATACTAGTATAATTCACGTCTATAAGTATTTTCTTCGATGTGCATTAATTATTACACCTTAATCAACTAGCTTTGTTTTAAGGCCAATTTCGTAGAGCAACATACAGATTTTTTCTTGGACATCGCCTTGTGGTATATCAAACTTAGATTCCAGACTGTAACAATATCCGTAATGGAACCATTGAGTTTTTATTCCATACACATCGTCCGAAAGAAGCTAAAGCTAGGCCAATAGGCTGCTGCTGCCTTTAGGCTGAATATTAGTATTTGAACATCATGGGGATTGACAGGATGAAGGATGAATCTTCAATATATTTAAAATAAAATCAATTGATTGAGTATTAATAAATAATTGAAGGCCTTATCAGGTATTTAGCTTCAGGTTCTACAAATATAAGGTCCAACGTTTCCTGAATTTAAAAAACAGAAACTAACATTCTCAAAAATACAAGCTGCTGAAATTATCTTTATTTTCGAGAAAATTCAAGGATATATTTAAAATGCGTATTATTAAATATAGTATGATCATATTTTTAGGTCAAATACGCGCCGCTTTATTCGATAACTTGATGCCCTTTTAAAGATAACTTCATCAAGCTCCCTTTAGATGGTCCAAGCATTCACAGGATATGTTCTAATTAAGAATTTGGTCGTAGTGGAGAATTTCATAGTATATGATTCCTTGACAATTCCACCAAAGGCACAGTAAGATATTTCTATTTATCCATTCTTTTAGAAAATTTTATTTGCGTTAGTGTTGACTCGATTCGCCTTAACTACAACTGTTTTCGCTTGAAATTGTTACAAGCGATACATTTTCATTATGAGTTGGTATCATTTAATAAACCCATCTATATCACTTAAAAAATGGGCCGGACCGGATTAACTAATATTATTACTTTAGAGTTTCTCCATATTTTAGTACTTTTGGAAGCTTTTCAATCGAGACCAAACAATGTTGAGTAAAACTGAGTGACTATAACCCTTTTTTCAGTTCTTGTTCCAAGGAATTCCAAAACAATATGGCAATTTGCATTTATAATTGTACAACATGTATAATTGTAATATATCGAAACAAACAAAAAATAATAAAATTAGGTATATATTAAGCTTAAAATGGAGTTATGTACAGGATAAAATTATATATTAAAATAAGGACCAATTTTCTTGAGGAAATCAAAACAGTTTGAAAGGTTTTGAAGCAATGATACATCGATTAATGAACCTGATAAGCCATTATTTCTACTGGGAGTTGAAAAGGAGGAGGAGAGAAAAGGTAAATTGGTGGTGACCAATCAGCAGCCTATTTCATTGTAGTTATAAATATCTTTTTTATATAGACAAAGTAGTAGAAAATATGTCCTTAAGGGCAAAGCTTATTTTCCTCCTCCAGCAGGTCCCACTAAAAGTCCACCAAGCTATCAATTTTTCGATCCATAAATGATGAAACATTTTTATAATATAATGTATTTATAATTTTTTAACTATTTATAATAGCGCGTCTCTCCACAACAGACAGTAGTCCATTTTGAATTAAATTGTTGCCTAATGTGAGCGAGTGATGTCTTTATGAGTTAAAATTTCACAACCTGAAGAGATAGACCGTTGAACAATGGTATCAGATAATTCTGCCAAAAGAGTTTAAATTTGGCAAAGAACAAAAGAAAGTTATGTCCTCACCAAAAAGGTGTATGTTAATATTTGGTCGCATGAAATGGAATATGGAACTTATTTATACTATAATATTATAAGTTAACTTAACGAACTTATAATACTATAACTTAATGCAATATTGCACAGTCTAAGAATTAGATTAGAAACCTGAGGACCACAATTATATTCTCTATACGCGGGAAAAATGCACCAAAAAAGTTCGGTTGGTTAAACAGTCTTAAATATTATAAAAAATATTAGCCTTTATGTGTAGATTTTTAAAAATTAGCTAGGTTAGATTGAACGTCTTTCGTATGTTTAAGAGGGATTTAATCACAAGAATTTTTTTAGAAAGCTATCCCTAATGTTTGTTCCAGGCCGAGTGAGTTTTTTTATTTAAATCGCGTGACAGGTTTACTATTATACATCAGGCTTCTTCTTATATTCAGGATTTACTAAGTAGTTTAAAACATTTTGAAGTGTTTCTGGGGGTAATATTTATGTACCGGATAAAAGAAGTATGTATATATGATACTCCATTTCAGTCATTGTGGAAAATTAATTTTACGGAAGGTAGTGCATGTGATATCGAAAATTATTACTTGTTATATTATGACACATTAATACGATTCATATTTCTACCCACCTGGTTTGCGTTTTCCTTGCTGGAGTCCATCTTTGAATTAACATCAAACAGGTTTGAATCTTCTACTCAGAAAACTGCCTAATACATATTTCTAATGACATCTAAAGCAAACCAGTGGAATTTTGCAGAGCGTGATGCAATTTATCGATTGCCATCGATTATAAATTGATAATAGATTTATTTTAATAGAGCGTATATTTAATACAGCCACTAGAATAAAATTAGAGCTAATAATAAAAAAAACTGAATAGTTGACTTGCATATATGACTAGGCTGGCTGCATAGCATTATAATTTATACGTAGCTGGAATATCGTATATGCATTATAACGTGACATAAATTAGTTCCTAATAATCCCAAGTGCCTGCGCGACGTTCAGTTTCCTCTTTATGCATTCATAGTGTTCGGTAGGCGCATACATTTTATCCTATATGGACTTGTTTTAAAAGATGAAAAAGATGATGCCGGATATAATAATATTTATTGGTTGTAATATCGAATAATGTGTTCTATTTCCGCGAAATGAAAGGATACGTTAAGTCTATTCTTAATATTGTAATATTTTATAATTAGACGTTGGAACACGGAATCCCGGGTTTCGAAAATACCGACTCAACTGATATACTTAAAAGCATCGGTATTAGTTTCATATACATTGGGATTTTTGGGTGTGTTTACAAATTAATTGAATAGAAATCTATATATACATATATATATACTAAAAATATATATGGTTATACTATTTAACCAAATGTGTTATAATTTGTTTACAACCGAAGTATTAGAGTCGAATAATCAGTAAAAAAAAAGAAATATATCATTCACATATTTCAAAATAAGTTTTGCTTTAATAGATATGGTTTCAAAGAAAGTAGGAAACCATTATTCTTTCATCCTAAACCATAACTTGTTTTGAGTGATAGTTGTTATAAAAAAATTAAAGTAAATTTTTGGAAGATGACAGTTTAAATTTTCTCACGAGTATATATACTGAAAAATCGTCATTTTATGCTTAACCTCGTAATTCAGCATCAGACGAAGCTCCACGAAGCAGCGTGTATTACTGAAGATGATCTCCTTATAGATCAACGAAGCCTAATATGGATGAAAGAGATCTATGATCTGAAAATTAACATACATTACTTTTACAAGGTTATCTAATGTCTGCAATATCTATTTTAATAATCCTCACATTTCATCAGGTAATAACAGCAACAATAATTCTTCAGTAATTTTCTTAGAACAAAATCACACTCTATTTCTTTTACATTTACTTTCAGCAACTCCTTACTTGCTTATACCTAATTCCTCCTGCATTGTGACTTTGAATATATATATATATATATATATATATATATATATATATATATATATATATACATATATATTCTCAAACAATACGTTGTTGTTGGTGCCCATCCCCATCACCAGACTTTAAGCATTCCTGATTAAATCTCGCAATAGTTGATGCTTAACCGTAAATGTTCTGGTCTCTGATAAGGTTATTCTCGTATTTTTTAGTTCGCTTTCTACGACCTTAATCGTTGTTCTTTTCGGAGCGGTTTGCTGAGTCTGCCCAAAGATCGATCGATATATAAGGAATTCGTTTGCCTTTCGTTTGACAGATATGCCGAAACCATTGTAGCGTATCTGAATTTGTTCTTCAACTATACACTGACTGTGGCATCTTAAATAAATTATTTGATAACTAACACGACTTCGAAGAGAATCATGCAGAATTGGTCTTAAGAATCGGACTTGAAATACCTCAAGCTTGACAATATCAGACTGTAAAAGAGTCCAAGCATCGGAATCATAATAAAGAGGCTTTTAGCCTTGTATGTAAATCATCCTCTCTTAATTAGTTGTCAATAGTTCGGTATTTTCTTCATTAATTATCAAGTCATATGGCTCTGAAAGTCGAAATATGTATGATAAAGAATGCTATGAGCCTCAACATCTCTATTAACGAAAACAGTGCTATCATCGGTCAATGTCTATGTCGACTTTTAAAAACCTTCCGCATAATTTCATTCAACATGATATTGAAGAGTAACCGAAAGAGGATATTTTTTGGCAAACACTGACATCTCAAATGAATTTGATAAATTATTTCTCGATCATATGGCGTTATCGGACTATCGTAGAGATGCCTGAAGGATTTTAACTATTTTTAAGGGAAATTGTTTACAGTGCAAAGTTTCTACAGTTGAAAGCAGAGTGGAAATAAATAAACATTGACAGCATGTTTTGTACATCTAATATGTCCTTCCATAAAATGGCGAAGTGCGAAATTCTTATCTACTCTACACCTGTACTGATATTTTTAAGATTGGATTAGGATGTAGAGACGCAAGATTAGGATGCCTTAGACGGAGTTTCGTATAAAGGGTAAACTAATCCTTTTGTCCGAAAAATACCAAAATATCTCTAAAATAAACATGAATCAACATAGAAATCGTTATGAAAAATATAATAGTCTGACGCCTAAACGATTGCTAATGGGCAATGTTAAACACTGATAAGACTTATTCCCAGCGTAAAGATTATCGAATCTCTATAGTGCTAACAGTAGCGTATTGATTGGAAGTAGACATACTTCGCAAGTTCCATCTATGGAAAGATGAAGATGATAATGAATAATATTTTTTTTTAAATATTTTGAAGTCTCCTCTTTTTTGATTCTCATTTTCACAACTACGGTTTATCTGGACCTACCTTTAACGTGTCCGAGACACGGTTATTGGCATTAAGCATACCGACTGGCCAGTGATCACCTTAGAGACCATACCAGAAGACCTCCGATCTTACCCAGCCTGGTTACTGGAGTGACTGGGATGGCTATTCCTTGTCGGATTTTCTACTGTTGCCTAAAGACATTTGCAATTACAACCCCAAACAAAAAAACATTCATGGCCCAACAGGATTCCAACCGGCGACTATCGCAACATTAGGATGACTGTCCTGTCGCTTTGACGAATATTAAATTAATCTTGTTGATGATGAATGTTGTATGTTGAATAAATGAAGTTAATTCCTCGAATCAATCTTTGAAAATATGTCATAACTTATCTTCTGGTTATCAGAAGGATAGAATAGTACAATTAAAAAAAAATTATTGCATTTGTTTTTATAACATTTTCCCTTTTTAGCTTCACGACGGTTATTTGGGTTTCTCTGGCAGATCACTGTTTCACGATTTATTGCCACTGCCTGACCTCTAGCTTATTTGGAAAATGAAAATACCTTATAAGTTAGACTATAGGTTAAAAGAAAATGTGATTGTCATATACAGAATACCTTCAGAGTAGGTGTGACATACACACCACCTTAAATAGGCGAACCAAGAGTTTTGCAAGCATTTTGTTATCATTCGCGACAAGTCTCTAGTTAAAGCAATAGTTTAGTTTATTAAATAAGATCGATCCATATGATCGAAGATAGTTCCGGTGTAGTATTATATTTATAAACATTAGTTTAAGATACGTACTTATAAAACAGTTTACTTTTATTTAAAGAAATATAGTTAATACACACGAACTAATTGATGTCAATTTCGAGAATCACTCACGTCTTT
The DNA here is from genome assembly GCF_030347505.1 of Rhynchophorus ferrugineus. Classification (NCBI taxonomy): domain Eukaryota; kingdom Metazoa; phylum Arthropoda; class Insecta; order Coleoptera; family Curculionidae; genus Rhynchophorus; species Rhynchophorus ferrugineus. The sequence continues at coordinate 20,891,250 of NW_027472585.1, read as the reverse complement.
AAGAGCGACTTATTTTTTGACTATATTGAACCAGCGTTCCGAATATTATTTAGTGAATTAACACCTTCTATTTTATAAAGAAATTTATTGAATAATCTCTATTGGGGATCGTTTTTATACGAGCCGTCCCCTCCAGACTCGAAATCTACTGATACTATCAGTTCCACTTACTAGAGGATCGAAATAAGAATGATTTAATTATAAAAGTTGGCGATTATTATTACAGCTAAATTAATTACATTATTATAAGAAACTTTGCCATATTTTTTTCTCGGTATCATCTACAAATTGAGTTCGAAACCGATTTATTAATTAAAAGGGCCTTTTTTGCTTAATTACGATTCTGTTCGCAATCCTATTATGTTATAACGGGACGTCTTTCCAGCCGGAACCTTTATTGTGTCCAATCCAATTCTCCAAGTGGATTAATGCTACCGTCGTCGGCCATCAAATATTTATATTCACGCCGGTGTTGTTTTCAGCCGTCCGTCACGCAAATCGTTCAAATTCAATATTTCATAATTAAAATTTACTTTCAATAAACATCAACAAAAGCGCCCGAAACTTTTTAGATTAATTTATGTTTTTCGTTTCATAAATGGAAAGCGTTTTAAATGGGATCTGCCTACGAGTACTTTTTAATTATATATTCTTGTATTGAAATACTTCGAAAGCCTTATTGGCTTTCAATTAAATTGTTTCACCCTCAGGTAACAGGAGGCTTTGTTCATTTTTACTTTTTGTAGTTTTCCGACCGTTGTCTATGAGATGTTCGGTTGACTGAATTTTCAATCGATGGTGCCTTGCGAAAAAAGCTCAATTATCTATTTTTATAACAAAATATCAATCAAGTGATGTGACGAGGATGGCAAAAATATATTTACCATGTTTTGCAATTTTTCGGTGTCTTGTAATCAACAATAACTACTGGCTAAGAAAATCTCAACCAATGAGGGCATTTTTCTCACTGTAGAATGTTATATATTATATATTATATATTATATATTATATATTATATATTATATATTATATATTATATATTATATATTATATATTATATATTATATATTATATATTATATATTATATATTATATATTATATATTATATATTATATATTATACTTATTGGGTATATTATTACTCTAACAGATCTATGAAGAAACATATTAATTACAAATATACAAATATATTATATGTATTTAGTTACAACTATGAGCGCTGGCTATATCGAAATGCTATTTCAATTGCATGTACTAGAATAGTATTTTTCTAATGGCTCGACATTCTTCCCCGATATCAGGGAAGACTATCTTAAGTTTATCATTATTTAATTCTAAAAGCGAGATCTCTATTGGAATGAAGCAAGTTCATTGTAAAAAATGAAATTTAGTATAAATTTCATAGTTTGGAACATGGCGCTTTTATTTTGTAGCTAAATTTAAATAAATAATTTTGATTTTAACTGCGATAAAATTAGTTTTCCAAAAATAATTCATTCCAAAAGAAACCTTAACTTTATAAATTTTGCAGACCATTTTTCAATATTTATATCCGAACAAAACAGTGAACAAAAATTGTGCTAAATCTTAGCTAGTAATTAGTAGTAAAAATAAATTTCTATTCCGTATGTTTTGCTTGGTTTCCAATGAGAGTTTCCTATAGAATGTTGAGTCCGGAAAAGGACCTCCGTTATTTAACAAATTGGGTTACTAATAATGGATAAATATTAAACCAGTTATTACAATATCATAAAGGAGTATAGAATTGAAATTATATTATTTTTTATACAGACTAATATCGATACATATCTTTTTTATCACCGAAACCTCAGTGAGACTCTGACTGAAAGGTTCCAATTAATCTCTTTAATGCCCTGAAGAAATAGTTCCCCTTGCGTTGCACTCACACTTACCAAAATTTTTGGAAAGTAGTCGAGGTGAGAATGAAGAGAATATACTTCTAGAATCACATGGCAAGCTAAAGCTTTAAATACTTTTAGCATTATTTTTACGATTTATTTATAGTTAAAGTCTCTACGACTCCTTAAATATCAACAAACCTATACCGTGATGAATTGTTTTATTTCTAGTTCCACAAAAAGACCATCCTCCACTTCTGAGATCCTGAAAACTTAGAAATTATGTATCTGAAAGGAAGTAATTTTACAAATTGCTTCATCAATCCCAACTTTATGTAGTGACCTTGAGGCATATCGAATTTTATATCTTAAAATGGTGGCCTGCAATATATATTGTAGACGTGCGTGGTGCCTGCAGCGACGCCTAGTAAACGATAACAAAGATCTGATAATCCTGAAACGTTGATCTCGATTATCATTGAATAGTACTTTATATCATTGATTTACTATCATCGATGTGTCACCATCGACTGCGCAAGCGCCTCTCAGGTGCCATGCTCCCCCTTTTATCTATTGTATTTTCTATTTTTATTTGATGTTCATAACATATCATGTAACCATCACCGTTTTAGTTTGTCCTACCTCCCTTCACCAACCCATAAACCTCCAAATATATGTGGAGTGGTGGCAAAACAACTTTACGTGGAGGTACCAGTTTTTCTTGAACGGCTTTCTTTCTCTGACGTCTTCGAATTTTTTCCATGTTATTTTGATTTTCAGATTTTCTGTTCCATACATGGTCAATTCTTTTAACTGGTCTAACATTAGGAAAATACAATTTTTTTCATTATAAAATATAATACGTCTGTTTGTGGGTTAAACTTTCTAATTCAATTTAACTTAATATTTTAAATGTACCTATTATTTTTATAACGTTTAAATAAATTTAGTGTAACCTCAAAACAAGGCAATAAAAAACATTGCCGTCATTAATTACCTCTAATGGCACGAGTATGATTTATTATACGTCAGGAAATGGCTTTTTGCCTGTTTATCGGACTGAAATTTATGAGCAGCAAATATGAATGTTTTTTCAACCTCCTCACGCACAATAGCAAGTGATTGCCATCGTGATACGTGAGTCTGACTAATTTTTCAATATTTAATGTGAACCAAACGCAAGCAAGAGCTGTCGTTTTGGCCATGTAATAAATCTAAATATTTGGTGTAAATGGTATGTTGTTACAGATTATTGTAGAGTTTCAGTATATAAATATCGTTGCAAGGTTTACAGCCAACTGTATGTTAGCGTGAAGAACCGATTACTCTGCCATACATGCAACTAAGCCAACACCAGATATATATAAAATATTTATTTGTTAAATAGGTATTGAGCTACCATTTTCTCTTTAATCATCCACAGTTCTTCGTGGAGTAGATTCGTAGACTGTCTAAACAGCTGAATAGATAAACGGAATGTTGGCTCTGTTAAATAAAAAAACTAGTCATCTTTGTCGATACATAGCTTTTTCGATAGTCCTCGTAGCGAACTGCCGTTGGAGCACTTTTATTTCTTTATGGTTGCTGGTTCACTTTTGCTCCTGGTTACTAACAGTGGTTCAGCTAAAATTTTTTGCGAATTAATGAAACACTTTTACTTTGCGCATGTTATTTTATTTGCACTTATTACAATTTAAATGAACCAATGCGATCCTTAATACGGAGTTTTCTATCTAGTCTTCTCGACTCTGAATTGTGAAAGAGCACTAAAATATCTCGGTTCGACATAATTAAGGTGACATTTATGCCACGCCTACTTTAAAAGTATTCTGTATTTGCCAGTCACCGCCTTTTGGAGCCAATGCTGAATTATAAAGAATTTTCCATATGCCAAATGAGCCATATATATAATAATGCCATATGCCATAATAAGGTAGTGGTAACAAAATATGATCAATTACTGACCGAAAATAAAAATTCATATATTGTAAAAGCGGTATTTTGCGAAATGACTATTAAAATTCTACAAATATTTTCCTAAATTAATTAGATCTTACTTTAGATATGCTTAGTACAATCTTAATTTGCAAATAAATTAATTGCTACTTCTGTAGTATTTGCATTAATTCACAAACAGGGCGAGATCGACTTTGTGAATGACTGATGAATACATTTATATCCTTTTTGCGGTCAATTTACATTCATGTAATCTCATATTAATGAACACCACTGATTACCCAGTGGTCCAAATTCGACTGTAATGTATTCATATTAATTCATTCAATACAATACATTCAATTTAAACATAAATTCTTATTAATTGCAGTTTCGAATCAATAGTGTACAGGAATCATTAGGTGAGATTAAAGTTAATTGAAATTATCCGGAATCATAAAAATATACTCATAAAACAAGATTTATATTCGGATACAATGGATTTGGAAAATATTAATGATTATAGCGACATCTGATGGTTATAATTTAATGTGAATATAAGCAATTATGATGACATTATTAAGGCCACATATGTTAAAAACATAAAAATGCATGGTTGGTTGACTAGTTCGTCTTCACTCGGATGCGATCGGCAAATTCTAATGCATACTAATCTTGTTTTAATTCAGTGACATTATGCAATATAAATATCCTACATATTTTCAGCGTTGCTTTGACAATATCAGTATCGATAAAGTCTGTTATTAAAAATAATTCTTAATTATAAAAACTTGTGAAATAATAATGTTTATCAGGTAAATTGTTAAAGTGTAGTTGATAAAATACTTTATACAACTACAATACAATACTAATACGATTCAAATTACGCGTATTAGTATTTTTAATTTTTCTCTATAGCTTAACATATTAAGATATTTTATTGCCCTTTGATCGATCATAATTCCATCTAATGTAAACAAACAACTTATTTACCTGAAATTTTAAATGCAAATGAGTTGTTTTTCCCCTGTTTAATCTACTTTTTATACGTTTAATATATAATTTAAGATATAACGGCTGTCCTACAGTGACGGTAATACTCTGAATTATTTTCTTTTAAGTGTATTATGTCTACCTTTATTTTTAATAAATTTTTTTTCATTCTTCTTAATCTCAATCTTAGCAACATTTTTTTACGCTGTATGCACAAAAATATTATTGTGGTAATTTGCGCATATGCTTAGGAAACAATGATGGATTATAATTAATAAAATATATACCGCAAAATTTTAAGTACCTATAGATTTACTTATAATACAATGACACATTCTTGATACATTGAATGATAAATAGTCAGGCTTTATATTTATATCAGACTGAATATGGCGTTCAACAAAGCGATGATATTAATATGTCGTTATTGCAATAAGTGTAAAATTTAAATTTATACGGCTTTAGAATATTTAAGATATTTAGTACCTTTTATTCATTGAGTGATTTATTTTTATTCTGAATAACACTGGGAAGTAATACAAAAGTTTAACCAATATAGCTTATACATTTTCAAAATCATTCATAATTAAATCATAGTAGCGTCATTTTCTATATGATGTAATAATGCTTATATCGATTTTGTAACTCTATAATGTGAACTCTATAATGTAACTCTACACTGCCTGGTTGTTCAAACGTAAAATATTCCTGGTCCGAAGTCGAACTGATACGTATGATTCTGAGCTGGCAGGTGATTTGTGATTTTCTTTTACTTAATTTTAGGTATTTGCGTTCTATAACTTTATCTAATCAAAATTGTACACACCCTTCTACGCGATTTTCTAGTTTTGATTTGGACCTTGCATCTGTTTCGATAACTCTTTGACCCTAAAAATATTTCTGGTTAATTAAATAGTAAATATTAACCAATAAATTTTCGCATTTCTTTAGAAATTTGAAGCGTGCATTTACCTGGGCATGTAGTTTTTTCTATTCTGATCAAAAGGCTCTATATCTGGTGAGTAGGTTGTATATGCATATACAACGCTCGGCCTCATATTGCAAGAGAAACTTTACATTCTTAATAAACTATGGTGAAACTGTACCATGTATATTTTTTAGTGAAGTCGTATGAAATCTATTTCCCTCATTTGGATCTTTCCTATAGTCCGCTATCATCTGAAAACTGTTGGCAGCTCAACTGCGGAGACCTTTAAATCTTCATTGAGAGTTTAAGCTGGATTGTCTTCGAACCTATTTAATTCTCTAGGATCTGTCGGTTTATTTTCTCGTTGCTTGCGATTGACATCAAAATCTCCATTTTTAAATCGCTGACACCAAAATCGACAATTGAGATATGGCGGAGCTGCGTTTTTAAAAGTGTTTAATGAGCTTTAGCAGCAGACTTCTTCCAATCAAACAATAACAGTAATGAATGAGGAAATGCGATTTCGAGTATTTCATGATTAGATTCTGCATACGTTGAATAAGTCAATAAACTAATGTTTTATATAGATAAATGTCAAAACCATCAGATTTAACAATTAGTATACTTTTTCGCCAATAAATATCGCTGACTCAGTAAAATTTTTCAATACAAACTAATCACTAAAAATACCTGATAGTACCCCACGGCATTTATTCCATTACATTTATTCTAGGGCAATCTTATATGTTGCCACTGTTTCCATATATATAGTTGGGAAAATTGGCATTTCAGGACAGCCGATGACTATTTATATCAGTTATTTAATAAAAATATTTGGTAAAAACTTAATTTTAATAGGACTTTTTAATTTATTCTTTCTATAACAGCTCTTCATTTCAGGTTCATGTTACTGCATCTTTGTTAATGGAAAAAGGTTGGCATTCGCACAGTTGTTTAATTAATGGATTTTATAGCTGAAAATTGAAAATAAGGCAAATATTTTTTGGGATGACAACCTGAGTTTTCGAAAAAAAGTTGTACGACTGTACAAGATATTTATACATAAATTAAATCTATTCAGAAAAAAAAACTACTTAAATAGCGCTGATAGAAATAGAATACTTCTAAAATATTTTCGCCAAGTTTACAGATATAGATGTATTTGATGGCCGAGGAACTAAATTTTTTGTATTGTTATAAACCGCCAGAGGGCCGCCAAGACAAATATCGACGGCCAATGTCGTTTCACCATCGAGTCATTCATAAATAATTTATTTCAATTTTATAAAAAGAGTGGCACTAGAAATAAAGTTGTAAATTTGACAAAACCATCGAGGATAGTGTCGGGAACATTCTTTAAAGGCCAAGAGGATCGACCTCTTCGTATTTTTATAACGCGTTATAAATTATGAATCCTTTTAACTTTGTGTTCTTTTTTGTTACAGGAGATCTCCTAGACATCTTTACCCTTACGATATCGGCGATCAATTTCTTCCTTTATTGTATAATGTCCCAGAAGTTCCGAGAGGTTTTCAGAGAAGTGTTTTTCGTGTTCTTTCCCTGTGTGAAAAACTCGGAGAATCAATGGATATCCTTACAGACTGTGAACACAGTGGTATAGGTAAAATAGACAGATTTTAGTAAATATCTTTTTGTGATTCGATTTACGACGATGCAACGCGCGCATATATAGAACAAATATTTTCATGTTTTGGCAATAGTAACTTTGTAAATATAGTTTTAAATAAAATAGATGTACAAATTGTTGATAAAATCAAGTTGATAGCTTTGGTAAGAGCTTTATAATTATTGTAGAAAGAATTAAGGACAAATGGTGTAGCATCATCTGTAATTATTTGTTGGTCTAGGCATTTTTGTAATTACACATTTAATACTGAGGATAATTTATTACGTTACCTAAAAGTTGCTCTAGTGTCACAGTGAAACCATTAAATGAGGAAAAATATAACAGATTTCAGGCAGAATCCACCGAATATCTGTAACCCTGTTAGAGTTAAAAACTTTGTATGCTTGCAAATTACTTGCAACAAAGGGCAAAGGTGATAAATGAATGGGCAAGGAAGATAACATAAACTTATAAAGAAGTTTTTAGCTCTACATAGAAAAAATGTAGAAAGTATAGAAGTTAGCGGTAGTGTATGCGCGGATACGAAGGCTGAGCATCAACACAGTCATCAAGACAACTGAAGTAAAGACAAGTATAAAGATGGTATTTAAAGAAGGAATCGAGAAACAAAAAAGCAGCTTTAAGAGCAAATACAGTTCAACATCTAAAAACATAAAAGATGAGATGATTGAACCATGTCTGTACGATGCTAGAGTAGACATATCAAAAGAATGTAAAAAATTAAAGAAAGAAATATCGAATAAGGGATGGTTAGATAAATAAATGTAGACGTAAGAGAGATATTGTACATTGGAAAACAGAGTCACAAAATATACGAAAGGAGAAAAATAGGTTAAAGAATTCACTGAAATACCAAGCAAAATTATTAAGTTATTTATGCACTTTTGTTTTTTTGCCTTCAGTCTAATTATTTGGTTGTAGGAATAAGTTTTAAGATTTTTAAAAATACATTTAAATTATCTTAGGGTATTTTATTTAGCTAATATTGTCGTTGCGAGGTATAGAAGATTACTCATTAAAGTTTGCCATTGCTGCCGCTGATCTGCAACTATTTTGTGCTTAAAATTTATTGAGGCTCTTCATCAATTCCTGCTCTTCGCTTTTCATAACGAATTTTTAAATTATATTTAATAATTTTCATTCAGACTTGTTTTGTCCTCAGATATTACGGATTTATTATTATTTAAATCAGTATTTATGACTAAAATGTCGCTCATGTTCCATCATTTTTAACGTTAACTTTGCTATAAGGAACTTATAGCTCCTGCAATAAACAAGTCTATTATATCTTTTTGTGTATTTTATCATATGTTAATCGAATAAGTCTATTTTAATATGGTCGTGGATAATAAAAGACAAATCAAGTTTCGAAGCCGTATAATAAAAAATGTTCTGTATGAGATTTAAGGTTGCTGGTTTACATATCTATTATACGTAATTTGATAATGAGGTTTATATCGTAAAGATAATCCCTAAAGACTCAGCAATTATAGTATTATCGAATTGAATTCATAATATTGTAGAAAATATACAACTCAATTAGTATCCAATTTTTGTTGATAATATACAACTAAGAGAATATTTTTTGGCGATTATAACACGGTAGTATTGGCATAATTATAAGTCTTAATCACATACCATTGTGTGAAGAAATAACGAAATTAAAATAATAATAGAAATTTTATAAAGAAAGCAACATAAATATCATCTAGTATGTTTTGTAAAAAGTATATAATGGAACTATTTGAATTATGATGCGTTGACATAAGTATAACAAAGGTATACAACAATACTCCTTCACATTCATCTGACTGGAACCTATTTGCTTCCAGAAAAGTGGAGAACAAAGACACTCGTTATTTTGTTATTTAGATGAACAAAAGACAATATTATACAAGTATAATGGATTCTAACTTACAGCAAAATTTGACCGCCGTGACCATGACAAAACCATTGTAGACTTACTGATAATGCTACATCATTTTAATAGGAAATAAATATGTATATTTGTTCATTATACAGGCTCATTAAACTATTACCTTATTGTGATCAATTATAGATAGAAACATTAAATTTTTTTATTACTAACTATTTATATAACAAAAAAAAATGAATAGTTATAAATATATGTTTAGTATAAGTATAAAATGTTAATGACTGTTTTATAATAAATATATAAATTGATTTTGTATTATTTAAACTTTAGTATACGCTGTTTTGAAAAAAATCCTAAATATAATGGCACATTTACTGTATCCGAATAACAAACAATTTTTTAAAAAAAGCAAAAATATATCTACAGTAAATGGCGCTGGAAAATGCTGAAACAAATAAGCAATTAAATGGGTCGTCTGAATTGTTTGAAAAAATTGTTTGCATGGTCCTCAAATATGATATAATTGGCTTTATTTATTGATTATTCATAAATTGCTTTTTCGGAATTTAATGATCTAAGATAACGAGACATGCAAATGTTCTTTAAAAATAATTAATATATTCTTCTAAATTGTTATGTTGTGACCTAAGACCTGGTGATTTTCATACTGAATTGCTACTGCGGCTGATTCTCTAATAATTGTTGGTTGTTATATTGATATGAATGAGAAGAGTAGTGAAAAATCTGGTTATAGTCTCAATCAGTATAGCCACACAAACAAACTGGACCTACTCAGTTCTTCAGCATCACAAAGATTATATTTTCTCTATCTTACCACAGATAATCCAAGAAGGAAATCTCATTTATATATAATAAACCTAGGGATAAATCTCTTAATTTATTTCTAGAATCTTAATTCATTTTAATGCGAAAAAGCTTTGATGGCACTCTCCTGTAGCCACAAGGTCATAATTATGTAGAAAATCCTCCATCAAGTTTCCATAGGTGCGTTTTATATGTTAATGTAATTACTGATAGTCCATTACTATTATTCAAATACAACGTAGAGGAATTGGTTTTGGCGGTTTTCGAATTGTAACATTGATATAACTGAAAAAAGCTTTTAAGTCATTACCACCTTTGTATATAATACCAACATCCCATCATCACATCAACAACTCAATCCATCTGACCCAGACAAATTTGTAAAAAGTATATCACTATCGGGTTAGAATTTGCACTAATTGAAATATAAGAACAAGTATAATAATACCCTGACAAATCAATTTTAATTTTGTCAACTTTGAAGGTATATTTATCTTCAACTGACCTTAAAGATGCTCGTTTATGGTTTTACCATTGATTTTAAAATTTAACTTCTATTTCTTTTAAATATTAACAAACTTCATAACAAATCATTAATAGGATGTTATCAACCAATATAATTATAGACACAAATATAAACAGATTGAAATTATCGAAAATTAAGGAAAGTGGATAGCAGATGTAAAATCGCAAAAAAGTCTATATGATAAAATAAATCACAATCACAGAGATCAAGGAAATCGTGCAAATATTATTAAAAAAGTTTAATTAATGAAAAGGACATATGTTATAAGGGCGAAATAAGAGAAAACAAGAACAAAAATCCCAAAATGATTTGTACATAACCGAAGTGACGAAGTGGTGAGAAGTGAAACAGTGGACTCCCAAAAGGGGTTATTACCAACGAAAACATTTCAAAAATCCACAAAATGGCCCCAAATTCTCAATGACCCTAAATTGAATGAAATAGCAGACACTCTAAAGATATCAACTGATCGTGTACATCAAATTCAGGAATATTTGGGTATGAGAAAGCTCTGTGCAAAGTGGGTGCCGCGCGAGCTCACTTTTGACCAAAAGCAACGATGAGTTGATGATTCGGCGCAGTGTTTGAAGATGATCAAGCGTAATAAACCCGAGTTTTTGCGTCGACATATGACAACTGATGAATTCATTCATTTCACTCCGAAGTCCAATCGACAGTCATCACAGTGGACTACACATGATGAACCCGCTCCAAAGCGTGGGAAAACGCAACAGTCGGCTGGCAAGGTTATGACGTCTGTATTTTGGGATGCGCATGGAATAATTTTCATTGACCACCTTGAAAAAGGAAGGACACCATCAACAGCGACTATTACATATACCGTTTGAAGGACGAAATCGCCGAAAATCGGCCGCATTTGAAAGAAAGAAAGAAAGAAAAAGAAAATGCTGCTTCACCAAGACTATGTGTCGTGTCACAAGTTAGTGAAAACGATGGCAAAAATCCATGAATTGGGCTTCAAATTTGTTCCTTATCCGTATTCTCCAGATCTGGCCCCAGCGACTATTTGCTGTTCTCAGATCTCAAAAGAATACTCGGTGGAAAGAAATTTTCGTCGAATGAAGAGGTGATCGCCGAAACTAAGGCCTGTTTTGAAGCAAAGGACAAATCTTGAAAACTTAACTGTCTTGGAATTTCACCCTTGAAGGGAATTATGTTGAATAAAAAAATAATTTTGCCAAAAAAATGTGTTTTACTATGGTAGGTCGGGGACTTTTCAATTGACCCGTTATAGACCTCCCAATAATACAGCCAATGCACTTTATCAAAATTTATAATTTAAAAAGGTAATGTTGCCACATCAAATTTAAGTATTTGTTTATTTTGACAGTGACATGACAAAATACTGATGTAAATAAAACAATCAGACAAAAATAACGTTATCCAATAAAATTTATTTTGACACTGTAGTACATCTAACGCATATATTTCCGTAGTTGTTATACTACGGTTAATTAAACAGGCACAACCTGTGTGTACACCATCTGAAGGATCAGTAGATTTCGGTATTTATTTGTAAGGTTTTCTTAAAACTGCGTATATATATTGCAAAAAACTATCGAAGCTTTTTTTTCCTCACTATATCAGTATATCGACATTTTTTTTAAATATCGGAAACTATCTATCTATATTTATTAAAATATCGATATTTTTCTCTGTGGTCCACACCCCTACGAAATGGTATTACCAACCGATGGTTTTTTTAAATCTATATTTTATAAATTTTTATCATTAAAAGCATTTTTAGGGCGAAATATGGTCACACTATACGCACTCATCCAATAAAGTAATTTTCGAATAAATTCACTACACGTGATGTTAGTAATTCATCCGTCCATTTAATATAAAAAAAACATTATATTTAGGTGTTTTGAATTTCGTTATAATTAATTTTTATTCAACTGTATAACGTAAATAATTTTAAACGAGTTCAAAAGATAATTTACTCAAATTTAAAAATAAATACAATTTCAGCGTTAAATAAAACTAACATATATATTCCAACAGAACGATTTTATTTGAATATAAAATGAACATGCAGGAAAATATTTAAAATATTGGCAATTTTGCACACCGAATTGCATCAATTTACCATTCCTTAATGTCAATACAGTTGAAATTTATTTTATTCCGAACATTCAATTATAAACGCAAATACATATACGAGGGGAGACCCCAAAAAACGGAAAGTTAAATGATTCTCAACAAATAATTAAAGTGAGAATTAAATCCTACAACACAATGGCGGGTCACGATCGCCTGAAAATATCAGAATGAACCCGAAGCTGCGAATTTATATTAATTAAATCTACCCTTGAGATTGAAGAGAACAAAACTGAGATAAAAACAAACAATACCGTTATTTTTTACTGGTTAACGGAGAACCTGAATGGGGTTTCTAGTTATCGCGACATCTTTTGTTATGGTGTTATTTATCTTATTTCTATTTATATAAAGATTCAAAAGAAATAATACTTAGACGTTACTAAGGACAGAAAAATTATTTCCAACCACTCTTACTACAAATTACGCAAATTGGAAAAAACAAAAAATACAATTAAGACGTTTGAAATAACATTAGAAAATAAAAAGTAATGAGAAACGTAACGAGATATTCTTTATTTTCCTAATTGTTTATAATTCTTTTCTATATTATTATCGATACATGATGCAACATTTTTTAAAATTTTATATATTTTACGATCGGCACTTTGGACTTAACATCTATATCATTATTATTAATGTTAACTGAGTTTTACTAACTCAATGACTCCACTGGACTAAATCTGATTATTTCACTCTTTTTAGTCTTGTGACTAAGTCATCATTATCTAGTATCTGGAGAACCTCAACATTGGATGTGCTGATGTAACTTCTGTTTATGTCTTTGGGAATGATCATGGATAATATCATTGACAGTCTCTACCTACAAGTCATTATGCTGATTATCATTACGAATGTACTATGGAGCATCAAAATATGTTACCTCACGACATTTTATTTTAAAGTCTTTGTTTAATATTTATATTGCTTTGTACATCCCCAGAGTTAAACACAGCAGTCACATAAGTCCATAGTGGTTTCAAGACTAGTTGGTAAAGCAAAAGTTTATTATATACTAACAGGGATGAATATCTACCCAATAAACAGTACACCTTTTGGTATATTGTCTTTAATTCTTCAAGTTACAATAAGCATATTCTTGCTTGATGCTAAGTTATCGGTTATTTATAAATGAATTTAACATTTGTGAATTATGGCTAGGGAGAAGCATTATATTCTTATACTTTAAGCTCTCATGCCAAACTCTATCGAAACTTTGAGCAATATCTAAAAATGTTCAAGACGAACATTTATTTTCTTCTAGTGATTTCTTTATTAACCCTGTAAACCTGATCAATAGTTGAATATTGTTTACTGAAACCAAACTGATGATTCAGAATAAGATGCTTTTCCTCAATAATTAGTTTAATTTTCAATAGAAAATGGTATGATGCTGCCTCCTGTAGTTTCTTTCTTGATTTAGAAGGCATAATTATTTCAGCCACTTTCCACAGTTGCGGCATATGTTGTCTCAATGAAGGAATTAATTTATTGAGTAGTTGGCCTTAATTAGTGCTTCTCTTGGAAGTTTCTTTAATATTTTCCCGGTAATAAGGTCAAAACGAACCTTTAAGATATATATTGGGAGCTTGCATGTATTTTAATCAAAGCTCTAAATATATTTAGATATTACTTAATATATTTATAGAGTAAGTATTTTGCGCATTAGTCAAAATATTTTCCATCATCATTTTCTGTAGTCCAATTTTCATCACGATCCATGTGATATATTATACGATCAATCCATGTGGCCGTCAATTTCCCTTCTTCTGGATTTTTCTTATGACATGTAGTTTCCTATGGCTGTAGATATTTAATTCATCTATGAGTCTGGAAATGCATTGTATTCGAACTTGGTTTTCCGGGTCGTTCTTTACCATTGATATCAAAATGATCATATTAAAATCATTGAAAAGAAAAGTGGCAATTGGTATATGATGAAGCAGTATCACCAAAAGTTTCTAGAAGTGGATGGGTTTCGAGAGAAGATCTCTTCAAATCAAATAACATAAGCTATGAAAGACGAAGATGCATTTTCACCATTCCATAATTAGAATCTACTATCCATTGAACAGCTCAATAATAATAAATGGAACGTTATTATTTTATATAGAGAATTATCGATACCATCGAATTACAAATTTAGTTTAGATTAATTTAATTTTTTAATTTGCTAATTCAACCGTTGCTTATATTGGTACGTATTTTCACCAAGAGATAGATATCATTGATAAAAATAAAAGAAAACACCCAATAGAGGATATATAAACTATAACTCCTCATCAAAATTGTTTGAAATTGAATATTATATTATTTGAAGACTTCATTCTGTAACTGAAGGGTTTCCTTGTCCGCTTCACTGTCTTTCTCCATTATATCTCTACTATTATTCCTACAATAATCAAAAAACCTTTTAAATTAAAAGAAAAAGAACATTAGCATATGCAAATACGTAATCCTAAATATAATTAGTATTTCTGTTGGTTTATGTTGGTCAAAGCCAATTAGGTCGAAATTGAATTCAATTTGACGTAAATCCCGCATTTATTTTAAAATATCTTTAATATATATATATAAATTCGAAGTAAATATAAAGTTTAATAATTAATTTGGAATCCATATAAAGACGTAAGTAAAGATCATGCAAAAATGTATAATAAAGTACAGCTTAATTGGGTTGTTTTTCATGCATTTTATACGCTGTTTTGGGTAATTTTAGATTCTTTCAGAGGAAAGAAGCTATAGCGTATCCAGAGAAACAAAACAAATCCAAACAAACATACTAAATAATTTACTGTTTAGAAGTTCATCTCCGGTTCTTTTGCCGTATACAGAATTTTTTATACTAAAACAAGAATTAGAGGAAATTCGCCATTTTAACTACAATCATTATTGCTAGTCGGCTTATCAATATATTTTAATGCTACTCTAATTATTATTATTATGTAATGTCTTGTTTGTTATTACCTCGGAAGGCGTTATTCAATATTTTTGTAAACTTAAAATTATCAAAATATAATGAGGCAAATATTTTATTAATATATTATTATGTTTATGGTATAACGGCAGTTTCCAATTGACTATGAGTCTATATATTTGTAGTTCCTCTCATTAGATATAAACCTTGCAACTGTTACATATATATCCTTACCTCCAGTGACATTTATTTTGATGCACTTTCTAACATCATTACCCAAATACCTCCATGTTAAGAGGAGATTTGAATGCTTATCACCCACTTAAGGATTGAAATCTCTAAGCTCATGGAGGAGATGGACCTCTACCGACTTAATACTGGAGCCCAGACACTCCTCTCTCTTGCTTTGGGTACAGTATCTTGCGTTGATCTGGCCTACTCACAAAAAGCCTTTTACCCTCTCTGGCATATCTCCTTATAATGTAATTAACCTTCATAGTAGAGACGAATTTCCTATCCTCATATGCCCTGCTTCTTCAATTCTTTATCCAATCTCCAGACAATCCTACCAATATCAATAAAGTTGATTGGCCTGGAACGAACATTGGTTTAAAGTAATCAGAGAGAGGAGACGGACTTTCCTACGTTAGAAAATTTAATTTCTTTCAAGCACGCACGTGGCTTAGCTAGGAGGAACCTTCCTAAGCCAAATCATCGCCCTGGCCAACCTTCGCCAGGGCCAGCAGAAATAACTGAAAAGAAAAAAGAAGAAAAGAACATTCCTTTTCCCCTGATTAAGAATGTTTCTTCCCAAGCTTTTACCCTGTTGCCGGACAGTTATAAGGGATTCAATACGGAAGATCCCGGACACTTTTCTCAAGCTACCATGCCATTTAGCCGACCTATCATTTATGTAAGGTGTTTCAGCGTATGATCCTCAACTGGCTATCTTTGCCATTGGAACCGATTCATTAATATCTGGCCTTTATAATGGGTTTTGCTATGGCGGGTTTACAGTTAACCATATATCGGGCTTAGACAATAACACAAGAAACACTTATTAGGACAGGAAACACCTGCTGGCAGTATCATTAGATTTACAAAGTACGTTTAATTTAGTTAATAGGTGTTTGATCATCAACAATTTGCACTGCTTCGGATTCATGTGTCACATTCTGGAATTTGTCAAGAACTGTCTCAGCGCGCAACAGGACTTTTCTAGTTCCTTTAGGAGGTTTTCTTTCATCCACCTAGTCTCTCTCGACTGGAACCCTTTAGGGTTTAGTTCTCAGTCATAATCAAATCTCTTGGCTCAAGGCTTACTTAATGATTTTTTGCGGCCAACATAGTTATTTATTGCTCGGTCAAGTCTAGAAACCCTGGAGAAATGCTACTTAAAATATATTCTTTTATAATCCTATCCAAGCTACACTACAGCTCCTTCCTGTTCGCCGCTGCTTCTCTAACCAGCCACAAATCCGTTGATGCTATTTAAAATATTGAATGGAATATTGAATATGGAATATCGCTGGGGACCTTCCGACCCTACCTAATAATTGTGCTTGTGCAATCTAACATCTACCACTTCTAGAGTATGTCCATCAGCTAGATTTAAATTACAGCCTAGTATCATCCACGATTGTCTACAGATAGTAGAAGATCGAAAAGAAGCAAAACTCATTAATCTCGAGAAATACCAAAATATTAAATAAAGAAGTTAGGGAAAAACAAAATTATTTTTTTATTCGAAGGAGTGCACTTCCGAGCTGGTCTCAATGGAACCAATTCAGGATTGTTTTTTATTTAAAATAATCAGATCACGAAAAATCGGAAGTAATTTGGTGTAAAAATCATTCAGTTTCTTTTTTAATCACTAATCTTATGATATGAGACATTTTAGAAACAGATATGGCAACTATTTGTTTGGTGTAATGATTAGAAACTTATACTCATACGCACTGTCGCGGCTTCGATTCTCAACGGGGCAGCAGTTTTTTTTTTTTCTGTTTGGTTGGAAAATTTCCCAAATCACCGAGACTAGGTAGCGGACTCCGGATCCTGAGGCGTTCCTTAATTTTAATCATCGTTTCTTTATTGCTATATTTACTTATAAGTGCTGCACTTTTAATTGGGCTATCCATTGTAATACTTATTAAAATAACTGCGTAATTGATTGAGTAAATACCTAACACTCAAAAGGGAAAAACAAAATATTTTTACCAAGGAAATTGAACCGGCTTCAAAAAATAAATAAAACTTTCACTAAAAATAAAACAATCAAACACAAAAAAAAGTTTTAAAATAAAATAATAATCGTCCTAATAACTAAAGAAAAAGAAACAAAAAACTTATCTACTCCACATATTTTATTCTGCTATATCAATAAAGTTTAGTTTAATACCAATCTAAACCTATTTATAACATTATTTTTAAAACTTCCAACGACCAGTTTGAAGTCGGTGCAAAACCCAAACAATACAAAAATAATAATAGCCGGCTTGGTGGCGCAGAGGTAAAGGCTATAGGACGGTCCACCTACTGTAGCGATAGTCGCGGGTTCGAGTCCTGCTGGGGCATGGTCGTAAATTTATATTTGTGATTGTTTAAAATTTGCGATTGTCCTAGGCAAGAGTGCAAAATTCGACAAGGTAATGGATCACATTAACGCCAGTAACCAGGCTGGGTAAGACCGGATGTCTTCTAGGATGATTTGTAAGTTGGTCATTCATCAGTCAGTAGGCTTAATGCCGAGGGCCGTGGTTCGGAGCCCACGTTAAACAGTAGGCCCAGTCCAGATAAACCCACATTTCCTAAAAGGAGACCTAAAATTTCGTGATATATACAGAAAATTCCATTACGAACAAGACAAATTTAATTTGCCGCTCGGCACCGACTTCAAAGTAATCAGTTGATAGTAGTTTATATTTCATAATTCTCTTCACCATACATAGATATTTTTATACATTATGTATTATTAACAACTATATCTAATACTTGTAACATATATTTATAATCGTGTAATTGAAAAATTTTATTGTATTAGTGTTAATGTTCATTATACTAATATTAATACTAATATTTATTGTATACTGTTAATGTTCATATAATGTATTATAATTCACCCTAAATAGATAACTAAATAAATAAGTAAATAAGCTAGTCCCTGTGCATTAATTTATACAAAGAGAGAACAGAAACTGTATTTGTCAACATTATTTTCTTTCCTTAAAACTCAACAACGATGATGATAATAAGGAATTAGAAGATTACAACAGTAGTCAGGACATAACATAATAAAGATACCTGACCACTCTGACTGACCTTCGTTTATTGCGAATTATTTTGCGCTAAGAAATGAGAAATACACTTGTATTATTCAGCGTAAGGTGTACCCTCTCTCACTTAACTCTTCACTTAATAAGATTTTTGCAGATTACTGTATTACCTTTGTTCTTATTAAATATCAACGAAACTAGGCTAAACATAACGTATTTTTTTACCCGGACCACACGAAGCATTTTTTCAACGCTGAACGGTCGACACCCACTTGTTGTGCTTACAACAATAGATACAATGTCCATTGAATTATTCAAGTTTTTTGCTATAGTGGAACATGTACGATTTTTTTGCAGGTGGAAAAGCGTGGAGGTTCTTTTATCGTTCCGTCTCCCAGCGAGCGAGAAAATAATAAACGGGGAGGAATGTATTTGTCACTGTCATAATAACGAATCATCTAGAGAATGCACGGTCGCTAAAACGAACACGTACGTAGGTCGGACCCCTGAGAGAAAGGACATCTGAGAACCATGATACGTGTTAATGGGGTATATATAATCATAAATATGTCCGCGTTTGGTGACGTACAGCTTGCGTTATGACCTCAATTTTTTAATATTTTATAAATATATACACATTTATCAGGTAGAGCACCTGTTGCTTTATCTCTAATCATAATATCAGGTGCTAGCGCGTATATTGGTGAAAACACGAATTATTAATGTAGTCAACTGTAAAATAATTGGACGGTTTAACATTATTGACAAATATGAATATACAATGTATTATTGACAGTTATACAGTATATACAGTGTGTAGAAGCCCAGCAAATATTTTTGAAACTTATGGCGATGCTGCACTGTCATATAAATTTGCAGTTTTGGTTTTAATGATTTAAAAGTGGTGATTTTGTAACTTACTATCTACGACCTAACAGTCAATTGAAAAGTCCCCGGCCTACCATAGTAAAACACAGTTTTTTGACAAAATTAGTTTTTTTAATCAACATAATTCCCTTCAAGGGTGATGCACTGATTATAGCGACCCTACAACTTTTGGATACCATTTTTATATTACGATTTATCCTTTGCCTCAAAATAGGCCTCTGTTTCGGCGATCACCTCTTCATTCGACGAAAGTATCCTGCCAGTGAGCATTCTTTTGAGATCTGAAAACCGGAAATAATCACTGGGGGCCAGATCTGGAGAATACGGTGGATGATTAAGCAATTTGAAGCCCAATTCATAAATTTACCATCGTTTTCACTGACTTGTGACATGGTGTATTGTCTTGGTGAAGCAGAGCATCCCAAAATACAGACACCATAACCTGGCCAGCTGACCTCCTACGCTTTGGAGCGGGTTCATCATGTACAGTCTACTTGGATAACTGTCAAGTGGACTTCGGAGTGAAATGATGGGGCCATGTTTCATCCATTGTCACATATCGACGCAAAAACTCTCACTTTGCACACAGCTTTCTCATACTCAAATATTCGTGAATGATATTTTAGGGTAAGTGATGTGGTTCGGTGAATGGAGGTAAAACGAAATGAAACGGTGGTGTTTACATTATGTGACCGTTATTTATTGGCTATATAAAAAAATGTGAAAAATACAATTAGATAAAACGGATGGCAGCGGTGATACCTGGAGAGGAGGCTTGGGCAGTCGATGGTGGCACGTCTAAACCAAACGATGGTTGAGCACTGAATGGCTCGAAATACCCTTCAATAACATACCAAATAAACGTCTCGGGGTTGCCGCCAGCTATTCGTTATCGGGTTCTAGTTGGCGCTGCCGGCAGCTCGCCCGTGTTCAATATCTGGGATTATATTTCTGGGTATATTGTAGATCTTTATTCCACGATGTAAAATTCGACATGCCTCAAGGTCGCTACAATATGATGTACACGTTTAGTTCAAATCTTTAGAGTGTGTGCTATTTCATTCAATTTCAAGTTAGAGTCATTCAAAATCATTTTGTGGTTTTTTAAAATATTTTCGTCGGTAACAACCTCTTTTGGGCATCCACTGGGTTCACCGTAACATACCAATCCTTGCTGGTTGATTTTCCGGGGGTAGTGTCCGGAAACTCGTCATCAAGCCTATTTTTTGCTTCAACTGTATTTTTTCCTTTCAAAAAGTAATATCTCATCAACACGCGAAATTCCTTTTTATACATTTTTTACACAATAACAGAAGTTGCTTCACCGAAAATGCTATAATTCATAAACTAATGATCCGACAGCTGTCAAATTTATGAACGTATCTTTTGAATGTTAGCGCTAACTAAAACACATATGGATTTAATTCTAGTAGTGCCATCTATGTGTTATGCCGGGGACTTTTCAATAAATTATAAGGGAGTGTGAACAAAAACTTGACTTAATCTCCTATTATGTTCAAGCAGCTTAGTAGTTGATGAATTAGTTGAAAAATCTGTAGAATATAAAGGCGTTGTCTATTGTCTTCCCTGATGTTGCCAGGCTTTTGATAGAGTATGGTATATAAGATAAACCTGCCATTATAATATTATTTGATTGATCGATACTTTGATGGCAAACATGAAGAATTACGGTAGAGATCCCAAACCGATAAGAGCTGAAGTACCTCAAGGAGGTATGTTGGGGTCATCACTTTTTTATAAATGCTCTTCCCACAACATTATATAACAAATATTTTTCTTGGCATTATTAGATTTTGGCATTATTGGAACCCTTGCTGAACCGAGACGATAATATCTGCAGTTTAATACACTTAAAGCTTAGCCCAATAATTTAAAATAGTCTTTGGTCGATATTCGATCATAATTTATTAATGTATATATCTTAATCTAAATATTAGTTAATAAGGTAATCATGTTTCTCTCATAACATAATAAATTATGCAAATTATGTATAGTGAAATCGAGAAAACAAGTTTGAAATCAATAGTTGATTTTAATATGTATATTAAAACATTAACGAAAACGTTTAAGTAACTTGTTTTTCACAATATATAAATGGGCATTAAAGGAATGTCTTTACAATTATTAAGTTAACTATTGATTAATTAAAAAGTAAATAATGAAAATAATGGCACAAAGTTCAAAGAATAAAATGTTATATAGTTGCATATTTTATTGCGTTACTCATTAGATACTTTAATATTTTTAATGGTTTAAATTTACTGCGAAAAATTAATATTTGTTCATAATAGTTCCATCTTCATTTTATGTGCTACTTATGTTCATTACTTCATATATGTATTCAAATAGTTTTACCTTTTAATATCCATAGTTTGCACTGAAAATATATATTGGAATAACAATAAATAGGCTGATTGCATCGTTCTTTACTTATTTAGGCCAATGTTCGATATCACCATGATTTCGCCTTCCATGGCTGTCGTTTATCTACAGCTTTCTACTGTATCCTGTGTCTCATATGGGACTTAACAACTGAGGTCTAATTAATATGTGATCTCAACACCAACATCTGAGTAATTGAAATTCTCTGAAGCTATTTTATAATTGTCAATATTATTTACAACGTTAATTCTTGATGCATACATAATATGAAACGAATTTACCAACCAAACCTAAAAAAGAATCGGAAGAATTAATGAACAGGACCAATGTTTACAGAAAAATCTTAATAATCTTTAGAACTACCTCTAGTACAAGGGTATATTATTGATTGCGTCGCAATTACATTTATTTATGTTATTCTATGTTAAAATGTTGTTTAAGTTTAAGTTTAGAAAAATATACTGCTTTTTCTCTATAGTTTTCTCTACTGTTTTTCATAAAGTTCGTGACATGGGAAGATAATTATGTTCCTAGCTGGAAGAGTAGTAAAAGAGAACAAGTATGGTTTAAATCAGAACACTCAGAAGAGAAGCAAGTAGCAGTTTTGAGATACAAGATCAATCTGAATTAAGTAGATAGAAAAGTTAACAATAATCAAGAACAGCAACAGAACAGTTAATTGTCAAGAAACAGATCAATCAGAATAAAGAAATAGTCAGAATCGAACAGCGATTTTCGTCACAAATCAAACTAACATCAAAGAGAATAGTAGTCAGTTGGGCCGGAGAGTCACAAGGACGGGATCAGCCTTAGCTAAACCAAGTATACAATTCAGTAAATAATTTCAACTCATTTCTTAATTTTCTTCACTACCATACGTATCAATTTCATATAATTTCAATTTCTTTTCTTTTACTTATGCATTAGTTTATTATAGGTTCAATTAAATAAACTTGCCTTTGCGAATTAATTAACGGTATTAAGAGATAAATTAAATTGTACTTTATTTACTACATTGTTTTCTCTCAACACTATGTCTACAGAACTATTTCAGTTACGATCTGTCCTAAAGCAAGAATAATTTTTCGAACTGTTCTCTGTTCACCATACTTCAAATTATATGAAAAGCTCATCTACAAATTGTAAATACCTTGTAAACAAAGAAAGCAGACGATTCTTGTTATTCTCCAAATTTTTTAATCTATATTATGATGAATATACTTATATATGTTTTACCATAAAGCTGATACATTGATTTGTTCCCTCTAAAAAATATGTTAAATATAATTTTATGTGATCAAACTACCCTTACCAGTATTTGTATCCAAACTTGCCATAAGTCCTTAACAGTACAAACAATACGGGAATAACAGAAAACAGTATAAAGTATTAACAACAAAATCCTAAATGACACTGGTTAAAATTATATAAATGGGTTTGGTAGGGTGGAAAACTAGGGTTTATCTGAAATGGACCCATTGTTCAAGGTGGGCTCCGAACCACGATTTTCGACGTTAAGCCTACCAATTAGAGAATGACCAACTCTGGAGATCAGCCCAGAAGACATCCGGTCTTACCTAGTCTGGTTATTGGACTGACGAGGATCAGCTTTTTTGTCGGATTTTGCAATATTTCTGAAAGGTAACACTAAATGTTAAACAATCACAAACATACCTTTACAAACATGCCCCAGCAGGATTCAAACCCATGATTATCGCAACAACAGGAGGACGATACGGTCGCTTATACTACTTTTAATTTTAAAAACTAAACTAAACTAAAACTATTTGTTTATATATATATATATATATATATATATATATATATATATATAATATATAATTTTATATATTTTAAAGTCTCCTTTTACCAACTATGAGTTTATTTGGACTGGACCTACAGATTAACGTGGGCTCCGAACCACGGTCCTCAGCATTAAGCCTACAGACTGGTGAGTGACCAACTTTAGAAATCATCGAAGAAGACGTCCGGTCTTACACAGCCTGGTTACTGGCGTGACTGGGATCATTTTTCTTGTCGGATTTTACACTATTGCCTAGGATAATCACAAATATTAAACAATCACAAACTTATATTTTCGACCATGCCCCAGCAGGACTTCAACCCGCGGCTAGGATAACAGTCGCCTTTACCACTGCGCCACCAAGCCGGCTGTTTATATATTTTGTGTCACTGGTCTGATGGTTATTCCTGGATGCATAATTTAGGCATATATAAATTTTTTGGATCATATTTATTTGTAGGGCACACTACACACAAATTTCAGTCCTATATTCTGCCCCACCAGGTGTCCCCGTTTTCTCTAAAAGGGACGCAACATTTTCGCTAAGCCGATTAATATATGGATTAGCAAAATAGCACCAGTGTAGTTTGTCCCATCAAGTGAAGAAATTATTTAAAAGATAGCTTCTGTTGAGTTTTGGCGAGGATACAAAATATATATGAAACTCTATATATAAATTATTCATCAAGTTGCCCATGAACAATAGAATATGTGCGTAGGCTTTGGTAAAAAATAAATACGTACAAAATAGGCGTACATTGAAATTTGAAAAGCTCGTTTTGGTTCCAATTTGGGAGAATGTGCTCGGGCATCAATTATCCGGCCGGCAAATGTGCAAAAATAAAGGAAACAGAATTGCAAATTGGGACTCGGTCCTTTCGTCGCTCAACTTTGACGTCGCAATTTCCGTCTTTTTATCATTATGACCGCATTGCCGGCTGTAATTTGCATAGATTACGACACCGCCATATCCATATCTGCAAGTGTTTGGCCTCGAAACATGTCGAGCCCCGTTTTTGTGGATGCAATCTGAAATTCTAATATCGCTTCCTTTTTTTTTCCTTTCAAACTTTTTGCCAGATTTATCTTATTACGTCGTGAGAAATGAGTTATGAGGGGTAGGAATAACGCTTCAACGTTTCGTTTAAGTTTACAAGATGGTTAACTTTGAATATACTATTATCATTTGCCCAACAACAATTTTTTTCACGTTTTCCAGTGAGTAATATATTATTTTTTTAACTTAAATTTAAATTGTTATTTATTTTAATTACTAGCTTATTTTGGAGATAGGAATAAGTGTCACATCATTTATGCATAGTCATTCGTTGGCAATATTTCTCTGTCATATCACAGTTGTCGGTTTTAGCCCCAAAAAAGTTTGACAATACATTGATGGGCTTATTCTCTCTAGAAGATGGAGAGTATTTTCAACTGATTTCTATGCATTTTGGTATGCCGACAACGAAAATAATGGGAAATAATTTTTGGACGACATAATTTACGAGCTTTTTTCGTCAGAAAAAAGAAGTCGTAAATCAGTTTTTCTTCACATTAGCGATTTTTATGCTTTCATTCTTGTAAATAATTCTGTACGCCTCACAGACACTTGCAGAAACTTGGAATTGGTTCTTCACAAATTAAAATAAGAAGACCCAGGTTGGTAGGTGTGCTACTTTTTATAGATTTGTGCAGATTGCTCTGAATAAAAGTTAGGTTTACCGTTTTTGTCTCCATGGGATATCAGAGACCGATGAAATAACTGGACCAAAAAGATTTACCTGCCGAGCAAGCTTACAGTTGGTGAAAATCAGGTTCTCGAAGAAACATTGGTACCTCCACATAAAATTATTTTACCAATTTTGCATCTTTATATTTAAAGACGCTCTTACTGTTTGTGGTATATACGTGAATGGGTAATATTTTTTTCGTTTATGGTTTGAAAGTAATCGGGATGCCCTCGATATAATTAGATATAGAATTTTACATATGTACAAAGCGAGGTTGGGTAGGAAATAATTCAGAAATCTGCAGAAGCAACAAGTAGTGAGTACAATATAGGAATAAGTCATGTAGCATAATATGTAGAATTATTAATAGTGAACAGAATCAGAAAAATCAAGACAAAAAAGGCTTTACTGTATGTTGATAAATGTATATTTGATGAAAAAATATGTACCGTTAATTGCTTGCACATTAAACGGTATTTAATTCAATTTTATTTACTATTAACCCCTATCTTACCTTTGTTTCAATGTCTATTTAGTGTTTTCTATTTAATTAAAAATATTCATCCTGACAAATTCTTGTGCCTTGATTATTGCTACTGTTATCTATTGCCGAAGATTCCCTCTTGCTTAGAAAATAAATAATAAATTTAATCACATAATTTTCGACCTTCACCCACGAAGATGCCTGTCCTCTATATCTAGTCCTGCCGGTCTGTCACTTGCCAATGTAACAGGTTTATACAATCATTCGGTAATAAATTATGCAATAAATTATAATTTTATATCTTAATACTACTATATTCTATTCAAACCGTTGCCTTATGGCAAGAAGTTTTACATTTCCAGCATATCAATATTTTGAAAAACGTAGCTCTTACACTATTTTTTATAATACTTATAATGGGTCGTTATGACGAATTCATATATCTACAAATAGGTAACGAGACATAGGATGAGAATCACGCCAACCAAGTACTACTCGTGTAAGAACTTAACACTGTCCATTATCTTCAATGGGCCTAATATCCTAGTCACGTTCGGCCCACTCTCACTGCTAAAAAAACTCAAACAACGAGGCTACTCGTGAGTGTTATCTAGTTTGTTAAAACCCTTCAAATTCAGAGAGATTATTAGTTTTAGAAGTTATGTGATTACGTTTATTATGAGTTAGTATTATTAGCAAATAAATAATGCATAATATAGAATAAGCCCATGCTTAACTATAGTCAATTCAAAACAGTAATGTCACACGTGACAAATATGTGTCTGTTAAAAGTTGTAAAATCGTTTTATAGTCAGACAATATATTCCTTCTGATTTTATTCTATTTAAAAATAAATATAATGCTGTTAAAGAATATCGAACATGTGACAGAAAGATCCTGCAAAAGTTGCCCGTTTGCCAAAGGTCTGCAAAATTGTTAAAAATATTATAATTACGGGATATAAACTGCCAAACCCTGTTTTTAACGCTTTGTTTGAATAAATTTTAAATCGCCGCGGTTTTAATTAAATATATTTTTTGTCCGTTGCAGCTGAACTAAATATTAGCGCGGACACGGTCACTAAAATATCTCAAAAAATAAAAAAACAATATAAACTTAAATTCACCAAAGGAAACCGTATTTATTTTCAATCAAAACATAATTTAATACAATTATTCTGATACAATCCAATTGAGTTGACATGGGGTATTGCAAAGAATTATTACAATAGATATTCAGGTCTAGGAGGATACCCAAAGCAGAACTCTCTGAATTTATGGAAAGAGGCATTGTCGAAAATAACATCTTGGGTTTGTATGAGGTCGATCAGACACATTGAAGAAGAAATTGGCAAATGGTAGAATCTTGAACAAGTTTTTGATAGATTGGAAATAAACAGCTAAGTTATTAAATTGATTAGTATTTCTGAAAGTGATAGTGATTGAATAAAACTATATGAATGTTGGTTTATGGACTGGATTCAATGCTGACAGTTACCAAGACAGGGTGATGAAATAGCAAACAACTAAAGGTCAGTATACAATTAATATACTTTAATTAAGCATGCGTGTTATTATTCAGAATATACATGAACGTTTGTTTAAAAAGTGGGTTAATATTTTTTAATGGTGAGTTGCACCACTGAAGTATTGTCGATTTCTGGTAAGACTTTCCAATCATCAAGGATTCAAATATATTTAGACCAATTACTTCAAAAATGGAAAAGCAATCACTGAAGAGTATTATGGATCACTTTTACATGAATTTAGCTAAGAAAGCAAGAAGAAATGGGTTAATTTGAGAAAGAAAAATTAGCGTCTTCCATGGTTCATGCACAGTCGTGCCAGCATCTTTCAGCTTCAATATATAACACCCATCATCACTCTACAGATTTAGCTGTCATCGGCGTTTTTTATTTAAAATTTATCAACAATTTATTTGTTTTGAAGGTGTTCCTAAATAAATTTTTTTAAATTACTTAAGCCATTTGGAAATAGTTAAAAAAAACGCAGAGAAATAATTTTATTTCAAGAAAATTTCAAGAGAATCTATTTCCCTCCTAATGTTGATAGTGAATATGTTACTGCCATAGAGATAAGTCCGGGCAATAAATGCACCATAGATTGCCGTCTTATCTTTGTTCATATAGCATTTTGTTATCGCTCGGATTAAATAGCTTGAAACTCATAATATACTTATTCATATACTCATTCACTCTTTGAAAATAATTTTTCATTATATAACTTTCATTAATATCCAGCGGATGTATAGCAATTGCTGCAATACCAATCGATTGGACGTAGTACTCTCTGTTATCTATAATTTTTTTTAGCTCACAAAATGTTATGTTCTTATGTATGACTCAATTCAACGTACTCTTATTCTTAATCCCGCTGATTTTCTTTAGCGTGAAATCCCTATCATTGTGTGAGATATTCCTCTGAGAGGCGGTAAATTGAACGTATAGTTTTAATCGTATTGCACGTTGGCATAAAACAGCTATCATGGTATTGCTGACCCAAAAATTACCTTTTCTCTAAGTTACCATCTACCTTTGGTCTCTTTACCAACCATCTATCCATGTTTATTCCAAACAGATTGACTAAGACAAATTTTGAAAAAGAATAACTGTTCAATTTTATTTTTGGAAAATATTTTGAAGTAATGATAATTAGATAAAATTGTAACACATGACTGATTTTCAATTAAATTTTAGTGTAGTTTCCTCGGTTACAGCTTACCTCTATACCATGATCACTTGATTATCAGGCAACAGCTTCCACTCGAAGACTTGTTAGCCGAAAATCAGGATTAACAGGACAGCGTTTATAAAAAAACAAGTGTTTTCTGTATCTAACGAGAGAAGATGCATTTGAAGTTCAAGCTACTTCTTAAAATTAGTTGAAAGTATCCACCTATGACTGAATGATACTTGAGTAACAAAAATTTGATTTGATTAATCTTATTTGGTAGATGCTGTATATTTATTGTGCGCAAATTTTCTGCCTTTTCAAAACAATTTTTAGGAAACAAAGCACTTGCTCAGAGTACATCATCAGCACCAAATAATTTGGGACTTTTGAGAGTCCTGAAAACTGAAACATATTAGATTATTCTTCTTACTAATATTAAAAATTCAATGGCGTGCTTTTGATTGCAAAATTTCATATAGATTTATATATAAATGTCTATTATAATCGTCAATAAAGTTTGAAAGACAGCCTATAGGGATTTAAGAAACGCAAATACATAATACATTTAAATGTTTATTTAAATTATGTATTAACTTTTACACAGTATAAATATTTACAAAATAATGGACATGTATTTACAATCACAGCTGCCAATACCAGTTCACATTTTACACAACCATTTTTGGGCTCTTAGGTAAAATGGTAATGTAGCATGTTGCTTGGTTTCTTTCGTCGTTTCCCTATATTGAAAATTTAACGGTTTTTAAACCTACACATACACGAGTATTTAGACATATATTAAAAGTAGATATGGTCCTTACAAAAATGGTCATCTATTAACTTATGGGATAGGATTTAGTTATTCTAAAAAAACAAGGTCAAATTCACAGCCATTCTGTTACCTCTAGATATTTCCTTTTTTCTAATACTCTATACAATAATTAATATAGTTAGCAATAGTTCTAAATCTGACAGCATAAACAATTTAGTTTGTATTATAAAATAAAACTAGTTGTTTAAAAACAATATGATCGGAAACTGTTACTTATACCTTTTTATTAACACAATTTAATTTTCTTAGAGTGGATCAATGGCTTAAATTTTAATTAAATGGGATTAAATAATACTTGATATTGCGTTCGTACGTTTCTTGGCAATAACACAAGTGACCTAAATTACGATATAATATACACGAATAAGGAACAACTATCAAATTATCACTTTTGCAAACTTTTTATTTAGTTTGCACTAAAGCAAACTAAATAATATATACTAAACTAAATAAGTAAACTATAATAATATTTAATAACGGAAGATTAATAGTTCATCCAATAACGAGAGAAAGTAGAGTTGCAAATAGACTAATGGAAGAGCTACAATGGCTCAGATTAATTTCAGACAATATTAGAATGTGTTTTGTTGATAGAGATAGGGAAGGAAGAAAGGAATATATTTCTGATTTTAAAAAGCATACTTTCTTCCTTATCAGAGACCAACGAAGTTGGGAAAGGCATTGATATGATTTTTGATTAAAAAGAAACGATTAGTATTAGATTAGATTAGGATATAACTTATTAGAGAGAGATCCTTATTAAAAAAATATTTTAACATTTGTGGTGCCCGATCAACTGGAGTATGATGGTTCTCATTTCAATTCTGTAATCAGATTTTTTAGAAATTTGGTGAACAGAAAAAAATATTTCCTAAATTATACATATACATACTATATGTACATACTACTGTATATGTTAAAACGAATAGACCTTAGTAAGATCTATAACTTAAAAAATACCATATATACTACTAAATAATAAACATAAACGATTTTTCTGATGATATATGATTAAATTTAAAATCCATTATTCTATAACGAGCTTATAAAAGCTAATATTTAGCCTGTTAAGAACATAAACTTTATAGGTGGATTACAAAGCTACGACATTTTTACGTCCAATTGTGTGACAGGTCATAAAATGTCGGAATTGACCGTTAAGTTTGAATGACACGTAATAATTTTGCTTCGGATATCAATAAAAATGCGAATTTATGACAGTTCGATGCTTGTCGATAACCTATATCGCCTAAGTTATAAATCTAGTTTTACTATAATATTGATTATTTGAAATATTAATATATAATTAAATTCGTTACATTAATAATAAATGAGAAACGTATTAATTCTGGAGATTTGGAGGTTTTCACATGTCAAAAATCACTTTTTAAATTTTTTTCTGTAATAGCTTCCTTTTTTTTCTGTATATAGCTTGAGTTTTATTTAATAATACTAAACTTAAATTAATTAATAACCTGACATTATATATGCCAGCGAGTTAAAGTTTTCTATTAAAGTACTTCATATATAAAGTTTATACTTAACCAACTCTTCAGTATATTCAAATATCTGCAGATTTAACTGTTTAACAACATTTTTTACAACCCTGCGGCGCATCAACTTTTTTACGCCGTCGTTTCCATCCCCCTCAACCCAGCTTGGCGTTTTACTGTTTTTGTTTATCCGCCATCGTTCCAGATTTTTTTTCGGATAATAAATTTACAATTGCTGATCCAGCGTCAATCAAATGCTCCCTCCGTGAAACTCGTGAAAAAATTCAATTTACTTTCTTTTAAAAAAATCGGCAATAGATATAAACGTATAGTTTATATCACCTTAACTTTATGGAAGAACCGAGGATATCTGATACATTTGGTAGTCAAAAATATAGATAGTTATTTTCTCTTTCTATATAACTTTTTAACCATATTCTTTAAATTTATCATCCTACAATTATTATCTATTTCCAAGTTTATCTCGAAGAACTGTGGGAGAGTCACATTTTTCGGAACAAGTGCAAAAATGACCAAGTATGCCGAACTGAAAGGTAACACTCACAAATGGGAAGCACTATCTCACCTACTGTATTCTTCCCATATTACTCTTTGACTATCTTTTGTTTTGACATATAACAAATGGCATACGACTTCACTGACCGTGACCAAAATATGAGAAAAGGCGGAAACAAAGTTGTATTGGTATTGAAAAATCCTTAAGTTTTCTAATTAAAAAAATCTAAACATATCATACAGATACATATTTACGAAATGTACAAGGTTGCATTGTTTTAGGTATATGTTTGATACCATTTCAAAACCTTAATTTCTTTGAGGCTTAAGTAACGTTATACGGTAGACATCTTGGTTTCCAATCGAGTTTCTTCGGTCGAGGTTTGTACAGTCTCAGGATGGACCCAGTGCGCCACGGCTTTTATCCGGAATATTTCTCTGAAAGTTTCCCTGAATTGTCTGGACATCGTGCAGTAGAGGATGAAGTTGATTGAGGAGTTGATCAGTGCCACAATATCCATCACGTCGCCTAAAAAATATTTAAATTTAGAGAAAGTGATGAGTTGTCTTGATAATGTTTTAGCAAATGTATAAGGAACTGAAATCTTGATGCTACTAGTTTTCTTCTAATTTATTTGATATATATCATATATGCACATACAAAAGTGATTGAAATAAAGTTAAAAAAAAGTAATTTAGATTTTACTAAAAATAAGGCTTTAAAGTCGCATAACTGTAATATTACTCATTTAATGCAATCAAACTATAACAGATTTCATTCGCAATAGCACAAACATAGCACATACAATATTATGGGCAGAAAAGTAACATTATTGGTTGGTATTATTATTCGTATTACATTGTTCAGTTATTGAGCTTTGAAAGTAGATATTCCTGATATTCTATTTACGAAAAGGAGAAAATGTTATAGTTTAACTTCCCCTGTCAGGTTAACAAAGAGGTTAACCGTTGAAAAAAATTGATGGAGCTCTTTAAAGGAAACTAACAAACATAATTTCACGACAATAGTACAAAACTTAATATCGAATGCAAAACAGTTTTATGCAGCCCACATAGGGCTGGATAATAAAAAAAACTCGATACTCATTCGTAATTTACAGAATCTCTGCCGAGACAAAGGCAAACTGAAATATCTGATTTAAAAATGATTTTAGGCGAACAAATATGGATCCCGTATGAAAATAATGTCCACAAAACTGATGCTCATCTGCTCGAAACTGGAGAATATTTATATTCCTCCATTACTATCATGAACTAATGTTATTCAATCAAGCGATTAAATTTAATATTCAAAATTGATTCATAGATAATATGCGGTCTTCGTTTGCAACAATGCTGACTACTCATTTACATACATAGTTGAGAAAGACTGACAGGGAAGAACACAACCGAATAACTCGAAATTTAGCCTACCTATGTAATATTGCAATCTATTAATATTGTAATTCTCTTCACAGGATAGCATAAATATATGTATATGTATATATATATATATATATATATATGTATATCATTTGTTATAATATTCAATTCAAAGTTCCTATAAACTAGTGCTTCCTGGAAATCTAATCCATCCAAGATGTTAAATAAAGTTGATTCGTGTAACTTATCACATGTTTTGAACGTAAAGTAAATAGTGATTTAACTTTTCAGACTATCTAGAAAAATGGTTTCATGGCATTCACTATCTGGATAACGCTAAAATCACTTTTTCGAGTTAATTTATTAGTTTGTATCCTTAAACTGAAACGAGCCAATACTATTTAATTGCTTTATTTCTATATTGCATCTGTTTTAGACGCCATCTACCCTCTACTTAATATAAATGGACTTATAACATTTTTCTACACATTTGTAAATAAATCGTAATAAATGTTAGTTCGTTATATTTTATCCCCCTTAATGAGTACAATGAAATACGCAGAAAGCAAAGAAATGAAACATGGTTTTCCTTCCTTCCAAGATGGAAGAACACTCTGGCATTATTTAAAATAATGATAGGTCATGTTAAAATAATAAATAAAATTATGTTATATAGGCTATTTGTTTAAACATATTTATATTTTTTTACATAAAATTTACCTGTTTTTAATCTTGTTAACATCACTATGATGGTAGAAAATATATACCAGAAATAAATTCAATGTAAACTAAAAGACAAAAGGAAATATGCTGTTTATATGCTACGCGAAAGCCTCACAAGAATGGATAAAGGCTATGCTACACAAATTGACTGCAAACAGCATCTCGAAAGGAAAAAAAGAAATTGACAAACCAGTCATAAATAACGAATACAGCATGACAATTTCAAAGGTAAAAAGTAATGTGTTATTCTAGTAGAATTCCTCATATCGACACCTGCATGTAACATCTTGCTGGGTATACGTGTGATTAGCTGGGTGTAGTTTAATATAAGCTGGTGAAGGCAGGTGAGCCTATTACTGGATCTGTCTATCGAGGCTAAATGAGCGAATTGAATGACGAATTGGTGCAAGAACAACTGATCATCCAATGTCATCCTATTGTGTAATATCACCTAGTCACATGCTGTAAGTGTTGTAAGAAATATGCTGCTGCGGTTTGAAAGGAAATTCTATAGCACTCAGCGTACTCACTAAGCATAATATCTTCCGATTATCAGTTGTTCAGATGAATTTAGAATAGCTTGGCTAAACCAATATAATTCTTTCGACTATGAGACAATTTTTTTCTACAGTTTCCATGTATACATGTGAACACCTAACACGGTGCAATAAAAAGTAACATCTTAATAAACGTCACATATAAGAATAAATTATATTTTAAGTTTTTAACACTTTCTCGGCCATTTTTTAAGACCGAACACTTATTACTCCAATATTACCATAAGTATACGAGAAAGAAAAAGTGATTGAGGTACTAAAACGTGGGAAGGGCGAACATGAGACTATAAACTATCGTAAAATTTGATTACTGAATGTCACTAAGTTCTGCAAAAAATTACACTCGTATACATCCATTTTTGAATGTATGTAACCATTTTTGTATGATATATATTAGAATTTTGAAAAGGTGATTTAAAAGAGCGAGCTGGTTTTAATCAAAATCGGTGATGTGGGAGTAAGAAAGACAATACTCAGAACTCTATTTATATGCGACATACGTGATCTGAATAGATTTACTAAAATCACACCACGAAAGAAATTATTCGACCTTCAACACAAAATGTTCAGTAAACGCTTACACAAAAAGGTTAGTTATTGCTCCCACCCTGTATGTGTATCATCATACCTAAACCAAATGCTTCTCTAGGCAGATGATATTGAAATTACTTAATAGGTAGCATCGATTTGGATGAGAGTGGCAACACATGCATCGATTGTATAAATGCTATGAATTAATAATTTTGGAAGTAGCATCTACATCAAATCCCGCTAAGACAGAAATGATGCTTTTAAATTTAAGCTAAATGGGTTATATAAACAATATAAATAAAGTACAATTTAGATCGAAATATTTAGGAATCAGTTTGGATCAACATTCAAAACAAGTGTAAATGAAGTAATAAAACAGTATCTCGGGTTAAATAAGTTTTTAAAATATATGCTCTAAAAATGATGAAAAAATCCTAAACTAATTATCTCCCATCCATTTTTACATACTTAATAATTTTGTTTTTAGTATTCGATTAAAACTATTTTATAAATAAAAATTTTCAATAAATACATTTTTAGGTTAGTTCAGAATTACCTTTCATGTTTTTAAGAAAACGTTAAATATTGAGAAAGGGAAATCGATGTAGACCATTTCTTTGTTCCATACGGCTTTTAGATTAATTAAAATTGAAACAATCATATATACTCAGGCAACATGCTGCACAAACTTAAAAAGTAAGTATGTATACCAAAGACATAACCTTGAACTATATCAAACACGAATACCTGGCATATTTGACTTGAATAATTGAGAAATGGGAATTGTGTCAATATTATTTTCGCTGTTGGATTTCATAAAATATGTTGGGAATAATTGAACAAATTTGCTGGCAAGTTTACTTAAATTAATCTAAAGGGGATATTTAAATTAGTTAGAGCTAAATACTGAGCGCCCGGTTTTGTTTAATATTTTTATATATTTCTATTTATATTTTCTATATTCTCACGAGACTAAGTCGAGATTGATATTGTCCTTCAAATTACGTGT
This sequence comes from Rhynchophorus ferrugineus, assembly GCF_030347505.1. NCBI lineage: Eukaryota > Metazoa > Arthropoda > Insecta > Coleoptera > Curculionidae > Rhynchophorus > Rhynchophorus ferrugineus. The sequence continues at coordinate 20,855,298 of NW_027472585.1, read as the reverse complement.
AGTGATGCTTTTCTGATCGGATATTAAACTGCCATAATTTTTTTATTTTTATTGTAACAATTTTAATTATAAATTAATTTAATACTACATTTCAATTGTACTAGGATTAAATCAGAAGCAAGACCAGTGCGAGATAAATTCATCAATATGTATTCCTCAATTATAAAATTGTAATAACTTAAGGTATAGTTTACGCTAAAGGTATACACTTGATATAAGTTCATATGGTTTCGTTCGTTTTAATCTTCTGATTTCCTGCGCGTTGTCCACTAGTTGTATTGCTTCCACGTTAGTATTATTTAGTAATCTTCTTTCGTGTTTTAAGGCGAAATCTTTTATAACTTTGGAAATCCATTTGATTTCCAAGTCATCATGCAGTTCTTCGTTGGTTACGTAGCGATAGGCAATGTTTTCATCAGAAACTTAAAACCACTTTGAGATTCGTCTATTTATATGCGACATATGACAATAGAAGATGATCCGAATAAACTATTTAATTTTCTACCTTTTCTTCACCCTTCATATATCACCCTTTCCAACATGTATGTGCACCATCATATCCAAAGCAAATGGTTCTATAGGCAGAAGATATTGAAACTACTTATACGTAGTATCGATTTAGATGAGGGTGGCAACACATGCTCCGATTGTATAAATACTATGAATTAATGATTTTAGATGCAGTTCTTAAATCAAATCGTGCTAATGCTAATCTGTATGCTTTAAAAATTATGAAAAAATCCAATCCATTTTTACATAATTAATAATTTTGTTTTTAGTATTCGATTAAAACTATTTTATAAATAAAAATTTTCAACAAATACATTTGTAGGTTAGTTCAGAATTACCTTTAATAATTTTAAGAAAATGTGTTATACCAAAGACATAGCCTTGAACTATATCAAATAAGAAAGCTTGGCATATTTGACTTGAATAATTGAGAAATGGGAATTGTGTCCATATTATTTTCGCTGTTGGATTTCATAAAATATGTTGGGAATAATTGATCATATTTGCTGGAAAGTTTACTCAAATTAATCTAAAGGGAATATTTAAATTAGTTAGAGCTAAATACTGAGCGCTCGGTTTTGTTTAATATTCTTTATACATTTCTCTTTATATATCTATACTGTCACGACACTAAGATGAGATAGACATTGTCTTTCATATTACGTGTAGTGATGTCTTTCTGACTGGATATTAAACCAATTTTTTTTCGTAAGATCTCTATTATATATCCTTAGTACCATCTTAATTATAAATTAATTTATTACTACATTTAATTTGTACTTGGATTAATTCACAAGCAAGACGAGTGCGAGATAAATACATCAATGTATATTCTTCAATTATTAAATTATAATAAGTTAAGCTATATTTTACACTAAAAGTATACACTTTATGTAAGTCATATGGTTTCGTTCGTTTTAACATTCTTATTTCCAATAGTAGAAATGCATTCACGTTAGTATGATTTAGTAATCCTCTTTCGTGTTTTAAGGCAAAATTTTACATAACTTCGCAAATCCATTTGATTTCTAGGTCAACATGCAGATCTGCAGTGGTTTGGTAAAGGCAATGGTAACTAATCGAAGAATTTCGTTATTCCAGCGTTGGATGACTAGTTGATTTTAATATTTAGTGCAACCCCATAGATCCAAATTGGCTTTATGATTGACTGATAAATCAATCTCTTTGATTTTAGATCAAGTTGAGAGTACCTCCGACTAACCAGTATAGTTGTTTTATTTTAGTTCTAGCGTGTTTTGCTTTTTGTCTAGCATGATGTTTCCAATTTAGTCTACCGTCTAGATGGATTCCGAGGTATTTAGCTGATTCTGCTTTAGGAATCGGGCATCCATACCAAAATAATAATATAATTAGGTATTTATTATTTCGCCCCGATGCAAAATTAACATGAACAGATTTGGAGCTAGTAAGTTGAATTTTCCAATCTTTAGTCTATTTGTAGATTTTGTTGACTGCCACTTGTACTTTTTCAACTGCCCTAGGCAGTGATATGTCGTTTACCATAATAATTGTATCATCAACAAAGGTTCCAAGTAGTTTTTCTATTGTAAACTAACATAAATAAAACCTGTTCGATATATCAATATCATGCTATAATGATTATGCCCGAGATAGGACCAACCAAACATAGAACTTTTAACATCTGAACGACATGTATATGATTAAGTGTATTCTATCGGCTGATTAGATTTTCCTGAGATTTGGTGGGCAAAATTAAAAATAAATATCATGTTGAATAGTACAGTATTTCTAGACTATTCTCTCAAGATTTTAAATCGTTTAGAGTAAAATTTTACGAGATAGGCTTCGAAATGACTGCCCATCAGGCTATGTCAGCCTAGCGCGTCACAAGTATATTTTAAAGCAGCTGTTTAATCATTATTTGTTTGTTTTTCTCGCGTATCCTCACTTTATGAGGGCAACTAGTTTCAAGTATTCTAAATGATTGTTGCTTCTTGAGACAGGAGGTTTCTTTATAACCTCAAAGTGTATGTGAAATGTGAAGCAGAGGGTGTCTCTGTCAGAGAAGAAAACATAGCAAAAGAAAAAAAGAAAGTATCATTTAATCCGAAAACTGCAGAGATAAATGACAAAATCTTTCACCAGTACGTCTGCAAAAAACTCAAGAACCTAGAAGAAAAATGAAGATGATTAGATTTATAATTTAGGTTCCGAGAGGGTAGTGTGACAGATGAGGCCTATAACCCTTAATTATTCTGGTGTTTTTAACTCTCCAAACCTTCTTGATATTTTCTCTAAAAATACAATTTTGGAGTGGATAAGAGGTTGTCCTTATCAAACTGAAAGTTGTGGTTAATAACCATCCAGTGTTCAGCCAACGCTGACTAGGTTTTGTGTCCGTATTTAACACATCGGTCATATTCTTTGATTCGTGTACTTGCCATCCTCCTGGTTTTTTTTATATATATACAGAGCCACTTTAGTGGATCCCTTTTAGCTTTCGGATTAGAGAGCGTCTGACACATTTTTATATACGTGTTTGTGTTGTTGTGTTTCTTCACCACCATTTGAGCGCTCTACTGCTCCTTGAAGAAATACTAAGATAGCTAGTAATGCTTTTTAGATATTACCTCCTCCTGTCTCACTTCTAATAGTTGCTAAGCATTGGAACTTATTGCACATTTGAAGGTTCTTTTAGTTATATGTCTCAATCCGTACCTACGTTGAGAAGGACCTAATGATGTGGCGAACGGAACTTAATTTTCTAAAGAACCTGGTTCAGATATGAGGAAAGTTCAGTCAATTAAATAACTCAGTGTGAATAATTTTCGGGATGGATCATGTTGACGTAGCTTATTTGTCTGTAACTGTTTCCCGTGAACCTGATATCCTCGTTGACCATTGTATTTTAAAGATCAAGACATTAGTTTGGTTTGGTTTGGTTACAGTTACATGTTATTTACAGTCTCTATGGTCAATTGACGTTCGGGTGTTGCGAGTTCGGGTAAGTGAGGGATTAGTTAATATGTTCACTTCGTGGTTTCCAATTACAACATATATAAACCAGATCGACGGTTTTTGTGATTAACTTGATTAATTTGATACGTATTGACGCCGGTTATTTCCTCCGGAGAGTTAGATTCTTAGACTAGCTAGATCGTGATGTGGACCTCTAATGTTGCTGACAAAGATATGGAAGTTTATACATTCTTGGATATCTTTACATCCTAGATGTTTTAAAATATACAAATGACTACAATTTTTTTCAGAAGAATAATTTCAAATTATTTATTAGTTAGTACTATCGATGTATGTTATGGATTGTCTATTTAATAGAAACTATCGAGGGATGTGACATATGAAAAGATAGCTATGGACGTGGAAAGACTAGTTATATATAAAGAATATCTTATGTATAATATACAGAGAGTATATTATCTTATAATATATAACGCCTAAGAAGGTTTCATTTAATGATTGCCATGCCATACAAGATCGATTAATGACCTCCAACTGTTTCATCTTATAAGCTTTAGTTTATAATATTAATTAGCTTAATCAATTGACTTACATGACAAACATCTTCTGCGAAACGAAAATTTTAACTTGAGAGGTAGAAGAAATACAAACGAGCTCTTAGGTGGGTAATTTTTTCTACTTTAGAATTACTAACTCATCTCATAACAAAATTGAACTATATTAATCAAGATATCTTCCTTCAAGATGATTCATTCAGTCCAGCACTCGTATGAATTTTTAAACTTTTTCGTAAAACAATTTGTCATGGTTTTTAAAACGTGTTTCAAGTTAAAATTTATACAAATATATGTTTTTGTTCGATAAGATGAGATTTTCTGTAGGATTATTCTTGAACTACAAAATATGTACTTGTTCATCTAATTTCCCAATTGTAAGAGCCTATAGCAGATGTGAATATAGTGTTTGTGTTTGAAATGTTGCATGATAACTCAACTTCCTTAATAAGGTTCAACTTACCCAAAGCTGCATAACATTCATCCAAGAAAACGTTGCCGTAGAGGGCGCTAACTTGTCCCACAATAGCTTGAGGAAACTCCGTGAGCAAGAACAAAAATAGAACAGCCAGCAGCATTTTAGTTGTCCGATCAGCTTGGTTTTCCTTGTACAATTGAATGGATGCCGAACCTCTCTTTCCTCCATCGCCGTCCCGAGAACCACTAGATCGTAAGAGTTTCATTCTGCGACGCCTTGTTTCAATTAGAACCGCGATGATCTTGTAGGACAGTAGACTTAACAAGATGCAAGGGCACAGCTTTAATAGCAAGCTGTAAATCCAAATGCTGATAAAATATGGATCGTTAGGGTGTAACAGATAAATGGTCTCGTTCTTTAATTGCGATGCGTTATAGGTAAATCGATACTCTTTGTCGATTATGACACCGTTCAAATCACAGGTTTGTTGATACTCGATGATATCCAAAGTGGAGAATATTGGTAAACAAATAACAGGACATATAATATAAGTTAGGATGATGACCAGTCCTGTTTTTCTCATGTTAGAACATATTTCGTTGGTGTGTATCTGAGATACGAAAACATACCTCCACACGGCTAAAATAACTGTTAATGCACAAGCAATAAAATGCAGGATCAAGGTAAACAATGAGTGATACTTGTAAAATACGGCCCAGTAGTAATTATAGTGCGTGTATCTCACTGGAGAAGAGTGAAAATTTCGATGTAGAGTGAAAGGAATGTATTGTAACATCACTAGCAAGTCAGCTATCGCTAGACCAGTTAGTATCAGATTAGTTGGAGATTTCATTTGTTTGGTACGAAGGACGCAGATGTTGAAGATATTAGCGATCGAACCAAAGATGCAGACAGTGAGGCTCAAGTAACCATGAACGTTTTCTTTATAGCTGCGTCTAAAATCTTCGAGGTCACAATAGGTGTAGTTCTTCATGATTAATAAATTTCCTTGGATATTTCATTGATGCTTGTCGTGCTTCACATGGTCTGAAATATAAAAACTAAATGTTAATTCATGAAGTAATATTACGTACTAGAAATAATATGATCGACATTACTGTAGTGTGAGTCGTAAATTCACATGTATAGCTAAATTTTAATTTTTTAATTTTAAACGATCACAAACATACATTTACGACCATGCCCCCGCAGGATTCGAACCCGAGGCTATCGCAACAGTAGGAGGACCGTCCCATCGCTTTTACCACTGCGCCACCAAGCCGGCCGCTTGTACTACTTACTTGTCATAGTAGATATGGTTAGTTCTGTCTTAATATACGAGGGGAGATCTAATATAAAGGCTGATTTTACTATTTAGCTTAGTAGGTAATTCCGATTTAGACGATTAGATACTCGAGTGTTCTTTGGTTTATGAGGAGGGGGGAAACCGGGTGGGTAGCAGCTGTGCTCGGTTTTGTCCGCAGTCCAAAATCGGGCCGGAAATGTGGTTGCAACCATTCTCTTTGATTCAATGGGAGTCTTACCTATTCTTAATTGTTACAGTCGATAAAAATTGCGTATTAAAATAAACAACGGGGTATGCCCATCAATGCCAACATAATTCCATTCAAGGGTAATACACTGATTATAGCGACTCTCCAACTTTCGATACCATTTTTGTAGTTCGATTTGTCCTTTGCTTCAAAATAGTTTTTCGGCGATTTCGTCCTTCAACCTGTCTACTAATGCTATGTAATAGCCGCTGTTGATAGTCCTTCCTATTCAAGGTAGTTAATGAAAATTATTCTATGTGCATTCCAAAATATAAATGACATAAATTTGCCAGCCGACTGTTGCTTTTACCACGCTTTGGAGCGGGTTCATTGTGTGCAATCCACTCGAATACCGTATATTGGACTTCGGAATGAAATGATGGAGCTATGTTTTATCCATTGTCACATATCGACGCAAAATCTCGGGTTTATTACGCTTGATAATCTTCAAACACTGCTCCGAATCATCAACTCGTTGTTGTTTTTAGTCATAAGTGAGCTCGCGCGGCACCCACTTTGCACAGAGCTTTCTCATATCTAAATATTCGTGAATGGTATGATGTATACGTTCAGCTGATACCTTTAGAGTGACTGCTATTTCACTCAATTTCAATTTACGGCCCTTCAAAATGGCCTACGTCTAAACTTAGCACACCAATCCTTGATTGTTGATTTTCCTGGGGTAGTGTCCGGAAACTCGGCATCAACCCAAGTTTTTGCTTCAACTATATTTTTTCCCTTCAAAAAGCAATATTTTATCAGCAGCTAATTTTTCTTTTCAAAATAACAAAAGTTGCTTCACTCAAAATGTTATAATTCACAAAATAATTATCCGACAGCTGTCAAATTTATACACGCATCTTTTGAGGGTTAGGACTAACTAAAAATATATATACTTAATTCCAGAAGCGCCATCTATGTCTCAGGCCGGGGACTTTTCACCGCAGTTTTGACAAGGAATAAATTCGAATAAGTGCGCTGGGAAATGCTTTTACTTACATACAAGAAAAGCTCCGTAACGCACTGTGCTAACAAAAGAAGTTTTTGATTAATGTATTAGTAAGTATATCGCAAATTAAAATTAAATTATACTACATAACCTAAAATTAAGAATTTAAACATTATAGAAGCTTTGTTAGTTTGTATGTTGGCTGACTCTAGGCGCGTTGCAATGTAGCTGTATTTCTTCCACATTGCTGAAATTAAGTAACCTATCAATTTTCATATTTTTATTGTAAAATATTCAGTAATTTTAATGGCTTGTTCTAATATCAAAAAATTGATAAATTAAATTTTTGATATTTCCAAATCTTGACCTTTCAAGAATATGTCCATCAGAGGATATTTCAAAATTTAAATTACTTGGTAATGATGATAACATTAATGAACAAAACGGGGGATGTTATAATTTTGAAGTCAATACCATGGTACATATCTTGATATCCTCAATTAAGCTCTTACAGTAACCAGTTGTTGCTAAACAGTACCAAATTCCAAGATTATAGTGCACCCATACAAACAGCTAAAAATATTCAGTATTGATTTGAGAAACGTTAGAATATCATAAAACATCTTCTCTAGCCAGCACATTCGCCAAACCCCAACATTATTGAAGATATTTGTGGATGTTTTCGTATTTCGTTCAAGGAAAACAATCTGTTGGGAACTATTCACGCTATAATAATCTACTTCTCGAAAAATTGCAGCCGGTTGATTAATTAAAATTGATAATGGTGATTAAACAACTTATTAATTAAGAAATATTATGAACATGTCAGGTATTCAAATTATCTTGTCTATCCCCTATAACTGATATTAACAGTGGACATTAAGATGTTTATTTAACATTTTCTTTCATACTAATCTTTGGGCCCAATTTTGAGACGCTTACTATCGCAGCTTGTATTTCGTCTCTTTTTATTTCATCTTGTTGGAAATGCGAATATTTAATTTTATGATTAAAACTGTGTGTACTATCGAGCAGGCATCATAACTTCGTATTTTAAAACAATTTTTTCTCGGAAAAATGGATGCCCGGTAAGAGAGCTAAATCTACGTGATGGATTGTGTTCTTGCTTATTTTTGTTTTTCTTTGTTTTATTTCGGTGAATTGACTGATACTACGTAGCATTTCAATTAAAGTATATTCAGCATGTCAATGATAGTTGGCTCCGACTTGTCTCCTGCTAGAGTTGTCTATATTTTTAGGCGAGGGCATTGGGGTTTCTTGAGGTATTTTATTTTCAGTGTTAGGTAGCTTTGCAGATTTTTTGCGTTATCAGTTTAATGTCTTAGGCTCTATACAGTTATTATTTTATATAACTGAAGTCCTTCAACTTTTTTCTTGTACGCTGCTTTTTAGGTGGAAGTATATCCCTCCTCTTTCCAGAAGGTGCTTGCTGCTATTTTGTTGCTTTTTGCATAGATTTGCGTGATGTTTCCCAGAATATTTCTTCAACCATTCTATAAAGAATCTTCGAAGAATTGGAAAGAATTCTTCATTCGGGCTAATTTTTTAAAAATATTTCTAAGTTGTTGGGAGTTGTGTTGTACATCAGGAGATATTGTACATCTTCCTTGGGGGTTTGAATTTTATCTTATAGTGAATTAGGTTTTTGGTATTTGGAATAATGTTGTTATTTTTATAATATACCATATCTATATAGAACAGCGGAAATATCTTGAATACCTCACAGTCGCAACTTAATATCCATGAGCTCCTAATTCACTTTTAAATGCCTTTAATCACTAGAAGTATGAACTAAAATTTACTAAACTATGCGACTCTGTATGACCTAACACTTTGTAATTTATATATATGAAATTCGATTTTATCAAATGGATTTTTGCCATCTGTATTTTGTTACATGTCAGTGAAATTGCTTTTGACATTTCTGGAATGTATTTCGTTATCAACTGTTACGTCGCTGTCACTGTTTGTGGCATAGAAAAAGTTAGAGGTTTAAAGTGAACATTAGCAATTTCTCTCTGTAGATACCTCTGTGGTACGATGCATTAATTGTCGATAAAACTGCTGATTAAATGCTACGATTTCGTTGTCTTGTTGTAAAAGTGGTGGCTGTTTCGATGCAAGAATAGCACAATATTTAGTTACTACTATTCAGACACTTTACAAATCTATTCCCCGAAGAGTTTCGAAGAAATATCAACACCCAATGTAGTCAATAATTAATAAATAATTATTGTTGTGGTGCTATTAATATTAAGATTGCTTGGTCGAAAGATTTATGTCTTTTTGGGAACTGGTTTAGATTTTGAAAACACTTCAGAAATATATCCTTTATTGCAGTGGGAGAAGAAATTACTGTGGACATTTATATTATTAAAAATAGCTCAAATCTTAAACGGTGTTTGCAGCAGCTCGATTTACGGTTTCTACAATTTTTAAAAACCCTCTTGTCAGTTACAATGAAGTACACAATCACCCTTGTCATACTACCAATTTATTTTATTTCTCTTCTTTATGTTATAGCTAAATATTATACATAAATTTGTTAAACCTATTGAATTTGCAAATCTTTAAAAAATTTAAATAACAAAACTATTAAACATAATCAACACAAGCACAATTAATTATATGGAAGCTCCAATTCCTGATACTGTATCGATCCAATATTAAAATTAGTTTATTAATTATTAGCATTATTAATATATTCTTGAAATTTTAACTAGAAGCGAAAAAATTTTTTAATGGAAATGTCTCATATATTTTTCGTTAAACTTGATACAACTGTTATATTTGTACATATCATTTCATCAACTAAGCACATGATCTGATGAGCCTGTTTGCGTTTGTTTATCCTCGCAAAATCTGGTACACTTCGTGATACATTTGCATCTTTCATCTATGCAGACACACCGAAATTTTAATTTCCCTAAAATCAAAAGAGTATTTATAAATACATTAATATTATTACACGTGCATTAGAGCTATTAATATAGTCAATTTATTATATGTTAATTAATATATAGTAAAGGGCTTAATTAATGTTGTATGCTATTAGACAAAGCTTTACTATTATTTTGTTATATATTCATTAAACCTACGAGTAGTGCCAAAAAAAGCAGAAAATTCCATTTTACAGCAATAACCTTTCATCATTCACATTCATATTATCTAATTCACAGTAATCCTCCACAAATAACTTCAGTACTTTTGGAACTTCTGGAACTTGGAACAATTAGACCTGAACTGTTTTCAATGGCTGGGATTGCTGGACGTTGAAGGTAAGTTGTATGAACAACTTCTCCTGGGGAGTTTGAACAATGTGTTGACGCAAACAGGAGGGTTAGCACCAAACCAAAATGGACTACTAAAAGGGAAATAAATAGTCGAAGCGATTGCAGTGATAAGAATCGTGGAACAAGCAGAAAATTACTAATACGCCAGCAGAAGACTGTGCGTAATGGTGACACTTAATATTAAAAATACCTTCAATATTGCGTCCTAGCAAATTTCCTAGACCATCATAGGAAAAGGAAGGTAGAGGAAAGCTTAATAAAGATGATATATTCTGACCTCTGTGTTATATTAATTGTCTTGAATAGCATAGAAAGAATAAAAGCTCTACAAATTAGTAGCCTGAATTTTCCAGGCCTCTATACTGCACGCCACTCTATGAAATGTAATACACCTAGATATGTAACGTTTTCGCCTGGGAATACCATGGTGACCAGAGAAAGAAAAGTCGCTTGGCTTTTAAAGTTTGGAAATACAATAGTGGGCGGTTACAGCTATATCCCTCTTAATAACAAATCTAGAGGTCCAAGAGCTAAAGTGCTTTCGTACTTATAAGTACACCATAATATCCAGCCAATAATAGATGTTTTTCTCGAATATCTCGTTAAGTCAAATTTTTCCTCGGTATCAAAATATGTTTCATTGTTTCTACCATTGACAGTCAAAAATTAAAACCAATATGGTTCAAAATATATAAATACAACACAACAAATCTGTAAAACTAACTAACGAACACTGTTAAATTTCAACCTTACGTTTATTCTCAACATATTATCAGCTCTACAGATATCTTATTACAAACCAACAAAACACTATTTGCTGTTTATTTAATATGGAGCACTCCAAGTTAAGAATAAAGTAATATTAAAGAGTTTAAGGTGATATTAAGAATAAGATGGTAATAAAACACAGACCAAATTATTTTAAAATAATAAAATGCTCTTTGCGAATAAAATATATACCTGCTTTCAAAAACTGGCCTAAGCATGAGTTTTTACGATAATTGTTTTCTAACACTTGATCAGGCTGATGTATGTTTTCTATCGTATGTATGCTGTCATTCAAGGGAGAATGACAACTTGACTTTTTTGAGTCAGCTTTAATATACTCTTGATTGTGTATATTAGATTCCCCGTCAGACTTTTCCGGGGCGTCTGCTATAGTAGGTGGTTTACAACAATAATTGCAGAGAGAGTTACAATACCGAGGGTATGGATTTGTATCAGTTTCATGTTCAGGTTCTTTTGCGTTTTGCGATGATGATTCAGACACCTTAATATAATTTTTGGAGGATACTGGTAATTTACTTTCCTCTTGCTCATCATAGTTGTCTTCAGACCTCAAGGCTTTCTCTAAATTTCGCGAAGATACTTCAATAAGGTCATCTTCTGGTAATGGTGATACGTTTATTCCATCCTGTTTATTTAATATTGGTACATTACGTACAATAGATTCGTGTACAGGTATTAAATCATTCGAGCTACTCTTCTTCAATTCTTGGATGGTTGATTCGGCAATCTCAACATCATTATTTGATGGTGATGGTAAATTGAATACATCTTGCTCATTTAACGGTGGTACATCAGGTATAACTGATTCGTGTTCAGGTATCAAATTAGTCGAACTCTTTAACCTCAAGTCTTGCGGACATGACTCAGCATCATTCTTTGATGGTAATAAATCAATTTCCTTCTCTTCTTTTGATTTTGAGATCTCAAATAGATTAGATTCATTCTCGGTTACAAGGGCATTTGAGATACTTTTCGTTTTATCGTTTTCAGTTGGTGGTAGATCTATGTCGTCGAGTTTTCTTGATTTTGATTCATTCAATTTTATGGAAACCGAACTTCTACAAGAATCAACCTTTGATTCTTCTAACGGTAACTTTGACGATGTCATTTTTAAATGTGACGGACTTTCTGGTTTTGGTGTTTTCGTGGATGATTGTATATTTTTCGAGGAACCTTGATTTATGTTGGTTAATTTGGGGTTTACTATAGGATGAATTAATTGCGAGCCTGCCATCAGTTCTCGCGAATTTTCTTTGAGTATGTCGTTTACTTTTACAGAACTGCGATCCGGTATTGGTTTTTTACAGCAGCTACTACACAAGTGGTTGCAGAATGCATTGTTTGGGTCCCTAGATACTTGTAGAATGTTTGGTATGGCCTCAGGTTCACTGAGGTTTTGATGCTTCCTTGTAATATTTGGACTGCTTTTATTAAATGGCGATGATGATGAAGATGACTTCGAAGCTATATCAGATGTATGTAATTTTAGTGAGGATGTTTTGGACTTTATCGATGAGCTAGATGTTTTAATTTGGGATCCAACTTTATTGTGTGACTCAGGAGAATTAGATTTTTCTCTAATATTCGAATTTAGTGCGTCTCTTTTAAAATGTATTTCATAATTTGATGGTTTTTCAACAGAATTATCAGGCAATGATTTCAAGAAATGCGAGATTGAAAATGATTCGCTACATTGAGCATGAGAAGAACTTGGCTCTTTAAGATCGCTTTGACTTATTTTAATTTTATTTATAGAAGAGGTTTTCGTTTCAAAACCATTTTTATTGTTGAGTATTTCACTACTCCCAGATTTTTTACTGATAATAGGGAGGGTATGTGATTTCTTCAGAACTGATGATACAGAAACGGATTCACTACGTGGTTCGGAGGTGTGCTTCTCTTTCTTTTTCCCTTTTCCCATTTTGTTTTCGATAAATGTTTTGGATTCCTTTTTAGTCACAGTATTTTGAGTAGGAATATTTTGATGGTTTATATTTTTACTTAATTTTGGGACATTTTCATCAGATTTGATTGATTTTAATGATGTGACATTTTTCATTAAACTTTCCGATATAAACGGATTTGGGTCAGAATTAAATGGTGCCATAGCCAGAAGTTTCGACATTCCTTTGTTTTGAATTTGAGACTTTGATACTTCGATGTTTGTTTTATTTTTTAACAAATTCTTTGATATGTTTCCATTGATGTATGAATTAGACGCTCGCTTTCTTATCACTTCTCTTTCGTTTTTCTTTGTATTGGCCATGATCGTTCCCTTCTTTGTAGACTTGACGGCTGAAGCCTTTTCGTTTGATTTGCAGTATTTTGTTTTCTTACTCATAATGCTATATTCTTCTTTGGCTAGAGATTGTATAGTTTTATTAGAACTCCTTTTTGTCTGACTTTCCAAATCTAGATCCTCGAGTTGTTTAAATATATCAACACCATTTATATTTGTTATTTCACTCGATTGTAAATTTTTACTAGGATCAAATTTCAAAGGAGATATATCTCTAGTTGACCTATTCGGTGCAGGTTTGGAAACATTGTGAAACTGTGATGTTTGTTGTTTTGAATTATTTAGTTCAAGGCTTGGCGTCTTTGCTGTTTTACGTTTTTGATAAGTATTAGTTTGCTTTTCAATAAACGAACCAGTCCTATGACTAACTTGAGCTTCAGCATCAGAATTTTTTGACTCTAGACTGGGATTGTCCTTAGTTTTACCCTTATTCTGGAAAGTACTTAATAATGGCTTCTGAATAAAAGGTTTATTTGGGTTTTATACCGAAATATCTGCGTTTGCTTCTGATATTGGTGTTGCTTGTCTCTTTAAGTCTTTCTCGGTGACGTTCATGTCTTGATCAGTTTTGGTTACTATATCAGCTTGAATCTTCATGTCTGATTTATGGGTTTCTGTTACAGAGGATGTCGCTACCGAGTTTCTTTTAATTGAACCTGATTTAACTTTTTCAATGGCATCCAAAGTTAGATCAAGGCTGATGGCATCTAAAACAGTTACGTATAATGATACTTAGTTACAAGGATGAACAAGTCTCACCGGTGTTGGGTAAACCCAAGTTCTCTTTAATGGCTGGGGGTGTAGTATTTGCTGTTTTTGATGGAGGACTTTTAGGCGAACAACAGTATCTTCGACTAAGTCGATTTCTCGGACCTCCTAAAGGAGGCGATCTGTTAGCAGGACGTAAGCCAATAAGGTTCAGTATAGCAGTGAAGAGATAGGAACGACTTTGTGAGTATTTACCTGATTTCTTTGTAATCCCAATGCTTGCACAATTCGTAAACATTTTAGTTACCATCGGACTAGTTTGTATAGAGTAAATATTTTCATGATCTGGTGATGGAGTTTCTTTATCGAGTGCTAAGAGTAAACACAGAAAGATAAATAATTTTAATAATAAGTAACATGACAATCGTCAAAAACATGTCAAGTATATAAAAAAGTTGCATTAATTTATATATAGGTTTTTTTTCCTTCTACAACCCGTTTCAAATATGTTCAGTTTCATATAATTCACTTTTAAACGCTTAAGATAGCGATAGCATCAACTATTTAAGAGTTTCTCCAATAAATTATTTCGTTTTTGCAAGCAACAAACGCATGGATTGGAATAAATAAGAACAGAATTAATATCTACTTTTTATTTGAACAATTTTTATAAAAAAAGGACAAACAGATACGTAATTTAAGCGTGCGTAGTGTTTGTTTTAAATACAATTTGTATCGCATATTTGTACAATCTGTTCCACCGTTGGTTTGTTTAAAATAAATTGGTTTTTCCAACAACTTCAATTATATATTTGAATATATTTAATTACTCCGATTTAGCGTAACCTACACAGCAAATGTTTATTTTGTTCTGAAGTATCAATTTTATAGTAATATTTAGTTAAAACATGAAGTGTACCCTGTGCAGAAAGTATTTGGAAATATTGAAAGATTCACAAAATAATAATTTATATGTCAATAATTAAGTTAAATGATTAAGCAGAATCTCTGTAGATTAAAAATTATCTTCTTTTGTTTCGATTTTACAATGTTGCAATCGTCTCAACAGGGGCGTTTTCTTTAAGATCTTCCCTGTAGAATATAACTTTTTAGTTTTTTAATTATTTCACTTTTTTCCTATTGTATAACTCTTATAAAAATAAAGTAAAAAAATAGATATTAAAAATAATACTTGTTTATTTTTATTTTACTTGAAAAAAAACTTAAAATTGATACCTCTACGCTAGAATGCATATTATTTTTAAGTTAAAAATTAATAAAAGGTATGATAAATTAGCAAGGCATGTTCCTTATATATGTTATATATATTAATTATTATATAGTTATAGCATGTTCCCATCAAGCGCAAGTTTTATAATTTTCGTTCCTTCAAGATGATACGGGCGATAGAAAGATCATGCGCGAGGATTTAATTATTCTAAATCCATCATATATCTAAGACGAGTATCAAAAATGCAGTTATTCTAACCAACACCAAAAAGCAAACTCAAAATACAAAATTCAGGATACATTTCAGTTAAAAAAAATCTATGTAAATAATTAAAAAGAAATAAGGCTGAAGGTATATTAACAGGAAGACTTGATACAGGATATTTAAAGTAGTATGACAACAGCAGCACTATATTTGTTGATAAAGGATGTTCTTTCCAGGCGCTTTGTAAATGTTGAGAATTAATATATATTAGGTGTTTGTGTTATTTTACAATATGCCGAGTATTATCATGCAAAGGAGGCAGCAGCAGGTTTTAGTATCTCGTGATACATTACATCTTGCTGCCATATATACTTTGCGGCTATGTTTATTTCTGGCTATGGATATCCACAGGTTTTTCACAGTAGATTCACATCGCCATCACACTCACATTCACATTGCTTCAACTGTATTTTTTCACTTCAAAAAGCAATATTCTATCAACATGCGAAATTACTTTTTATCCATTTTTCACAATAACAAAAATTGCTTCGCTCAAAATAGGCAGCTTAAGGTTCAAAAATGCCACATGTCAAAATCTTCTGTATTACCAGCACATCACATAAAACTCTTTCTTGGTTAGAACGGTTCAATATAACATGTTCAATAAATTAACTACAACGCGGATAATGGATGATGACAATAACAACAAAAGGTCCTACATCATACAATCTTCAGCACCTTTTAGTGTTCAGAACATCTCTGATTAGATTCACCATTTTGCTGTTAAAGAGAGTTCTCAGAAAACAACTCCTCGAAATGGCAAATATTGTCAACTTCAAGATAATAAACCATCACGTTTAGACTACAGTATACAGTAAAACAGTGTAACAGGTTAATTGAAAAGTCCCCGGCCTACCATAGTAAAACACATTTTTATGGCAATTTTTTTTATTCAACATAATTCTCTTCAAGGGTGATATACTGATTATAGCGACCCTACAACTTTTCGATACCATTTTTGTAGAACGATTTCTCCTTTGCTTCAAAATAGGCCATAGTTTCGGCGACCTCCTCTTCATTAGACGAACATTTCTTCCCAGCGAGCATACTTTTGAGATGTAAGAACAAGAAAGAGTCGTTGAGGGCCAGATCTGGAGAATACGGTGTATGAGGAAGGAATTGGAAGCCCAATTCATGGATTTTTATCATCGGGTTCACTGACTTGCAACACGGGAAAACTATTCCATGCACATCCCAAAATTCAGACGCAATAAACTTGACAGCCAGCTATTGCGTTTTCCCACGCTCTGGAGCGGGTTCATCGTGCGCAGTGCACTCGGATGACTGTCGGTTGGACTTCGGAGTGAAATGATAGAGCCATGTTTCATCCATTGATACATATCGACGCAAAAACTCGGGTTTATTTCTCTTGATCATCTTCAAACACTGTTCCGAATCATCAGCTCGTCATTGTTTTTGTATACGCGTGGCATCCAGTTTGCACAGAGATTTCTCATATCCAAATATTCGTGAATGATATGATGTACACGTTCAGTTGATATCTTTAGAGTATCTGCTATTTCATTCAATTTCAATGTACGGTGATCCAAAATTATTTTGTGGATTTTTTATATGTTTTCGTCGGTAAAAACCTCTTTTGGACGTCCACTGCTAAACTTAACATACCAATCCTTGATGGTTGATTTTCCTAGGGCAGTGTCCGGAAACTCGGCATCAAGCAAAGTTTTTGCTTCAACTGTATTTTTTCACTTCAAAAAGCAATATTCTATCAACATGCGAAATTCTTTTTTATCCATTTTTCACAATAACAAAAATTGCTTCACTCAAAATAGGCAGCTTAAGGTTAAAAAATGCCACATGTCAAAATCTTCTGTATTACCAGCCCTTCCTCTAACTCAAGTCAATTCAATGATCAAAGACAATTGAACTCTAAATCACCAAGGGCCATAGGCGAACAAAAAAACTGTACCTACTCATTGATAGTTGGGCATAGTATGACCTAGCTATCAATCTGTATTATATATAGATGTTACAGAATTCTTAAAAGTGTGTAGCCAGATCTCAACCACAGATGAAGCAGCTTCAAATTTTCCAAAACCTCCTAGGTTTACGACTTCATATCAAAAAAGTTTTAAATCAGCCCGCTAGCGAACATACGACCTTCCATGTGCTATTCTACTCAGTTACCCAGATGACTTCGCCAAAGATATGTATCCAATATAATTCAGGATTTCTTTTATTCTACTATGCTCTAAAGAATACAAAAATATTTATCACTATCATCAAGAACAAGAGATTCACAACATCTTTGATGTCCCAGTGGATTTAAGAAATCACTAATTCTATAAATAACACTTTTTAGTAAGTAAATGTATGTTTTAATTCGCACACAAAATAAAATATATATTTATTTCTAAATCTAAGTTAAAATAGGAAAATATCACATCAAGCAAAAGCTACAATGTTCAATTAGGGCATACAAATTGGACATCGTAAAAAGTTGATTGTATATTCTCCAATACCATTTATTCGGTTCTGTTTTATAAATAAAAATTGTGTAAGGGCGCTTACGAGTTTCGACGGCAATCGGTTTTAATTTGTCATAATTAGAACGTTGAAACGGCGTTTCATTTGACTGCGTTTGCTTGATGTTTTTTGATTTCATAATTTCGGTCTTTTGTTTGGTAGCCGAGGGGTAGTGACGTGGTAACGGCGGGGCATCCGAGTTAGTCCTACTTCGTTCCATATTGATTCTAAAAACAAGACGGGACAAATTATTTTCCTGTTTGTTGGTTTTTGTTCGTTACCGAGCTGAGTTTTTAATTGTCGTGAAATACATACTCTCGCATTGGTAACAAGGTACTGAATACTTTCGGGTAGTCGATGCTGATGAATTTGTCGTTGGTGGCCACTGCTACATAAATACAGCCATTTTGGATATCTCTGGGGTTGTCTATCACATCACCAAATATTGTATATAAGCTTGAATATACAACAAAATGATATAAAAAATGAGATTACTGATAATATAAGTCAAAAGTCTGTCAATAAATTTAAAGATTTTAGATTAAAAGAAAATGTGTTTAAAATTATTTAGTATGGATTTAGTTTATATAGACATTTAGTTATTTCACCGTTAATTTTTGTCGCTAATATAAATGTTAAATCTTATAACGTAAAGGCATCTTTTTTTGTTTGTTGTCCATACGTGTTTTATACCATAACAGTGAGAAAGTTTCATAATAATTTTAGCTGTAAAACAGTACTAAATTTCTTCCATAAGATTACTTTTACATATATGACATTTTGTAACAATTTTTTAAAACAATTATATCTAAAATATAAATGGTTTTCCTGTTGTTTTTTTTTTGAAATGATCATTTTCTGAGACATGATACAAGATTATAAGAAAGCAGTGGTTGCCCTGCTAAAATTGTTATTAATTTTCTGACAAATGTGCTGCAAAATCGAATAAATAAGAAAAAAGAGTTTAATAAAGGTATCTGAAAATGGCAAGATTTTTTGTGAGAAAAGAATAAAAATTGAGTTATATATATTATATTTTTAATGAAATATTTAAAATTATTTCTGGTAGCATATTAATAATAGGTATTTGCATGTATCGTGAACATTGTTTCAATTCAAATTATTAATCAAAATATTTTTCATCGCTTTGTACAATTTTTGCCACTCTTTCTGGTAATAGAGCGTTACCTTGTCAATGTTGCAACAATGTTGGTTTGGTAACAAAGCTATGCTGCAAACATCCGAATAAGTAGTAGTTGAGAAGATGCTATCATCCTTCACCATTCCTTCAATGCATAGCGCAGTATTGGTATAAAAGATGATTTTGCGTCTGTTGTCCGCTACTGTTGGTCTTTGTAATAATACGTTGTTCCGTTTGTATCGCAGATGTCGGTAAACCTATGCGGTAACTGATGTATTCGATTTTAACAACTCGTAATACATCGCGCCTTGCACTACGTCCAACATTTTGCCGTTATATGAGGTTGCCGTTTTACATCTATTGTTCATCGCCAACAAGAATAATATGAATGAAGCTGGGATTCTTCAAGTAATGGTTCAAAATGACATTTATAGTCAATCCATGTGGAATTCATATTCGTTAATTTGGGATCTTTCTCGCTGTGTTTGTTCCTGTCCCGTTCCTTTAACTGTTGATTCATCAATTGCTAAGCGCTCCGATTTTTTTACAGTTTCAAGTGAGCTTTCATCCAATTAATTTTATAATCCATTGGCTTCATTTTTTTGACTTTCCATGCTTTTGGCATTGACATCAAAATCACCAATTATAAATCGTTGAAACTAAAATCGACAATTGTATTATGAGATATATCCGCCAATCAAACAAAAATAAATTAATCTGAAAAGTGCAATTTTAACCATTGATGAATTAGATGTATAAATAGAAAAACATCGAATCTAGCAGGTAGGCCAGGTGTTCTAAGAGTTGTTTGCATTAAAATTTCGCATTTTGACCAAGAGATATCGCTTATAATAATACATGGAGGCATTATGTTCTGTTAGAAAAATAAAAGAAAAGGACTCATAAATTATATAAATTACATTGTTGTCCATATATTGGACAAAAAGTGCATGTGTAAAAGAGAATAATTTTGTAATTTTTCTCATTACCATGTTGGTCTAATATGAAGATTTCATGATGTTTAAAAGAATTTTTTTATTTTTTTTTTTTTTTTTTATTACTCTTCGTGAGTCCACAATCTGCCCTATTGGCAATAAGTATTTCTTCTGTTTATATTATATATACATGGCATGTAGAAAATCACTTCATTAAGCAATCTTCTGTATAAAATATTATCTTAATTAATTAGTCTTATTCTAATGCTTATTATAAACTCTACATATGTCCAGTAATCAGATCAGATGGTGTTAAACGTTTTAGTCTACGCACTTCACTATCACGTCGCATATTTAGCTGATTAGCGAGTACATTGGGATGCACTGACACTCTTTCGAAGTACTTCACACAAACACGTTGGATTACACTCGTTATAGGTTCTAGAGGAATATCGCGTTGTATCACTTTATTTGAAATATAGTACGGAGCATCAACAATGGCACGCAACACCTTATTTTGGAACCGTTGAATGATGGATATATTGGATTTGCTAGCGGTACCCCATAGTTGAATTCCATATGTCCAAATGGGCTTGAGTATAGACTCATACAGCAATACCTTGTTATCTAATGATAACTTGGATTTGCGCCCAATGAGCCAATACATTTGATATAATTTTAGTCCTAGTTGTTTCCGTTTAGAGAGTATGTGCTTCTTCCAGGTTAGGTGTCGATCTAAATGCATACCAAGATATTTAACATGGTCTGCTTGGGGGAGTTGGCGATGATTGATATTTACTGGTGGACATGTTCTTCTACGCAGGGTAAACGTTATATGCGTGGATTTTGATTCATTGGCTTTAATGCGCCATGTCTTCAACCATAATTGTATTTGCTCCAGGTGGGTTTGTAGGTTTATTGATGCTGTGACTGGATCTTCATGGGATGCTAAGATTGCTGTATCGTCTGCATATGTTGCCACAGTAGTTATTTTTGTGGTGGGCAGATCAGCCGTATACAGAAGATACAGTACTGGACCCAGTACACTACCTTGCGGAACTCCTGAATATATGGGATTTAATTCGGTATGTTCATCGCCTTGATTTACAATAAAATGTCTGTCAGTGAGATACGATTTTAGTAGCTGATAGTCCGGATGAGGGAGAAGTTTCTTTAGTTTAACCTGCAAGCCCGTATGCCATACTTTGTCAAAAGCCTGAGATATGTCTAGGAAAGCAGCCGAACAATATCTTTTGGCATTTAGGTCAGCGTTTATTTGGTTTACAAGTCTATGCACTTGTTCTATAGTCCCATGCTTATTGCGAAAGCCAAACTGATGTTCTGGAATAATTTTTCTTTTTTCTATTATATAGTTTAGTTTTTTTATGTATAACTTCTCGAAAACTTTCGAGATTATTGGTAATAAACTTATAGGTCGGTAGGAGGTCACATCTTCTGGTATTTTTCCTGGTTTAAGTATCATTAATATTTTAGCTACTTTCCAGATACTAGGGAAGTAATTAATTCGTAGCATAGCATTAAATATATATGTTAATAGTTTTATAGCCTTTTCTGATAGTTCTTTTAAAATTTTGCCAGTAATTAAGTCATAACCAGGAGCTTTTTTAATATTAATCTCTCTCATTATTGTATGTTTAACTTTTTTGACCGTTAATTTCTCGTGCGGTAAATCCATTTGAAATGGCGAATCTAGAAAGCTAGTAATTTTATTTTCGTCATCTTTATGTAGCTGAGACTGGAAAGGTTTAAAAACATTTTTTAAGTGTTTTGAGAAAATGTCGGCCTTCTCTTTATTGCTTCTCGCCCAATTATTTTCGCTTGTTTTAATAGGTGGGTTATGCTGCTGGGATCTCCTAAGCTTTTTTGTTGCTTTCCACAACGAATAGTCTGTAGCCTCAGTTGATGTCAGGTTTTCTAGGTATTCTTGAATGCCTTGGTTCTGTTCGATTTGGATTAGATCTCTCAGCTCTTTTATGGCCCTATTAAATTTTCTTTTATTCTCTTCAGTCCTTTGCTGTTGCCAATTTCGTCGTAACTTTCTTTTTTCTGCTATCTTTTTCTGTATTGTACATGATATATGTGTATTTTTTCTTGGAAATGTTTCAATGTTGGGAGTCGCGGAATATGCTGCCTCCTGTATATTTTTTGTAAGATTTATTGCTGCTATTTCTATATCCATTTCAGTTTGTAACGGTAAGTTTAGAGAGATATTTTGGTCTAAGTTTTCTCTAAATGAGGGCCAGTTAGTTCTATTATTGCACAGAGAAGGGGGTTTATCTTTGATGGTAATTTTTGAAGAAATTGTTACTATTATTGGTGAATGATCAGAAGACAGGTCGAAACATGATTCTGCTTGACACTTTTTTGGATCAATATTTTTTGTAATACAGAAATCTATTGTATCTGGTTTTTTATTTCTGTCTGAAGGCCAATATGTTGGTTCACCAGTAGAGATATGTTGTAAGTTATCTATCCTTATGGCTTTGAGCAGTTCTCTACCTTTTGAGGTTATTATTCTTGAACCCCACATTAAATGTTTTGCATTATAATCTCCTCCTGCTATAAATCTATTACCTAGCGTACGGAAGAATTCTTGAAATTGTTCTGCCTTGTTGTTATGTTTGGGTGGGCAATAAATCGCAGAAATTGTTAATGGTCCATGGGCTTCCTCTATGGTTATACTGGTGGCTTGCAGGTAGTCTTTGCGGAATTTTTCTTTTTCGAAATGCTTTATATCATCTCGAATTATTATGGCTGTACCTCCATGTGCTTTATCATCAGGGTGATTTGTATGATAAAGCTTATATTTAGGAACTTTCAAATAATTTTTGTCCGTAAAGTGTGTTTCGGAAACCATCATAACGTCAATATTTTGTTCAATTACGAACATTTTTAGTTCCCTGGCATGTTGTTGGAGCCCATTGGCATTCCAGACGGCGATTTTGTAGCTATTGGTTTCAGGCATTAGGCAAGTTTGCTTACGACGGTTGTGAGTAGACCAAGCATCGTACTCATTTGATCCATTAGTTTGGCCATCATATTTTCTAATCTTGAGATGTTGCTAGTTTCAGTAGGTTGAGATATTGTCTCTCGTTTTTGTGCTGAACCATTTTCAACTATTTGGGCATAAGTTATGTCTGATTGACTTGTTCTGGTGGGTAGTGGTAGATTGGTAGTAGTGGATTGTTTTTGTTGATGCCTTTTTTCCCTTAAGGCAGGATAGAGTTTCTGCTGTAGTTGCTTGTGAACTGCGCAACCCTTGTAGTTCGCTGGATGATTTCCGTTACAGTTGACACATTTCACTTTTTCATCGCGAACTTTACGAGTACAATCTCCTGTCTTATGTTCTCCTGCACATTTTACGCATCTATATGATTTGCGACAGTAAGTCTTTGTGTGCCCGTGCGCTTGACACCTTGTGCATTGTGGTATAATTCTTTTTATATGTGGTGGTTCGCATTTAATAATATTATTTTCCAATTTGGTGATTTCATACACCGCCTTATTGTTTCCATTAGGTTTTATGTCTATATAAAACATAGGCAGAGGTTTTTTTGTCGTGTGATGTCGTATATTGTGAATATTTACGACCTCGTGGCCTTTTTCAGCTAGTGCTACCTTGATGGTGTTAAAGTCCGTCCCGTGATGTAATCCTTTTAATACGAATTTAAATGTTCTCTCGGATTTTGGCCTGAATGTATGGTATTGGGTGTTTCTTTCATCTAATTCTTTTATAAGAACTTTAAAGTGATCCGCTTCGAATAATTGGATTTTAATTGTTTCATAGCTCACTGTTTTAATTGTGTAGTTCGTAGTAATGGTTTTTAATAAATCATGGATGTTTTTTATTATTCCTACCTTATAGACTGTTATTGGTGGTGGTTTGGGAACAACTTTTTCAGGGCTTGGTTGTATGTTCTCTTCAATTTCTTCCGACAGGTTGCTAAAACTGTTTTTTGTCTCTATCGGTTTCTGCAACCAATAGTCACTGATTCTTGTTTGTTTCCTCGAGATTTCTTCTTCTGGACTTCTCAATCGTTTTTTGTTAACGACTGTAGTCCATTCTGATGGTGGAGTTTGCGTTATTGCTGTTTGTTCTAATCTTATATCAAAGTGTGCAGGTGATTTGGTTGAATCGCTATTGTTTGCCATTTTTTAATTTTTAATATTTTATTTAATTTACTTCCAGAGGATAAAAAAAATAAAATAAGTACATTGTTTATTTCACGCACTTCATTTTTCACTTACGTTATTTTAGCACTAGTTTTTTACTATAAATACTATAAATGAATTTCAAAAGGACTGTTGTAAAATAAGATGAAATTATTTTAAACACTAATAAAAATGAGATGCAGTCCTTTTGTCTGGTCACGTAAACACGTATTCACTACACTTTAGGTCCACTGAGAGACGGATAGCCGCATCTGTTATGCGTTTTTAACACTCAATTAAATAACCGTAATAAAATACTGGGTTTTTTTAAAGAAAGGTATCTTTTTATAGCTTGGACCGTATTGAAAATACGTCTTCACCCTACGAAGGTTGGAACTGAACTGAAGCATATTTAAAAGCATGAAAATATTTTGTAAGCTCTTTGAACATTTTTTAGACTTCGACACTAAAATAAATAACATAATAGTTTTCCTAGTAATATGAATGCATATAAAATTGTAGCAACATTATTTTTTGATAAAATGCATAGTTAGATGTCATCTTCGATATACAAAACACGTCATAAAGTCTAATCGGTTTACACTTACTACTGAATACCCTCGGGAATATCTAAACTTCGAGCAATATAGTCCTTAGTCGTATCCCACGATTCAACATCGGACTCGGTGAGGACCATCTTACAAGGCATCTCTTCAGTTTTACCATTGGCCATTACAAAGAGTATAGTTCTGAGACCGCGCGAAGCATAACCAGCATTCGATGGGCTCTGTTCGAGATAATATTTATGGCTTTGATGGTTCTCCACGGTCTTCTCAGCGGGTGATTTATATCTATAGATTGTTAAACACTATGTAAATAAATACAAATAAATATTCGACATATACATGAGTTTACGGCTCACATTCAAAATGCTTTGCCTGTAGTAATTTTCATTTTTATATTTATGGAATAATTTTACAATATATAAGAAAGATAGTTACATTTTGAGGGATCGAAATATACGTAGCCTCGAAATCTAGCTGTATTTGTTTAGTTGTCTTCGTTAAATTATATATCGAGCTACAAGACGCCAAATTACAATTAACGGGAACCCAATAACTCCATAAGAAAATTAGTAACAAAAATAGAAGTAGAAGTTTAGCAAAATTATTCTACAGTAAAATTATAATATATAGTAAAAGCCATTAAAAAACTATATGAAAACACTTTTTCATATATATGTCATATTTATATTGACATGTTCCTCCATGACATTTACATTGATTTCCATTTATGACGGCCTATACCAAAAAATGAGAGTTTTCGGTGATACATTGTGACTGACCATGCGTTGTGGATTTAGGATGACAATCCCTAGCACAAAAGTTGTGGGTTAGTGGAGAAGGCCTTATTTGTCGACATCGAAGCGATATATTCATGGCCATAACATATTGCGCTATATATGGTGCTCTATATATGATGGAACTGGTAAGGTATATCATATTATGCGCTTCAGAAACCGAATTACACTGTTAATACTATTGAACAAATTAAGCGACGAACCTGAAAAAGGAACAAAATGAATAACAATAGTGATTAATAGATGTAAGATGGTGTAACAGATGTAAAGACCGTCTTTCATGGTATGAATCATTATGAATGGACATACTGTTGCAGTTCAAATGGAAAGTTCTACCACACCTAGGATTCTCATCAGACAGATATAGTCTACTCAAAGTTTTTTTAGTAATGCGTCATGGATATTTGTGACGTCGAAACATTGCACTGTTGTAGCATCATCTCTGAGTTTTAGTTCGGTTTGGTTTTGACATACAACAACATTATAATCTAAATAAAATAATTGAATAAAAATGCTATCAAATGTAATTTATTTTAACATTATTGAATTTTGAGTATTTTGAGACTTCGAGAGAATTTTGCATACTTCTGACAAAGGGATAGTGGCCGATTTTCAGACCTACGCAAAATTATTCGAAAAATTAGTTATTATTACTACAGATTATAGACCGACAAAGGTTACTTTAGGGCATTGATTTTTTTGATGAATTTTATAAATTAACTCCGTGATATTCCGAAAATTCCGAAAACAACAGATAGTCAGTCAGGGTTACAAATTGATTGCGGCTTTAATAAAATATTTTGAAAAGGAGCGAGGTAATGGAGGCCCCCTTTTGTCTATAATTTCCGTTAAAGAGGTAATTATTGATGATATTGAATAATATATGTCCCTACAATTTTATAGAAAATGGTTTTTAGCGGGTTGCTGCCACACTAAATATTAGTGGGTACTGTAAATAATATCGCTTTCAAAATTAAGAATGATACGTTAGATTCACCCAAGAAAACCCGTCTAAATATAAAGTGGGTGACGAATCTTGACCATCTTAATATTGGCTCTATTTGAGACCAAATATACGAAATGTATAAGAGCAGTAAGTACACAATCTATTTTATCGATATAAACATAATTTAATAAAATTATTTTAGAGTGTCTAAAAAGTGAACATAAAAGAGTTAGAGACATGCAGCTTTTTGAGGGATGTAAGACATCGTTTCATACACTCTCAGGGCATAGGGTTTAAATGGTGTAAAAATAATCCTCGGAGAGGCTTAATGGAACTTCCAAATATTGCTTTAAAATAATTAAATTTTTAAAGGCATAAAATAAGGCCAAAGAAGATAAACTATTTGCATTTGTGTATCTTGGTGAAACTTGAATATTTCAAAATGGTTCACTGGGGCAACTCTTGGCAAGACTGTAACAAAAAAAGTGTAAAGACAACAAAAATTGATAGAAATAGTAAACGTTACAATAGCATTCGATTAGGTTTTGTTGGTCGTTATAGTTATTAATACTTAGTTCCAGATATATTGCTGGTCGTGAAGGCTATTGCATCAAAAACTGTTTGGATATGTGGAAGGAAGCATTGTCATCCATAATATCTTCGGTTTGGATGAACTCGATAAGACATACAAAGGAAGAAATTGATAAATGGTGGGACTTTGAACATGTTTTAGACAGGTTAGGAATTAACAGTTTAGTAATTGAATTGGACATGAGTTGGAAAGTGAAAGTGACTGAAGGAAGCTTTCAGGATATGTGATAATGTTGTGTAATGCTGGAAGTTCCTGATACAGAGTGATGAGAGTGGAATCAACTAAAGGTATTTACATAATTAATACAATGTTACTGTAGAAAATGGTATTGTAGGTCGTGAAATGAGGAGAGAAAGAATACTGACGGCTTTGTAGATAGGGTAAGTGCATTGGACAGAATTCAATGATTAATTTTATGAAGAATGATATACACAGATAGTACCAGAAGAAATAAAATATACAGTAATACCAAGATGAATTGACAAGTAAACATAACATCGAAGGAAACAAGAACTAAACGTAAAAAGGTAAATATGCTCTTGAATGAAAGTAAAATACGTTTCTCAGATATACAATTGTTAATTAGGTGGATTATGCTTCCAGGGGATACCACTACATAAAAAACGCGCACTTAGGCGCTTGAAATTGAACTAAAACTCAGAGTTGATCATTGGCAACATTGTAATGTTTCGACGTCACAAATATCCATGAACCGTTACTAAAAAAATTTTGAAGAATAGACTATTGATAAGCTCGTACAAGGTCTAAAAATTTTGAAAAATTATTAAAGTATGGCCATTCTTCGCACATGGTATCACCACATCGCCAGAAAAATGGCGGAGAGCTGTAGAAAACGATGTAATATATTTTGATTAATTTATATTGTGTCAATTTTTCGCAACGAGTAGCTTTATGATGTGAAAATATTATTAGAATAAATGCAAGAACCTGGTACATCTACAAAAATTTCGAGTTCTATTACTATAAATGATATATTTTGGTCTAATATAACACACAGGGACATAAAACACACTAATACCAGTACTTAATATATGATATATTTTGTCTTTTTACCAGTTTATCATTTGTACTAATATTAAGGATTTATAACGTTATGGTTAATGATATAGCACAGCGGTGCTTTTTTAATATAAAGCTGGCTTCAAAATTAGGTCTTGGGTCCAATTACTGACCCTCCTCCTTTGTCAATGTCATTCCCATTCCTAAGAGACCGTTTAGTTGCCTCAAGATTTTCTACCAAGAAAGTTATTGTTATTCACAATAATACAACTGAGATCATGTTTAATTGGTATCGTTTCGTATAATTGGTTGAATAGTAACGATAAATTGCTTTTTTTTGTCATATTCAAAATTGTTGCTGTCATTTTTCCTTTATTAACTAAGTTTATGATAGTTGCAAATAATATTTATAATACATTTTATGTAAAATCGAAAACCATTTAGTGGAAAGTGCATTTTTAAATATATGGCCTTCTAAACTAATTATTAGGTTTAATAATTTTTATTTCGTTCGGTTTATTACATACGATTTGAGGCTTATTGTTTATTATTTATAGAGTAGAGACGGATTATTGGATTAGATTGTTTAACAGTTCTTTCCATTGACATTTCATGTTTACACTAACTCATGTCACTGATTATAATACATGCAACCACAAAATAAATTTTTAGTAGGTTAAATTGAATGAAAATATTTAGTTATAAATATAAATTAAAATTAATTTCATGTAAAAATTAATAAAAATGAAATTTGAAAATGCATCGAACACAGTAATATAAAAAACATATAAATATAAAACTTATTAATGTTATCATTGTTCTTATCAATATATTCGTATAATATAATATAAGTAATATTCGTAAGTTATATATTTTATCTAATATGGCCCTGACTCTATGGCCATACGGCTTAAAAATATCTCTATGGTAAACAAGTAAGACTGGTTCGGCTCTTTCTAAGAGTTATGAAGCCTCAGTAACGGTTTGTATCTAAACACTTTCACATATCATATCTGGCATAATCGGTAGGATTCCAGGAATACTATAAAACTCTTTTCTTTTGAATTCATTGAATTAACTGGATGCAAATTAATAATCAAGAAAATATGATAGGTTAACGTCGGATTGGCAATCGTTCGGTGTGAAATTTGGGAAAAATTATCGCAGCTGAAGCTCTAAGGTCTCGAAAGGTGGATATAAGGCACTCAACGACTCCTAACTATAAACTATTACAAATAAGAAACATTCAATCTTTGAAAAACACCCCAGTCCGTTGATTAGCGGCTCATGCAGCTTTTCAAGTGTATTGCTACCAAAAACGAATTGGTGTAGCTGAATTTTCTAGCCGCAAAATTTTAGAATATATAGTCATATAAATTTTAAATATCATTCCTTAGAGGTGTACCATGGAAATGTAGAAATAAACAATACTGCTTTGAACATCTTAAAAGGCAAGCTGTGTAAGGAAAAAGATATAATGGATGATCAAGAACAACTTTTATAACAACCATAAGCTGTTCAGAAGGAATAACAACCACAAAATTCTTGTGACAGTTTCTTTAATAGGAAGGAGTTATATAACACTGCTCTGAATATTCGACCAACTAGTTACTTTAAAACTATCTGAATGATAAATATGTGACATGAGTTGCTCTGTTTTCTAATAGATAAGAACCCTCAGTGTCGCTTTGTATCACCATTTAACAAGTCGTCTCTTATATAATAGATTTTTTCAGAGTATTTATAGCTTTATATTCTAAACTCTTTTATATGTTATAACTCACATTGAAATTTCGACATTAAATTATATGATTAATTTAAATTAAAAGTTTTTGGGCGCTATTTTCTTCCAAATAATCGAAAAATATATACAAATAATAGATATAAATTATTTTTCGTAGAATTACATTGTATATTACATTTTATTTATATATTACGAATTATATTACATTTTATTTATATATTACGAATTAATATTACAATTTTTATACAACTTGTAGATTTTTACTTGAAATGTGAAAAGTGTATTTTAAAACAAAAAGTGGATTTCTGTTTACGTCACATATTTCAAAAATTATAAAATCTAATGCAATCCGAGATAAATATCCTATTCGTTGAACTCAAAATACGCATATTCAAGAAAATTTTAAATTCAGGCCTTCAGCTAACCATTTGCACATCCACATCTAATACCGATTACGCCATCTCATGTACAACTTTACGTTGAGTATACAGGGGATGGACAAAATAATACCTTTATAGTTAATAATCATATTATAGTATATATTACCCAATTTACATGCCAAGACTTGTAGACAATATTTAACTATATTATGCCCTTTATTTTGCGACACTTAATGTATTGCGATCCGTGAAATATGTGATCTCGCAGATGTTAAACATTTTTCACTAATGACAATATAGATACCTCATGGCAAAACATCATTGTCGAAAAGGAACAGTATACCAAGACCAAAGTTAAAAGACAGAGATCGACGAATATTAAAAAGGGTTGCTGTCAGAGAGCATAAAATTACCGCGGCAAAAGTGACAGAAGAATTCAACATTCGCCTGGGTAACCACACCACACCAGCTTATGATTATTTCGGACCCAGAACATTCTTTAGAGTTTACCGATTTCGTAGTTTTCTTAGTTTTCTTGTCTTGTTGTTCGGGTGCATGCATTTACTGGATTGAATCAGGATAGCGGTAGTTAACACCAATTATAGATCGATGGCGTTTACTAATATCTGGGTAAGCTAACTCGGGAACGATATGCACACCATCTTAATTATCAATCGGTATACAGTTGCAAATTGCTCAACATGATATTACGGTAGTAGACAGTACATGCCAGGATATCTAAAGTAAATATATACCGGTAAAAACTCCAAACAAGTGCTGTATTTTCATTTCTTATTTTCATTGCAATGCAGAAAACTGTCCATAGATTTCCACCGATGATATTGCCATTATATGAATTATTACTCCAGAATTATTACTTTCAATTTTAACTTTCTTACGAAGTGTTTATATTCTACCACATTTTAAGGTAATCATAGTTAGTTTGACTGGAATACTTACTCACTTCAATACTATAAGAGATTTGGTAATATTTATATGTATTACGCTGGACTGGGTCAATTGTTAACGTGGGCTCCGAAGAACTGTTCTCGGCATTAAGCCGACATGCTGACCAGTGACCAGTGACCTATTTAGAATACCATCCCAAAAGACAACCAGTATAACCCAGTCTGGTTACTGGCATAACTGAGATGGCTATTCCTTGCCGTATTTCCCGCTATTGCTTCTAAAGATATTTACAATTACAATCACAAACATAACGTATAATAGGTCAATTGAAAAGTCCACGACCTACTATAGCAAGACATTTTTTTTTTGGAAAAACTATTTTTTATTCAACATAATCCCTTTTCAAGGGTGATGCACTAATTATAGCGACCCTCCAACTTTTCGATACCATTTTTGTAGTACGATTTGTCCTTTGCTTCAAAATAGGCCTCAGTTTCGGCGATCACCTCTTCATTCGACAAACGTTTCTTCCCAGCGAACATTCTTTTAGATCTGAGAATCGTCCTTTTTCTTAAAATGCAGCCGTTTTTGGGCGATTTCGTACTTCAAACGGTCTAATAACGCTATTTACTATTCACTGTTGATGGTCGTTCCTTTCTCAAGTTAGTAAATGAAAATTATTCCATGCGCATCCCAAAATACAGGTGCCAAAATTATGCCAGGCGACTGTTGCATTTTCCCACGCTTTGGAGCGGGTTCACCGTATGCAGTCCACTCGGATGACTGTCGATTGGACTTCGGTGTTAAATTATGTAGTCATGATTCATCCATTGTCACATATCGACGCAAAAGCTCGGGTTTATTAGGTTTGATGATCTTCAAACACTGCTCCGAATCATCCACTCGTCCTTGTTTTTCATCAAAAGTGAGCTCGCGCACCCACTTTGCAAAGGGCTCTGATATGGCAAATGATATGATGTACACGTTCAGTTGATATCTGAGTGTCCGCTATTTCATTCAATTTCCATTTACGATCATTCAAAATCATTTTGTGGATTTTTTAAATATATTCGTCGGTAACAACCTCTTTTGCGGTTTGGAAAACGTTAGAAGAACCATCGGGTCGCCTTGACCGCTCCGCCAACTGAGCCCGGCTTTTAGTAATTTTATTTCAATTAAAATTACACCGTACAGTCACTATACCAGGATAGATTCTGGGCAAATTTATGTTATTTGCCTTAATAAATTCCAGTTAGGTTTTTCGTTCGTATCTTTTGCTTTCATTAGTAGCATAAAACCAATCTTTTTAACAGATAAATATAAGATACATAATTTAAGCAGAGGCAAAGCGCTTTAAAAAGTTCAAACGTAGGAATTGGTAAGCTACTGTCAGGATATATCAAGCGAGGTCAAAGTTCTGGTAGCGCTTCTGACTGTTGTTTGAATCAATATGACGAATGTTGAAACTTTGTCTTACATTATATATATTATATAATAATAAGTTATTATAAATCAATATACTCACGACTCTTCTATTTTGTGAGTCGTCTAGCCTCCTACTACCTACGGAAGTTTCTGGAAGTTTATTGATTGCGGAGGTTTCTTTTGTAAATTTTTCGATAATTCTAATTGAAACTCATAGTTTCATTTATTTACACCTAAAAGTGCTTCCAAATTGTCGTAGCTTGCAGTTTTAGACTGCCTGAGTTTGATATCCTAGACAGTGGCCAAAATGAAGTCCTAGGTTCGTATCTATATAAAGCCACAGGTCTTTTTTGATTAGTAATCTGTTTTCAAAACAAAAGAAAGTTTGAGACGGCAAATTATCATTTGGGTTACTTATGGAATAAAATGTAACCTCCAAAATTTCAGAATTTTGGGTGTTACCTGATTTTCATTGGGATTCGAAGGGTATTTGCTTGAGCAATTGAAAGCGTAGAATGAATGCAGCCTATATATAATATAAGATTATCAGTGTTTCATCCCCTGCGCTATCAGTCATAAGATATGTACAGGTGCCAATGAGAACACTTTTGAACTCCATACCGGATGAGTCTGCCATTAGAAGAACAACCACAAGGCTAAAGCGTTAAAGTTTAATTTAGATTGATCGACCTTCCAGGAATGTATATATCAGATCTGCAAGATCATGTGGAGTATGAAGTTGATGACACTACTTCTTGCCAAATGTTTAAATGAGGCCCATGAAGGAAAATCACCATCATTCCTCTTGAATGACGCTTTTAATTTTCGCAGCTTCAACAAGAGCGTAGAGAACTATCGCCTCAAGGAATTTTGGTAATTAGCGTAGAATACCGACTGGGTTCTAATGGGAAATAGTGATTTGTGTCCGTTTTTCAGAAGTCATAATTATAACTAATTCTCAGCAGATTTACATTAAAATAAAAAGCTAAGGAAGTACAGTGAAATGAATACGTTATAACAGTATATTTCTTATGCTTATGTAATATATTCAGTAGTTGAACAAAGAGTTATATTTAACAAATATATGTTTAATTAGTTCATAAGGATGAGTTATATTTAATGACTAATTCACGAACACGTAATTAGTGATTACAAATTCGTTGAAAATTATTACATATTATTATTACTCGATTTAAATTTAACGGAATATAATTTTGCTTCATTAAACAAATTCAATTATTAATTAGATTAATCATAAATCGAAGTTAGCAGTGCGATGTTTATTTTGTGACATAGCTATTGTATGATGTATTAGTGAATAATGAGAAAAGTAGTTCCAGGAATATATCAGTCGCGCGATATTAGGGAGATTACTGATTAACGTGATTGTCAGAATATTCATGTGTCAATTTGTTCTTGACGATGCTCTACATTACGTTGTATTTACTCAAATTTCCTTGTATAGTTTGTGTGGAATGGTTTGTCACGTGTTGGTGTAATTCGGTGCTGCTGTAATACGCTTTCGGTGGATGTAAACACTGAAGCCCTAGCTTCTAGTCAAAACCAATAGTTTAGATTAATTCACAAAAAGTCAGTTCGCCTTTCGTGGATTTTTACCGGGAACTGCGATATTTATTCCAGAAATCCACAGACAAGGATCGTTATTCAAATAACGGGTTAGTCCTAATTTTAATAATTTATACCTAGGGGACTTCAGTTCACCTTTGATGCTAGTACAGCTTGAACCGTCGATACTGTTATCTGAATTTCTCTTAATTACGTCAAGGAATGCTTTGAAAAAACCTTCAAAATAATTAACAATATTGTGTCCACCTGTCTTCTTTTCCTATTTAACTAGCTGTTTTTATTATTAGTAAATTCAGGAATGTTTCTGATAAACGACCGAATTCAAAAAAATGCGCGAGTTTAAAATCAAACAATCTTAATCTACTTTAAAATTAATTGGTTTGGCACTGCCGCTTCAATCCTACTCTAATATATACGAAACCCTTATTTCTAACAGCTGGCCATCATATCTCAAGCCTGCCATAAATACACCGCTATTTTTGACAAGCTAACCCGTATCAACCCCGCTATACGACATAAATAGGGCTTATGCCGAATTTTTCTATACAAAGGTATGAAGATTTACACGTTTTAATTAACATTACAAGAATGCAGGATTACAGGAATAAACCAAGAAACTAAGGGGTTGCGAGAGAAAGACTTATTATGAAAACTAACAATTATTTTATTCTTAAAAATAACTAGACCAAGTAAGTCTAAGTAATAATTCAATAGTAATTTTATTAAAAAAATGTATACTAGACTCTAATTCCTATCATTATTTATTATCAGTTGCCTATATACCTAAAATCGGGTTAGGTTCCACTATTTGGAACTCGAGAACGTCTGAACCAATTTTATAATATTTGATTTGTTAGATTCGTTTCTGCCTTGATTAGCAAAATAACCACCGAAATATAGAAAATATGAACGGAAAAATCTGAAATAATCTTGGGCAATTGACAGCTAACGTCATGCACATTTTTAGCTTATTGGTAATAATTAATATGCACGACAAGAACTTAATTCTTGAAACGCATACGATGTTGTCAGTAACTGTAAGTTATACTTTAACAATAAAATATAACTAGAATAAATTATCTTGAATTTCCCAATTAACTTAATATTTTCATCTATTTATCTATCAGCCAAATACCTCTCCGCACAATTGCAAACCAACGGCAATGACCATTTTACTATCAAAGTATCGAGTGAATTGATTTCATTTCTTCCGAATATTTGCAATTTCGTGTCATCTAAAATCGAGTTCATCAAGAAGTATTTCCGTATATCATGTCCATCCACATAAATGATAAATGGCTGAGTTGCTGAGTGAGTGAGCTATTTTGGCAACCAGGAAGAAAGATGTGAATGTGTCGTAATTCAAAGGTATTGATTATGCAACTAACCAAGATGGACTCAGCAAATATATAACAGAATTTTTATACTCTTTGGACATGCTTGGCTTATCACCGCAAAACGTACAATTGTAGTGTGGTTAGGTAACCATCATGCTTCGAGATCTAAACCAACTAAAACTATGCAATATTCCTTGGTCCGGCTCAAAGGACCAAACATTTTAGTATATTTTGTTCTTCTGCGAATATTGGAGAGCCTCTTCGATAACTCACTAGTTTCCTTGTAACTAACTGCCTTGAAGCCCTTTTATTTGTTTATCAATGCTAGCGATTCACAAACTGACATTACTAACTTCAATTTGCCTTGAGTGTTCACAGCTGATGATTTCAGATCGGACTATAAATTAATTATCAGCGACTTGGAGTACATTAAAGCACTCGCTGCACTATAGTCATTGGTTAAAATATTTGCTATGAAGTGAATCAAAATGATGGTTTTGTGTAGATCTTTCTAATTCGACCTATTGTATGCGAATATTTCATACCATGTTGTCTGGCTAAATAATAACGTGGCGGGCATGCACTCAAAATATTACAAATGCACACAGTAAGTATGCATATATCCTCCGAAGTTTATTCTATGAAATAACAATACTCAAAGATGAGTATGTTTCCATTCGGAGAATTCCGCTTATCATAAACGATATTCGTTTTGAGTTTGAACGAATTCATTTTACATAACTATTAACAAGTCGCAATCCTTGAGTATTTGTGGTATGAATCTAAAAAAATCATGTTTTTCTCATGGTCAATTTTATGTAGCATGACCAGGTGTTGTCACACCATCTATTTATTTTTGCGTTTGATAAGAAAAGTAAAAATGTCGAATATAACAAGGTGCGTCACTTAAAAGTATTATTCCGATTAGCAACCCATACAGCACAATACATAGCTTCAATAAATCTAAAGCCTTGCTGACGCGCCATTGTAGTAATTAATAGTTGTACATTGTTGACATTTTTTTTCTTTAGTGGATTGCTTTAATAAAATCCTAAATTAAATGTAAGAAAATAGTAATACGATAATCATTGATTGTGTAATAATCATCATTGAGTAAGCTTTTTAATTATATATTTACAAAATATATAAAGTAAGATTTTCGACGCTCCAATACAGAAAAAAATTAATTCTCGCAATGCAGACATTTGTTGCCAAGAGCCACAACATTTTAATTCATACCGTACTTTGAGATATAAATGTATAACAACTTTTTACATGAAGACATTTTACAAATTCTATTAATATATCATGTTATTGATCGAGAAAAAATCAAGTATTTTAGGATACTGAAAAATAGTAAATTAGTATCTTGCAGCGTAATTGCATCAAATAATAAAATAACAAGTTGTTTGTGTCTCATAAAGTTAACAACAAACCAGCCAATTTATTTTTATCGATACAGCAGTTGACAAGCAATGTGGTAAAAAACTGCGTCACCCCTCTGGAGGTTTACAGATTTGGTATCTAGGTCACTCCAAGCTCAATTACTGTCTATATTATTTTTCGTTACCGTCCTAGTAAAAGCATTTACTTCCAGACACATCAGTTCATAAGTAGACCATTATCTCGGATACAAATAGACGAGAGGTTTGAGTTCCCAAGACCGTGGCGTGTTTTACGATAATTATACAGGAAAAATGCGACGAGGGCCTTAATGTAATTGAACTAGCGTGATCTATATTCAGCGTGTCGAAGATGGCCATCGCTAATTTGTGATAGTACATTTACCGGAAAATCAAAAGTGGCTGATACATTAATTGTAGTTTACTTTACAAGAAAGAATATATCTTGGTGTTTTGTCTTCATGCTTTGATTATAACGCTGAAATAACGACGCCTTAATATCTACCAGGTGCGTTGGTAATTACTTTCTATTATTAACTTTTTTGTAAAAGATAGCAAGTATGATTTGATACATATGGTCTAACCAAAGTAGCATTGAATTCATGTCATCAAGATGTATAATAAATAGCCTATTGTAATTTGTAAATTCTTTTTAATACCAGAAAATATTTTTTTCTCATTTTATTTTAGTTAAAAAGAGATACAAGGCTGTCACATACGTTCGACCATGTAACCGAATTAGTCTGCAAAAGTCGCACGGTTGTCAAATATCAGTCAAATTCTACAAAACATTAGCGATAAGGGGTTACAAACCTTGTTTTGACGCTTCGTTTGTTTTGAAAAATTTTAAATCGCTGCTTGATTAGTAAACACTCTGGTTAAAAAAATTCTGTGGCCAAATAAATAGTCAGAAACAGATTACATCTCTAATTAATAGCTTCGAATAGAAACAAGGTAATGGTGGCTCGTTCTTACCAAGAAAAGAAAAATAATATAATTTAGGATTCACCGAAAAGGCAGAGCCTACACACCTTCATGTTAGTTTTATTCAAGATTAAGAAAG
Organism: Rhynchophorus ferrugineus; assembly: GCF_030347505.1. NCBI lineage: Eukaryota > Metazoa > Arthropoda > Insecta > Coleoptera > Curculionidae > Rhynchophorus > Rhynchophorus ferrugineus. The sequence continues at coordinate 20,817,246 of NW_027472585.1, read as the reverse complement.
GTATAAAATCGGTGAGCAGTTTTTTTAATATAAACATAACTTAATACAGTTATTTCAGAAATAACCCATAGAAAACTTTGGGATATGCAGCTCCTTGAGGGATATATGTCAACACTGTTGCAGTCTTTATTGATGCACTTGTTGGGATCTTCTTCACTAGTGTACTATGATATGGTGCATTGTCCATAACAATACCTGATGGTTTCTCCAGGTTTTTTTAAAGCTGGTCTTCAAGCCACAGCAAAAACAAGTTACGGTTCATTTCGCTATGGTAGTCACCCTTGGACTTAGAGGAAAACATTAATGCTGAACCAGGAATTAAACCAATTCTGTTTCCAGCATGAAGATTTATATGTTTGCAATGAATTATTAATAAATATTATGACTAGCAAAACCTAATCGATAGTTATTCCAATGTTTACCTTCTTCCATCTACTTTTGTTGCCTTTGCGCTATATTTATTATCTTGCCATAAGTGATCCAATGTATCATTCTGAAAGATCCATGTCTCATCTAAATATACAAAATTATATAATAATTCATCCTTGACTTTGTTGTACGTTTTTGAAATTTGCATTCTTTTAAAAGCACAGTCAAGGGATGTTCTACATCCCTCAAATAGCTGCATATCCTTCAACTTTTTATGGATGGATTTTATCAAGGATCTAGACTACCAATTTTCTCTGAAAAAATTGTATTAAATTATGTTTCGATTCAAATAACTACTTACTGTCTTCATACATTTCGTATATTTGATCTCTAATACAGCTAACATCAAGTTGATATTGATTCTTCACCTGTCTTCCTGGCATAAAGATGTTTTCTTTTTTCAAAATATTTTCAATACAAATCGCGGCGAATTGAAATGTATTAAAACGAAACGTTAAAATAACGTTTGCGGGTTTATAACAATTAATTATAATTTTTTATAATTTTGCAGACGTTTGACCAACGGACAACTTTTGATGGGTCATTCGATTACATGTTCGAACTTATCAAACGGCATGCTATCTCTTTTTCTCAAATAGAATAAAATGAGAATGAAAATATTGTCTGAGTTTTTGATGATGATGATGATATTGTTTGAATATACAACGTTCGAGAGGCACATATTGATGACGTGCGTCACTACTGTTTCGAACAGACCAAGGTTAAGGTTACCACGAAAATGTCACTCTCATAGATATACGCCAGTTGCGAGTTTATTTTTTTTAGACTTTCTGGATTTTTCTGCGAATACTTAGTAGCTTAAATAATTACGATTACAAAATCATATAATTACAAATTTCGACCACAAGAAGAACACTCGTTTTTATTAATATTCTTGGGATATTATTTCATAAAAAATAAATTAAAATTAAATAAAATAAATCACTTAGTAAAAAGTCCCTTATCTGTCCATACCACTCAAAAACCGACTTTATATTTACGATCATGTTACAATTAACATTATGGATATTACAAAATATGGATCGTTAAAGGGGAAGGGCGGGGAAATCGTCTGATAAAGTACTATATCAATGCCGTTTATTCCAAATGTCGAAGCGGGATTATAAACAGAGTTATGACCTGTTCTTATTAGGCAAACTTTCGAAACTCCGGGACGTTTCGTTTAATGCCATCCAGTAATATCATTATTTATAGGAGAATAAAAATACGGGTCACGAGGGGGGCGCCCGGCTCGAACCTGGGCGATTTTTATCCGCCAGATGGCGTTCGTGCCGGTGAAATATCGCGTTTTATTAATTTGAGAAAAAGTTTTGAGTGTTTACTCTTACGCGTTCCTCGCTTCTTTGAGTCTCTCGTTACCGGTGGCTATGTATTTTTCATTTTGCAGCAGTTGTTCGAAGGACGTGACGATTTCCTTGGAGTTTAAGTGTACCAGGTGTCTGATTGCTCCAATGGAGGGCTTTAACGTGTCTGTTATCATGCTCAATACGCCATTCCAGGTACTGAAAGATTTAAGAGAGCTCGTTTTAGGTGCATTTGTATATGTAAATTCCAATTAGAGTTTGTTTTATTGTATTCCCAATTTTGCTTTGTTTAAAGAACAATTTTCTCTTGAAATTTATAGGAATAGTTATTGCACGCTAGGCAACGTGGTATAGTACCGGAGATAATTGGGATGATTGCCTAAGAGAATGTAATAATACTACATTATATCAAATATATAATAGACTAGGTAGCTGTAATAAAAATCACACAACTCTTTATTTATAATAATAATATACTATAGAAAGATTATTAATTATAACTGTATTTTAAAATTAAAAGGGGGAAAACTAAAATTTAACCAAAAAAAAAATACAAAATTTTAAATTCCGTGATGTTAAGTCAAACACTTATCAGAAGTGCTACGAAATATTAGCGTCACTTATTGTTTCCTAACCATAATTTTCGCATTCCAACATATGAACTTTTAACAGGGGATACAATTACATAAAATACGCGCCTAGGACTCTAACTCATAGGTAGTATGGGAAAGAGTTAAATGTAAATATAATAAAACACAATCCCAATATACTTACTAATATAACTGTGTTCTCAATTGTAGTTTAAGTCCATCGATAACAGATGCATTAGATTTACCATAATTTTATAATAAATTATATTTTTAAATTATTTCATATACATTAGAATTTCGTTGAATGTCAAAGAGAAACTGAACAAAAACTTAGATCCCGTATGTATAAATCTTCTATAGCCAGACTATAAGACACCTGTTAAATTAAAGGTAACAGAAATGTATCTGAAATTTCATTAATATAACCTGAGAATATAACAAACTTCAACTAAAATATAACACATTGAAAATAAAATTGACAATAACAACATTTCAAACTATACGATTAGAAACGGACCTTATTGCTGCGGTTACCACGAAAACGTTACTCTTACAGTTAGTTCATGCATATATTTCAGCGATTCATTTTTACTGATTTAAGTATTTCTTAAAAATTTATTATTTCTATATAAATTTTCAATGGGAATATTTTGTTCTATATTAAGATTTAAATTTGCATTAAAATTCTCACTGTATGATAGAACGTGGCATTCATTATTCATTCATTTTTGACATTTATTATAAACTCTAAAAGTGTATAAGTGATATATTTTTTAAAGAAAATCTCGATATATCTATAAAATCGGAAAAATATATAATAAAGATTTGGTTCAGTGAGTTTTTCCTTTAGTCGACACGTTAGTATATTTTATAATATGGTTTTTTGATAACATTATGTGGATATATCAATATTTTTACCGCTTCAGAAAACCCTATAACGTCCGTCATTGAATAATAACATAATTCGCTTTGATTGACATTCAACTTGTTAAGTCAGATTATTGAATTTGATTGCTATATTTGTGACATAAATTATAAATATTGATCCAAATATAAAGAAAATTGCATTTTTATAAACCTATTCATCCGATCTCAGTAGAAAAATAGAATATTTTAGTGACAGTCTGTTACATAATATAATAATAGTTGAACAATATAATTATAGTTCAACATGATGAATAATATTGTCTGTAGCAGTATACGTTCTCACTTTTACTTTTGTTAAAAGCATATTACCTGAAATTAATTCGTTTCCAATTTATTTAGTGTCGTATACAGTGAATTAAACATATTTTTTTCGTCTTAAACCATTCACTTGACTTAAACCATACCATTAAGAACAATCAGATTATTGAACTGAAGTCATTTCAGAAAAGTGCTTAAACGCTATCAGACATAAGCTAGTATAATCTGTAAATATCCGTGCTTTGAAAAAGCAAGTTACAAGCATCGCAGTTCAGGATGTTAGGCCTCCTAAGGCTGATTGTAATAGCCCAGTTCCTCAACCGTAGTCTATTGAAATTTGGTGTTATCAAAACTTGGCAAATTATTCCATATAAGGTACACCATGAGCATCTTGGTAAAAACGGTGTTATACTATGATCAAAGACAAACTGGCAGACAATGGTACATGCGATAATTACAAATTCTCTTAATATGTTGTCCACATGGGTCAACGACCGACCACCATCATTCCTTTAGTCATTCCTTTAGGTGCTATATCGCGCAACTGAAACCTTTTGTTTCTAAAGGGTCAACAAGTCGCCTTAGTTATTTTAAACTTTTCACATTATATAACTTATTCAGATGTTTTCATCTAAGCTGAGTTTTAAATCAGTTAATAAATCTTGTTAAGGAAACTATTGTGACTTTTTACTTTATTCCATATTAGTTGTCCACTAATTTAAAAATATAAACTATTTGGGCTTTTATTGACTTGAATGGTCCAGGAACATTTCTACAAAGGATGCATAACATAAATAGATTATGTTTGGCAGAAATAAAAATGGGAACGAAACAAGTTTACTTTTTTATTTTATGGCGCCTCCAGAAGATGTCCAAATTTTGATCTATGAATTTGATTATACGTTAATATAATATCTATGAAGGATTGTACTTTAGTAAGTGATATACGTTACGAAATGTATTGGGTTTAAAACTAAAAACTGTTATTTTATATATTTTATTTTATTTAAACGAAAGCAGCGACGATTAGTTCGAACGATTGCAGAGACGATCTAGTCAGATTACGTCATCAGAAAGCATACAGAATTCTTAGTATTGTGGCAACCGCCACGACCCTTTAAGCCACCACGAATTCACCAAAAACAACTACAAAGGTTGGCAACGCCGGTGGATTGGTACCATGCAGTTCCAGGCTATAAAAGACCATCACGACGATGTCTCGTTCTCTTTTCTTTTCTCCATCCCCTTATAAGAGTACACTTCCACAGCGCTACTGTACTTCCTCTACCTAACCTAATATACTTTCAATTCTCCCGTCGACCACATGTATCATTTAACATTGAAATAAACATTATTTCTTCAACCAGTGTTTTCAGTTCTCGTGCAAATCCTTCCAAAAATAGTAGTGAGTGTTCTGACAAATAATCGCAGCGGCAGCCACACTTTTCGACCGACTGACTGACCGGACGAACATTCCTACAGTATATTGCCGTATTAATCAAATTAATAACATAGATAATCTGTACAAACTAGTCTTGAAATATTATGTTCTCTTAAACATAATACTGATTACATTATTTGTTTAATTTTATTTCTCGAATTTTGACGTTTTTAATCATATTACAGGGGAAGAACAAAATAATATATAAACCTGATATACGTACAAACTGTATTTTTTAAGCGTTCGAACCAACATTTGCCTTTAAAATTAATATTTTTTAAATAGTTTCCTTTGAAGTTGAAGATTTACTCCTCACTCTCTGTTGTAGAACTTCAGTGTGCATCTATGTAATGTCATGCATGTTGGTTTGAATCTGTTTGTATCTTTTATCCTTATCACTGTCATGGGTTGTGCGACTATTGTACTGTAGCATTCATATATTCATATATCTGCATGCTTTTACAAATTTTACCACATGTACCCTTTATCCTACACTTTTAACTCTAGACTTTATATTCCGACCATGTATTTATATTGTTCCTTACGTAATAACGTTGTATGCTTTAACTGATACTGTAATTGTGTTGTATATTATATATCTGTAAATAGACCCTAAATAGTCCCGGAGGCTGATGGGTCTATAATATATAAATAAATAATAAATATTCTAAAACTTCTCTAAAATGGTTCAACTATGTTAAATTATAGTAGATGTGCTAGTCAAGAAAGATGTTTAATAATATGCTGATGCACCTCAAACCAAGAATGAAACTTTGTGGTCCTGTATGGATATGGCCTTTGTCATACTGGATTATGGCAGTTTGCAGCAATATGCTACTCATAGCTAGAATCATCATAATGTCGCTATCATTGATAATGTCGCTAGGTTAATTCACAATAATACAATCAGTGATGGGAGTGAGATAACCAGCTGAATATAATGATATTACCATTCAAATCGTAACCGAACCTTCTCTGTACTTAACTGTAGAAAGCAACATGGTCGAATCATAGACTTGATTTGGGGTGGGCCCGATCATTTGTAGGAGACAATGCAAACATTAATCTGTATTTCCTACTGTTCATATTATTTTGTCCATCTCTTGTATATCTTGCAGCTAATTGGAACCTATGACGATGGTATATTTAATCAGTTAATAGAAAGACTTTTTGATTCATGGAGCACCAGATATCTCCTATCCAGATTCATCAGGATATTTTAGCCAGGTAATATTTCATTATGATAGCTACTGTTCCAAGTATACATATCATATTATATCTGTTGTACCTTAAATAATTTTCTTTTTATATTCCTGTTTCCTTATTTGATTAATGTTGTAATCTGAAATGGGTAAACAAGTTTGTTCTATCGACAAATTCGATCATCCGGCTCAGTTTATTTTAAAAACTTCAACGTAATCGGAATCTACGAAGAAAGAAAAGAGTTTAAGAACATAGCAAAGATTAACATCATCTGTATCAATAGTTCTTGAGACAGTTTATAATCACATATTTGAATCAATATAACATTAATCATTTCAAGTCCAACGATAGAAAGAAACATATTGCAGTTGTAGGAAAATCATGAAATATCATGGCATCACTTTTTTTGGACATTATGGATTAGAAAGAAAATTTCCAAAATGTATTACATGGTTTGAACGGCAAAAATAAACAAAGAACGATAACATTATTTAATAAAGCCAGGGTAGCAGTAATAAGTGTTAAAAATCTAGAAGCTAAAATTGGAACGTGAGTTCCTATATAAACCATACATTAGATTATATAATTCTTGGAGAATTTTCCTTTGGAATAATTTAATAACTACAAAATAATGGCTTGGTGGTCAAATATTTGCCAATTCGTTGTAATCTCTTGGGCTGTTAGCCGTGGTTCGAAAAATGTATAGAAATAGCAGGAGGATTTGTTAGAAGATAAATCAATATTCTTGTTATTTTTTATATTTTTTATAGCAAGATCGAAAATTCTTGAAGTTACCTGCAATACTACATCAATATTATGTTTCACTATGTTCAGTATGCTCTATTCCCTATTCTCGATTATTAATATTTCTTGAAACTAGCTACTACTTAAAATCTCAAAATATTAGCACTACATCACGCTAATCCTACACTATAACCATCTAATTAATAAATATCCAGAAAATATAATTTAAAAGATAAAATTCGTATAAACTTTATATGGTTTTCTTTCCGTTTTGGGATAATTTTCGTCAATCACATAATAATATTAATCAAAAGCCAGTGTTTTTGTTTCGTTTCAAAAAAATTTCTAGTTTAAATCAGCTTAATTCTGCAATAATTAGCATCTCATTAAGTTTTATAGTATACTACGCAATACTCCCAATATGTAGGAGTTATATATTAATCAATCATTTATTAGTAAAGTTACGGGTTAAATTTGGGACGGTTGGAAACTTGGAAGGCTCCACGGCTTCGTATTATATTTTCTAGTCTAATTAAAATATCGTAGCGTAACTATTAAAGCAGCTAATTTTATATCAATAACAAAACTTGTTCTTAAATATGTGTGTGGTATAACAAAATACCCTTAGTGTTTAAGAAAGTGATTAAAAAATTTCGATTATTTGATATAATATAAGCGTTATAAGGTAAACTCAAAATTAAAAAAGCCTTAAAAACTCATTCCCTTTTTGCTATTTCTTTTTCTCCATAATATCTTTTCACGTTTTTTGTGTTTGCAGCAATAATTCCATTGCTAGAGATCGGTTTATCTCTCTCAATTTCTGCTTTAATCGTTGTATTTTGGTCATAATTTGATCTTGATTTGCATGCATAGTTTGCATTCATCATCTATTCATCACCGGTACATTGGAAGATGTCCATTTTCCAAGCTTCTCACTGCTGATGCTGATACTACTACTAATAATATTCTACATATTAAAGCTTGATTTTGCAATAGAGGAGTCCATTCAACCTTTATTCTCGAGATATATAATCCATTATCAGCCTGGGCTGTCTGAAGCTCTGTGGTAATTCCTCAACCGTGATCTCTACATCTCGATCGAATGCCATTATTTCATATATGTTGAAGAGAATCATATAGAATTTGGGTACACTAATTCAAACTAACAACTGTCAGATTCCAATAGTGTCCAAGTCACGCAGTATTATAGAAGCGTTGGCAAAATAACCATTCGAAATATTCAGGCTAGTTAGTCTTGATTACAATTTTTACTCTCAAGCCCGTGCAATCTCAAGAAAATTTTGGCACGTTTACCTTACTAGGTGGCCATAAATATCATTTTTTTCTCGTATATTACTAATCCCAACTGTAGCCCAACTCCTGAAATTACTCGAACTAGATGTCGTTAAGGCACAGCAGCAGGTGATGCGTCAATTGTTAATATCATGTTTTTTTGATATCGGTTTTTGGATCATACATCATGAAGAATTCTTTAAAATAAAATCTTCAGCGAACACCAAAATATTCAAAAATATTGTAATATTCCATTAATATATTGAGAGCAGAAAACACGCTTTCCACACATAATATAATATTCATAGTTACCTTCTAGACGGTTGATTATCATGTTTTACAATGCTCCATACAATAGAACGCAAATCAGTTGATATAAGGTGTCTCTGTCGAGCATAAATAAATCTGTTTTCACTTGGTCGCCTTCAGCAATCTTACTATACCTTAAAGCTTTTATTGGTGCTCGTAATTTGTATATTTTCAAAAGAAATTAATAATAAAGTTTGTTGAATATCAAATATCTCTTGAGTGTTTATGATTTCAAAAGGTTTCAATGTCAAACATTAGTTTTGGTCTAATATTTCGCCTTAATTTGTGAAATATCTGATATTTATTCAGTTTTCCTCAATATAGTTTTAGAACTCTCCAGAATGTTCAAATGTGTTGGTTTTAATGATGAAGCATCCTACCGCTTTGACTAATGTAATATTTGGATTTTAAAAATAGCAATATTTAAAAAAGTTGCTAAGAAAGAAATTTTGTGCAATACAGTATATAGTACCATTGATCATTCACATGACAAATATTCATGTTTATGTGAAAATAAATATGTACCTTACCGATAGTGACTCGGGTTAATCAAAACCATATGTCCATCATTGTAAAAGTCGCCATTTTCCCACACAGTTATTTGTTTCGGACGACCAAACCTCTTCTCAGTTTCTCGTTGTGACAGGGACATAGAATATTTAAGAATTGTGCACCGAAATTTATATACGAATCGGGAATCTTACTATTCTAATATGTCATGATGACACCATAAACTTAACCCCAAAATGCAAATGTCAAATTTTATAGAATTCAATTAATTTTTTTATGTACAGAGTATGAATAATAAAAGCCATATAAAACATAAATATAAAATGGGAACTTTAATAAGCACACCCGTAACTATATTTTGCGCTTCTGAATCCCTAGATGTCTGGAAGTAAAAACATGATATATTTCTTTTCTTCTTTTCGATTTGAAATTTTTTAAGGCATATTAGGTTGTATTTGTTTTTTTCTCTTTATACTTTATACTGTGTATAATTTTAAGGAAATTTGTTATAATGCCATTATTTTAGGTTTTCTAGGATTTGAAGGTTTAAAAAAATAATTTTCAAAGGATTTGGCTCTTGCCCAAAGCGGTTTATACAACTAAACAATAAGAAACTTTTAAGAAACACTTTATATAAAAATAAAATTAAGGCTTCTTCTTAGAACAGAAATGTTTATTCTTTATCAGATTATTTTGGACCCAAATGTGTAAGATTATTGCCTGTCAAAGATACCGTTCTTAATAGGAAATACTTTTTAAAATTTGCATCGATAATTGGATGGATCTTTTCCCTTAATCTATACAGAACGAAAATATGTCTACAAGTTAAATTTTGAAATTGGTAGTTGCTCGGCCCACATTAATATCTTTTATAGGAATTAGAAGTAAGCAGAAAATTTTAACTGAAATTCTCAATCTTATATTATGTTAGCAAATGATGATTCTCGGCCTGACACATATATGGCCCAACTAGAATTACATCCATATGTTTTTAACTTACCCCTAACCCTCGAAAGATGCGTGTATAAATTTGACAGCTGTCGGATGATTAGTTGTATTAAAGTTTTGTAATTGTGAAAAAAATGGATTAAATGAGTTTGGCGAGTTGATAAAATTGCTTTTTGAAGGGAAAAATACAGTTGAAGCAAAAACTTGGCTTGATGCCGAATATTCGGACACTGCAACACAAAAATATATCAAGGATTGGCATGCAAAGCTTGGATGTGGTGAAATGAACACCGAAGAAGTGGACGCCCAAAAGAGGTTGTCATCGACGAAAATATTTAAAAAATCTACCAAATGATTTTGAATAACAGTAAAATGAAAATGAATGAAATAGCAGACACTGTAAAGATAGCAACTGAACGTGTACATCATATCATTCACTAATATTTGGATATGAGAAAGCTTTGTAGAAAGTGGGTACCGCGTGAGCTCACTTTTGACCAAAAACAACGACGAGTTGGTGGTTCAGAGTAGTCTTTGAAGATGATCAAGAATAATAAACCCAAGTTTTTGCATCGACATGGGATAATGGATGAAACATTGTTCCACCATTTCACTCCGAAATCGAATCGACAGTAATCCAGGTGGACTACACACGATGAACCCGCTCCATAACGTGGGAAATCGCAACAGTCGGCTGGCAAGCTTATGGCGTCTGTATTTTGGGACGCATATGGAATATATTCATTGACTACCTTGAAGAAGCGTTTTTGGACCGTTTTAAGGACGAAATCGCCAAAAAACGGCCGCATTTGAAGAAAAAGAAAGTGCTGCTTCACCAAAACAAAGCACCGTGTCACAAGTCAGTGAAAACTCTGGCAAAAATCCATGAATTTGGCTTCCAATTGCTTCGTCATCTACCGTATTTTCCAGAATTGGCCCCCAGGAAAACAGGCGACACTTCCTATTTTCAGATCTCAAAAGATGCTCGCTGGGAAGAAATTTTCGTCGAATGAAGAGGTGATCGCCATATCTGAGGCCTATTTTGAAGCAAAAGAGAAATCGTACCTCAAAAATGGTATCGAAAAGTTGGAGGGTCATTATGGTCAGTGTATCACTCTTATAATATTTAAGGCAATAACAATATACAATTAGAAACAAATTTATCAATTATCCGATTATATGTTGCTTTTTTTGATGAATTCTAAAAATATTTTTCACAAATGTTAACTAGTACTTAATTTTTTTTTTCTAATAAACATTTTTAATATTGTATAATAATTTTAATTTTATAATTTTGTCGCGCTCTTAGGTGTTTTAGATGAACAAACCTTGGCTACACTTTATATGTGCGAGATCTTCAATCTTAGATGAATACTTGGATAAAGCTAACTAAAACAATCCTAAGTAAGCTGAATATAGATCACGCCATTTCAATTACATTAAGACCGCTGCCACATTTTTCGTTATTGGTACTCAAGATAAGGTCCTGTTAGAACCCCATGAGTATTGAAGTAATTTCATTCACCAGGAAAACAACAACGAATAATAGGGATAGTAATTGGATAGTGACCTAGATACCGGTTTAATAGGCCCTCAGAGAAACACTGTAATGTATCGGAGACCCTGCTTTTCATTGCACTTGTTATTTCAACTGTACGGTAAAACTTTTTTAGTATTTTCAGTCAATTTTTATTTCGTTTTAATAAACAGCCTCCATTTCGAATATATCCTGTTCGAACAATTTGTTTTAGAAAAATATAAGTTATACCTGTGCTAAAATTTTCTGCGGGCCATTTAATTTATTGATAAAATGGGTGTGGTGAAATGAAATCCATTATATTTTGCTGTTCAAAAGTATCCTATTTTGATCAGTAAATTGTAGCCGTTTTGAAGGTAACTTTATTATTCCTCGTACACGTTTATGCCTTATGGTATTATACCTATTGTCAAAAATTGGGCATTGCAGATTTTCACAGGAACAAGTGGCTGTCGCAAACAAGAATCCACGCGGAGACGCATAACAAGAGCACTAAAATATGATTTTGCCACATTGTCAGTTCTTGTAAATTATATGAATATTCCAAGAATATAATATATATAGTATATTTTCTTGGATTTATTAATGAATGTAAAATTTCCGTTTGCATTTAGTTAAAATGTTGGTAAGCATATTAGTACATATGTCATCCCTTATAATGCACTGACGGTAAGATCAAAATCTTTTAAAAAATAGCTAATTTTTAAATAATAATTATTATAAGTAAAAAATAAAAATAAAAATATATACAATATAATTTGTTTGCTGTAAAGTCAAGAATAAAATATAATTATCACTATATAAACATTACAATAATAAATTTAATTTACATTACTTATATATATATATATATATATATATATATATATATATGATACTATGTAGGATATTTTATTATTTTACTATTTTACTGAGAAATAATTATAAATTAGTAATCCCAAGTCTAGCCCAGTGGTCGAAATTCTATCACAATTTAAGTTGATAATATCTTTCTCATTAATTAGCTAATAAGCTATATATAAGTATATATTTATATATAAATATTTATATATAATAAATAAATTATTTATATAAAATATATAAATTATTTATATATGTAAATATATATGGGACATTTTACTGGGCAATAATTATAAATTAGTGATGGCCTAATGGGCGAAATTCGACTACAATTTATTAGGTTAATCATGTCTTTCTCATTAATAAAATTGACATGTGACTAAAGCTTACAAATATATATGATATATGATATTATTTAAAGTAATGTTTGGGTGTTTGATACAAATACATATTGACATATTAAAATAACGAAAAAATAGGTCGGTTTTTCAAAATTTAAGTTATATTAATGGAAGACAATTTAAAATCATTAAATGATCTATTAACTTATTAACTGATTGAAATTGGTAAAATATTAAAATAGCAGAATGAAATATATTAAATAATTCATTGTATTAACATATGTACTCAAATTCTGTGAAACATAACATTATATATATTTATATATGATTATGTTTAGGATATAAAATTCTATATGAATACGGATATATAAAAGTTATTTGATACTAGTATGTATATAGAGCAACAATAAACATAATTAGGCTCTTTATTTTTACAATTTAGAAATGTATATTAAAGAAACATAATAATTAAGTGAACTTTTGACTGCACAAAATGTTGTCTATTAAATAAATAAGTAAATCAGTTGATAAAAGTTTAAAGAATAAAATGTCACGTAGAAGCAGTCCAAGAGCAGTTTAAACTGTTTACCAAGTTACTCTGAACAATTCTTAATTTTTTCCCTTTATTTCATGTGTTCCATTTATATAAATGTTGTATATAATGATGTATATCATATATGTGCCTGCCGAAAGTTGCAAATTCGTTTTAGAGTCAGAAAATATTTTCCTTCACATTTTAATCTATTTAAAAAGATATAGCATTCTGTTTAACATACTTAAACATATAACCGAATTAACCTGCAAAAGTCGTCCGCATAGAAAAAATAGAAATTTCACGGTATAGGGGACCTTGGGGAAATATTTTGTTTAGTTCAATCAACTATAGCGCTGCGATTGCAAATTGTGATTGGCTAGTTTAAATTCCTGGTGCCGCCACTAACATGAAATGTAATTGGTCGATCAAATTGTGTGAAATCAGCATTTTGTATGGGCGTCCATTTTTATGTTTGTTGTTTGTAGGTTATGGTTTTTGTTTAGATCACGAAATTTTCGTTTTACGTTGTGCATATTTTCTGTTTTACATTAATTATTATGGAGTAATAATATAAAAATTGATGACAATGCGTCAGTGTAATAAAAGATGTAGTGTACCGTGGTAAAATTCTACTGCGGAAATTAGACGTCATTTCCCAAAGAATGATCTCGCTCCTTTCCAAAAATGGGTTGATCAAGTAAATAGTAGTAAGTTACCTGGATAAACCGCAATGCAAATATATCAGCGTCATGGTGTTTGTTATGGACATTTTAGTGAAAAATTTAGAATTATCCTTCCTTCACAAACAGGTATTAGGGTAAATGCATATCCATCATTGGTTTTATCAGTTACATATAAAATTATCTATCTACTACATATCTGTTTATATATTGTTTGTTTACAGAAATTCAAAACCTTTGAAGATATTAGTAGTAATAAAATTCGATTAATCTACCAAGTTGTTCGTATGCTGTCATTGTGATGTCTCTACATAAAGAAGTCTTACATGAAGGTAACAGTTAATATAACTGGATAATTAGTAGTAATAAATACTACTTTTAATTGTAAAATATCCCTAAAATATTTGCAATACTTTAACTTTTTAGAACAATCAGTGTTTAATCATTTTATAGTAGAGGAATTATATATTTATATTTGATTGCCTTGTTAAGAAAATATTTGTTATGGTGCCATCAATAAATTTAATTGCTACTTTTAAGGGATTTATTACCTTAAAGAAATCTATTTTGTCTAAATTTACAAATAACTACATTTATTTAACAAATCTTAACCAAGATTGCTTAAAGAATTTTGTTGGATCTATTAGAGGTCATGGAGGTAGAGACAGCATCCTTCCCCTAGTATGTTCGAGAAATTTTTAAAAGGGGTCATCACTTCAATTTTTTCACATCATTCTCCCGGAGAAAATTGTGAAGAAGATGAACATGTTAGATAACTTATATTCTTTTTTGATGGGAGATCTAGCACCACTTGAGGTTGTTAAATCACCAGTTGAGTCTATATTTTCAGTTCCAGAGAATTTTGCTCTGAGGAAAACGAGTCTAATATTGTATTTTAGTCTTATTTCAGGCTATTTAACAAAACTTCTGAAAAAGAGACAACATGCAATATTTGTCAATATTCTATATTAAGTAGTTCCACAGATTAAATACTCTAAAATCTAAATATTTTTAAAAAACACATAAATTTTTAGTGTTTCAACTGTTCAATCCATAATGATTTTCAAGGCCAAATTTTAAGTTATTATGAGGTGTGATTGTATTTTTGGTTTAATGAAGTTAATGCAATATCAACAGGGAAGGATTTAAAGTTTACCTTCAATATATCAAGATAAGTTAGAACTCTAATAGATCCCATAAAATTGATGGCACTAAACATATATGGGAAGGCATTATAAAAGAATTATAGATATTTTAATATTGCCTAGAATAGAGTTCATATTTGTTTTTTTTTTGATTTTTGTTTATATATATTTATATTATTTACACTTATGTATATTTATATAGGATTTTATTTTAATAAATTAATTTTAAAATTTAAATATGATTTTTATTTAAATACTATTGGCCAATAAATGTGACGTCACAAAATAATTAGGGGAAATGGCAGACCAATCAAAGCAAAGTATTTTCCTTACAGGTTTCTACATAACTATTTTAAACTAACCAATCAAATTCGCGTTGTCAGCGCCGCCAATGATTGGACTAAGCGAAACTTTGCCCCACTACTTACCATTGTAGTTGCTCACTCCTGGTCGTCCGTTTGTCAAACATATGCAAAATTTTTCAAAATATTATATTTACGGATTTTAACCCGGGAAACGTTGTTTTAACGCTTTCTTTTAATAAATATCAAATCGCCGCTTATTATTACTCTATTTTAAAATGCCGAAGCTTTACACAGTCTGATTCAAAAACTGATTGCGTCTGTAATCAGTTATTTTGAATAGGAACGAGATAATGGAGGCCCACTCTTGCCAGTATAATACAGTAGAGAGGTATGTATCTTTACTGTTTGTTTAAATATTAATTGCTATAGTTTTCATTGAAAATATTTTTAGCATGTTGTAGCTGCAACAAATATTAGTATGGATTCGCTCACTAAACCACTTCAAAAAATAAAAAATAATATAAACTTAAATTCAGGTTGATGTTAGCTGTATCAGAGTTAATATATACGAAATGAATAAAAACGGTAAATAGTTTTTCAAATTTTTGGTCTGAATAGTATCCATAAAAATCTGAAAGATATGCAGCTATTTCAACATTTGAGTATGTAGAAGATCCCTTCATACACTGGTGAGTAATATAGGATTTAATTGGCGTAAAGATAGCCCACGAAGGGGTTTAATTGAACTTCCCGACATTGATTTTAAAAGAATATAATTTTTAATAACATATAACAAATTCAAGGAAGAATTACTAGATCAAATTGTGTATTTAGATGAGGTATGGATATTTGAGAATAGTACATAGAGTCACTATGGCAAGGTTATAGTCGATCTGGTTTTGTTACTCACAATAGTTAATAATTATTCATTGCAGACATATCGTTCTTCACTCTGGAAATGGGAATAGTTTTATTCCTGGAGCAGAATTGATGCTTTCCTCTAACTCTAAGAGTGAATACTATGGAGAAATGAACCATAAATTGTTTTTACAGTGGTTTCGAAATCAGCTTTCAAAGAACTTAGAAGAACCTTCAGTTATAGTTATGGACAATGCACCATACCATAATACACTGGTGGAGAAGATCCCAACAAATGCATCAACAAAGGCTGCACTTAAGTAATGAACTATTTCAAATTGTTACTTGGTAAATATAAATGAAATATTTAATTGCATTTTATGTAGTTTACATTTTTAGAAATAAGCCTAAGAAAAGATACGTGATAGATCAGATAGCTGAACTTTATGGCCACAGAGTATTATGTTTTGCCCCCTAGCGTTGCATATTTTATCCAATTTGTCGATATTGACTATTGCAAAGAATTATCACAATATGCATTCATGTCGAGAAAGATATTGAAACCAGAACTATCTGGATTTATAGAAAAAAACAATGTCAACAATAACACCTTCGGTTTGGATGAACTGGATAAGCTACATCGAAGAAGAAATTGACAAATGGTGGAATCGTGAGGAATTTTTTGACAGATTGGCGATAAACAGCTTAGTTATTCACTTGAGTAGTTATTCTGAAATTGACAGTGATTGAATAAAACCTCATAAATGTCGGTTAAGGATTTAATGATGAAAATTACCAAGAGAGGGTAATAAAAGAGAAATAACTAAAAGTCATTATATAATTAATATAGTTTCACTATACGAAACTGTACTATAGAGTAGAGTGCTGGTGCATGTGTGTTAGTATTCGAAATTTACATGAAATTTTGGTTAGAATATGTGAAGAGAGAAATAATACTAACTGTTTTGCCAATATGACAAATGCATTAAGTAGAATGCAGTGATTAAATCTAGTTTTACCAAGAAAATGTATACAGGTAGTAACAGAACAAACTAAGGAGACATAAAGTAATATCAAAATAACTTTACAAGGAAATATTCTATCGAAGGAGACAAGAACTAAGCGTAAAAGGTAAATATGTAAAATAGTGTTCTTTTTAGTATAGTATATACTGAAACAACTATAAATTATTAATTATTGTGGCTGTACAATTATTTGTAGTTTTAACTTTTCGGTAATGTATAAAATGAATGTACTATAATGTTAAAATAAAGTATATTAGATAACCTTTGTGTTTCATTGCTGTATTTAAATTAGAATTGTGTTATATGTCAAATTCAAAATCTACTAAAAGTCAGAGTTGATGCGGCAATATTGCGGCGCTTTGTCCTCATCATTTTAGATCACGTGGATTCACAGCTGTTTTGGATAGACTATACATCCCTGCCACAGCAGGATTCGAACCCGTGATTATCGAAACAGGAGGAGGACCGACCTGTCACCTCGACCACTGCACCAACAAAGCCAGCTCACATTATTTTAATTTCTTAGTCCATATTTATCTCCTATGATTTACATTGAAAGATAATAAATATAATAGGCTTATTTAACAATGGAACTTATCCTTTACCTATATTTTTAATTGAGATAGTGTTATTTTTTATATATTCATTTCAATCCTGGCTTTTAAAACAATAGCTGTCGTATTTTAACATTATATTTTTATATATTTTTTCCTGTCAGTAAATGTATTTGTCTCAAGCTGTTATCTAATGTAATATTCTAGAATATCGCCCTTGAATCGGCGCTCATTTTTGATTTGCCTTCTATTTTATTCGTAAATCTACTGCTATCTACTTTGTCCTGTGTCCCACGTGAAAGCTAACAACACACCAAATGACAAATGAGAAATTAAGATATTTTACAATTTTTAATACTTTTGAAAAAATTAATTTTAATTATTGGTGTTATGAAATGCATTTACTGATGATTCCCTCACTAACTCACACTCGCACAAAACACATTGAGTAATATTTCTCATAACTACTATTTTCAAGGACTTAAGTCTGTCTAATATATAATGGATTTACAACCGAATTTGCAAAATTATAATAAATAACAGAATACGTACACATGCCAGTGAAATATCCCTAATATTTTATGGATGGTTTGACAGTATTCACAACTACATTATTGCCCACTATGTAATATTAAAACCTTTACGGTACATGAAGAAATAACAATATATAAATTAACAGTGTATGTAAAATAAATGAAAATAACAATTTAAATGGTACCTACGCCTCCTTAAGAAATGTGAAATTAATTAATAACACTGATAATATGGCCTTATATGCAAAATAACGATAAACTGAGAATACCACACAATACAGAAACTAAATAATATAAAAGATAGCTTATATCACACCATATATGATAATATCCAAATGATATTAGATATTTTATCAGTTTCAGATTGGAAACTAAAATAGCGTCAAAACAAAATTATTGGATTCTGTCTCTGGGTCATTTGTTCAATGGCAATATTACTCCATGACGTGAAAACTGTTGAAATTGACCTGCTGAATATAGACAATGCGTCATAATAGTCGTCGAAAGTAGCTACTAATTTATTACGATAACAGAACAATAAGCACTGTTTAGAATATTAGCCGGCTGGCTAGCATTGACATTTCATTGAAGAAAAAGTCATTGAAGAAGAAGTGACATCGAAGAAAAACTGTAAAATATAGTGTATTTTCTCTTTGCTGCTGTGAGTTTATACGAAACTGAGTCAACCATTCACAAAAACTGTATAAATAAATGAGAACTTGAGTAGGAAATATCAGATCAGATTTTACGAGGCGAGAAACATTTTAATCAAGTAAAATAATATATTTCTTCTTATTGGACCTATTACTAAACATCATAAATTGCTGTATTAAATAAATAGTTACTCAAAACACAGTATTATTCAGCCAACTTAATGAAACGACGATCATTTAATATTATCTTAGTTGCGTTGTTTTAATAATAATGACCTTCTTGACGGAAAATTCCGAAGCTTTGTAAGCAAATGTTCTCTAAGGGCGCTCTTAAGGGGAAGAAGGGAAATATTATTATTCCTTCTATTTCTTCTTATTGGACCT
Source organism: Rhynchophorus ferrugineus (assembly GCF_030347505.1). Taxonomy (NCBI): domain Eukaryota; kingdom Metazoa; phylum Arthropoda; class Insecta; order Coleoptera; family Curculionidae; genus Rhynchophorus; species Rhynchophorus ferrugineus. The sequence goes on along the minus strand of NW_027472585.1, from coordinate 20,797,879 downwards.
ATTACTAAACATCATAAATTGCTGTATTAAATAAATAGTTACTCAAAACATAATATTATTCAGCCAACTTATTGAAACCACGATCATTTAATATTATCTTAGTTGCGTTGTTTAAATAATAATGACCTTCTTGACGGAAAATCCCGAAGCTTTGTAAGCAAATGTCCTCTAAGGGATGGAAATGACAGTGACAAAGGAGAGAGAACACTAATTGGACCCAAGCCCTAGTTTTGGAACAATTTTTATATTAAAAAAGCTCCGCTGTGCAGGGTGTATCCGCATCCGCATAAATCATCGGCATGAAAACAAATGATAAAGTGGTAAAATAACAACAGATATGATGTATTGGCTAGTGATTTAATACCTACCTCATTTAGTTATAAGCGCTCTTAAGGGGAAGTGATAACAAAAACATCTAAAAATAATAAACTAACATTTGTTCGAACAAAATATTATATTATCATTGAAAGCACAAACTAGCTCGATATCTTTTGTTGTTGTTCAGAAATATATCTGTTTCAGATTGTATATCTGAACAACTGCTGGGTACTAATTTTCCCAGTCTTTAGGAAATATTTGAATTTGTTATTAAGACATCAAAGAAATAACTTGTTCTTTTGATGCGATCTAAGTTTAAATTTCTGTGAAACAAATACCATAAAGCACATAAAGTAACAATGGCCGGCGAAATCAATAGGTGATATAATATATAGTATATTCACAGCAGTAGTGACACCGGTGACCTGTTAAAACGTCGCAATATTGCCGCAGCAATTTTGGGTTTTAGTATACTTTGGCTCTGACATATAACAAAATTTTAATATAAATAAAATAATGAAACAAAAGTGTTATGTATTATAATTTATTTTAACATTATAGTACATCTAATGCATATATTATCCAAGAACTTAAAACTACAATTAATTATACAGCCACAATAATTTATAGGCTAGAGTTGATTTATTGTATATACATTGAACTTTTGACCTAATCCACCTAATTAACAATTGTATATCTGAGTAATGTATTTTACTTTCATTAGAGAGCATATTTATGTTTTACGCTTAGTTTTTGTTTCTTTCGATGCAATTTATCCTTGTAAGTCATTATGATATTACTATATTTGTCTTTCTTCTTAAATGTAATCTTTCTTCATAAAACTACATTTAATCGCTGCACTCTTCTAATCGATGTCATCCAACTGTTCATGTTTATTCTGAACAATAACACACATACTCATAAAGCTATCACACTCTATAATTGAATTTCCTACAAATAAAGTATATTAATATGACCTTTAGTTGTAACCCCTTTCATCACCCTGTTTTGGTAAATGTCAGCATTGAATCATAAACCAACATTCATTAAGTTTTATTCAATCACTGTCATTTCCAAAAACACTAATCAAGTTAATAACTAAGCTGTATACTTCCAATCTATCAAAACTTGCTCAAGATTCTACCATTTGTCAATTTCTCCTTCAATGCCTCTGATTGAGCTCACACAAACCGAATGTGTTATTTTCGACAAAGCCTTTTTCCATAAAGTCCAGACAATTCTGGTTTGAATATCCTTCTCGAACTGAATGTCTATTGCAATACCCCTTATCTGCGATCGAATTAAATATGCATTGATAAGGGCCGAAGACATAATAATCTGTGGTCATAACGTTCAGTAATCTGATCTACCATGTATCTTTTCTCAGGCTTGTTTCTAAAAAAGTAAATTACATAAAATATAATTAAATATTTCATATATGTTTACAGAGAAATAATTTGAAATAGTTCAGTCTTTAACATGATTTCCTCGAAACTTATTTTATGTACTTTAAGCAATTCCATAATTGCAGGCTTTGTTGATGCAGTTGTTGAGATTCTCCCCACCAGTGGACTATATATATGGTAGATATAGTGCATTCTACTTAACAATAACTGATGATCCCCTCAAGTTCTTTAAAAGCTGATTTTCAAACTACTGTAAAAATAAGTTATGGCTATTTCTCCATGGTGGTTACCCTTGGGCTTACAGGAAAGCAATAATTCTGCACAAGGAATAAAAGCATTCCTATTTCTAGCATGAAGAACTATAAGTCTGCAATGAATTATTAATAAATGTTATGACTAACAAAACCTAATCGATAGTTTACCTTTTTCCTTCAACTGTTGTTGTCTTTACGCTATATTTATTATCATCTTGCCATGAGCGACCCAATGTACAATTCTGAAATATTTAGGTCTCAGTTAAATATATAAATTGATATAATAGTTCTTCCTTGATTTTGTTATATGTTTTCCAAAGTTGTATTCTTTTAGAAGCAATCTCTGGACAGTTCATTTAAACCCCTTCGTAGGTTACCTTTACACCACTTAAATCCTATATTACCCAACATCCCTGAAATAGCTGTATACGTTTTAGCTTTTTATGGATACTACTTGAACAAAAACAAGCTGATCTTGATTCATCACCTGTTTGTCACCTGTCACCCCGGCGATTTGCAATTTATTAAAATAAAGGGTTAATACAACGTTTGCCCGTTTATAAACTGTAATTATAATATTTTGAAGAATTTTGCAGACATTTGACAAACGGACAGCTTTTGCAGGTTCTTTCAGTTACATGATCGAACTTCTCTAACAGCAATCTATCTCTTTTTAAATAGAACAAAATGAGAAGGATATTGTCTGACCGTAAAACGAATTTACAATTTTAGACAGACACTTATTGTCACACATGTCACTACGGTTTTGAATTGACTATATATCTTGTCATATAAAAAATATCTTAAATACCAGTTAAACGGACTGATCTGACTATGTTATCGCAGCTCGTATCGCAACATTTTACAAGGGCTATTCATATTTTGAACTTAATAATGAAGAAAGATTAATTTATTAACGAAAATAGTTTATTAATTCTTATGTATTCTTCATGATGAGATACACTATTGCATGCACTTGAATTTTTGGATACACTTTCCTGTCTAGGTGAGGCACATCCAAAACATATATTTCAGTGCATCAACAGCTTCTTCAGATGCCGGAAAACGCTGTACTTTGAAACAACATTCAGTCTAATTCTTGCTTTTTATTTGTCTAGGAAATCCTGGGAGGGTTTATACGGCGAGAAAATGTGAAATAATTTTGGGGGATATAGTATAAACAACATTTTTGTTTTCCCATACCAGGCGTCACTGTCACAAAAAATAGAAACAATATTAACATTATAGGCAATTTTAAAGAAATGTTTCGCAACGTCCAGTATCTAGATATCACTAATTTTACGTTTTTGAATAGCTACTTTAAGAGCTATGAAGGTATTTGATTGGTCCATTTCATTTCTATGCCGAGTTTGTTTTTATTTTGGGCGCCATTTTATGCGTCCAGAAATAATAGAATAGCGTTCCTAATGTTTTTCTGCCTATTCCTGATTAAATTATAATATTTATATGTATTTCTATATTTATTTGAAATTAATACAATATAATTCGTATTCATTCTAAGAAGTGTATACCAGACTTTTGCATTTTATTTATAAACGTATACTGTCTGTTTTTAGAGAGCTAACCTGTTTTTCACCTTGTTACCAACAAATGGGCAATAGTTATGAAAATATTGACAAGAGTATAAACCCGAATGTATTCAAATGGAACCATGTCAACAATATGCAGGTAAATGTGATTACACTACAAGATCGAAAGAAGTGTCGCAAAGTCAATCAATATTTCAATAGTGTCAAATTGTATTGTATTTTATAAACAAGTTTATTACTGTAGCATTAACTATCTTGAGGTGTTCCTTAATGAAATATATTTTTACTATTAACCAAGAGAGGATAATATTTTTACTATTAACCAATTGGATTTTTGTTTTAGATTTGTTAACAATCATGGGAGTCAAAAACATACATCACACAATAATAATGTTAAAAAAAGGTTAAGTAGTTTTTTCAAATTTCTTGAAAAATATGTGATAAGTATGAAATATAGGTTATAGAGGCAATGCAGTCATGCCATAATTGGCAACTCCGTAAAGATTGTTTAATTATATTCTGTGTAGGTCTTTAAACTATCTGTTGTGTCAATAAAGTCACAGTAATTTTACACATATACTTCTAAAAATCTAAATTCATAAAATTGTTTTGACATTCTTAGTTTAGTTTTTTTTTCAATTATATTTACGAATAAATTGTGCCACGGGTTAGTCACGTAACGCCATGGTGAAAAAAAGACATTATATTTATTTGAATTATAAGTAAGTTTCATTTTATAACCGAAGGAAATTAAAACCGTATAAAACGTAACCAGTGCCGGATGAGTTCGACAATCAATTATTTTTATTGTCCTAGAAAATTTGTAAGATATATGTAGGTGATACTAAGTTTATCGAGTCATCTAGTAATAGATCCCTCTAATTATTACAATCCCTTTGCCTCCCATTTTATATATTGTAAGTGTTATTGGCCGATCCTGTGGTATAAGTTTACCACAGGATCTGGTGGTACTCACTACCTTCTCATGTTTAGTTTCCATTACGCATAGAGGAATACCCTTAATTATCTGCAAAAACATGGGACACTATGAAAGGAGAAGTTGAGCGAGGATTATTGGTAAGCCACAAATATAGCCATTCAAGAAGTACACAGGCCATTAACAATGACTGCTATTTATACTCCACTTAATCACGACAACTATGCAGAACGGTACCACGGCTTCTTTAATACGGTGGGTAATTAATTCGTTGACTGAGGAGATTACAATGCAAAACATGTAATGCGGGATTCTAGAATAATAACACCAAAAGGCAGAGAACTGGTCAAAGCAATGAAGGCACATTATCCACTGATGATCTAACGTATTGGACGTCAGATAGAAATTAAATTCCCGATATCACATGTTTGTGTGTTACAAAAAATATTAACATTAAAAAGTGCAAAGATGAATTATGCATTGATTTATCGACTGATCACTATAAGATTATATCACTATTATAACAGCACTATTATAACGGCCAACTCAGATATTTTCAACAAAACAAAACCACCGTCTTTGAATAACACTAAAACTAACTGCCCATTATTTAGAGAGAAACTAGACACTTTAGCATCCCTAAATATTCCTCTCAAAACGAACATAGATAGAGAAAGAGTAACAATAAATGTAAGAAATAACATCAGAGGCCGCATGGTACGCAACTCTTAATAGCACAACATATCAAGAACTTAATTATATATCATCCACAATCAAACAGAAATTATGTTGAAAAGAGAAAACTTTGAAAAACCGGACAAATTTTTGAACAGTAGCATAAAAAAGACAACATCAACAAGACAATAAAAGAGCTGAAAGAGCAAATAAATAATGAAGATAATCAACGAACTTCAGAATACTTAAAAAAAAATTAACGCCAACTGATACTTTAATTATCCACCCCTTAAAATTGATAGCAATAAATCCAGATCTAGGAATGATGCGGAAGTTTACTCTAAATATTTAAAAACATATTTAGTCCATACCCGCCTGAAATGTAAGTAAAAGAAGAAATCAACATATTCTTAGCACTATGTTTCAAATTGATCTGCCTCATGAGAAATTTACTGTTAAGGAAATAAAATAAACAAAAATGATATAAATCAATGCTAAAAAAGGCCCTGGCTGCGGCATAATTACTGGAAGAGTCTTAAAAGAACACTTAGTGAAGTGCATCAAATTAATAACCTTTATATTTAATGCCACGTTTATTAAGAGTTAATTACTTTCCTAGCACTTGAACAGTAGCCAAAATCATTATTATTTTCAAACCAGGAAAAAAATCAGAAGATGCCTCCTCCTATCGTCCTATAAGTCTTTTGCCTGTGATCTCCAAAGTTTTTGAAAAACTGTAGAAGAGAGAAACATTATTCCAAACATGTAAGCAAAAAACATAAAAACTTGAATGACAAAAAATATTGCTATGCTGCATTTCTCGATATATTTCAAGCTTTTGACAATGTGTGGCATAATGGACTGCAGGTTAAATTGAAAGAGCTCTTGCCTCACACATAATTTTAACTATTGAAATCATACCTCACAGACAAGAATTTTATTGTGAAGCAGTAACGAAACATTTATTGGCTGACTATCGACCAATACTCTAATCCAATATATTCAGGTTTTCCGCAGGGCAGTGTCCTTGGTCCATTGTTGTCTTTTTTAAACAGCTGACCTCAACAAATACTATCGTTTCGACATATCCTGTCGATACAGCAGTCTTAACATCACACGAGGATACAATATCAGCCACAAGAAGCCTCTAACTTCATCCACACAAAATCGAATTGTGGCTGATAACATGACGTATCAAAATAAATGAAACAAAATATACCCAAGTGATATTCATCATTTGTATAAGGGCTTGTCCCTTAATAAAATTTAATAATTTTGAGCTTCCGCAAGCAGGCAATGTTAAATATCTGGGGATGCATTTTTACCGATGCTTAACATGGAAAAAACATAGTGACAAAACGCAAACAACTTGAGCTTAAACTATACCAAATTTATTGGCTGAGGCGTAAATCGAAATTATCCTCAGATAACAAGGTTCTACTGTATAAATACTGTACAATACTTAAGCACATTTGAATGCGTGGTATTGAACTGTGCGATACAACTAGCAAATTTGACATATCTATCTTTCAGAGGTTCGATAATAAAGTGTTGCGAGTTATCATCGATTCCCCATATTACGTTGCCAACAATTTAATTCAGCGCAATATCCCTTTGGGACCCATAACAAGTTTGATCCAAAATGCAAAGTTCTCTGAATTACTGATAGTGCATCTCAATGTATTCGACAAACACTTAAATGTGTGCGATGACAGTGAAATGCGTAGGCTATAACGCATATTATCATTAGAGCTAATATACACGTAGAGTGAGATATAATAATCTATAGAATAAGATCTAGATTATAGGTTTCTTTACAGTAGTTCACTTACTAAAGCGATCCACTATATGTTGTATGATTGAAATCATATACAAATACTTATTAGCCACGGGCAGATTGTTGAAGATCTAAGAGATTAATTGAAAACATTAAGACACAAAATTGTTTTAAATTGTTTCATTTGAATATAAATTTCGTTTGAAGCCCTAGGAAAGCAGACAGGTTTTACCTAAATTTCATAAAATTACTACATGCCTTATTTTAATAAATATATATTAGGTTGGAATTAAGCGTTTTGCTCACAGTTCATGTGTAGTTCAATTTAATTGCCATGCCCAGAGAGGCACAAGAATATCAGCTAGTAAATAAATAAATAATTATTTCCGGTAATATTTTAAACAAGGACGTCAAAACGCAAAGATAGTAATTTACATTTAAACAAATAATGGACCGTCAGAGCCTCAACTAACTACTTCACCGTTAGCCTCGTCAAATGCAAACAGCTCAACGATAAAACAACGCGGAAGACCAACCCGGACAAACCAGAACACACAATCGTTTCCCGATGAAAATGCCATTTTGCACAAGATTTATGGGACTTCTTCTCGGCCGTAATATATATGTCAACCAAACCAAACTCCTAAACAAACATCGAACAACCCCGACTGACATTAATTTATTCTAAACGAAACATGGATCTATCTGCTTATTTAGACAATAAACATTTTTCCTTTTCGGCTACGCGGCAATGTTATTTTATCCACCAAAGATAAAGCCGGAGGCCTGTGGCTTTGGGTTCTAATCGATTACCGAATAAATCAAATGTATCGGGCTTAACAAGGAAAAAGCTTTAGCATAAAACAATCGAGAAACGAACTTTCTTTAGACAAGGGTAACTAGGAAAAAAATTAATGGAATAAAATTAAAAGCTCCTGTTTATTATGTTACTAAAATCTGATTGATGGTGTCTAAATAATTTCGTGCAAGTTAAACTGTTAAAGGTTGGAGAATAATTGATGAAGTAAAATAGTAAATAAATAAGTCTCTCCAAAGCCATTATTTATTTTCTCAGTTTGTTGTTTCTTCGGTAGTTAAATGAGAAAGTTTAATGATGGTTTTAAGATGAATTGGTTGCCTTTTATTTTCGTATACTATGCGACGTCTGCGATAGGTCGTTCATTACGCTTGCTGTAACTCAGTCGTTTTTTATCTTATTGAAGAAAAAAAATTAAACCACTAAAAATATATTTACAGTATAACGAAAAATTTTTAAAAATATTACATGCCCCTGAAGTCCTCAATTTAATTAAGAGAAGCTTATTTTCTTTTAAATATAGTTTAAGCTTAATATCAAATTTAAAAATTCAATCAAACAGTGAGAAACATTTTCGTTGTTTTTTTTTATAAATTCGTTATTTTTCCTCTTGTATGTTTCCTGTTGTGTTGTCCAGAAACGGACAATATAATTATAAACTTTCATAAAATACAGTACTGAGGGTTTGATGAGACTACACTACTCTCTTGAGTGTCACCAATGGCTAAACGCCCAGTTTAGGCCAGGTTACCGCAGGAACTCATGCACCTTTTCAGATCTAATGGTATGATATCTAATACATCGGAAGTATATCTAGAATAGTGTCTAGGTATTCTGTATATTTCTCGATATGCAGGGCATTACGAGAAAGGCGAACGCTACAATGTTCTTATATCATAGTAAACTAGTAATGAATTGACATGTCACTTAAAGCTTATTGAAACATCAAACTGGAAACTTATTTAGTGAAATTATAAATATTTTATATTTATAATATTTTATAGAAACTTTAAAGAACGTCGAATTTTACATCTTATTTTCGGATCGTTCAGTTACTGGCTATCATACAGTTCCAGACGTGCAACCATCAACTGTCCTAGCGTCTTCAGGTAATACTGCGATGCTCTATCTGTTTTATCTATTTGTATTTCAACACATTTTTATAACGTAAATGTTGGTTTCATCATGTATCCATCATTGTCCTACCTCCAATCCCTGAGCCATAATTTCCAAAATTTCATAACTTAAAAATTGTAAGTTAATGTTTACAACTGTCCAAAGCTGTATTGAACTAAATTAGATATGTTATAATACGTTGTAAATTATTTTATATCATTAGTCATCATATTTTCTATTATTCGCTATACTCTGCTGTAGTGTTTGAACAGAATTTAATGAGTGAAACGCTGTAGAGTTTATGGTTTCGGTGAATGGAGGTAAGACGAAATGAAACAGTGGTGATTACATTATGTGATCGAAATCGTGCCACCATCGGCTGCCCAAACGAGGCTTGGGCAGTCGATGGTGGCACGTCTAAACCAAACGAATAGTCGATTATTGAATGATCGAAACAACCTTCAATAGTATCCCAGATATAAATGTCTCGGGATTGCTAGCTATTCGTTATCGTGTTCTAGTTGTCGCTGCTGGCACCCCGCCCGTCAGCATCTGGAATTATATTTCTGGATACTTTGCTGACCATTATTCCACGATGTAAAATTCGACATGCCTCAAAGTCGCTACAATACTACCCTGCCAGAATTTTACATACAAATATTTTAAACAACAAGAAAAATATGATGCATGAAAAGAGTTTTGAGTAAAATTTGGATATGCTAAATCAAAACGGTTGTGGTTGGTACGGTTGCGATCTGCTACGGCTGTTAATATCTTTCGATCCTACAGATAATGTTGCTTCAACGTCGCTTTGGCACTTGAATGTGGTCTATCGACGACGTTGAAAACAAGCTATTTTTCGGACAGGGCTCCCGTAATCGACGCTGAGGGAGGCGCGCTTGGTCGACGACGTGGTAGGTTATTTTCTTGGATGACGAGACGTTGGCCATTCTGGTACCTCGGCGAAGACATGACGTTTCTACGGTGACTGCAATCGGTATCTAGCTTCTGGAGCTGCTCGGCAACTAATCCGTAGTCACATACGTTACGATAATTGAGAAAAAAAAACGACGGTATTCGACCGAAAGTGCCCAAAGCCTTTCAAATTAAAATATCTGCCAACATGACGGAGACGGTGAGCAAAGAAAGACATTATGATTTAAATATAGTCCTGAAAAAAATGTTTAATCGAGACGCTAATGATTAAATAGTGATGTCAAAATCTCTAAAAGTTCAAAAGATTGTGAAAGAAATAAAATTTGGACAAACAATTAAAAACAAAATGAAATGAAAATAATGAAATGAAATTTAATGTTGAAGCAACAAAAGTAAAATCTATAAAGAATTGTATTAAAAATATTGAAAATGTTGAAAATATACATACTCTCCGTTCACAAGCCCAAACCCAATTTTCGAAAGATCACGTCGTGGTCACCACTTTAGGGTAAATTAGATGGCTCGGTGAATGGAGGTAAAACGAAATGAAACAGTGGTGTTTACATTATGTGACCGTTATTTATTGGCAATATAAAAAATGTGGAAAATACAAAATAGATTAAACGGACGGCAGCGGTGTTACCTGGAGACGAGGCTTGTGCAGTCGATGGTGGCAAGTGTAAACCAAACGATGATCTGTTACTGAATGAATGAAATACCCTTCAATAACATCCCAGATAAACGTCTCGGGGTTACCAGCTATTCGTTATCGTGTTCTAGTTATCGCTGCTGGTACCCCGCCCGTGTTAAACATCTGGGATTATATTTCTGGGTACTTTGTTGACCGTTATTCCACGATGTAAAATTCGACATGCCTCAAAGTCGCTACAACAGCATTATCTTTTAAAACCATATGTACCCGCCTTTTCTTGCACTGTAATGGTTTAGCTCATTAATTCCAGTTACTAACAACTACAATTCAAATATTTTTCAATAATTTGTTTCGACTTACTAAAGCAGTCTCTGCAGTCCTATTAATATCATAACCGTACTAAAACAACAATGGAATAAACACCCCACACCACTAAGTGTCTTTCAAAGGTACTTTTGTTTAAATGAGGCAGAACAATTAAACGATGGCTAAGAGCATATGACTAAAGCGGTAATGCATAGAAATGGTTTAAAAGCAAAACAGAAAAGTTACACCGAGTTTTTAACGCAATTAAGTTTTATTAACAATGTGTTCATATTTACTTGATGGAAGCTTAAATTAATGAATAATCTAATTAAAATATATTTGGAAAGAACTCATAGAATAAAACTAGAAATTATATAATAAACAACCCACAAAATGCAAATTATTGTCTCTAGGAATATAAAAATTTGCCTTCCTTTATATTAAAAATGTGTTTCAATGTAAATTAATGGTGTTTGAAGTATAATGAAATATCTTTAATGCAAAATACCCAAGAACATTCCTAATTTGTTTGGTACATTTTCTTTTATTTGATTGATGGATATTGTTTCATACTTTTCTAAATAAGTTTGCTACTAATGAATTGGGAATAAAATAAATCAGATTATAAATATATATTTCAATAATCAATACTTATCTTCACAATTCGTGGTTTCTTTTTCCAAATTAAATAAGTAAGTTTAGATATAGTTGAAGAGAAAGTTGAGATGAATGGGGTTTTTAAAGGCCTTCGAGATAGTAATATTTTATTTCCAAATATGTTTGATGTGATTAAGACTCCAATCGTTTATAAACATTAATGATTTTTCAATTTTAAAAGAGATGTTCCACTTTATATTGGCGGAATTTTACGGACTTGCTATGCTGTGTTTAAGCAATCCTATTAAAATTTCTTTGTAAACTTCTGCTGTTTAATGGAGTTTGAAATTGGAACCCTGAAAGTTGGTAAAAAGAACCATTCATGTCTGTTGAAATTAGGAAAGGTGCCCGTTTTATTTTAATAGACTAATTTAATAAATTACCCCATGTTGTTGGCGAAAGTATCGATTAGTAATTTTTTATTTGCTATATTTCTGATGTAGGTATTCTTTCTCATCTATGTTTATTAATTTATTAATTATATATATTATTAATATTATATCTATTAATTATACATATAAATAACATGTATGTAAGAGTCGAGGATGATAAGAAGTGATAAGAGCTAACGGGGTAATTTGTGGTTCGAGTGATTGACAATTTACAGTTGACGACACAGCTAATCAACTGAGCCCGGGCAAAAAATGAGCGTCGAGTTATTTTTTCTTGTTCTAGAATGACCTGCTCGACCCAAATGGCCTTTTGCTGATGTCACTTCAGGTTCGGGATAGTGAACTGTGCGGCGAAAGAGACCCTGGGTTATGACTGGGATTGTCGTAGTTGGTTATCTACCGAGGCCTGTGGATGGGTAGGGATTTTATCAATTTATTGCCATGTTCTAAGGCGCCTAGGAAGAACCTAACACTGAGCATTTTCGTGAAGGCGAGTGTTGACATTCCTCATAAACCATGGGACATTGAGTAACACGTGGACTTTTTCTCAATAGAACACTTGAAGTAATGTGACCCCAGACTAGGCAAACTAACATTTTCTACAGAGTCGCTTTCTGGGGGATTGGGAGTTCTGCGAGACTGAGTCTATTTCTACGGAGGAATGGGAAGAGTAGACTATACACGCCACTGCCTTTGCCTATAGCGTGTTGAATTTTGCTGACCATTGGAACCTGCGGTCGATCTGGAGACCTACGTATGATAACCCTCTAGAGCCAGCGGATAAGTACTTTATCGATTTGGAGGTGATAAACGCGGAACTGCTTCTTGCGGTGGGACAGAATAGCCTCAGTTTTGCTCGGGTTTATCTGCAGTCGTCAGAATTTGTATCACGCAATCAATCATCGTACCAGCAAGAAAGCTGTATCATCTGCATAAAATGCTGTGTGGGAATATTTCTGAAGTGGAACATCAGCTATATAAAGGTTGAACAGGGCAAGGGCTAGTGGAGCACCTTGCGGGACTCCTACGGAGATTTGTTTCCGAGAGAAGACTGCGTAATTTGAAAGGACCTATTGTCCAATTATGAATCTATCAGGGAGATTCGGTCTTTCGGTAGACCAAGCTGTTTCGCTTTGAATATTAGACTGTTGTTTCAAACTTGATTAAAAGCTTTAGAAACATCTAGAAAGATGGCTCCAGTTTTTTGACCTTTTCTTAATGCCTGGTGGATTTTTGCTGCGAAGCGAGCAGCTTGATGAAGGCTTGAGTGTTTGGCACGGAAACCGAATTGTTCGTTCGGGATTATGTTCATGTGTGCATCTGTGAAACTGTTTAAAGCGTATAGTATCGCTTTTTCGGCAAGTTTGGAAAATGAACTAATCAGGCTGATGGGCATATAGTCACATGGATTGGAAGTGCCTCGAGTATCTCTGTCGGAGTTTTCTAGGTCCAGCTCCATCGTTGGGTCCTTGAGTGAGGGCGGGACTTGGGTGGTTGCTCTTTTATTGTTGGGAATTCCATTTCTTTTGTCTCCTGGGGAATCTCTTACTATTTATTAAGCCATATTCAGATTGTTGTTATCGCTAAATGCCTTGATACGGGATGGATGCTGCCATCTGATACGGGATGAATGCTAATTGTATTATCCGCCCCCGACAACCATATTATTTCATATTTAATCCTATTATATTGATATGTTGGTGTTAAGACATTATTATAATGGACATACCGGACGAAAGGAATATAAAGTCTATTCAAAATAACTGTGAACTCACGACATTAATACGTGTTTCTAGCAAATTGTAAATTAGTTGCAGGGTCAGACAATATTATACTTCTCATTTTATACTATTTAAAAAGATTCTTCAGAATATTAATTATAATAACTACAACGTTATCAAAACAACAACGTTAACTGAAACGTTATCTGAACGCTTTGCTTGTTTTGATAAATTTTAATGATTGCTCTGATTCAAAATGTTGAAGGCAAATACAACATATTGCGTTTCTAATCAATTACTTTGAAAAGAGACGAGATAAAAAAGTAAAAAAATCCCAGTGAAATTATTTAAAGGGGTAAGCATTTTTGCTGTTAATTATTATGTTGCTGCGGTTTTTATTGAAAATATTTTTAGGGTGTTGCAGCTGCACTGAATATAAATCAAGTGCTTTGATAATATATGTAATAGATCTATTATAATGTTAAAATAACAGATCAATTGAAATGTTCCCGCCCTTATACATAGATGGCGGTACTAGAATTAAATCTATATGTTTTTTAGTTAGCCCTTTTTTAGTTAGCCTAAGTTAGCTTAAGGAATTGTGTTGAATAAAAAAAATAATTTTGCCAATAAAATGTGTTTTACTATGGTTGGCCCGAGATTTTCGATTGATTCTTGTTATATTCAACAATTATTATGTCAAAATAACTTGAGAGAAAACGTGATATGAAAACACAACAAGGATTGAATTAAGCAATGAAATTGTTCAGTGAATATGAAATATATCACTTGCATATAAAGTAAATAATTTAGTGATCCAGAGGCGACAATTATATATTTAAAGGAGCGTACCTAAAACTACTACTTCATAGGTAGTGTGGGAAAGAGTTCAGTTAGTTGTAAGTCCTTTAATTTAATATGCATTAGATGTATTATTATGTCAAAATAGGTCACTTTTGATAACATTATTTTTATTTCATTATTATATATATTTTTTTATTACTCTTCGTGAGTCCACAATCTGCCCTATTGGCAATAAGTATTTCTTCTGTTTATATTATATATACATGGCATGTAGAAAATCACTTCATTAAGCAATCTTCTGTATAAAATATTATCTTAATTAATTAGTCTTATTCTAATGCTTATTCTAAACTCTACATATGTCCAGTAATCAGATCAGGTGGTGTTAAACGTTTTAGTCTACGCACTTCACTATCACGTCGCATATTTAGCTCGTTAGCGAGTACATTGGGATGCAGTGACACTCTTTAGAAGTACTTCACACAAACACGTTGGATTACACTCGTTATAGGTTCTAGAGGAATATCGCGTTGTATCACTTTATTTGAAATATAGTACGGAGCATCAACAATGGCACGCAACACCTTATTTTGGAAACGTTGAATGATGGATATATTAGATTTGCTAGCGGTACCCCATAGTTGAATTCCATATGTCCAAATGGGCTTGAGTATAGACTCATACACCAATACCTTGTTATCTAATGATAACTTGGATTTGCGCCTAATGAGCCAATACATTTGATATAATTTTAGTCCTAGTTGTTTCCGTTTAGAGAGTATGTGCTTCTTCCAGGTTAGGCGTCGATCTAAATGCATACCAAGATATTTAACATGCTCTGCTTGGGGGAGTTGACGATGATTGATATTTACTGGTGGACATGTTCTTCTACGCAGGGTAAACGTTATATGCGTGGATTTTGATTCATTGGCTTTAATGCGCCATGTCTTCAACCTTAATTGTATTTGCTCCAGGTGGGTTTGTAGGTTTATTGATGCTGTGACTGGATCTTCATGGGATGCTAGGATTGCTGTATCGTCTGCATATGTTGCCACAGTTGTTATTTTTGTGGTGGGCAGATCAGCCGTATACAGAAGATACAGTACTGGACCCAGTATACTACCTTGCGGAACTCCTGAATATATAGGATTTAAATCGGTATGTTCATCGCCTTGATTTACAATAAAATGTCTGTCAGTGAGATACGATTTTAGTAGCTGATAGTCCGGATGAGGGAGAAGTTTCTTTAGTTTAACCTGCAAGCCCGTATGCCATACTTTGTCAAAAGCCTGAGATATGTCTAGGAAAGCAGCCGAACAATATCTTTTGGCATTTAGGTCAGCGTTTATTTGGTTTAAAAGTCTATGTACTTGTTCTATAGTCCCATGCTTATTGCGAAAGCCAAACTGATGTTCTGGAATAATTTTTCTTTTTTCTATTGTATAGTTTAGTTTTTTTATGTATAATTTCTCGAAAACTTTCGAGATTATTGGTAATAAACTTATAGGTCGGTAGGAGGTCACATCTTCTGGTATTTTTCCTGGTTTAAGTATCATTAATATTTTAGCTACTTTCCAAATACTAGGGAAGTAATTAATTCGTAGCATAGCATTAAATATATATGTTAATAGTTTTATAGCCTTTTCTGATAGTTCTTTTAATATTTTGCCAGTAATTAAGTCATAACCAGGAGCTTTTTTAATATTAATCTCTCTCATTATTGTATGTTTAACTTTTTTGACCGTTAATTTCTCGTGCGGTAAATCCATTTGAAATGGCGAATCTAGAAAGCTAGTAATTTTATTTTCGTCATCTTTATGTAGCTGAGACTGGAAAGGTTTAAAAACATTTTTTAAGTGTTTTGAGAAAATGTCGGCCTTCTCTTTATTGCTTCTCGCCCAATTATTTTCGCTTGTTTTAATAGGTGGGTTATGCTGCTGGGATCTCCTAAGCTTTTTGTTGCTTTCCACAACGAATAGTCTGTATCTTCAGTTGATGTCAAGTTTTCTGTCAAGGTATTCTTGAATGCCTTGGTTTTGTTCAATTTGGATTAGATCTCTCAGCTCTCTTATGGCCCTATTAAATTTTCTTTTATTCTCTTCAGTCCTTTGCTGTTGCCAATTTCGTCATAACTTTCTTTTTTCTGATATCTTTTTCTGTATTGTACATGATCTACGTGTATTTTTTCTTGGAAATGTTTCAATGTTGGGAGTCGCGGAATATGCTGCCTCCTGTATATTTTTTGTAAGATTTATTGCTGCTACTTCTATATCCATTTCAGTTTGTAACGGTAAGTATAGAGAGATATTTTGGTCTAAGTTTTCTCTAAATGAGGGCCAGTTAGTTCTATTATTGCACAGAGAAGGGGGTTTATCTTTGATGGTAATTTTTGAAGAAATTGTTACTATTATTGGTGAATGATCAGAAGACAGGTCGAAACATGATTCTGCCTGACACTTTTTTGGATCAATATTTTTTGTAATACAGAAATCTATTGTATCTGGTTTTTTATTTCTGTCTGAAGGCCAATATGTTGGTTCACCAGTAGAGATATGTTGTAAGTTATTTATCCTTATGGCTTTGAGCAGTTCTCTACCTTTTGAGGTTATTATTCTTGAACCCCACATTAAATGTTTTGTATTATAATCTCCTCCTGCTATAAATCTATTACCTAGCGTACTGAAGAATTCTTGAAATTGTTCTGCCTTGTTGTTATGTTTGGGTGGGCAACAAATCGCAGAAAATGTTAATGGTCCATGGGCTTCCTCTGTGGTTATACTGGTGGCTTGCAGATATTATTATATTGATATTAGAATTTTGTTATATGCTGAAGCCAAAATATACAAGGAGTTAAAGTTGACACAGCAACACTGTGATGTTGTGACATCATAAAGTTAATACTGTGTGCTGTTTTGTAAAGACTATACATTTTAATGTTCATTTTTCTCTTTCTTCATTTATATCCTATATAGAAAGAAAGAAAATACACCTGCATTTTTTAGTTCAACATGTATCCCTTCCTATATTTCGAAAGGTTATCTTTCAACGAATTTATTAACCAAAAAAATCTTTATCAGAGTAACAGATTCTGATTTTATTTAAGACACATTTTCGTCGAATTGTGCTATAAATTACTGTTCCTTTTATTTTCAGAAATTATTCCGTTTTGGACTTGCTTAAAAGAACTATTTAAAAAATATTACATTAACTTCAGCAAATAAATATAAAAAGGCCAACCAGAAATATTAGCCCAGGCAGCCCTGTCAAAATAATCTCTTTCAAGAAATTTCCAATAATCCCAAGAATATCCTAAACCTCCGACAGATTAGATTTCATTCATATATTTCGTAATTCTTTCTGATACTAAAAACGTTCCCATTCGAAAGCAGGCGTATCGATAGTCTATAAAAACCTTTATAAAATGCAAAAGTTGTGTTCCAGTTCTGGATCAAGCTCATTTACATACCGCGCTTCCAGAGAATTTCAGTCCGTGCTGGAGAGCGGTTGCTTTTAATCAAATCCGTAGAAAATACCGTGCTGCTGGATACCGTAAAATATTTACAAATAACATCAACAAAAATAGTTTTTATATCAGCGTGTTCATATCTTTATGAATATTAATTAATAGTTCTTCCAGTAAAACAGCCAATGCACGTCATTAAAATTTAGAATGCAAGTTTCTGGCATCACATTTAAGTTTTGGTTTATTTTAACTCTGATATCACACAATACTCATTTAAATAAAACAATGAAAGAAATAAAAACGTTATCAAATATAATTTATTTTAATATTCTAGTCAGCTATTACCTATATTTCCGAAGGACTTAAACTACAGTTAATTAAATAAGCACCATATATTGTAGTATACCGCTAGCAAATCTAATATATCCATCATTCAACGGTTCCAAAATAAGGTGTTGCGTGCCATTGTTGATGCTCCGTACTATATTTCAAATAAAGTGATACAACGCGATATTCCTCTAGAACCTATAACGAGTGTAATCCAACGTGTTTGTGTGAAGTACTTCGAAAGAGTGTCAGTGCATCCCAATGTACTCGCTAATCAGCTAAATATGCGACGTGATAGTGAAGTGCGTAGACTAAAACGTTTAACACCACCTGATCTGATTACTGGACATATGTAGAGTTTAGAATAAGCATTAGAATAAGACTAATTAATTAAGATAATATTTTATACAGAAGATTGCTTAATGAAGTGATTTTCTACATGCCATGTATATATAATATAAACAGAAAAAATACTTATTGCCAATAGGGCAGATTGTGGACTCACGAAGAGTAATAAAAAAAATATATATATTGTAGTATAGAGTTGTTTTACTGCATTTGAATTGAACTTTTTTTCCATCACAATTACTGTTCTAATCAAACACCAATAAGTAATTACTAATCAGATCAACTTGCTGACGATTCCACCTTGTTTCAATTTGTTTTTCTGTCTGATGGTATTACTCCAAAGCGAAGGTGTTATTGTGGAAAATGCTTCTTTCTAGAGTGTCCAATTTTTCAGGTTTCTTTCTAACAAAATAAATTACGTAAAATACAAATATTTAATTATTAATTTATATTTTACGTTCGACAAGACACTAACTCAACTCCAGGAATAAACCACGTCTGTCTGTCTGTTTCCACCATGATTGAATTATTAAGAAACATTAGAAGTAACAAAATTTATATTATTCTATCTTCTATATATATCAATTTTTATTGTCTTTGCACTCTATTAGAGTTTTGCCAAGCCATTTTGAGATATCTGTGTTTCCACTAGACGTTTAATTGAAAAATAATAAATATTCTTTAAGTATTTTATATATTTTTAAAAATAGCATTCCTTTAAAAATATCTTAAAGTTTCACTGCACTTCTTCGTGGGTTATATTTACACTACTTACAACCTATGTTCCCTAACAGTGTATGAAGGAATGACTTACATGACTCAAGGAGCTGCATTTTCCTAAGTTTTCTAGGGAGAATTCGTAGACTAAAAGTAATTTCTGAAATAATATTTATACGGAGAAAAACTACCATTCTAACCTTAAATAGAACTAATATTAATATGATCTGGTTTCGTTACCTGCTTTGACTTGTGCCCCACTTTATTCACTCGCTCTTGATGCTCATACTAACTTTACGTGCAGCTGCAACACGCCAAAAATATTTGCAACAAAAGTGCATAAAGTTAATATTAAATAAAATAAATACTTGCTTTTCGAACTCATTTTACTGCTAAAAGGGGTTTCCATGTAATCGTTCCTGTTCAAGATAACTGATTATAAACACAATAATTTCGAGATGTTGACTTTCAAAGAGGTTTATGTCCGAAATGGCTTTAACAATTTTAATCAGAATCATCACACATTTTCACATACTATCCCAAAATAAAAGCAACAGACATACATTTACCAAAACAAGTACCAAAAGAATCGGTTTGCCGGTTTATAAACTTTGACTATTTTCATTAGTGTTTTGAATATTTTTGCAGACATATGACAACGGTATAAATCAGTACCAACACAAGTTAAATTTTAGATACCGATTTGCTTTTTTTTGCGAGATGTTCGGACGCATCGGACCTTATTCTATCTTTCCTTAACTATGCTAATTAGTAAAATAAGAAGGGAAAATTCTTTAAGAGTTTAATGCGCTTTTACAAACGGAATTTGGCAATATATTCGACGGCATTAATGATGTGAATTGGCTGTTTTATGACAAAGACTATACACAATATTGTAAATGTTCTATATATTTTCTTCTATAAAATTCAATATCATTCGATTAGTTCACGGGATATGATGTTTATGGCTGTAATTGTAAATGTTTCTAAGCAACGTTATGTAATGTGGAATGAATTGCTTCAAGTAAATAAGCAGGCTAGGTAAGATTGGATGTCTTCTGGGATGCTCTTTTTATTAGCCATTGGTCCAGTTAACTAATTCTAATTATAATAGTCTCAGTAGTTCGAGAACGACATGAAGCTCTAGATCGAGTCATTAAAATCTCTGAGAGTTTGACATGATCAAAATCTATATAAATATATACATATATTTTAACGTAAAATAATCCTTAGAATATGATGATACTGAACAGCACGTTTCAAAGAGGTTTATGGCCGAAAATCGAAAAATATATATATCGTAAGAAAATTCATATTAAATAAATCTGTCATGCCTTTAAAAGTCTTATATTAAAACAGACCAACACAACGAACCAGACATGATACAGCTGAGTAAATTTAACAGAAAATACGCTTCTTGTACCTATAACGAACATTGTTTCTATCCAAGTAATCGGTAATATTTAGAATATCTATAACACAAGCTCCTTTGTCGAATATTTTATTAAAATATCGAATGTCGAGTATTTTGTATTATTCTCGTTGATATAATATTTAAATATCTATCCTTTTTAATGCTCTGTCAAGTCCAGTTTGAATGTTACGGTTTATAAGCAATGTCAGTATGTTTTTTTCTTTATATTTATTTATATCTATTATAAATATATTTTTGGAATACTAATATTATTGAATAGGGATATTATTAAATATTGGTAATATGATAACGTTTATCAGAATTAACGGTTTTATAAGAGTAAAGCATTCCAAATGTTGATTAATATTGTAGCTTAAGGAGTCTAAAACGCATTAGACTTTTTAATCGACTTCAAAAAAAAGAAGGAGGTTCTATGTTCGATTGTATACTTTTTCAATGCAGTTTTATCGATTTCTGCTTCAATTGTGGGCCAATTATCAATTCTTTTTATTCGAGTGCATTTCTGAGGTGGTCTTATTGGAACCAAGGTGGAATCTGATGGTGGAATTCAGAGAAAACGAGGGAAACTCTCAAGCTTCAAAGGCACGTACAATGTTTTCACATATTTCTTATCTAAAATAAGCAGATATTTGAGTATAATGTTATTACTGAGCGGATGTGATGAAAGACACAATTCCTCACCAGTTAGAAGCTAGACGATAATTCTTTAAATGTTATGGGGACGTACAGACAACTAATTGTATACTTTAAAGTCGTTACGTATTTAGATAAGATTATTGTGAAAGCGGGAACCAGACTCTTCAGAGATTTTGAGGTGTTTTTCGTAAGGGTTTTTTTTACCAGAATCGTTCACTTCAAAAGCCGTTCAATGTGATTTTTAAGTACTAATCATGGGAATCACATGGGAGCAACTGGCTCTATTATATAGAGGTTAGAACGTTAAGCTCACACATGGTAGTAGTGGATTTGATTCCCGGCGAGGGTAACGACACTCTGTTGTAATTCCAGTTTAGTTAGAACATTTTTCAAATCGCCTAGGCTACGTAGCGGACACCGAGGACTGAAGAGTTCCTACCTGAAGAATCCACTTTCTATTGCTAAACCTAACCAAACCTGTGACGAGCTCAAACAATACAGAAATAATAATAAAATATTGTGTCATATACACAAAATTACATTACGAATAAATCAAATCTAATTTGTTGCTCGTACAAACTTCAAACTGGCGAATTTGTAGTAGATAAAGTAATATTGTAATTAAATAAATAGGTTTAGGTAGATATTAAGTTAAAATGTGTGTATAGAGTAGAATATAAAATAAAATAAAATTTAGGTTTAAATAAAATAAAAAATCTAGTGTTAACAGAAATTACAGAATTTCAGTTACGTCTTCTACAAATGTAGCTGAATTTCTTAGATTCAACAAAAAACTTTTGTTTTAACATACCGACAGTTTAGGCCTGCTAGAATAGATCTTTAACTTCAAATAAGGAACCCCGTAATTAGAAACTAAAGAGCGTCAGCTAAGATAGTACGTTGATAGGCTCTGGTCATAGCATTGATGGATTTTAAGCCACCATTAAATGAAAAAGTTCTACAATTAAAATCGAATCATTTTCTGATATCAGCGCTATCATCAATCCATAGCCGGCGTTCTGCTGCTGCTGGTGCACCAGGGCTTTAAATATTCTACCTTAAATCTTACCAGAACTATAAATTGAAGTTAGTATCCTATTTTTGCATATAGATTTTACAGAATTTTATTAACTACAGAGTTTGCACCGTTGATTCAACAAATTGACTTCTCTTTATTTTAATATAAAATGATTTTAAATAAATTAAAACAAGTTATAGTTCATATATATTTCGTTACTTATATATGGTGAGAACTTTGGTGGGCACGTGGCACTTCTAAATTAAACTATAAGAATGATAAACGGTTTAGACTAGCGAATATTCTAATTCGATATTAAAACATCATCGAATAACAACTGAATAAATATATTTCCATTATATATCATCAATCGACATTGAATCAATGCATCCATGTATATTTTAAAAATACTATAACCATTTTTTTATATTTTATTGTATTCTTTTAGTATCTTCTTGTATTTTTTATATGAAATACTGATTGATTCTCTTGATACAATCCAATCAAACAAATGGAATATACCATTATAAGAATGTGATGAAAACATATATTTTATAAAATAATAAAAATTATCACTATCAAAATTATCGACTATTTATGACAAAAAGTAACTTCAGAACTCTCTATCACATCGTAGACAATTAAATAAATTAGGCTGTTGCATTACATGAACTAAATGACAGGTCAATGCATCCCTATATTGACATAAAATCAATTTGTTTTGACTGTAACGAAGCGACACGAAAGAAATTTGAATCGAGGATATATCTAACTAACACTAACTCAAGCTTACATTACAAATTTAATGTTAATACAGAAAATGACGACTATATATAGAAATATTCAAGACTTTCTGACCTCGTTGTACTTATTAACTGCGTTTCCAATTAAAACCTCAAATAGAACGGCAGGGCTGGATAAGGGACAGCCTTTGACTTACAGAACTTGGAATTTGTACATTTTCCCAGAACAGCTCTATATAATTTTATTCGAGTGTACAATTAACGGTATCCTTTCTTTCAAATATTTAAGTGTTTTTAAAATTTTTGAGTACTTCCTCTAGATCGTCCTAAATTTTATAAAAAAACATTTTTATTTAATCATATTTCATACATAAATTGTTACCAGTTTCCTGTAATTAGTAATGCTCTCTCAATGACAGCAGTAAATTGTAGATATAGAGTACTTAATTATAACAATTCAACGGTCTTATATTCAAGAAATTTAGCTTAGAATATTTTTGGCTCACCGTTTATTTTATTCTTTCGCCTTAGCTTCTTTCGTTCTTGAGATCTTTAAAGGCAGACGATTTTGTTGTAATAGTTTTTAATATATTGACATTTTATTTATTTATGCTCCCCTCCCATGAGAAATGAGAATTTATTTTGTAGGTACAGCTTTTTCTATCATCTAAGTTACCATATATTTCTAAGGCTATTTCTTAACAACTTGGGCTTAGCATCCACGGTTAGAGAGACATAACTTACTAATAAATAACTTTATAACTTACTAACTCCAGTGGAATTGAGTCAATATTAGGTAAAGGGATTACAAATGATAAACGATTAGCCAAGAATGGATCATTTTGTTCTTAGAATATAATATATGGACTATTATATTGGCTATTTATTAACTACACATTGTTTAGAGGATATTGCAGATGCAACACAAGTGCTATTGGCGCTAAATTCCAATATATTTGGTATTGACCCATTTTGGCATCTTCACAAGAAGAAAAGTACTTCTCAGACAAGTCACAACTCATGTATCGGAAGAAGCAACAATCAGAACGGGCAAGGTCTGAAGAATATTGTAAGTAATTTAATGTTTCAACATGTGGTTGAGCATTGCCGTGCTAAAGAACATTATATTTGTGTCTCTCCTTTTATTTCGGCTGTTTTTCGCGCAGTACTCGGCTCGAATCAATTTAATTCGAAAGCTGTCTCCATCTCTAAGGCTTTAAGGTCTTTTTATCATGGTTTTATTAGGTTTTAGCTGATCCCATCAAATATAGAGCATTAGGATGGAGCCACAGATATTCAAATTTTAATGTTGATGTTGTTATTGATGCATACATATCATGGTGGTGTTCATGATCTTTTTCGCTTAAAATTATTGTAAGGCTCCATTTTTTATTACCAGTAATTAGGATACTTCGAATTTTCACCAATATTGCTGATCAAAATATATGCAAGCACCCAATAGAGTATAAGTATCAGTTGATTTCGAACCATCGATTCAACAAAATGACTTCTACTTCTTTTAATATAGAATTAAAAGTAGGTAAGTAAATTAAATCAATATATATTATGAATATATATTTATATATATTTCATAATTTATGTATATGTGAGGGTTTTGGTGGGCATGTGGCATTTGTAAAAGAAACTACAAAAATTATTAACGGTTTATTCCAGCAACTATTAATACATAATAAACAATATAAATGAAAACGTCGACAACTAACAGACGCAATAAATTATACACTACTATTATTTTATATATAGATTACATTGTAAATATTAATATAATTCGAATACAAATAAATGTTTGGAAAAACTCTCCATAAGTTTTACAAAACATTGAAATTAATCATTGAAAAAGTTGTCTAATCGTTTTTGAGAATATACCTCTTGTTTGAATATTTTCAAGTGATTAATTGGAGGGAACCAAGTTTTTTTTTAGCTGTGTTCAAATATAAATAATAAAATTTCAAAATCTGCTATACGTCCTCAGTATAGCAAAAATGCTTTTTTCTTTCAAAATTAAAATCATTATTAAAATCAGTGAAATAAGTGTATTTTCATCTAATTTCTGACGTTTAGTAAATATGAAACAGCTTGGTCACGTCGTCATTTATAGTTGGTATAATTGATTTTTAAACAAATATAAATAAATCCATCAGACGTATTAATTTTATCTCAAATAATTCTAGACAATATATAGTTGATAAAGTGTTAACAAAACTTTTTATATTGTCTAAGCTACATAATAGAATAAATTAATCAAAACCTATCCGTGGACATAAAAAAATTCCTTTTAAAATATTCCTTCACTTTTATTGCATCTGGTATGCACTTTTAATAAAAGAATATTAATCGATAAATCCATGGATACAAAAAAAAAATTCTTCTTATCTACATTGAATATTTCCTTGCCCATGTGTTAGACGGAGTCATAAATTGAAATCATGATAAACATGTCATAACAAATTGATATTTATATGTATTTGCGCGTTGTTGGGTTAAATATATCAAAATAAAATAACACATCAATTTTTATAGAGGAAAAACAAAAGTAATCAAAAGGACTGAATGTTCCTGAACCATAAGAGCATAAATCAACCGATTATTTATGACATGTAATCTTCAGCCTGTAATATCAGTCTACACCATCGATTAGAACAAGTCATCATAGAAAAAGTCAATATATGGTCGTTTTAGAATACATACTTCTTGTTTGAATATTTCAAGCGATCAATTGGAAGGAACCAAACCCGTATCTTTTTCTAGCAGTGTTCAAATATGAGCAATAACATTTGTAGATCTGCCATACATCCTCAATGTAGCAAAAACGCTTTTTTAAGCATTAATTTTTTTTATTTCAGCAATGAAATAATTATTAAAGGCTGCGAAATAAGTATATTTTCATGTAATTTCTGACGTTTAATAAATATGACGCTGAAACGGCATGGTCACGTAGTCCTTTGCAGGTGGTATAATAGATTTAAAAAAAAATATAAATCAATAAATCGATGGATACTAAAAACTGTTTCCTTATCCACATTGAATATTTCCTTGCTGATGTGTTAGACCAAGTTATAATTTGGGAAATCATGATAAACATCATAGAATAAAGAAATTTAGAAGTTATATGGAAAAATCGGGTCCCACGTTTAAGCTTTTCGGAATCCCCGTTACGCGACCAAATGTAAATAAAAAATGTAACAGCTATATGTATGTTTCCCTCTCGTTCGACCTCGATGTTAATAGTTCTAACCTAAGCAGTTGACGGTCATTTTTAGGTGATATAATTTATGTTGTTTATTTACGTCGAGTTTTTCGGTATGTGTTTTTATATATATTTGACAATTAGTTTAGATTATTCTGTGTATTTTAATCTATTAGTGTGATAAAAAGAAAATCTTAATGGGATCTCTTATGATCTCCTGTGAAGGTCCAGGAAAGTTTTAATCATTTGAAGACTATAGACCAAAATGTGGAAAGCCATGGCTGAAACAAGATGTATTTCCTACTAGTTATTTAAATAGTATATATTTTGTTAAATAGTAATGATTTATTGCATTGAAATAATTAAGCAATATTTATTGAGATTCTTTACCTTTACTACAAGACAAGGAAAATATGCCCCCAATGGCAATATTACAATTACAAAAGTTTTTTGAGGCTGATAGATATATAGGGGATTCTTCTACCCCAACAAGGCCCAGAAGTAAGTATATAATAAGAAACTTATATTTATTATTAGAGAATGGAGGTTCTAACTTGAAATTTATATGTTCATTTACAGATAACTCAGCCTGTTCCATCAGCTTCGTTTCAGGTTGGATGAAAAACTAATGGCTTTATCCTTATTGAAATGCAGTAACAGAGGATATAAATTGTTATCGAAGATATTCTGCTTGCCTTCTGGAAGAACATTAATACAGATACTGAATAAGGTTCCTTTTTGCTGCTGGAGTAGTAACCTCTAATTTTGGTCGTTGGTTCAGAAACTTGACTCTGTATAGACCGAACTGAAATTGTAATATTTGATAAAATGTACCTCAATTTAGGTAGGTTGTTGATTTAGTTGATTCTAAAAATTAATACAAAAGAGCTATAATATCTTATTTTAATATTTGTTTTAGGTCTTTTTAAATATTAGAGAGAAAATAATATCAGTAGATTACGTGTTTTGGGTAGTGGAGATATCTCTGATAATATAATATGTAATTGTAATATATCAATAAAATATATTTAAATATATTTATTTTTTTATTTTACTAGTAAATCTAAAATATTATTTTAAAATTTCCTACTAAAATTATTTATTTCCCGCCGTAACTAACTGTGATATGGCGCATGCGTAAGCGCCCTCACACGGGGATTCCGAGCGTAAATTAGAACCAACTTTAACATAGGAGATGGGTTTCTTTATTCTATAATAAACATGTCATAATACTATAAATTAACCAATTATTTATGACATGTAATCTTCAGCCTATAATGTCAGTCAACACCATCGGGTAGAACAAGTCATCATAGAAAAAGTCAATATATGGTCGTTTTAGAATATATACTTCTTGTTTGAATATTTCAAATGATCAATTGGAGGGAACCAAACCCGTATCTTTTTCTACCAGTGTTCAAATATGAATAATAACATTTGAAGATCTGCTTACATCCTCAATGTAGCAAAAACGCTTTTTTTAATGATTAATTTCTTTTCTCTCAGCCCTAAAATCATTATTAAAGGGTCCGAACTAAGTGTATTTTCATGTAATTTCTGACGTTTAATAAATATGAGCCTGAAACATCATGGTCACGTAGCCCTTTGCAGTTGGTATAATAGATTTTTAGGCAAATATAAATAAAATCACCAAAAGTTTTCAATTTATCCCAACTAATTCTAATTCTAAAGTTTTAATAAAACTTCTTATATTGTTAAAGCTAATATATAATAGAATAAATTAATTAAAACCTTTTATTGAACATAGAAAAAAGTTTCTTTTTAAATATTATTTCCTCTTAATTGCATCTGGTACGTAATGATATTTTTATTTAAAGAATATAAATCAATAAATCGATAGATACTAAAAAAAATGTTTCCTTATTGAATGTTTCCTTGCTTGCTTGCGAAATCATGATAAACATGTCATATTAAATTGACATTTCTATGTATTTGCGTGTTATTAGGTTAAATATATCCAAAGAAAATAACACATCATATTTTATAGAGGAAAAATAAAAGTAACCAAAAGACTTAACTTTGTAGTTTAATTGAAAGTTAGAAATGTATTTCATGGGATTAAGTGATAATGCCGGCCAGCTCTATCGAACCGAAAGAGATCTGAATGATGGTGATTTCAAAGCTCGCTTTTTACGATCGAATTCCCCAAAAATTTAAAACAACTTTCTTATTTAGTTTATTTTAAATCTATCAGGTGATTATGTTATTATGTGAAGAATTGGCATTAAACATCACATTTGAAAAACATCCAAATAACAAATGTTACAGTGTAAAGCTGTCTAAATCTCAAAGCCACACAAAGCGATCGACACAATAAGCGGTAAAAATAGGCAAATTTTATTCTCAATCATAATATTTCATTTCTCCTACACGCGCCATCTTAGAGACAGCCAGGACCTGTATTGAATTTGTAATACTTTTGGCAGAACATCTTCATAAATGAATTCCGGATGTCCATATAGATTTCAAGACTTCTTTCAGTTTCATATTCCTTCCAGCCGAATTTTGCATCATGATTCATTCACAGATATTTAAAATTGGGGCTTGTGGAATTATGGTATTATATATCCTCATTGATGCTTGAACACTTTGATTATACGTGAACTGCATATGCACAGATTTACTTTCGTTAATTTCCTATTTTCTATTTACTTGCCTCTTACAATTTTCCTATGACTTCTTCGCTATTTTCTCAGACAGCAAGAATCGCAGTGTCGTCAGGAAATATAGCAATTGTGAAATTTTCCATTTGTGCATGTGTATAGTAGGTAAAGGAGTAACATCGAGACACATCCTGATGGTATACCTGTTTTAGCTCCTTTTATTGTAGAATTGGCGTCGCCTTGTTTCACATTTTTTAATAATTCCAGGTAATTTCTGATGTTTAATAAATATGAGCCTGAAACAGCTTAGTCACATAGTTCTTTACAGTTGGTATAATAGATTTTTAGACAAGTGTAAATAAAATCACCAGACGTATTCAATTTATCTCAGCTAATTCTTTACAATATATAGTTGTTAAAGTTTTAATAAAACTTCTTATATTGTTCAAGCTATATAATAAAATAAATTAATTAAAACCAATGATTTAACATTCAAAATTTTTTTTTAATATTCCTTTGCCTTTATTGCATCTGGTACGTACTGATATTTTTATTTAAAGAATTCTAATCCATAAATCGATAGATACTACAAAAACTGGTTCCTCATCTACATTCAATATTTCCCTGTCAATGTGATAGACCAAGTCATAGTTTGCGAAATCATTATAAACATGTCATAGTAAATTGACATTTCTATGTATTTGCGTGTTGTTGGGTTAAATATATCAAAAGAAAATAACACATCAGTTGTTATAGAGGAAAAACAAAAGTAATCAAAAGACTTAACGTTGCAGTTTGATTGAAAATTAGAAGTGGACTTCTTTCGAACAGAAAGAGATCTGAATGATGGTGTTTTCAAAGCTCGCGTTTTATGACCGAATCCCCCGAATATAGACAATAACTTTCTTTAATTAAATTCCAGTTACACAAGGATATAAAGCGGGAATGATCGGTATTATTGTTCCTGTAATGGTTGGTTGCGTTAATTTAATCTTTAAAATGTTGTAATTCTTTGTATACTTGGTAATAGGAGTTTTAAGTTTACTTCTCTTTTATCATAAGCTACTTAGTATCAGCGAAATTTATGATTATTAAAGACTAAAAGATAAAAACGTTAATTATACAATTTTAAGCATAATAATAAGTATTGAAAACATTCAATAAAATTTTAATATCCAGAATACAGTGGAATAATACAATATGCAATGAAACTAACTTTTTATTCAAAATCATTGCTTTTTCTCTACTAGATGATTTAGGTAGATAACTAGATAATGGTTCTTTGGTTCAAGCATTGAAAGAAAATATTGGAGGCTACGCCGACTATGCCAAATGAAATTGAGAGTTCTTAGAATCTTTTGAGATTCAACTTACAGTCAAAACATAACGAGTTGGCCCATGAATTATAACATTTTTATGAACATTCAGTTTCGACGACCTCTGATTTTTTTATACTGCGAATATTTAGAATACAATTGCTTGTGAATGAAAAAAATTATCACTTTCATTTATCATTCTCATTTTAGAAAATAAACTTTGCAATATTATAATATTATATTTTATTAAATTATAATATTACGTACCGCATAATATAGAAATAATAATTTTATTTCTCTTTTTATTTTTATTTTCATTCCTTCTTAAATTTAATTTGCATTGCATTTATAGTTTTAAATGAAAAATTAGAGTCAGTTCAATCACAAATCATGGTTTGTGCTATACGTAACTGCTATATCAACTTAATATAATTGCTTTTAATGCTTATAATGTGATATAATGGTGCTTATGCTGGAAAGAATATTCTCTAATGACAGATCAATTCAATCAATGTAACATGTTCAATATACAACGAAAATATATTCAATTTTCAATAAAAAGATCTAAAAAATAGCATTCCTTTCTGTATATAGGTTTCCAGAATAACGACAGTTCTCTGCGATCCTCTCTATCTATTATTTAAATGCTGAAAATATACAGATTTTTTTTCAAGTTGAAGGTGCCGAGTGAGAAAATGGGCTAAGGAGATGGCTAAGCAAATCGCTGTACTTGCCTGGTAAAAAAAAGTGTTATTCTTCTCTGATCTTCTCATGAAAATATTCGGGGGTCAACAAGACAGGAGTAATTATCGCTGTAAATGTAATATCATTTTGAAGGTTTTTGAATGATTCGACAACACCACTCGCAAATCCCTAAACAGGCTTGAGGCTTCATTCCAGCAGTCGTGTCTTCGTTATTAACGCCAAACCACTGATCCCTATCTATTATTTTAACTAAAATTTTAAAATTTTAATGTACGTTTATGTTTTATATGCCCAATGTGTCAAAAAACCAGTTATTTTCAACATTGTACTCTAGTTCAATATAATCAATAATTGATTATTTTATTATTTTAAATAAACTTAATAAAAGTAAAGTAAGTAAATACAATAAAAGAATCCTGCACTATGCCACTCTTTCTGTGTAGCTTTTTGAATTTGTATGTATTAGGTATTTAAATAATATATGCATTATATTTAAATAATAAAATACATTATATTATATATTATAATGTTTTTGTTGGGTTATTGTATTTACAACAATTGAACAATTATATTATTTCATATAACCAGAAAATATATTAAATGATTAGCTATTTATATAATGAGTTAAATAATGAACATATAAACCACCAAGGTAATTCGAAATAGAAATAAGTAACCATGTGATATTCGGATGAATCTATCAAGGCTTTGTGATAGTAATAACTTCTCATTTCTGATCTCTCAGTGAGAGATAGCAAGAGCATTATAAGCATCATAAATGAATATCTTCATTTCTGATACGATCTCAGAGATAAACATGAAGATTTTGTCTGAAAAATAACATTTGAAAGACATCAAACGACATCAAACTTACAGATGTCACACTATAACGGTGTCCAAATATCAAAGTCATACCAAGCGATTGATAACATAAGCGATAAAAATAAGGGAATTATAGTCCCAATCATATTTCATTTCTCCTACACGCGCCATCTTAGAGAAGCCTGAGCTCCTACATTTTCCTGTAGCGGATTCAGGAAGATGTCTCTAATACTGATATCAATACCTGAACTAATACACTGGTTCTAACTAGATCCCGGTGAGACAACAGCTGGAGATGCCTCATTTGTCTAGAACACTCAATATCTCTATCAACGTATTTAGCAAATATTCACCGGTCAAAAAATTGTAGCATCATATTAGACCAAGTCCGTTATTCTAATGCTAAGTATGTCCTATCGAGAGCTACTAGAAACTTAAAGGGCCCTATTATACAAGCGCCTTCGATCAAATATGAAGATGGTGATGGACCATAGGTAATCAAGAAAAATCTACAAGATTTGCAGACACCTTGATATCATATAGCGTTAAATAATTACCGAGCGTTAATATACATGAATAGATCAAAATTATATTTGTCGTTAACTGGGAAAATATATACAAAATAATGTTAACCTAAAAGAGGTTCCCGGTGTTGACCATATTACTTGCTTAAAAACAGATTCCATCTTCATGTCATTATCGAAGTAGTACAACTGTTAGCGCATGTGAGCAACAGTCGGTATCTGAATGTCTCGGTGTAGCTAAAATCTAGTAGTTTCTGGGTGTACCTACAATAATTCTGGAGACCTTGATAAGGATTAATTTCGGATGTCCATATAGGCTTCAACACTTCTTACAGTTTTATGTTTCTTCCAGCGAAATTCCAGTTACTTGCCTGTTGTAATTTTCATGTGGCTTCTTCGCTACAGTCTCTGACAGCAAAAATCGCAGAGTCGTCAGCAAATGTAGCCACCGTGAAAATATGTGGTATATTACAGGTGCAGAGTAGGTAAGTATAGATACACACTACCGATACACTTCTTGGTGGTACCTGCTATAGCTTCTTTTATTGTAGAATAGGCTTCCCCTTGTTTGACTCTAAACATTCAGATTGCAATGTAAGATTATAATAGTTCGGTATGTTTCGGTATGGTGATATTTTAGGTACATTATGAAAAAGGCTATCATGCGCTACTTTATCGAAGACTCGTGATGTATCTATGGATAAAGCTGAGGTTATATTATACCTTCATTGGTTTTTTCAATTATATCTATTATTCTATGCCTCTGACCAATAATGTTAATAAAAATAAACTGATGTGTCGGTCTTAGGGTTTCCTCTTTATAATACCGACAAAATGAGATGTAAAGGTTTTCAAAAATATGCAACAAAACTCCAAGAATATCTAGTAGCTCAGCGAACGTGCTATATTTCGGTGATATTTTAGGTACATTATGAAAAAGGCTGTCATGCGCTACTTTATCGAAGACTCGTGATGTATCTATGGATAAAGCTGAGGTTATATTATACCTTCATAGGCTTTTTCAATTATATCTATTATTCTATGCCTCTGACCAATAATGTTATTAAAAACAAACTGATGTGTCAGTCTTAGGGTTTTCTCTCTATAATACCGACAAAATGAGATGCAAAGGTTTTCAAAATTATCCAACAAAACGCCAAGAATATCTAGTAGCTCAGCGAACGTGCTATATCAGCGGTTGCTGACTTATCGTTGTAAATTATTCGAATGAATTCTTGATTTCTCTTGAGTTCCGATGCTAAAAATCGGCGTGCCTATCATTCCTCTCCGAAATTTAATTAATCTGAGAACGAACTTTCATAAAAATGCAGATACTATTTTTCCGACTAAATAATTGCTCTAAATCACTTCAGAATTAACCCACAATACCAATATCTCGATGATTTGTAAAACAATGTGTAATATATAACGTATATGAAAAGTTTCTGAACAATTTATTTCGAAAATTAAAATTGATGATATTGTACACACGAAAGAGAAACCATATATCCGCAAAACTTTTTAATTTATTACTGCAATGTCTATTAGTCATAAACATATAGATGTCAAAGATTATATAAATCATCGTAAATAAACAAATATCTAAATATCTAAGTTGTTTTAATATGGTAATTTGGGTCATATTTAATTTTAAAAACAAAAACTTTACAATAATGAGACATTTATTTAAATTTTGGTCGCATATATTTACAAAACGTTACACGTTATATATACTTTAGAACAAGAAACAATAAAAACCAACCACGGAAAATATGATCTTAGAAGGAAGTTTTCATAATTAAAATACATTTCCTCATACAAAGAAGATATTAGCATAATTATAATTTATTATAGTACCGGTTTAGGGACCCTTAAAGCGGGAGGATGATTCGGTGGATCTTATTAATTCATACTACGTGAGTATTTCGTTAGGAACAATATACAACGAGCAAGCTCTAACGGTATCTATTGTTTTTGCTATGTATAGCCATTCATTGTTAATTAGAAATCCACATAATATTAGCAAAATGTGCTATAAACACTTTTTAACTTAATTTTTTTAAACGTTACTAGGTGAACTTCGATCAATTATATCGAATTGGCAAATTTTATCTCACAATAACAATATCTTCTTTGTCGATTATCGGTGATCGAATTTTTAAGATTTTGTTAACTTATTTCTGGTACAAATTTAAATGTTACAGAAACTGGCATATAATTTTCCTGTATTATAAAATTGTCCTGTATAGTAAATCCTGCCAAAAATGACCTTACAATATTGACATATAATTCTCACTTAACAAGTTTGTTGGCACTATTTATGAGATATATTTGTGATTTGTATTAGAATGCTGCAAAGTCCTGGATTACAGGAGTACTGCGTCGGCAGAACTGATCAATTTTATTGCGTGCGCCGTGCTCGCTATTGTGTTTAATTCATGGGATCTCGTATTCTAAGCCCATTGCCATTTCTAGTAAATTTTGAACACAAGTGTGATATATCAGTGTCACTGTTACCTGTTTCTCGCTATCTAATATTATCAGTGCATCTACTACGTGAAGAGGCCCTTCACTCATTCTCATTAAAAAAAGTTAAAAAAATTTTCTGCACTATATATGTGAGTAAATAGTTGGAAATGTGAAAACGTTTACAAATTATAATTTAACATCACTACATACAAACAGTCACTACATATTTTATCTCCATTGTTGTTAAATGTTTACTCAAAATTACCGTTATCACATTGTTTTATCATATTGGATAGAAAACATTTAAAAATTATATTGAAAATGTTATTTTCCAATAAGTAAATGTTTAATACACACAATTGTAATATAACTACTTAGCCAATATGCAATTCCTTATTATAATTTTAATAATATGTGTTATTTTTTCACAGATTAATTCTTTTAATCTATCGAAAAGGAAAATTTTGGAAACAGTAGTTGCTAAGTCTTTATAATTTTTAAAAGGAATTACAACTGAGTATAAATAAAATAACTTCTTCAGAGGAAGTAAATTGAAAAGAAAACTGAAACTTATAACACATATTTCTCCACAATGGCTTTTGAAACAGACGACTATATGCCCTTAACTGCGCACTGGTAAGAATCAGACAGTATAACTAGACCCCTATTGAGTTTTATCTTGATTACTCGATGGTTTAATTCAGAAGGCTAGTGCAGTTAAGCAAGTTAGCAAATTTAACTTCCTTTTTCCCTTAACTTTGGTGATTTCATTTGACATGAATGGATGATTTATTTAATTTTCATATTGACTGGACAGTAAACTATATTACAATTCACTTTTTGTTTTGTAGGTTTGCTCTAAATGCTTTAGCTTTTTGTTGGTGGTGCGTTCCCAGCTTCGATCTAGATCTCTTAATAGGAAACATAACCTGTGTCTCCGTCATTTGTGAGATCTCACAGATAGTTATTTATGAATTTGTTTTCAAATCTTAATATATTCTTTCAATCTCTGTTCTTGAGATATTTTTTAATATCCTGCGCTTCATTTTTTTGTTTTCTACCATTTCCTCGCATTTTTCGTCTTTTTGCAACCGAAATTGAAATCATATAATTTTGGTTTAATTTTTTTGGGTATTACTCCATGCAACTTGAGTTTTTCGGCTTTTGAATGTAATTCTACAGTAGCTCCAAGGGGGACATTTAGCTGAATTCTATTGTTCATCTGAAATTCTTAGATAACTTAAATGACTTAAAGAACGTTAGATCTTCTCCTTCTTTGATTATAATTTCACTCAAAGCTAAAACTACTGATAATTCTAGGTCTGGGATTTTATTTTAACATTAATTTAATTGATCTTCAACAGAATCATTAAAAATAGTATCAACACACCTAAAAGTTCCATTTTTATCAACGAGGGTTTATCTGGACTGGACCTACTGTTTGACTTGGAGAACCGAACCACGGCCCTAGGCATTAAGCTGACTGGTGAGTGATCAACTTAGAAATCATCCCAGAGGACATCTGGTCTTACCCATCCCGATTCCTGGCGTGATTGTGATCATTTCGCTTGTCGGATTTTTTACTCTTGCCTAGGACAATTACAAATATTAAACAATCACAAACATACATTTACACGAATATGCCTCGGCAGGATTCAAACCCGGGGCTATCGCAACAGTAGGTGGACCATCCCGTCACCTTTAGCACTGCGCCAACCAACACTCTTGTTATTAATAAATATAACATAAAAAATAGCATATGCCATCTCACGTAGATTTTAAGTTAAGATATAATTGCATTAAAATATACGACATTTTGATGAGGATATATTAATGGGTAAGTGTCAGTGTCAAGTCAGACAATGCTTAGAAAAGTTGAAATTACTTCTTATCTCTAATATTTGTCATCTGTTTTATCTGAACCCTTTCAGACAATATAATCATTTATATCGTATTTTAACAATATGTATTCTGTCCTAGGTCTTCTTACTTATTTATTAGTATTTAAATGATTTAGATGAAGAACCAAACTAAAAATTCAAATATAATTCTTACTATATATAATATCAATCTAAATATTTGATGAAAAACCTTTCTTTTCATTACTTTTCCGACATATTAGCTCCATTAATTTTCTTATTAAATCTTACGAAATATTGTTAGAGGCCTTTGGCAATGCGGCATATAAACCATATTTAGCTATAAATCTATTAGCCCTCTTAACGATCTAGCCTAAACGAAATGTTCTAATTAATTCTCGTAGAGTTTTAATTAGATTTATTTTTGTTTA
Organism: Rhynchophorus ferrugineus; assembly: GCF_030347505.1. Lineage (NCBI taxonomy): Eukaryota > Metazoa > Arthropoda > Insecta > Coleoptera > Curculionidae > Rhynchophorus > Rhynchophorus ferrugineus. The sequence goes on along the minus strand of NW_027472585.1, from coordinate 20,760,916 downwards.
ATGTTTTATGATCGCTCTGGTAATACGGCTTTTACTTCTTCTATATAATATTCGTCTAACTACTTCAGCTGTGATTTAATTGATAAAATATTCAATCCAATAACCTGTAATTTGTTTTGAATAATTATTGAATTATTAGCGATTATTAAAATTTTGCGACGAGAAAGAGTACCATCAGCATTGGAGAAAACGATAATTTAACCTATATTGAAAAAAGGAGATAGTAAACTTTGTAAAAAGTATAGACGTATAAGTATCCTATCGGTTGATGGGAAAGGGAATATTAGAAGCCCCGTAGAACCAACAGTATAATATAAGTTAACGTCAATATAGGTTATAGTGACTATTTCACTCCTACCAAGAACGGATTATCGCTCGAAGGTGATGATGTTGAAAGTTTCAACTTTTCACTTTCTGTGAAATAAAGTGTTTGTCTGTCATATGTTTATGTCATCATAAGCATATTCTGTTCATATTCAATTTAGTAGAAATTCCAACCGGTGGTTTTGCATGTAAACAGCAGAATACAACAGATTTTTTACTGATTATTTTCTAATTCCTTAGAAATGTGAACTTCTATCACCTACTTTTTTAATAAATTGCTTTAATTGTATCAGTCGCGATATCGAATCAAATATCTTCGCCCAAAGTTTGACAAATCCACCTGCGTTCCTGCACCGCAAATGTTGTTTAACAGCTGCATAGGTCGGCATCTATACACCTCAAAACACATTTATTCGGTTACTAAGTTGTTATTGTACAATACAAATCCGGTTTGGAGTTTGTTGAGTGAATGTTTTGAGAAGTGATTGTTCACCGCAATCACGCCTTATATTTAAAATCCAATTTAAAATCGGTTTTTATAAATTAAATAAGACGTGATTCACTTATCTGTATAGATACCTATATGAGAATTTTTTTATTTTAATTTAAACTTGGTCTTTCCATTGCCAAAACGCCATCAATTGGACAAATTAGGCCGCAGCAAGTCAAACTGACGAGCCGAACAGAGCGGGAAATGAAGTTGAACCGAATATATGGAGTAGCTATCCGCATGGAGATGTTGATTTTAATCCCAATCGAGCGGCATACAGTTATAACATTGTATCAGTAATCGTATGTAATCAATAATCAGTGATCGCTATATTGGGGAATATATACCAGCCTACAAAGGCGAAGTTGTTTTAATTCCACGCATCCCTATTGTTTCAAACGACAATTTGCAACATTGGTAAATAAATAAGAGTTTATAAGAGTTTGAGACTATAAGAGTTTGTCGCATCAATCATGAAAATCGATAATTTCCACATGGTCAAATCTATATCGTCTGTTTGCTTGTGGAAAACCATCAATATTGCCTATTTTCGCAGGAGAAAACAAAATTAACAGTATAAAAACTAAAAATATTTCAATAAACACTATGTATTTGAAATATTGTTAAAACTATAAAAATATTCATAACAGGTCAATTGAAAATTCCCCGACCTACCATAGTAAAAAACACTTTTTGCCAAAATTAGTTTTTTTCATTCAACAAACTTCCCTTCAAGGCGGATACACTGATTATGGCGACCCTCTAACTTTTCGATACCATTTTTGTACGATTTGTCCTTTGTTTCAAAATAGGCCTGAGTTTCTTTTACCAGCGAGCATTCTTTTGAGAACTGAGAGCAGGAAATAGTCGCTGGTGAACAGATCTGGACAATACGGTGGATGAGGAAGCAATTCGAAGCTCAATTCAAGGATTTTTGACACGGCGCCATTTTTCAGCGATTTCGCTATGTAATAGTCATTGTTAATGGTCCTTCCTTTTCAATGTAGTCAATGAAAATTATTCCACGTTTTCCCATGCTTTGGAGCGGGTCTACCGTATGCAGTCCACTCAGAAGAGTGTCGATTGGACTTCGGAGTGAAATGATGGAGCCATGTTTCATCCATTGTCACATATCGATGCAAAAAATTGAGTTTAATTACGCTTGATCATCTTCAAACACTGCTGCGAATCGTCAACTCATTGTTTTTATGGTCAAAAGTGAGCTCTCGCGGCACCCAGTTTGCACAGAACTTTCTCATACCCCCATATTCGTGAATGATATGATATACACGTTCAATTGATATTTTTAGAGTGTCTGCTATTTCATTCAGTTTCAATTTACGGTCATTCAAAATTATTTTGTGGATTTTTTAAATGTTTTAGTCTGTAACAACCTCTTTTGGGCGTCCACTACGTTAACCGTCTTCAGTGCTCATTTCACCAAGTCTAAATTTAGCATACCAATCCTTGATGGTTGATTTTCCTAGGGCAGCGTCCGGAAACTCGGCATTAAACCAAGTTTTTGCTTCAACTGTATTTTTTCACTTCAAAAATCAGTATTTTTTCAACACACGAAATACTTTTTATACATTTTTATCACAATAACAAAAGTTGCTTCACTCAGAATGCTATAATTCACAAATTAATGATCCGTCAGCTGTCAAATTTATACACGCATTTGAGAGTTAGGGCTAACTAAAAAACATATGGATTTAATTCTACTAGCGCCATTTATGTATCAGGCCGGGGACTTTTCAATTGATGTGTTAGCTGAGACAGGATGACTCTATCGAGTCATCTAACAAATTAAATCCACAAGTTATTTCTCAAAAAAAATCTTATATAGTGTGAAAGCTTGAACACTAATATACACTCACGAATAGCTGCTTAGGCTAAGGGAATAGCTCGCAAACAGTGACGTGCTAGGGTAGAATTTCAATGGATATAGTAGACTTAAAATAGACTAACGTAAACGAAAATGTTTAGATTGTATTAGGGCGACTGTAAGATAATAACTTTACTATTTCCTACAAAACTTCCTGTTACTATTATTACTATCCTTTCTCCATTTATGGATTAGCAAGGTGTAGTATATTACAAGTAATTGAACCAAAATTAGACTGGTACTGCAGATGTTTACAAACGTCAAATGAATAAAATGAAAGACTTATTGTTGAAAAAAATAAAAGTAGCGAGCAACAGACGCAACTTACCCTCTTTCTCGGTCACGTTAGCAATACCTTCCACAACTTGCGAACTGTAAACAATTGCAGCTATAACGGTTCTACTGCACCCAGAATACATGCCAGGCATTGTTAGAAAACGATAAATGGAAGGGATTGTTGGAGCTGGCGCATGCGCACCTTCGGCTGTATTTCGCTCTCTCTTTTTCTAACTACAGTGTATAATCAGCCATTTTAAAATTTACTGTTGTAAACAAATACTGAAAATAAATAATCTAGAATATTTAGATTGTGATGCATTAACAAGTTTATAACAATAATAATTAAATTGCTGTGTTATTCTTAGTCTTGTATCCTACACTGCTATTAATATAAGAAGAACAAAGGTAAGTAAGTAATATAAGGTTAAGATTTATAAAGTTAAAATATTCAAACAGCATGAATTTTATTTATAGTGAGAATACTAGCCGCCAAATTTGTAACAAAATATTTTCTAGGACATCAAATAGAACTCAACATATGCAAAAATGTCAACCCGATTAACGGTATATTTCAAGAGGACAACAAAAAGCAAAAAAGAAAATTTTGCTTTTCGTTCAAATTGAAACATTCTAAAGGCTATGACAGAATTAATATACAATTGTTCTAGAAGTAATATTAAGGGTAATTATAACTTTTGCATATATTTTTTAATTAACCGTTCATTATTTTAGGTTTGTAAATATACAATACCTGAACCAACAGCTAGCGAGTTAGTTCAGTAATAATAACAAAAGTTGCAGTAATTGACATAAACTGGATATTTATTTTAATCATGGTAAGTCGAAGATTGTGAAATTCCAAGAATCATAGAAGAACAAATTAGATAGGATCTTTCTAATATTTAGTAATGTACTAAATACCAGAATATGTCTTCATATAGTGTAAAAATTATACATTTATAGTTTACAAGCAACAACATATTTTTTAATATTTAATGTAGCTTTGTATAACTATATATATAGTATTAAATAATTAATATATTTGAAGAAGTCATGGTATGTCTTGTAGATCTTATGCTTGATTAGATTATTTTGGTAAATATTAAAAGCATATCGATTCTTTATATCAAAATAGTTAAATAATAAATAGATAATTAGATTTATAGAATTACTAAAATAATTTTTCTGTTTCCTGCAAAATTCACATTATTTTCATCACTTATATTAGTCTATAATAACGATCATCTTTTACTAATAGATATATGTGCATTAATAATTGCTAAAATATATCTTGTTTGAAATAATTGTCTAATTATTACTAAAGTTATTGTACTACTACTATTATTACTACTACAGTTACTTCGATTTTTGATACTATTATTGATGAACAAACCTCATTAATGAATTGACTACCTTCCAACACAACAAGAATCATTTTCTTCTCTGTTCTTGCTATAATTAATTTGGGCATATGATGTGTTATTAAGTTGGCAGCGAACATTCCCATTCTAAATAAAATTGATGCTGTTTGGATTTTATAAGCTTTAAAAATTCAATCTTACATTCTTCACTTATCTCTGTTCTTCCATATTTTAAAACCTATTATGTTAAACCACCAAGAATAACACAACTATTTAATTATTATTCCTATAGAATTACAAATGAAACACAAAAATCTGTGTATTTTAATTTTTGCTGTTGTATTCACTTGATCGACTATGGGGATCGACTCGAAAAGAATGTATCGCCATTAGAAAAGGATAATATAGTTTATTCTACTATTTGGTTTTGTATGCAGGTATAAATATTTCGCATGTGCTAAATCCGGAGATATTTTTAAGTGACGTTTCCTGTATTGTTCAGTTTTTAACCTATTGAGGTGAATGCAGCATAACTTGGCTGGGCACGGTTTCGAAATATCGATGAATGATGTCTTATAGATCTTACACTTGATGAGGTAATTTTGGTTGTTTATTTTGGTAAATATTAAAGGTATTGTGATCATTTATATTAATATAGTTAAATAATAAATAATTAATTACAGACATTTATAGAATTAATAAAATAGTTTTTCTGTTTACTGCAAAATTCGCAATCCTTTCACAAATTATGTTTATCAATAATAACCATCTTTTAATAATACAGATTAGATATATGCATGACAGATGTACAAAAAATATTACAAAGAGATTTTAACTTTTAATTAAAGAATCTAACTTTTAAATTAAAAACTAAAATGTTATACTTTCAAAATAAATGGAGAAACAGAAAAACCTTTTTTTTTAATCTATTAAAATCCTAAACTAATATTAGTTCCTAAACTAAATGTAACTATATAAATTAATTACTGGACTGGAAAAATATGTTTGATCAAAAGAAACTAGAAAACATAATTTGTAAAGTTCGAGGTAGTTAATTTAGAAACTATGAGACAACATGAGAAAATAAAATTACCTGTCTTAAGTTAAGAAAAGATAATGCTGAAAGAAAATAACGTTATTAGCAAAAACATGACAATCAGAACTAAATATAGAATTAGAATAATGTTACTGTATTATATTCATTATACTGAAATCCAGAGAATAGAGACCTCGTCTCTAACGGCGGTAAATGAAATTTATATATTTACCGAACTTCGGTATCGGATTTCAAGATAAAGACAAAAGAGGTAATATAACTAAAAATGGTATATATAATTATGAATTTGGCAATAACAATGTAGGACAACTATACATAGGAAAAAAACCATATATGTTGACCTATATATATTTTATACCCATAATAACACGAATATATATATATATATATATATATATATATTATACAATACATGTAATAATATACATGTTCAATATGTGCAATAATACATGATGTCAATATGAATGTACCCAAATGCATACAAGATTGGAATTAATCGTATTTGTGAGGTAAAAAAAAACAGCAAAAAAATGCTCACCTTAACAATGATTATCTTTAACAAAAAAGAGAAAATTTGAAGAGCAAGTTCTTCTTTTTGATGAATATTTCGTAAATAATGATATATTTTATAACAAAATCACAGCGTGCTTAAATTCCTGTTTTTGGCGTTTTAGTCAGTTACGACATCAAGTTTGCAAACAGTTTCCTTGGAGCATAAGATTAATCACCCTAGGCATATTATACCTCGAATGAGATAGATTTTCTTAGAAAACGTTTCTTTCTCCAAGAGGCAATAGACCATAATTATAGCCCCAGCTTTATTTAACCTCTTTATTTCAGATCTGACATTGACGTCGCGTTTTACGCTGACGACACTGCTTTCTTCACGGCCGCCAGGTTCGATGTTACAATTCATGAACGTTTACAGAAGCAGCTCGATCATACGGTTAAGTGATTCAAATTCTGGAGGTTGCAAATCAACCCTGAAAACCCAGGCCATCGTATTATATAAGAAGCGTTACGCACTGCGCGTTTCGCAACTTAAGATCGACACCGCAATAATTCCATGGCTGGATAACGCCACGTACCTAGATCTCTACTTCTACCGGCGTTTCGGTTGGCATTCCCAAATCCAGAAAGCAATCCAAAAAGTTTAGGGGATAGCAAACCTTCTATCTTCTCTGATCTGCCCTTCTAGCATGCTTCCCATCTCCATCAAATGCTTATTTTACAAGATGTTAATTCGGTCCGTACTTCTCTATGGATCTAATGTCTACTTCAAGTTTGTTACACCCAACCAGGTCAAACGGCTTCAAGTTTTCCAAAATAAGCTCCTCAGGAGAATATTAAAGGCTCCATGGTTTGTCAGAAATAATCAAATTCATAGGGAAACTGACACTCCAGAAATCAAGCACTTCATATCTCAATCATTCCGCAAACAACAACTCAGCTCAAGTTCTTCTGAAAACGCGCTTGTTCGCGAGCTGGTCGACATGCTGGGAGCTTAGCGCCGCGTCACCGCCAACCTCCCCCCTTTTCCAGGCTGAAACGACCTCATCCGTCGCTACATTCATAACTTTTGCCCCCAAACAACAGTATCCAGTTGTGTGTTAACTCAGGTTCGCGAATCAATAGAATCGCCGGGCCCTCGTGCCCAATAACGGCTGCCCGATCAGCGGGTGCCATATCCCCAAATTTAATACAGTAGCGATCCACAGGGGTCAACTGTGAGGCGGTTTCGGTTTATTGTATTGGTAAGCCCAAAGGCAGTCCCACATAACCCGATGCAACTTGTCACTTCAGGACAAGTCTCCGCGACCAGGTACGCGTCATGCATTCCACCGCCTGGTTTTTAGGCCAGAACAAAAAAAATATACCATACTGAAAGGACACCAAAGAAACTTAACATTAAACATACATTCCATCCATACAGGAATATGCATAAAACGTTCCCTAACTTCAAATTAAAAGACATGTACAAGCTCTCTTGTGGATATGGGGAAATCTCCATATTCACAAGAGAAATGGGGGGTATAAATGTACACGGATAAAAGAACATCAAAGGTATGTGAGATTAAATGTCGGACATCTAACGTTAAGGTCCACAAAAAATCCGAGGTTGTCGCCACAACCGTATGGCTATTTTGACAGAAGAGCATGGAGAGATTTTTGAGATTTATCAAGACCAAAATAATATTTTAAAAATAAGGTCTATAATACCCTCATACACAGTACATCATCCTCCCAGTTATTTAATTATTTAACGGATTATAAAAGGCAGGGTCTTTGTCAGTTGATCCCTTAGCCGTGACAGGTGTTTGCTTAAACAGGAAAACCTGCTAAGAGAACTCCAGTATTAGGGCTCTCGCTCTAAATCCATAGCAATTGCGGAACTTGGCGTAGTATTAGTCAATAAGACAACAGATCTTAACTTAAAAAAATTACGTATTACTATAGTATGGATATTGGAGTACCGAACATTTTATATTTATTGTTCCGTTTTATAGTTTCGTTATCTTGTCCCAAATATTTAAGGATTATTTATAGAACTTTATAACAACCACCAAGTGCGGTGTGTATTGACGCTTCTGTGACATGGTTGCATCGTTTCGAACAACTTTTGCATATTCTTAGACAAACGTAAGTTGCGTTACCTTGAGCGTTCATATTTTTGTATTAATTTTACGATTACATTGCTTAATATATGACCTTCATATACCACTATTTTCATTCAGATACGAGGTATTTTCATAAAGATTGATGCAGTCCTTCAACTAAACACCAGAATATGAATATTTAATATCCTATCTGGTAGCTTACCCAACCATGTGGTTCATCACAGAAATGCATTTAAGATAAATATTGTTGTGCTTAATATTTAATTCAGCTATTGCCTAAATTTTAGAATAATCTATTACTTTTTATTGTTTGTAGAATATTAGGCACTTGCACTATTATGATCGGTTTTTCTCTACAAGAAGGACTTTATTGGGAAAATGGTAAAAAATACTTTCTGGTAATATGACCATACCGTGTCGAAAGAACTATGTTGGCGTAACATCACTCCAATCATCAATAAATTTTAACACTTCGTCAGTGTTTCGAAAGAGTGATGTTTTACAGGTTTAAACCGAAATTGTTACTAAAGATGTCAATTGAATAAAACGAAACGAATAAAACTTATTGTAATGAAAATAGCATTAGAATGAGGCACACGTCGCCCTTTTATTACAACAACTTTAAAAAAATGTTTCTAGACTTATGAACTGCGGCACACTGTTTGCAAAGTCATGTTGCAGATATTAAAATAAATGTCAATCTGAGCAATCAAGCAAGTCAATCTCGAAAGCGTGGGAAAAGGCTGGCAAGGTTATGGCGTCTGTATTTTGGGATGCGCATTGAATAATTTTCATTGACAACCTTTAAAAAGGAAGGATCATCAGCACCGACTATTACATCGCGTTATTGGACCGTTTGAAGGACGACATTGTCCAAAAACTGCCGCATTTTGAAGAAGAAGAATGTGCTGCGTCACCAACACAATGCACCGTGTCACAAGTCAGTGAAAACGGTGGCAAAACTCCATGAATTGCTTCCTCATCCACCGTATTCTCCAGACCTGACCCCTAGGGACTATTTCATGTTCTTAGATCTCAAAAGAATGCTCGCTGGGAAGAAATTTTCGTCGAGTGAAGAGATGATCGCCGAAATTGAAGCCTACTTTGAAGCAGAGGACAAATCGTACTACAAAAATGGTATCAAAAAGTTGGAGGGTTGCTATAATGAGCAATACACTCTTGAAGGGAATAAAAAGAACTAATTTTGCCAAAATAATTTGTTTTACTATGGTAGGTCGCGGACTCTTCATTCAGTTGACCTGTTATGTGAAAAATATTTCTAAAGCTGTGCTTTTGTTAAATAAGTCTTTCATTCATTCGCCTTGCCACTTTTTCGTTGTTGGCATCAACATCAATATCGCCACTTTGAAATTGTTTGAGTCAAAACCATTTCTTGGGTATTACAAAATAGTATAATTACAATGCGTATGGTGGGCTTCGGCAGTAGATTTCCTCAAGTCAAACAACAAAATATTGAATGTTGATAAGTAGTTTGAAAATTCCATGATTATCATCGCTTTACACTAAATAACTCAAAAATATTTAATGTAAACTGTTATTTTTGGTGGACAAATGTCTGAAACATGGATTCTAAGTTGGTCAACTTCGTTTATGTTAAATAATTATTACGTCGAGTGTTTCTACCGCCCATTAGTTTGGAGCTTACTAACTTTGAAATAATCCTCTCGTAAAAAATCGTCGAAAAAACTAAAGTAGATTAAAAATAAATTATCAGGTTTTTTCCATATTTATGAATTTCCTAATTTATTATATTTTATCATTTGATTAATTTATTTTATTTGGTTTATTTATTGGAGCCTTATAACCTGTTGTTACAATCGAATTAGCCGATATCTCCTCGTTGGTATTCATTCAAAGTATTCCGAAGTGGACGTTATAACATTAATTCAAAAGTTTGTTGTGCCAAGATCTATGCAGCGCACTCAATACTTATTGATAAAGGCGCATCGGTAGGACACTAGCTAGATCTTCTAAAAATAAACTGGCCCAGATCTCTTGTTAGAAATTAAAATATTAAAATGGAAATTCTGCGTCAGTGATTCTCAAACTTCTTTTTACAATACGTTGTTAATTAATTTCAAAATTTTGAGATACACTAAAATCGTTTAAAATACTTCATGGTAATAATTAGCCTAATAATATATTCATTTTTGTGTAAGAGAAGTTGTGAAGTAAAGCGACTGATAATCACTAAACTAGATAGAAGATAAAATTTCATCCACCATATAGTCAGCATGTTTATTTATACAACTAGTATTCATCGTGATTCATGTTTATTTTTCCCAATAAAGCGAGATTAAAATTTAAGTCATCAGATCATTTTAAGTGATCGTTAAAATAAACGAAAATATTTCTCACACACATTTTCGACTCTTATTATTCCCCAATCATTATATGGTCCACATTTAGTTCTATCGGACTTCTGAGCTGTCCAAAAATTTAAAAATTGACTCAAGATTCCTTCACTCTTTCACTGAAAATTTGAAATGTTATCTTTAATTTTTTTATAAGAATACATATGTAGATATTCTATGTCTTTAAAAATTATTAATAATTTCATTTACTTAGTCCATTGTATCACTAAAAATAGAAAGTTTTTCTAAGGCACCATAAATTTTAAATCAATATTTAATATAAATTATAATTAGATGATTTAGAGAAGTGCTATCGCGCGTTTAAAATATTACAAATCAGAGAACGTTTTAGCCATAAAAATAATGCCATAAGTTCAGTCGAAGGCTTCTTTAAAAATCAAGATTTTCAGGTTGCAAAGAAAGACATCTACTTCGAAACAGTGAAAAATGTAGTTCAAACTCTTCGAAAGTTGTCTGGTATATGTGACGATGAGTGTTTAAGTGATTTCCTGTAATAAAACTGGTGATTTAACTAGGGACTTCGGTCAAGGAGAAAAATATCGATATACCTGAGAAAAAATCGATAGTTTACATAATATATATCGATAATTTAGAAAAAAGTAAAAATATTGGTGTACCAGTGCAGAAAAATATGGATATTTTCTAAACGTTTGAAAAAGTAGCGACATTTCATAAACGAAAATACACTAAATGTTAAAAATTAAGTACCTATTTTAAATGTTTATTAAAAATATTTTTTTTAATTGATTAATAAATATGTTTTTTTAAAGGTATCAAAAAATATCTACTAACTAAAGTATCTATATATCGATATAACAATCTAAAAATAATTATCGATATTTTTTCCAATAATATGGAGATATCGAAGTATCGATATATTTCCGGTATCTCTAGTCTGAATAACAAAAACACTAGAACGCACACCCCTTTTGTGTCTCAACAAAACTTAAGAAAGATTGAGAAAAAGGCCTTTTAATTAGGTTCCTTTTAATTATTATTTATTTCAGTAGCCATCAAAATATATTTATAAATCTTCTTTCATAATCTTGTAAGAAGCCGTTGGTTCAGTTCAACGTCCATATGTTAAAATCTCAAAAGGTGAACCATGATGAAATTGCGCTACTATACACTTTTCCGATATTAAGAAGTAATTCTGAATTCAAACTTCAAGTAAGTTCTGAATTACTGATACAATACAACAAAACATAAAAAGAAATCCTGAGTCTAATTTGCCAATGTGCAGCAAAATAAAGATATCGGCATATCTGACAGCTAGCAAACGATGCGACTTATAATCATTTTTTATGAGTGGAACAAATACGAAAATTGGGGGCAAATTGTCAGAGACCCAAGATGTCACAAAAACCTACTTCAACTATTTGCGAGACTGAAAAATATTAGCATAAGTTCGCAAAAAGTAATGTCCCCTTTTTATGTTATTCCAAAAGTCACAACATCTTTGGGTAATTGAAACAAGATAGAAGACGATTTGAAAGTGTTCTTAACTCCACGATAAATATTTTAAAATTTATTTCTATTCAAACAGTTGAATCAATGAGCGTAAAATAAAAATATTACTTACGGCAGTTTTAAAACTGTGTTTAAGCTGTCTGGGTGGTTTTAAGACATTCATTTTGAGACATTCATTCGAAAACTTTAGGAAGATTTAAAGAAGCTCGTGAGATTCACTTGGATTAGTTTGTCACCTAGAATGCTCAATAGCTTAGTTGATCTTGAGTCTATTTTTTAGAAACAATATCAACAGCGACCAATTTTATTTTTATTATATGTTGCTGAACATTTTCCCCAGCCCTAAGATATTTGGTTCATGACACTGATATATTTCGGATTGGTAGCCAACATTCTGAATTAATGATATGATATGACAATATATAAAAAAAAACCCTTAGGCTAATTTAGTTGTTAGGATTTTCATGTAGGTTACTACAGTACCATTGAGGCCAAAGTACATTGACACGTATGTCCCACGCGAACGCCAAATGCAGCAAATGCATAAAAATATAGATATCGACATATCTAACAGCTAGCAAACGACGTGACTTATTAGAATTTTTTGTGAAAATTGGGAGCCAATTGATAAATATTCAATATATTCCAAGAACCTGCTCGTGCTCCAACAACCATTCGTAAGACTGAGAAAAGTTGGCAAACCGAAAACGATTAGAAAATGTTCTTGACTTCACGATAAATCTTTGAAAATATATTTTTATTCAAGCCGTAGAATCAGTGAGTATAAACAACAATCATAAGCATATGTAGAATCATGAAATAGATAAAAAAATATCACAACATTTCATATAATCATTTACGTCAGTTTTAAAACTGATATTTAAGTTGCTTGAGAGGTTTTAATACATTTATCATGCAAAACTGCCTTTATCCCATTTAAATATTATTTATTCCAATCGCTTCAAATTCTTTAAGAAGATTTAAACGAAGCTTGTGATTTTCATTTGGATTAGTTTGTCACCTAGAATGCTCAACATCCACAGTGACCAATTTTATAATTATTATATGTGGCAAACACTTTACCCGATCTTAAGATTCTTGGTTCAAGGCACGAATTTTTTATGCACGAGTTGATAGTTTAACTTCATCACAAAACATCAAAAAAAATATCTGAGGCTAAATTATTTATTAGGATTGTCGTGAAAGTTATAAGAGCACGATTGTGCAGCAAATTAATGATATCGTCAAATCTGACAACTGACACTTCTTAGCATTTCCTAAAAAAGAAATAAATACGAGAATTGGGAGCAAATTTCCAAAAACCCAAGATATCGCAGGAACCTACTTTAACAACTGGTCGCAAGACTGATAAAGAATTGTTATAAGCATGCAAAAAGTAATACTTTGTTGGGTAATTTAAGCCAGACAGAAAACGATTCGAAAGTGGTCTTGACTCCAAGACCAATCTTTGAAAATGTATTTCTATTCAAGCCCTAAAATCAATGAGCGATAAACTAAAAAATATCACGACACTTACCCCGAGACGTCTTTCCGATTATTGTTGGTCGTGACGTGAAGTACGATCTTCAGGCGCGATCCACGCGCAAACCTTTTCAGCGAGGACACTCGCGCTTATGGTTAGCGAGTGTTCAAAGCGGTCCAGTGCCCTTTTCCGAGCGCATGCGAAACGAACCGGACCGCAAACTTTGCGAGAACCAACTTCGGGGAAGGTTTGGGCCACGTATGTTGACAGTCAGAGAGTTCGAATTGAATGTGAGCGCCAATGTGACGAAATTTAAAAGAGCTTAGTGTAAGCGTTTTCCGTCTGATTACCTTTAGGGGATTTTCTTGTTGTGTTGATGTCTTTGCATCGGGGACATAGACGAGCTCGTTTCGCTTTTCAGTCGAATTTGAAAACGATTAAGGAGTTTTCCAGTGACGACTATTGGTTATTTAATTACCAGTCTTTACTTTCTTTATCGCTTTCGACGATTTTATCGTCATTTCCTGGCTATATAATTGGGTTTTTGTAGTTAAAACAGGAGCTTCTTTACAAATGATGTTTTTATGTGTATAAGTAAATTAGTTTGTTATAATAAATTAAAATAAAATATATGACAAGTAAAATGTGTAAAGATACTTTTTTTTATAAATAAAATGAACGTCAACAACAAAAATATTAACGTTTATCAGTCTTTACTGTTGTTAACATTGTGAATTTATCTTATGGATGTTAGACATATTGCGTAGATTATCGTCAATGCTCTCATAAAATATAACCTGCGTTTTTATCGCCTTATATCATAAATACAGAAATTTAGACTTGATTTTAATTAAATAAAAAATACTCTTTTATGTTAGGGGGAGAAAATAATGTAATAAAACATAACTTATTTTGTCTCTTCTATGTGTAAATAAATACGCAAAGGCGACTTAATTTATTTTATCAATTAATCAAATACATAACTAGCAGGCTCGACACACGTCCTGTTCAGACATCATTTTTCATACCGAGTAATGTGCAATCAAGTTTATGAATAACTTTAATTTTCATTTGAACACACATGCAATGATATTATGGCGATGCATTGATGTTAGATCTGGCAACAATATTTTAATTTTACCCCAATTTAGTTTGAATTGCACGTAAATGCGTTGAACAGATCTGGTCGACTGTATTCATGTACAAATAATGGTATTTTAGGATAAATTGATATGGCTCGGTGAATGAAGGTAAAACGAAATGAAACAGTGGCGTTTACACTATGTGACCTTTATTTATCGGCAAGATAAAAAAATATAGAATATACAAAATAGGTAAAACGGATGGCAGCGGTATTACCTGGTTACGAGGCTTGGGCACTCGATGGTGGCACGTCTAAACTGAACGGCGGTCAGATACTGAATCAAACGAAATGCCCTTCAATAACGCCCCAGATAAACGTCTGGGGGTTTCCAGATATTCGTTATCGGGTTCTAGTTGGCGCTGCTGGCACCCCGCCCGTGTTGTAGTATGTAAAATGTAATACTAACACTTTGTAAAATTCGACGTGCCTCAAGGTCGCTACAGTATCTTGAATACATTTTTGCGTGTAGAACTAACAGTATATGATGATAAAAGAATATATGCGCTACTGATTTTGCCGACATAATTCGTTCCATATACGTTATAGACGATAGCATCAGGCAAATCTATGTAGTTCTCAGAACGAATCTCTGCTTAGTTGAAACTAAATCGTAATATCTCCCTTTTAATTCTCGTACACATACCAACAATATATTGCTGAAATAGCTCGTGGTATCACAGAATGTCACCGGATTTATTTGTTTAATTTTTGAATGATATCCATGTTCTCCTTCCCAAAATATTAATATATATTGCAAAACATCGTAACAAGGATGATGTGCTTGGGTCATCTACACCATTTAATCTCTCACTAAAATGGGTAGCTAGCCATAGCAATTGGAACTTGATTAACAGTATGTACAATTTTCCTAATTGATCTTCATCTGGAGCTTTGTCTGCTTTAATGATAATAGTGTAGTTGTAGTTTTGCAGTCTGTTAGAAACGGTGTTGAACAACTGTTGCCCCCATTTCTCTCTCTTCCATATGCTCCTTTTGGTTCTACAGTATATTAACTTTATGAAGATTTATTGCAGATATTTTTCGTTATAGCTGCACTTAATATTACTATAAGCATTGATAGTGGGTGAATATGAAGAACGACACAAGACAGTTCCGTGCTAGCTCTCGAAGAGAACGGTCGTGTCCGGTCCGCCGAACCTACCTGCGCTTCCGAGAATTACCCGAAACTTTCCCTAAGACGGTCGACCCGTTATCACGTTTCACCAGTGCCTACGTCAAAAAAAAAGCGTCTGTAAGCGCCGAAAA
Organism: Rhynchophorus ferrugineus; assembly: GCF_030347505.1. NCBI lineage: Eukaryota > Metazoa > Arthropoda > Insecta > Coleoptera > Curculionidae > Rhynchophorus > Rhynchophorus ferrugineus. The sequence continues at coordinate 20,745,143 of NW_027472585.1, read as the reverse complement.
GGCGTTTTTACAGACAAGGCAATGGCGTCATGTACGTCAGAGCCGACGTCGCCTCCTGAACATAATCCCAGTGTTCCAAATTCAAATGGACCATCTTCAGAAGACAGCCGAGAAGTGCTCATAATTGAATTAAGGAAACAGAACGAAGACCTGCGAAAGCAGATAGCTGACCTTAAAACGTTCGCAAAAGCCCAAACAGACGCCCTGAACAAACAGACGGAAAAGCTGGAAAAGAGCGAAAAAGCTTCCGAAGAGCTCAAGGAAGAAATAAAAACTCTCACAGCTACGATAACACAATTCATGAAGCATCAAAAAGATGCCATGGAAGTAAAGATTCCCGCTGCCATAGAAATCCAGTCCCAGACACCAGCTAAACCGGCACAACACCTAGACCAAACTGAAGACTCAGACGATGGTTTCACCTTGGTGGGAAAAAGGAAAAGAGGGCCCGTCACTCCACCTCAGGAAAGCCAGCTGCCGAAGGCCGGCAACAAGGGAAAACAGGCTCCCAAATCACAACCCAATCCGGTAGCCAAGCCAGCAACTAAATCCACCCAATCGAAAGCCAAGGCTAACGTACAGCCTTCGATTACAAAATATGCCACCAGACCAGTGCAAAACAAGCCAACCACCAAGACGGCCCCACAGCCAGTACCGAAACAAGTTACCACAAGACCAACCCAGCCTGCGCAGGTAAGTAACCAGGCCACTAAACAAGTCTTAACCTCCACAGCAAAAACAGTGCCAACCGTTTCGGCGACTGTTTCTCAAAGTCCTCCAAAGGAAAAAATTTCGCCTATAGTGCTCCGTGACAAGAAGAGGTTCATGGAGCTCATTAGAATTACTAAGGCACAATCAATAGACATTATAACCCGAAACAAAAAGGAGGGCATTTTCTTATTCGTCGCCACAAACGACAATTACCGTAAACTCACTACCCTGCTCGAGGAAAGGAATTACCCTTACCATTCCTTCTGTCATCCGGAGGAGAGAGCATTCCGGGTAATAATAAAAAACATCCCAGAATCACTCTGCATTGACGAAGTACGTGAACTTCTCTTTGATCAAGGCTTCCATCCCAAATTTGTGCAAAGATGGAAATTAAAATCCGGGATAGAACTACCAATTGTTCAGGTAGTTGTCCCTCGCGAAGAGCGACAGATCATATATATGACCAAACTCGGCGTCATCACAGTGAAGGTCGAGGTCCAGAGGGGAAACGGCCAGCCAGTGCAGTGTTTCAACTGCCAGCTTTTCGGGCACTCTAGCTCATATTGCCGAGCCCCCCCCCCCCCCCCCACGGTGCGTCAAATGTGCCGGGCATCACGACACTAGATCCTGTACCAAAATCTCAGAAGCACCTCCAAAGTGCAGCAACTGCGGTGAAATTCATACCGCAAACTTCAGCGGTTGCAGCTGCCGTCCTGCTCCAAGAAAACCAAAAATTCCGACCGAAACCAGGCCTCCACAAGGTTCTGCATGGAGTAACCAAGGTGGCAGGAAGCTAGCCCAAAAGTTAGCCAGCGCTACACAGCCTGCTCCAACTCAAACTCCTGCTCCAACCAATACACCGGACCTTAATTCCACAATGCAGGCGTTTACTGACCCGCAGGCTTTCCTACAAGTGATCGCCCTGGCTCACCAACTTGCTCGTCTTTTTCCAAATGTCGCCGCCTAAGCGGCAACACTTACCTGTCTCTATAACTTTCAGCAGCCTTTAACTCTTCGAAATGGCTGTTCCGAAATCTCTTATACTGATGACATGGAATGCAAATAGCTTACGCGGAAAGCAAGCGGAATTGGAAAACGTCATGACATTCTATGACGTCGACATCGTGCTCATCCAGGAAACTTTCCTGAAACCTTCGCATCGTCTCTCTTTCGAACACTTTTTTGTCTACAGAAACGATAGAACCCCGGGTCGAGGCGGTGGAACCGCCATTCTCGTCAGAAAAGGAGTCAAACACGAGCTCCTTCCATCGTTATCAGTAAACAACTTCGAAACAACCTCCATTAAAATCGATATCCAAGAACGTCCCTTCGTGATTACATCCCTGTACAGGAAATCTTCTGCATTCAACTATGCCGAATACCGATCACTCGTCGAAGAAAAATTTCCGAAAATAATAGGTGGCGACTTCAACGCCCACCACCCCACCTGGGGGTGTTCCAGAGCGAATCCCGCAGGTAACGCCATCGTAGCTCTAAGTGCAGATCTGGGCTACGGTCTTGCCTTGCCAGATGAACCCACCCATCACCCTAGTACAGTCTCTCAAGGCGCAGCAAGTATCCTTGATTTCTTTATTCTTCAAGACGTAAATCGCGATTCCGAAGTTCGAATCCTTGACGAACTAGACTCTGATCATCGTCCGGTCTTTCTCAAACTCGGAAACTGCGCCACCACTCAAGTCCCACTAACAAGATACAGGAAAAAAAACCGATTGGAAAAACTACCAATCTCTTCTCCTGAAATCCGATCCAATTCCGAAAATTAACACACCAGAACACCTCGAGGAAGCCGTACTCAAGCTAACTCGCGATATTCAGTCTGCTCACGAATCTTCCACAGTCAAAATTTCATCACAACCCCAGCCGTGGAAAAACAACCTTCCCGCTTCTCTTAAACGTGAAATTCGCATCAAAAACGGTTTATGCAGATTAGCTCGATTCACCCTTGTTGCTGCAGACAAAAGGGAGGCGAACAGAGCATGCAAGAGGGTAAGGGCGGCCGTCTCGACTTGGCGAGCAATGAAATGGAACTCATTTCTCGCGGACCAAAGGCTGGATGGCCCCCCTTCCTTCTGGCGTGTCTCCAAATGCCTCGTGGGGAAGACGCACAATGTCATCCCTCCCCTGAAGTCAGCGGTTACAGGAAATTTCGCAGTCACTGACCAAGAAAAAGTCGAGCTCCTTGCAGAGACCTACGAAGCTCAAATGAAATGCCTCCCACCCGCACAGAATACTAAAGCTAAAGATATTGACACTGTCATCAACGAATCCAACTCCGTCAAAAGACCAGTAACCCCCGCCTTTCTTCTCAACCATTTTGTGTCTCCAAAGTCTCTACAGACTATGATCGGCAAACTTCAAACCAAAAAATCTCCAGGTTTCGATGGAATATCGATTACCCAGTTAAAAAAGCTCCCGCATAAGCAGCTCGCAGAACTGGCAAACATCATTAACTCCATCATGAGACTGCAACACTTCCCGGCGTCTTGGAAACACGCACATATAGCGGTTATACCCAAGAAAGGAGCAAAATCATCTCCATCTGATTACAGGCCTATCAGCCTTCTCAGCGCCATTTCGAAGCTTGCCGAGAGGGCAATACTCTACGCTCTCAACTCTTTCACAAAGGAAAACAACATCATTCCAGATGAACAATTCGGCTTTCGCGCTCACCACTCATCCGTCCATCAAGCTTCCCGTCTGGCTGCACACATCCATCATGCTCTTGACCAACGTAAAAAGCTTGGAGCAGTTCTTCTGGACCTAACCAAAGCCTTCGACAAGGTCTGGCACGACGGATTGTTCGCAAAGTGCGTGCGGCTAGGCCTCCCAGAAGACCTAACCGCTCTCATCAAGTCCTATCTCTCGGACAGATCTCTCCAGGTCAAGATCAGGGCGTCACTTTCCAGTCGTAAACAAATCGATGCTGGCGTACCTCAAGGTTCCCCGCTGGCCCCAGCCTTATTTAATCTCTTTATTTCAGATATGCCGAGAAAAGAGCATATTGACGTCGCCTTTTACGCTGACGACACTGCTTTCTTCACGGCCGCCAGGTTCGAAGTTACAATTCATGAACACACGACACAAGACAGCAAGGTCATCTTGAGGTTAGCTGTATACGAAACCTCAAAAACTTCATTCTAAAATTCGTTAACTTTATGAAATGTTGAACTTTATTATTTAACATATTTACTTCAGAGAAAATTGTTAGTCCGGAAAGCATCTATAGAAATATTAACGATACACACCACTTTGAGACAAGACAAGACAGAGAGACACTCAAGTCTTCCTTCCATATACTGTTAGGAAACATAGGATTTCATTTTTATAAATATTACCCACAAAGAATGAAACTTTATGATAATGTTTTTAAAATAATACCAGTTTTTAATAAAATTAAGGAAGATATATTATTTCAATTTTTTTTATCTAGATGACATGTGGATAATCCAAAACGGAACATAGTACCAGTCTTGCTAAAACATTAATAAAGAGTGTAATGATAACAATAGATGACGAAAAAAAGTTACATATCATAATAACATTGGTTTTATTACTTACTTGAACAGTGATTCTGATAGTGAATGAGACTGAATGAAATAGTTTTTTTTGTGGATTTATAGCTCAATGATGATAATTACCAACAGAGACTGATAAGAGCAGAAACAACTAAAGATGAGTTTATAATTAATATAGGATAAATGTAGATAAATATAGAATGTGAAATATTTATGTGCCTGGATATTTGTGTCATTGTTTAGAATATACATGAGCATTAGTATAGAATTTATGAGGAGATATTTAATGCTGTTTCTGCAGATATGACAAATACGTTAGACGGAATGTTGTGAATAAATCTTATTTTATAAAGAAAAATATACACAGGCAGTAAGAGAGAACCTCGGGGCAAATTCAAGGGTGGTAAAATGACTCAACCTCAGTAGTGCGATTTACGTTTTGAAGAATAAAGCAATCGAGGACTCTTGCTGCACCTGCAGAAGCTGAACTGAGGTGGTGGGTACGTTCATCTGATATGGCAAGATCATAGCCCAGATCTGCACTTAGAACTACGATGGTATTACCTGTAGGGTTCACTCTGCAGCACCCCCAGATGAGGTGGTCGGCGTTGAAGTGCCACCTGTTATTTTTTGAAATTTTCGTTCGACAAGTGATCGGTATTTTGTGTAGTTGAATGCAGAAGATTTCCTATACAGGAATGTAATCACGAAGAAACGTATCGATTTTATGGAGATTGTTTCACAGCAACTCAAGATCTAATAGAATAGATTCGATGCACTGCAGAAGAACCTACCCTGTCAAAATCAAATAAATCAGAAAATGAAATAATTTACACCGTCGGAACTAACGTAACAATGACATAAGTGTTCGTAAAGCGTCACACAAAAGAGTATTTTTAACATTTAATGTTATTCAGCTCCGTTCACCTCGAGGTGAACGCAGGTTGACGTTTTAGCACCACTCCTAATATGTTTTTCGCTTCGGATATCCCAGCAGCGACATAAGCAGTCTCTGGAATATTCTCTGCTTTGCGTCTACGCAGTTTTAATGACCAAAGCTGCACTCCTGTTTTGAGCAATAGATACATAAGTTGCAGTTATCAAAAGTCCAAGTCATTCAATAAGTTAGATATAATTTTGCGCTGACACATGATACAAGAAACGATACGAGTACGTGTACAACTTAGGTCAATAGAGCGATGCGAACCATAGGTGTTTATAATAATTCAAATCAAATTTAATTCTCGAACTCGTCTTGATGTGATCCACCTAGAAAAAAATATGATAAATATATATAACATAATATAAGAATAGATTAAGATTTCATTAAGTATATCTGAAAATATGTGTCAAATGGCATATCAAGCAATAGCAGTAAGTATTATTTTATTGCAATCATATTCACTAGCATTACTTGCAACGAAGTGTAAATTTGGTTCATAGAGTTAATATCCTACTTGAATGAATGACAGTGTAGAAGGCAATGCAAAAATATTTAGGCAGAGAACTTCATTATTATATTGTGATATCAAGCAGCAATACCAGTGAGTATTGTTTAATTTACCATGTCCCAGACAATCCCAATATAAATTCTCTAAAACTCAAATACAACAATTTCAGCTATTAATCAGCGAATAAGGTAAAAATCATCGAAATGAAAATTGCTGAAAATGATTTTGTTAAAAAATCAGCATCAACGTAATGATGTTCGATATTTAAGTGTAGTATTATTTCTTATATAAGTCGAACATTGTAAGGATTCTAGTACTTGTAGTACTAGAATGAATAGATGATACAAAAGATTTCAGTAGTTTTTCGGTGTTAATATTTGACTGGAAATATTTCATTTACATATTTTAAAGGAAACTTGACACATTTCCCTGATCAGGAGTTCCATGTTTCAAATTATTTCGTAAGATTATATCTTGAAATAAAATATATTTCTTAAAACATATTGCTTCAAGTCTGGTGGACCGAAATCGAGAATCATTCATAAGCTTTCTAAATTTACGTAGATAGTGAGACGACACTGTTAATTATCGGTGGAATATGGAATCCAGCAAAAGTTCGAACAAAAGATCAAATGAAATCAGTATATTGAAATCCATTTTCCTAAAAAATTAAATCTTCTTTAACGTTATTTCAATTGAATTAATTTTATAGTAAAACTGTTTTTTTTTCTCGAAGTACTTTTTTAATAAAGAAGAAACCTATTATAAAGGATGCACTAATGTCTTACAGCCAAGATATTTAAAACTGTCTAGACATTTGTAATTCCATACAAAATATTGTACATACTTTGTTCATTGTCGATTCTTTATTCTTTATTCATTAGCTAGTTATATGTATCTAGTTATTAGATTATATTTGAAGAAGCTAGCCCTCTTATAATTTTCATAGTGTAAAGATGTATTCGGAGCGATGGTCAGTAAAACAAGTATAACACCTGTATCGTGAAAGGGCGACAACAATGATACAGTAACAACATAAAAATATGCGCCAATTGTTACAGTGATGTTTAACTTGGGAATTGACCCTTCACTCTCTGCTCTAGAACTCAACATATCAGTTCTATTATGTTGAGGTTTAGGATTGTCCTGATCAAGGAAGATATTTCATGATATTCCGATAGTTCAGTTCCAACCTTCGTAGGGTGAAGACGTATTTTCAATACGGTCCAAGCTATAAAAAGATACCTTTCTTAAAAAAAACCCAGTATTTTATTACGGTTATTTAATTGAGTGTTAAAAACGCGTAACAGATGCGGCTATCCGTCTCTCAGTGGACCTAAAGTGTAGTGAATACGTGTTTACGTGACCAGACAAAAGGACTGCATCTCATTTTTATTAGTGTTTAAAATTATTTCATATTATTTTACAACAGTCCTTTTGAAATTCATTTATAGTATTTATAGTAAAAACTAGTGCTAAAATAACGTAAGTGAAAAATGAAGTGCGTGAAATAAACAATGTATTTATTTTACTTTTTTTATCCTCTGGAAGTAAATTAAATAAAATATTAAAAATTAAAAAATGGCAAACCATAGCGATTCAACCAAATCGCCTGCACACTTTGATATACGATTAGAACAAACAGCAATAACGCAAACTCCACCATCAGAATGGACTACAGTCATTAACAAAAAACGATTGAGAAGTCCAGAAGAAGAAATCGCGAGGAAACAAACAAGAATCAGTGACTATTGGTTGCAGAAACCGATAGAGACAAAAAACAGTTTTAGCAACCTGTCGGAAGAAATTGAAGAGAACATACAACCAAGCCCTGAAAAAGTTGTTCCCAAACCACCACCAATAACAGTCTATAAGGTAGGAATAATAAAAAACATCCATGACTTATTGAAAACCATTACTACGAACTACACAATTAAAACAGTGAGTTATGAAACAATTAAAATCCAATTGTTCGAAGCGGATCACTTTAAAGTTCTTATAAAAGAATTAGATGAAAGAAACACCCAATACCATACATTCAGGCCAAAATCCGAGAGAACATTTAAATTCGTATTAAAAGGATTACATCACGGGACGGACTTTAACACCATCAAGGTAGCACTAGCTGAAAAAGGCCACGAGGTCGTAAATATTCACAATATACGACATCACACGACAAAAAAACCTCTGCCTATGTTTTATATAGATATAAAACCTAATGGAAATAATAAGGCGGTGTATGAAATCACCAAATTGGAAAATAATATTATTAAATGCGAACCACCACATATAAAAAGAATTATACCACAATGCACAAGGTGCCAAGCGCACGGGCACACAAAGACTTACTGTCGCAAATCATATAGATGCGTAAAATGTGCAGGAGAACATAAGACAGGAGATTGTACTCGTAAAGTTCGCGATGAAAAAGTGAAATGTGTTAACTGTAACGGAAATCATCCAGCGAACTACAAGGGTTGCGCAGTTCACAAGCAACTACAGCAGAAACTCTATCCTGCCTTAAGGGAAAAAAGGCATCAACAAAAACAATCCACTACTACCAATCTACCACTACCCACCAGAACAAGTCAACCAGACATAACTTATGCCCAAATAGTTGAAAATGGTTCAGCACAAAAACGAGAGACAATATCTCAACCTACTGAAACTAGCAACATCTCAAGATTAGAAAATATGATGGCCAAACTAATGGATCAAATGAGTACGATGCTTGGTCTACTCACAACCGTCGTAAGCAAACTTGCCTAATGCCTGAAACCAATAGCTACAAAATCGCCGTCTGGAATGCCAATGGGCTCCAACAACACGCCAGGGAACTAAAAATGTTCGTAAATGAACAAAATATTGACGTTATGATGGTTTCCGAAACACACTTTACGGACAAGAATTATCTGAAAGTTCCTAAATATAAGCTTTATCATACAAATCACCCTGATGATAAAGCACATGGAGGTACAGCCATAATAATTCGAGATGATATAAAGCATTTCGAAAAAGAAAAATTCCGCAAAGACTACCTGCAAGCCACCAGTATAACCATAGAGGAAGCCCATGGACCATTAACGATTTCTGCGATTTATTGCCCACCCAAACATAACAACAAGGCAGAACAATTTCAAGAATTCTTCAGTACGCTAGGTAATAGATTTATAGCAGGAGGAGATTATAATGCAAAACATTTAATGTGGGGTTCAAGAATAATAACCTCAAAAGGTAGAGAACTGCTCAAAGCCATAAGGATAGATAACTTACAACATATCTCTACTGGTGAACCAACATATTGGCCTTCAGACAGAAATAAAAAACCAGATACAATAGATTTCTGTATTACAAAAAATATTGATCCAAAAAAGTGTCAGGCAGAATCATGTTTCGACCTGTCTTCTGATCATTCACCAATAATAGTAACAATTTCTTCAAAAATTACCATCAAAGATAAACCCCCTTCTCTGTGCAATAATAGAACTAACTGGCCCTCATTTAGAGAAAACTTAGACCAAAATATCTCTCTAAACTTACTGTTATAAACTGAAATGGATATAGAAATAGCAGCAATAAATCTTACAAAAAACATACAGGAGGCAGCATATTCCGCGACTCCCAACAGTGAAACATTTCCAAGAAAAAATACACATATATCATGTACAATACAGAAAAAGATAGCAGAAAAAAGAATGTTACGACGAAATTGGCAACAGCAAAGGACTGAAGAGAATAAAAGAAAATTTAATAGGGCCATAAAAGAGCTGAGAGATCTAATCCAAATCGAACAGAACCAAGGCATTCAAGAATACCTAGAAAACTTGACATCAACTGAGACTACAGACTATTCGTTGTGGAAAGCAACAAAAAAGCTTAGGAGATCCCAGCAGCATAACCCACCTATTAAAACAAGCGAAAATAATTGGGCGAGAAGCAATAAAGAGAAGGCCGACATTTTCTCAAAACACTTAAAAAATGTTTTTAAACCTTTCCAGTCTCAGCTACATGAAGATGACGAAAATAAAATTACTAGCTTTCTAGATTCGCCATTTCAAATGGATTTACCGCACGAGAAATTAACGGTCAAAAAAGTTAAACATACAATAATGAGAGAGATTAATATTAAAAAAGCTCCTGGTTATGACTTAATTACTGGCAAAATTTTAAAAGAACTATCAGAAAAGGCTATAAAACTATTAACATATATATTTAATGCTATGCTACGAATTAATTACTTCCCTAGTATCTGGAAAGTAGCTAAAATATTAATGATACTTAAACCAGGAAAAATACCAGAAGATGTGACCTCCTACCGACCTATAAGTTTATTACCAATAATCTCGAAAGTTTTCGAGAAATTATACATAAAAAAACTAAACTATATAATAGAAAAAAGAAAAATTATTCCAGAACATCAGTTTGGCTTTCGCAATAAGCATGGGACCATAGAACAAGTGCATAGACTTGTAAACCAAATAAACGCTGACCTAAATGCCAAAAGATATTGTTCGGCTGCTTTCCTAGACATATCTCAGGCTTTTGACAAAGTATGGCATACGGGCTTGCAGGTTAAACTAAAGAAACTTCTCCCTCATCCGGACTATCAGCTATTAAAATCGTATCTCACTGACAGACATTTCATTGTAAATCAAGGCGATGAATATACCGAACTAAATCCCATATATTCAGGAGTTCCGCAAGGTAGTGTACTGGGTCCAGTACTGTATCTTCTGTATACGGCTGATCTGCCCACCACAAAAATAACTACTGTGGCAACATATGCAGACGATACAGCAATCTTAGCATCCCATGAAGATCCAGTCACAGCATCAATAAACCTACAAACCCACCTGGAGCAAATACAATTATGGTTGAAGACATGGCGCATTAAAGCCAATGAATCAAAATCCACGCATATAACGTTTACCCTGCGTAGAAGAACATGTCCACCAGTAAATATCAATCATCGTCAACTCCCCCAAGCAGAGCATGTTAAATACCTTGGTATGCATTTAGATCGACGCCTAACCTGGAAGAAGCACATACTCTCTAAACGGAAACAACTAGGACTAAAATTATATCAAATGTATTGGCTCATTGGGCGCAAATCCAAGTTATCATTAGATAACAAGGTATTGCTGTATGAGTCTATACTCAAGCCCATTTGGACATATGGAATTCAACTATGGGGTACCGCTAGCAAATCTAATATATCCATCATTCAACGGTTCCAAAATAAGGTGTTGCGTGCCATTGTTGATGCTCCGTACTATATTTCAAATAAAGTGATACAACGCGATATTCCTCTAGAACCTATAACGAGTGTAATCCAACGTGTTTGTGTGAAGTACTTCGAAAGAGTGTCAGTGCATCCCAATGTACTCGCTAAACAGCTAAATATGCGACGTGATAGTGAAGTGCGTAGACTAAAACGTTTAACACCACCTGATCTGATTACTGGACATATGTAGAGTTTAGAATAAGCATTAGAATAAGACTAATTAATTAAGATAATATTTTATACAGAAGATTGCTTAATGAAGTGATTTTCTACATGCCATGTATATATAATATAAACAGAAGAAATACTTATTGCCAATAGGGCAGATTGTGGACTCACGAAGAGTAATAAATAAATAAAAATGATATTCCGATGCTCATTGAAACAAGACTGAAACCATTTTGCTGTATGTGTTTAATACATTTGTGATCATTGTCATCTTGTAATATCCATACATGTTGAATATTAGCTTTGTGGAGACACCGCCATAAGATTTTTAAAGAAATAGTATTGCACAAGTGAATACCTAGTTCTGCTGTCACTTTTGCTGCGATAGTTTTATGTGTGGACACAATCCCTTCAGTGTTTATCGGCCTCTCTCTATTGTATTTGAATTTCGTATACAATTCTAACCGTTAAAGTTTAATGATGTTTTGTGCACGATGTCATTACCATGGATATTTTCCAAGTCTTTTGTGATTTTTCTAAAATATTTAAAGAACTTGAAAACAAGTACTGGTGGTAGAGTTGACTAGCACAAATCTAGCAAAGTGCAATGAAGGAATATATATTTGCCTTCCCAGCACAGGCAGCTATAGGGTTATGGTAGCTATAATGTGTTATCCTCCAATTTAACAAAAATAATAATAATTACCTGACTATAAATTATGTACATATCCATGTACAGAAAAGAATAATTTATATTGAATAATTAAGTAATAAACTATATATGATAAATAACAGGTCAATTGAAAAGTCCCAGGCCTCCCGTATAGATGGCGCTACCAGAATTAAATCCATAAGTTTTTAGTTACCGCTATAAATTTGACAGCTGTCGGATTGTTGGTTTGTGAATTGTAACATTTTGAGTGAAGCAACTTTTGTTATTGTGAAAAAAAATGGACAAAAAGGAATTTCGCGTGTTGATAAAATATTTTTAAAGGGAAAAAATACAGTTGAAGCAAAAAATTGGCATGATACGGAGTTTCCGGACACAGCGCTAGGAAAATGAACGATCAAGGATTGGTGTGCCAAATTAAGACGTGGTGAAATGAGCACCGAACCGCACGGTGAACGCAGTGGACGCCCAAAAGAGGTTAATACCGAAGAAAACATCTAAAAAATCCATAAAATGGTTTTGAATAACCGTGAATTGAAATTGAATGAAATAGCAGACACTCTAAAGATATCATGTTCAGTACGTGTTCATCATATCATTATATGATGATTCGAATATTTGGGTATGAGAAAACTCTGTGAAAAATGGGTGCCGGGCGAGTTCACTTTTGACCAAAACCAACGACGTGTTGATGATTCGGAGCAGTGCTTGAAGATGATTAGCGTAATATACCCAAGCTTTTGCGTCGATGTGCGACAATGGATGAAACATGGCTCCATCATTTCACTCTGTTTCCAATCGACAGTCTGCACACGACGAACACGCTCCAAAGTATGGGAAAACGCAACAGTCGGTTGGCAAGGTTATTGGGTCTGTATTTTGGGATGTACATGGAATCATTTTCATTGACTACCTTGAAAAAGGAAGGACCATCAACGGCAACTACTACATAGCGTTATTGGACCATTAAGGATGAAATTATCGAATTAATAGCCGCATTTGAAGAAAAAGAAAATACTGTTTCGCCAAGAGAATACGCCGTGTCACAAGTCAGTGAAAACGATCGCAAAAATGCATGGATTGGGCTTTGATTTGCTTCCTCATCCACCGTTCTCTCCAGATCTATCCTCCAGCGACTATTTCCTGTTCCTGATATCAGTCGAATGAAGTGGTGATCGCCGATACTGAGGCCTATTTTGACAACACGTACTACAAAAATTTTATCGAAAAGTTGCAGGGTCATTATAATTAGTGTATCACCATTTGAAGGGAATTATGTTGAATAAAAAAGAACTAATTTTGCCAAGAAAATGTGTTTTACGATAGTGGGCTGGGGACTTTTCAATTGACCTGTTATCAACAACAATACCGACTGATCCAAATAAAGCTCCAATCGTCAGCTCAGATCAGATCAGACCTATGATTTTGATAGTCATTGAAAATACTAAAATAACGATATTATATATTTAAATATAAACAAGCAGATTGGACAGAATTTTGAAAAGAATTAAATAAATTAAAAGTCAGCTAAATCCACCATATATTTAACAAGCGGATTGTAGAAATATTCCAGAAACCAAAAATACAATTAAGGAGATTGATTATCTGAATGAAGCAAAGAATATCATATCTGAGAAATGAAAATTACGAAAGAAATGACAACACAGTCGCACACCGAAAATAATAAAAATCCATAAACTATTTATTGCCAGATCTAACAGATAACAAGCAAAAAAGACTTTTCGTGATATAAAGCCATCGTGTTATAACAGGCTATCGATGTGGAAATTGAAGAAGCAGCAATTTACAGTCAAGAATTCCTTAACTCTTTCAAAAATAATCTACAAACGAAACGAAAGAGAATTTCACTACAACTAACCTCGAAAAGATCTATGACGCCAGAAATAGTCACCATAATCGTAAAAACTGATATCAATCCAAAGAAAAGTCACTGTACTTCAATAATTGACGCGTAACATTCAACAAACAACAAATTTTCAAACTAAACGAAAAATAAAAATGGCTCATATGTTTGACATTTAACTGAAATTATTATAATTGCAAAGCCAGGATTCACTCAGCTAAATAGATAGCTAAATGAATCATTGAAAAAATTACGGTGTTAAAAAAAGCATACAAGTTCAGATAATATTGTCACACATAAGCAACTCGCTAAAATACTAACTTCTTACACACTAGCCTGAAGGTTTTGGGCCCATTAATGGGAAGGCAACAATAAAGAAATAAAATACAATAAAACAAACTAGAGAAATAAACTAGAGTAAGAAGTGTTAGAGTCATCTCAATTTATGTTACAGATGTGAGATATCACAAAAGTAAACTACAATCTATTTCAAAAGCTGAAGAGAAGACAGAGTCATAATATAAATAAAAGAAGCCAAATAATCAAGTGCATCAGCTGATTGATGAATTATGTTGATAAATAATCATCTCCTATAACAACAAAGTTAAGCTTCTTGGGGAGAGTCTCGATGCAGAACTTTGTTGGAAAGAGCAAATAAAAAGAAAAAGAAATATTGAAATATATATATTATTATTATTCAAGCATATTCTAAAACTAATATGGACTTTTTGAAACCAATTATGAGGGTTTGACTCCTCTCTCGTACTGATACTGCAATATTGCCCCTTTTGGATAACGACTGAACAGGATTTGTATCCAAAAGAATTACACAACATTTAAACTTGAAGCATTTAAACTTTTACATAATAAGAAACAACAGTTTTTATAAACACACGAACATGGCTACTGTAGAGACTAAATAAAGAACAATAAGTTGTCCTAGTTTTTTAGTTGTAAAATATTGTAGGTAAGTTTTTAACAACTTGTATCAATTAATTGTTTAAAAAAATTATTAACATGCAAAATAATTAAATATATTTAAACTTTCCTTTAGAATCAGTTTCTGGAAAAAACATGTTTTGTTATTTATTCTCTTTTTTAACATTTTTTAATTCCAACCTACATCCTACAATTTTTAAGTTGAGAAAAACCTAACTACCGCCATATAACGTCTCTAAATGTATAAATGTCGCCATGGCCGTTTCCAAAGGAAAACAATACCGTAGAATAAAGTGGCTTATGCTATCCGTATTTTCAAACGGACTCCAAATTAAATCTCATTCTCATGTAAAGTCTGCTTGTTTCAATTCTTGTACTAATTGAATCTTATAGAAATGCAATTTCACATCAGTTAGAAAACCTTTTATAAACCAGGAAATTAAATCCATTTTACAGAGGATTTCTGTACCACCCGATATGAAAAGTAACCCTTGAATATATGCGCTACAAAAGATAAGAACTGCAAACAGTTCAGAACTAATTGCTTTCAGCTTTCACTTGTAACTGTGTTATTTTCCAAAGCTAGTGATTTCAGAAAATATAAAGACTCATACGGAAGCGTCTGATTTAAAATTAGTAGCTTCGAAAGGAACTAGATCAGCTTTATTTTCTCGAAATGGTCCTACATTTTTATCGTCTTGAAATTGCATGTTGAACCGCCATAGCTACGCTTAATTAATTCCGCTCTATGGCATTGCATTTGCTGCTAATCGTATTTTGTAAAAGGAACTATTAGGTTAATTGACTGCAGGAGTGCAATTCAATTAATTTTACATCAAGAAACTTTTGCTAGTACTAGAAAGTAAATTGCAAAAAGACATAAAATAATGGTATTAGAGAGCAAATTAATAGTATTTGAATACTGGAAATTTTCTTGAAATATGAGTTAGATAAGGACACCTAAAACTTATATTAAATCAAATTTTAAAGAAATACTTTTGTGATACAAACAAGATACAAACATGTTATTTTTAATACTCTAGCAAGTTTTTATTGGCATTGTGTTCAGAACAAGAAGAACCTATGACATAATATCGTTCCGATAGAACCCCGTATTCAATTTTGAGCTCTTAATTTTTCTACATTACTGTTACTAGATTAGTAAACTTCTCTTAAATCTTGTTAAATGCGTTTCAACATATTTTCAAATTAAATGCTACATTAAATATGCTTATTAAATAATCTTAATTTAGGAAAGCAAGTTTTACTATTGCTCTCTTACTTACACCAACAGATAAACAACATAAATGCAGAATAAATGGACTGGAATGTATTTCTAAAATTAAAATTAAATTAGGCTACTTAAGCAAAATTTAATTGTAACACTATTTAATTATACAAGTTCATGTAGTGGTGTGGCTCATTGTTATAATTGAAAAACATTGCTGGTGTAATCTCAAATTTGCACTCCATAGGTCCAAATTGGTTTTATAATTGACTGATTAAACAATATCTTCGAAAATAGGTCAAGATGGGAGTACCTTTCGACTACCCAATACAGTTCCTCAAGTTTGAGTCTGATGTTCCTTGTCCTCTAAATTTATCTTAGTATTACAACAGATATCGACGAATTTTGCTGATTCGACTTGAGGAATTTGATAACCCTCATGTAATATAATTATATTTATGCCATTTTACGCAACACAAAATTGACATGAAGCTGTATCTTCCAGCCTCTAGTCTATTTGCGGATCTTCTTGTCTGTCATTTTAATATTTTCTATAACTAGAAACACGGATTTAAATATTTTCCATAATGTCTGTGGCGTTGGCAAATCTTCCAGTTACTTTTTTTGGAGGCTTGCGGTATGAGTATGGGGTAAGATACTAAAAGGTAAAGATAACCATGATACTGAAAAATCCTGGCCCAAATATATTTGAATGTTCAGAATGTCCCCTCACGCGAACCTCTAATTTTTTTTTTCAAAAATATACAACTTCAGCTATTGATATTATTTATTTTGCCATAATTGGTTCATGATCTAGATTTACACCAAAAACAGTCTGATACGCAAATCAGTGAAATAGAAAGACCGCAACAAGTAATGAAACGGCTAGAAGAAACCAAAGATAATGAGTAGAAAGAGAAACAAAAACGAGAGAGAGTGATAAAAGGAAAAATATGGAAAACAAGACTGCTAAAAGAAGATGAAAAAATTAAAAGATCATGAAAGTAGTGGAAAACACCATGAGAAGAATAGGCCAATCGCTTTAATATAATTAATAGTTAATTGAAGCGAAAGTACCAGGAAATCAAGAAATTATGAAATTATAAATATGAAAGAAAGGGAAGAACTTGAGAAATGGTGCAGAGTAGGTGACATAGATAAAGCTAATATATATATATTTATTGTTTATACAATTTTCTCTGATTTTCAGTACCATTGTTGACCGGTGTATTAAAACAAGCAGAAAAAATTGTCAATATTAGCTGCAAAACGTCATGAAATAATAAAAAAGCCGAACTATACACATACATACTAAATCGGAATATTGAAAGCCATAAATGCTAAATGATGTATTTCTAAGGAAAATACCAGCTATAGCAAATATAAAACAACACGTCAAATAGTTTTTCAAAAATTTGGGAATATGTTATAGAAAATGGTAGAAAATATTAAGATTAATGTACTCTATCAATTCTTGTCATATAACCTAACATGTAGGCTAATTTAACTCACATATAGTCTCCTATATAACCTATACCTAATATATAGGGCATTTTGGTGAAAACAGAGCTCTCATATTATAAATTTCAGCGCTTGTTGAAAATGTCTACTTCTCAAGCAATACGCTACTCTTGGTGCCGCAGAACATTCTTCACGAAATTGAACCGAAGCTGTTGATCAGCAGCAGATGTTCTTCACTCGAACAATATTAGTTTCATATACTTCAGATGACTTTCTCTAATCTTGGCATGTTCATATTGAAGCTATTTACTGTACTTTCACTGTACCAGAAGCCCACGACAAATTAATTAAGTTTTCATTCAACAGATATCAGAAATAGTCGTTCTCATTCGACGTAATCAGCGTCTATGAAGTCTTTTAATTATGTATAATATTTTATGTATATTTAATTATGTACAAAAATTGTATCTAATATAATTTATCGTATGAAAAACGAATGAGGTTACTTACTATGGAACATACGATCTTGGGGTGAGCATCGAAGTTGAAACGCCTCAAATTTACAGATGCCATACTTTGACAGTGTTCAAGTCTCAAAGCCAAACGGATTGGCAGGATAAGAGTTCGAAAAAGGCGTATTTCAACTAAATCCTGATGAAATATGGAAGTTTCAACGTATGTAGCAGCAAATATAACGCGTTCGTCTAAATGTTACATGATACGTAACATCATATTGAACCCCATGGTTGTTTTTAAAAACTTCTTGCATAATTGTATCCTCTGCTATATTGAAATACAATAAAGAGTCGATATCTCTTTGGCGAACGCCCTCCCGCACCTCAAATGGATTTGACAAATTATTTCGTACTCATATACGCTTAATGGAACCATCGCAAAACGTCGCAAGCGTTTACAATATCATGTTATTTCCAAAAATCATCATAAAATGTAATAATTTATAATAACGGCAAGAACGGTATCAAACAAATTGAGCTACACCTGCAGTTTTTTGATGGGTCAAGTTATCGAAAACATTACTGTAGCGAACAGGAAATTTCTGGAGAGCCCCAGGCAGTCATTCTCTCATTACGCCCAAGAACTTGGCCTCTATCAGACCTTAGCTCTTAAATTATCTGTTAAACTTACAACTGCTCCCGTGTAAAACTCGCCCGTATACCGTAATATAAAATATGCAAAATACAAGAAAATTGCTTTTTGGTTTTAAAATTTTAATTGTCGCCTGAAATATTGATAGAACGATGTATGTTAAGTATATGTATTATATTATGTAGCGACCTTGAGGCATGTCGAATTTTACATCGTAGAATAACGGTCTACAAAATACCCAGAAATATAATCCCAGATGTTGAACACGGGCGGGGTGCCAGCAGGGCCAACTAGAACCCGATAACGAATAGCTGGCAACCCCGAGACGTTTATCTGGAATGTTATTGAAGGGTATTTCCATTAATTCAGTGCTCAACCATCGTTTGTGTTTAGACGTGCCACCATCGACTGCCCAAGCCTCATGTTCAGGTAACACCGCTGCCATCCGTTTTATCTAATTGTATTTTTCACATTTTTTACATAGCCAATAAATAACGGTCACATAATGTAAACGCCACTGTTTCATTTCGTTTTACCTCCATTCACCCAGCCACATCATTTACCCTAAAGTTATATTTTAAACTTTGAATTAATTTAAATATTATTACCTATATATTTCAATATTTTAAACCAACTTGTAAATAACCTTTGACGAATTTGCATGGAATTTTTTTTTCATATCTGCAGTGAGCCCACTAGTTCAAATTTCAAAATATTTTAAATAAAACAAAACTAATTATAGTAAACCTAAAACTTTTTTGGATTTGCTATATGTTGTGTTTTCTTTGTATATAAAATATACTCCAAGTATTTTCTTTTCATCGAAAGTCTAAACAACAACTAGTCGAACTACGCAGCACTGTTTGTTATGTCTCCTTTCGGTCAGTTATCCAATATCTGAAGTTATAACTGATTACACAAACTTCTAAATATAAACCGTTTATTTATTATTAACGATTATATTATTTAGTCTACATTGACTAAGAGAAACCTTTATATTATCTCAGTGCAAGTTTTCCTTAATAAAAATTCCTATAATTTTAGTTCAAAGTTTTTAAGCTCCGTACTATGATCATTATCATTGCATAAAGAAATTAATTATTATGAACCTGATTCAAGATGATGCTCGCTATGGAGATGATAAAATTAGTTTATAAGAGCATTCCATTATAATAATATAAATTTAACAATCCCTCTATGGGAACTGTAATGAATCTATAACTTGGACAGTGTTACAATCTGACATCTACCTTTAGATTGCCTACAGTTTTTCAAATGCCATATTTAAGGTAAATTCTATGTGTCTTCGCCATGACTTTATTAGAAATAAAGTTTTTCATTTAAGATCCGACAATCAGTGCAAAAGTGAAGAACAAAGATAGAGGAGCAGATTACAACTGTTTGAAAAACGGTGTGTCGAATGGAAGCTAAATGAGTTCGTTGCAGGCTGCCGCGGCGAAATAGTACAAAGTTTAATTAAAATGCTGAAAAACTGTCTAATCATGTGTTTTCCTGAAACCATCTAAATTATTTTATTATATCTACAAACCTCTAGTACAAACTTTTTATATCATAGGAAGTAACTTGAGAGGTTTCCTAATTGGTCTGAAAATGATATATTAGATATCTCCAGAGTTTATTTTCAAATTGACGAAACTTAATCTTCAAACCTGAAAAAGCAGTCAGAAACCAGTGCAACACCAAAAAGACTGTGCTTTAAGTGTATATATAAGGTGTAGATAATACTGCAAGTGAAATTGTTACAAACATAAAATTGTTACAACAATAAAATCAAACTATTTTGGTTGATTTCAACCGCAATAAAATCTATAAGTATTTCCATAATAATAAAATAGTATTTTAAAGTAAATTAATAAGTAATTTTTGTATTTTAAACCATTTCATATGTACCTATTTATATGTTATTCTGTTTCTGCCATCATTTTACATTGATAAATCTTGGTTGGCTAAGGCAAGAGGATAGTCTTCCTATTGTCATGATAATTTTTCACTAAGAAAACATGAATTTTCATATTTAATGTTATCGTGGAAATGAAAATTATTTCATTGATGTTGATTGAAGACGATATAATCTACATGTAGATAAATTTAATATCAAATAGGAAATATTTCAGTATATTCTTACTTAAGGTTAAATTATTAATCTAATTTAAAAAACCTTATTCTGCTTTTTTGTGTATTTGAAATATTTCTTTGAAATGTTAATAGTATTTAGATATTAATTAATTTTTAATTTTACTTGATGCCCTCCGGTAGTAAAGATGCGCAAAACTTGGTTACAACTTTTAATACTGGAAGGTCAGTTTTTGTGTTCCTACGTGATTACTTTGAGATGTTTAGGTAGAGCATATTCCTCTTGGCACACCTTGTCTTCTTTGAAAAAGTGACGTTATTTTATTGAGTGAATTCGTTTCATGAATCTTTATCAACGACAACAATTTTATGATATTGTCTTATAATTTAGATTAGATGCACGCTCATATAAACCAACACATAGCTCACCCTATATAAGGTAGCAGACCATTAATATTTTCCTACACTGGTTATCACCAAGGTCTCCATTCATTTCCTAGCGTAAATATTCTTACGGTATATTTGTAGAAAATATTGTTTATTTTTAATGCTATAGTTAAGTCACAATGCACAATCTCCTTTTTTTCATTAAGCAGAGCCGGTATGAACATAAGGTTGCGAAAAGATAGATGAATTTGCATTTATCGTGGTTAATTCCGTCCAAGTACTACAGACAGAAACGCGGAAAATGCATAGCCGCGGTGATATAGCGTTACTTACGATTTCATTTATTGTTTGTTTTTTTAATAATGGTTGCTGTCAAGTAAGTAGTTAGCTTAAATGAAATATATAACAAACTAATCGTATTATATATAAAAAGTTGCTTGAACTAATAAAATATACTGACAGAACAGGCAGAATAAACTTATAAATTTATTTTAGTTTCAGTAATAACTAAGTTTTCATATTTCGTAGCTTATTTATAAACAAAATAAGTAAATTAAAGTTTAATTGTTACATGATTAAGCACTTTAGCTAATAAGTCTAGAATCTATTTAATAAAATATTCCTTGTTAGATAAAAATGATGTTATTATGTTAGATATCTTTCTACTAATATTTGTATATATGTGTATTTCTCCTCCCAATAAGATTCAAATTCTACATCGCTTCTTCATTTTAGCACAGTTGATATTTGCAAATAGCCAGAAATCACTTGTTGGTTGTTTTCATCAAGTAAGGACATGAAACATTATCAGCTTTCACAATAAAATCCGCATGGCCGCGTCAACTCTGAGTTTTAGTACATTTTGACTTTAACATATAACAATATTGCAATCTAAAATAATGAAACCAAATTTTCTTCTAATATAATTTATTTTAACATTATAGTACATCTAATGCATATATTATCGAAGAGCTTAAAAATACAGTTAATTGAACAGTCACAATAATTTGTAGGTTAGAGTTCTTTCATTACATTTGCTTTAAAGTCTTGTCCATAGTAGTATAGATAGAGATCTAGGCACGTTATTTATGTACTGGTATCCACCGAAGGCCTAATCCACCTAATTAACAATTATATATATATATATATATATATATATATATATATATATATATATATATATATATATTTACTTTCATTACAGAGCATATTTAACTCTAATGCTTAGTTCTTGTTTTTTCGATGCAATTTTTCCTTGTAAAGTCAATTTGATGTTACTGTATGTCTCCTTATTTTGTTCTGTTACTATATGAATACATCTTTCTCGATAAAACTAGATTTAATTACTACATTCTCCTTAATGCCTTTACCATATCTGAAAAAGAATTAGTGTAATTTCTCTCCCCATATATTTTAACCAAAATTTCATATTTATTCCAAACAATAACACAAATAATACACATGCACATAAAGTTTTCCCACTCTATATTATAATTTCCTACAGTTAAAGTATATTAATTATATACTGTCCTATAGTTGTTTCCTCTTTCATTGCGCTGTCTTGGTAATTGTCAGCATTGAAACATGTACCTACATTCATACAGTATTATTCAATCACTGTCACTTTCAGAATCACTACTCAAGTGAATAACTAAGATGTGTCTGATCGAGCTCATCCAAACCGGAGACGTTATTGTGGATAATGCTTGTTGCCATAAATCCAGACTGTTGTGGTTTGAATATCCTTCTCGACGTGAATGTCTATTGTAATAATTCTTTGCAATATTCCATATAAAGTCAATTGGATAAAATATACAGTTATGGGGAGGAAGACGTAATACTGTGGCCATAACGTACAGCAATCTAATCTACCATATATCTTTTCTCAGGCTTATTTCTAAAAAGTTAATTACATAAAATGCAATTAAACAGTTTATCTGTAGTTTCCGAGTAAAAATTTTAAACAGTCCATTCTTTAACATAGTTACTTCAAAACTTATTTTGCGTACTTTAAGATATTACTTAATTGCAGCTTTTGTTGATGCACTTGTTGGATATTCACAACCTGTGCATTATGATATGGTGCATTGCCCATAACAATAACTGATAGTTCCTCCAAATTGTTTAAAAGCTGCAAATTTTTAAACCACTGCAAAAACAAGTTCATTATCCAAGGGTTGCTATCCTTGGACTTAGAAATCATTCCTGTTTCCAGCTTTAAGAGCTATATTTGTACACTGAATTATTAATAAATTTTACGAATAACAAAACTTAATCCATATTTATTCCAACGTTTATCTTTTTACATCTACTTTTGTTATCTGTACAATATATTTATTATCATCTGGCCATGAGTGATTCGATGTATCATTCTGAAATATCGATGTCTTATCTAAATATACAAATTGATATGATAACTCTTCCTTAATTTTGTCATATGTTTTTAAAAATTGTATTATTTTAAAATCAATGTCTGGAAGCTGCATTAAACGCCTTCATGGGTTATCTTTGTGTTCTACATGTTATTCGGAACGCTTATTCCAAATAGTAATAAAGGTGAATCCTTATAAATTAATCATGTGTTTAATAATATATATAAGTAAAAGTTTTCTGCCGCAGTTTAACAATATCAACGAAGATATAATATGGAAGTTATACATTTAGCCCATATTTCAAGTAGCTGTTAAATTTCGACAAACATAATTTTCTTTTATAATTATAGTTATTTGTTGAAATATATAAAGTGGTATAGGCTAGAATAGTTTATAAATAGTTTATAAAATATCGTACAATATTAATTTATTGATAGTAATAATTTATTTATCTTACTGCTATTATGTAATAAGCATATTTACACTTTTGTATATATTACAAAATATCAACAAACTAAAACTGAAAACTAAAAATAAAATAAATACAACTTATCTCCCACCTGTTTTGTAGTCATTCACTGTTCTCCTAGATGCTCCAATAACTCTTTCCCTTTTCTTATAACTCGTTTTCTTTTCATATCATATCTATATGAGTTTGCCGTTTTTTATTCTCGACTTATTGCAATCGTCCTACTGCCTCTCCTATTTTACATACATTTTTACTGACAATATAGCTTTCGTGTGCCTCTACCAATTTATCTATCTCCATTTTGCCTCACCAATCATCATAAAGAGCTTTTTACACCAAAGATAACACGAGTATGTTGTTATGTACTACTCTTACTGGAAAACTGATATATACGTAAATAAATTAATGAATTAAAAATTGCGTTATAAAATAACAATACAACAATAGTTTCACAATATTTTCTAGGTTAGGGTTGTTTTCTTATATTTTCTATATTGTGTTTATTTTCACACCACTTATGAGGTAGAATTCTAGGGCCTTTTATTGTAATGAATCCCTTGAGACCTAGTCAGCGTTATTAACAATTGTATATTAAAGTGATATATTTTAACTTCCTTAGAGAGCATATTTACCTTTTGACGTTTAGGACACGCTTCCTTCGTTTCTGTTTTCCCTTGTATTTCTTTCTTTAGTTACTGCTTGTGTAACTTTATTCTCTCAAACGCATTTGCCATATCTTCAAAATATTTACTAATAAATATCTTCTCAGAAATTCTACCAAATGCTTGTGTATATACTGAAAAAAATACACACATATCTATGTACACAAATCTGTCACACATGTCAATACGATTTTCTACAGTTATCCTCTATTAATGTATACTCACCTTTGGTTTCCGCTCTTGTCACTCTGTGTTAATTATTGCCATTGGGCCATAAAACCATGATAAAAAATTTACACTAACTCAGCTCCAGGAATAAAATTACGCCTCTTTACATCATGAACAGTAATATAAGTGCAATGAATTGTTAAATAACCTAATAAAACGCTATTCTACCTTTTTGTTTTATTTTAAACTGTTGAGTTTACACTCTTCATTCGCATTTTGCCAAGAGTGGCCCAATGATTTTTAATTTTAATTTAAATATATCCATATGGCATATATCCTTAATTTTACTATATGCTTTTAAAAATCGTATTATTTTAAAAGTAATGTAGTAACACAAATCGAATTTTATAAACTGATTCGGTTACATGTTTCGACTCATCAGGCAGTGTCCTGTCTCTTTTTAACTTTAGGGTAATGCTAATTAGTAAAATGAAAAAAAAGTTCTACGAGTTCAAAACTAATTTTACATTTTTACAAATTGAATGTGCCAATATATTAGTCTCCATCTATGATGTGCACTGGCTGTTTTGTTGAAAGAAACGGATGTTCTCTTTTTTGTGTCCGTTTTCAATGTTTTTTCACACAAAGCAGGCTCAAATGCGTATATTGCATGTGTATCTATATTTTTGTACAAAACAATTTTAACGCAATTTAACACTAATATTAATTTTATCATAGCATGTGTACGGACAGTTACAATATAACAAATTTCGTCCAATGTTCGCTTCAATTTAATAAATTGCTTTCACTAGCATGAAAAATATATTTCAAAAATAACTTGTTCAGCTAGTGGTATTCAAACTACAAAAATTTTCTCCTATGTAGAACCACACCTATTTGTGTTATAATTCCGAAAAAATCACACATCCGAGCTTTTTTCTATAGACTCATGGAAACTGCGACAATAAAAAATATAATCGACACAGAATAATTTGGATTTCCAGACAAACACAATTTTTTGGGAATATTGTCCAACTTTCAAAGCAAGTTTATTACATCCAATGATTTTGAAAAACTTGTAGTTAATATCACTAATTTTTCCTCCCTGTTACTGCACACTATCTAAATCGTTGATATCCCTAAAGGACAAACGATAAATTTATATTGTGCGCATAAGAATGGCTTCTTTCTGCTATCTCAATCGTCCAAACACATACGTCCCAAACATCAAGAGAAGCTAAATATAACAGTAAAATAACTCGAATTTTAGAAACCCTAAATTTTTTTCGATATACTTAAGCAACCTTTCTGATCAGATAGTATCAGATATAACATTGGTTATATTCAAGTATCTAAAAATAGTTAACCCAATGAATCAATATCTATTTATTCTTAATTTTTTGTTCCTTTTCAGCATTCTGATGCCTACATTATTTTAGTTCATCTGTAAAATATACTGTGAATATATAAATATAATATATGAATAAAATGAATATAATAAAAACTTCAGCTGAAATTACACACCATCAGAAGTTTTATTCGAACATCATCGGCGAAGAGGAGTAGCGGGCGAAACCTGAGCATTAAAATAATGTGAAATATGTACGAAAGAACGTACGAACTTGACTGCCTGCTTCCTATAGTCAAACATGGGAGTGATTTCGTTCTAATTTGGATGGCAACAAATGGTGGTATTGAGATGGTTCTCTTATTTATATCCTTTGCTGGATTATATCTTGATATTCCTAATAATAAAATGTTTACTATGACTAACAAATTGCTAAAGAGTTTTTTAATCCTGGTCTAAGGAGCATCAGAATATCACCAAATACCTTCCCTGGCCAGCACAATTGCCAAACCTCATTAAAACTGAACCATTATGGGGCATTTTTGAGCACAGAGTAAATAGAAGATTTCCATCTTCAATATCACTGCTTGTGTCTCATGTTGTCATCAAGTTTTCGTAGAAAATTGAAACAGCGTTCCATTGGAGACCATATAGACATTCTACGAATTTATTCCGTGAAGAATTTAATTATTCCAAAATTATAGAGTCGCTTAACACCTTCTTAACAAATTAATATTGTTTAATATAATATTCATTAAATCAATATTTTCAAACATTGAGATCATTACTAATAGAATTTCTAAACCCTTTCGTATGAATTAAAAATTAATAAATCAGGTTTAACATATAAAACTGCTTTATAAGAAGCTTTGTCATTCTGTGGTCTCAACTTATGTATTCAGAAGCATAAATCCATTGCTATATTTGTCCGTTTACTTACAGATTCCTATAGTGAAGATTGCTGATGGCTTGATACAAGGAAATATTGCTAAAACAATAGGAGAAAGGAAGATTTATTATTCTTATAAAGGTATACCCTATGCTCAGCCACCAATAGGCAATTTAAGATTTAGGGTAAGTAAACATATTATTTAATATTTATGGTCATGAAAGATAAATAAATATTATCCGAGAATGACCATTATGATGTGAATGTTTCTACTTTACTTACCAAGAAAACTATATCTTACAATTAATTTGTAATATGAAAAAAATAGAACAATTAGAGTTGGTATATAAATATATATATATTATATATATATATATATATATATATACAAATATGATAAATAGTTGATTTAATGTTGAAACTCTATATAAGGAAGGAACAGGAAGGAAGAATTTTGAAATAACACACCTTAAAAATTATAAGAACCATATAAATAAACATTAATTAAAAAGAAAAATACATAAAAATAACCAAAATCCTTTAGGTCAAACCCAGCCACTATAGTTAAAACCAAATGAAAAAGCCACCACTTCATATGAAAGCAGTGAAATTCTCCAAACAATCCATCATTGCTACTATTCTTGTCCCATAAACCTCATTAATAAATTGACTATCTCGAACTTTAGATTAACATATTATACATTTACTGGCCTAAAATGCGTGGATTATCGTAATCTTAAGCTGAAAGAAATATTAGTCAATACATCATTATTTCTACAACACAATAATTTATTTACCTATACTCTTACATAATAATGCATTGTATTTTCCTTGTTATTAAATCATTAAGGTGTCGTTAATAGTTTTATATTTTGTTTATTTGGTCCAGGTCTACTTTTGTTAACAAATTTAATTAATTCATAGTATCAATGTACACTGCTCTTACATCCTAACAAAATGCTGTCTACTTTCTTCTTCTCTGATTCTCTGAATTTCACATTCAACTGTCATTCTCAACAAACTCTAGCTACATCTTACCTATAAAATAAAATTTAAATCATTACTAAAATATATTATATTTAAAATAAATGTCTACTATTCCTGATGGACAAACCTCGTTAATAACTTGAGTACTTGCTTCTTCTGTGTTCTTGTTATCATTAAATTTTGGAATATGTTGATACCTATTCGATATCGTTGAAAGTGATGTATTATCTATCAAATTTGCAGCTAACATTCCCACTATAAATAAAATAGATGATGTTTCGATTTTATACTTTTTAAACATTTAACCTTACGTTCTGCACTTACCCTTGTTCTTCCATATTTTAAAACCAATGTATCTTAAACCACCAAGAATAATACAACAACTTAATTTAGATTTAGATTACTTTGTTGTTTCGTCTAGATCGACTGTACCGATCGACTCGAAAAGAATATACCGCGATTAGAAAAGGAAGACAATATAGTTTATTATTTTCTATGGTTTATTCTATGCAGGTGAGTGTGCATGCGTTAAATTCGTAGATACTTGTGGGGTAATGTACCCTAGATATGCTATGTCAAGGCGCTGTCTCTATAGGAGGATGATAACTTCGTCTGTTACTCGCTATTACTAGTATTTTTGCTACAATAAGTCATCCTATTTGTTAAATTAACGTCCTTAAATATGTGCAATAATAAATCCATTCAGTCCTAATACTCATAGTTGAATACTGTTATTTTATATAAATAAATGATGAAACCATTAAATTTAACAGATAGGTTAACTTGTTTAACACATATATAGATTTTCACCAATATATATCGTTGATAAAAATACATGCAACGAGGTAATAATATAAATCGCTTTTTTGATTAAATTTGTTATATCACAGCATGAACAAAATTAAAAGTTTCAAACGGGCCAAGATATATTAAACATATTTTAAAATATACTACTCATGCTATTTCATTTAATATATACGGTACATTGTACCCGCAAAGAGATATATCGTTATAACTTTAAATATTATCATAGGCATATAAATTTCCAGCAGTTTATATATAGATATAACGTCCCTTTGCTATCATACCTATATAGAGGCCAAAGTTATCTCATTAAAATATTTTAATTTTATTCAAGAAAAATTAATGGTTCCCACGAAATTAAATATTGCTACATTCTATTCGGCAACAAACTTTTTTTTATTAAATCATATAATTTACGTAATTATCCTTCAAATGTATTGGCACAAAACTATTATTTAAAAATGAGGGATGTTAGATTTTTCTTGTACTGCACAAAAATCTATATATTAGCGAAATATTAATCGACAAAAGAGAGCAGATGAAAAATAATCAACCGGAAAGAGTAGAATCACCACACAAATAAGGAAAAGGAAATGTAATTATCTTTAGATACAAGAGAAATCGCAGGTTTCCTTGGCATCAAAGAGCCTTCATTTAGTTTGGTTGAAATGTTTTTCCCGGAAAAATTCCAGTCCAATAATGATGGCTTCTTTCAAATAATATACAACCTCGTTTTACTTTCAAGGCTTATTTGGCTATTTTTGTTTCTGACAATTGCAATTTATTTTATTCTTATTTCCTGGTGATTCTGAAGAATCTAGAAAAATATGTGGCGACGGAATTTATTTGTCATTTTCCAGAAACGTTAGGAGTATTTTTTAGATTTTCTTAGTGAAAATTGTTAGCAAAAAAATTAATTTTGACTGTTTCCTCATATATTATCATAACTTGTACCAATCTTAAGTGGAAAAAATAAACATATAGTCCGTCCAAAATAACAGTGAATACACAGTCAACAAAATATATGACGTCACAAGGTCGCAATGTTGTAGTATCAACTTTGGCTTTTAGTATATTTTAGCTTTAACATATTCTAAATTACAACGAAATCCAAACACAAATAAAATAATAAAGAATAAGTAATATTATAAAATATTACTTGTTATTAACATTACCAATAATATAAATATTACACAAGGAGTTACACCATGGTAAAGCATAGAGGCACAATAATTTTTAGCGTAGGGTTGTTTTATTCTATTAACATTGAACACTTTTCGCCATCACTTATAGAGTTCTAGACATTTTTTGTGTAATGGCATCCCCTGGAGGGTTCATCTATCTAGTTAACAATTTTATATCCAAGTAATTTATTTTTATTGAAAATCATATTTTCCTTTTTATTTTTAGTTTCATTTTTATTTTCTACAATCATTAGATAATTTAACCTGACGTAACATGTGTCAGCCTCCTGAAACCTTTATAGGCCCCAAGTAAATTGATTTAACAAAACGTTTTTATTAGAATGATGATTAATTTATAAAACAATAATTATATTAAAGTAGCTTGTGACGTTTTAACATGCAACATATGTTGGTGAAAATGAGAAATGTTTATGTGTACTGTTAAATAAGTCACCTGAAGAAGTTTGCGACCAAAGGTCATCAAATACATTTAGAGATTTATACCGATGCTGCTTAATAATATTGTAATTGTCGGTTTTGATTTCAAAAAGTTTATAAATCTTTAATTTTGATATCAATAACAAAGATCCGTCTCAATGACCAAAAATTTTGATAACAATGGATTCCAAGTATTTCTGAACGAAAATCTATTGTGTCTAGACGTTTACATACGATGCTAAATATCAGAGAAAATGGCTACCAAACGAATTGGTTTTGCTTTTTATATGGCAGAATCAGCAAATTTTAATATATTACGAATGAAAGTGTTACTGTAGATATCTACTAGATAAATCTAATTGACATGTCATTGCAAAAAGATGATCAATAGCTTGTAACAAACATCTATTATATCACTTTCCCCATCTTACATGCCAACATTTGGTCACACATTGCATTAATTTTAAAGTATCCACTGACACTATTTAAACTGGAACGGGACTCTGCCGCATCCAGATTACTCACCAGCAACAGCGCCTTCTGACTACTATTAGTTTAGATCAATACAGCATATTTCCATCTCCCACGGTTTCAATCTATCTCCATGATACCAGAAAGATGGGAAAACATTATAAGAATGAGAAAATATATTTTGGTTACATACTAGGCTCTGCATCTTTGATGAGAATCTCACACTAGTCCGCAGCAAGAGTAATTGTGAAAAACAATTTTCATTACAAGATTTAACAGTTTTTCAGGCTCTTAGTTCAGGAATGTGATGTTTAATAATATTTCAATAATTATATGATATCATTATAAACATTATATTCTTATATAATAGGCCCCTGTTAAAAACAAACCATGGGAAGGAATTTTAAACGCTACTGCAGACAAAGATGGATGTGTCCAACAAATGGATTTTCTACCACTTGCTGTTAAAGGTTCTGAAGATTGTCTGTATCTTAACGTGTACACCAGGAATGTATGTAATTTATGATTCATAACCAATTTTTAAACTATCGTATTACCCCATCAGATTTCAGGAAATTATCCAGTTATGGTTTGGATATACGGAGGTGGCTTTTCGATTGGGGGATCCGAATACGAATACTATGCTCCCGATTTTCTCTTGGAGAAAGATGTGGTGTTCGTTTCCCTGAACTACAGGCTGGGCATCTTCGGATTCCTGAGTACTGAAGATATGGAATGTCCAGGTAATTGGGGCTTGAAGGATCAGGTGCTCGCTCTGAGATGGGTCAAGGAAAATATCAAGGCGTTTGGCGGTAACCCTGACCAAGTAACGATTTTTGGTCAAAGTGCTGGCTCAGTATCTGTATCTTACCTGGTACAGAGTAAACAAACAAAAGGTAATCGCTTTATGATTCATAATCTTTGAATATATGGTTAACCTATCAGATCAATATATATTACCGATTTAATTGACTATTTAAATATATTATTGGTCATGTGTATATAGCGAAAGTTACACGATTAAGCTTGCTTTGGTTTAAAAGTATTAAGGATACAGCAAGAGGTGTGCATAAAGTTTAGTGTATTTAGTAATCATGAAAATAAAATAAATTTTATTGCAATTTTTGCAGACTGAAACGATGTTGCTAATCGTTTCGTCGCTACTAAATGAATTATTTAAATACATATTCAAAACCGACCAAGAAATCAACTTTTTGGTATTCAAATGGAATTATGTTATAAAGCCTAAACATAATGAAAATATACTATTACAATCGCATAAACTAATTGTATGTAGAAAGTCATGAAAAATTATTAAGTTATTTTTAAAAATTTTAAAAACAGTTAAACATGTTTCTTGATAATATTCAAAAAAACCCAATATCACTTAAATTTAAAGGTCCATTAGAAAATCTACTTTTTAAAATATTTAGAGAATATAATACTATAATAATAAAATATTTAGAACCTAATAGTTGCCAAAAAAATTCAATATATATTTTTTTATTATTTCTTTCTATATATATTTCTATATATAAAAATATCTAGAATTTCTAGATGTTTTTCTCAGCGGCCGAAACCTTTAATATTAAACCTTGTTGATTGGCCCAATTTTATATCGAGTAATAGTTCCTTGGTAAACGCTGGATTAATGTTTCTCTGACATATGCATGTAAGGCACAATTGGGTTGAGCTTCCAGGTGCAAAAATTATACTTACCATAACTTATTTTAGCAATTTAAAAGTTGAATGGGAATGTAACAAAATTGAGCAGTATGTTGGATAACTTGCATATGAATATCTTCAGATATATCTATATCAGATTATTTCAACTATAAATATGTTTAAAATTTGTAAAGTGTATTTTGAAAAATGTTTTTGTTCGTCATAATATAGTAGTATGTCCATAAAACAGTCATAGTAGGATGGATAAAATGGTTGCAGTAAGGACTGTCCTTTCATCTTAACTGTAAGATTACCCAACCAAGCATAGACCTTTCACTTTTGTATCTACTAGTTAGTGAGCAGACAATTAGTCCAATGGATTATAAGAACTCCCCAAAAGTAGTAGTGGTGATGAGCGGCCAAAACCAAAACCAAAAACCAAAACCAAAAATACAGGCGTTAAAGTGTGAATTAAAAAGGATACCTTTGCTCACTAAGTACAATGTTATGCACACCAATTAAAAATGATTATGTCTAAAGTTGCTTCCACAAACAGACAAGTACCTGTACCTTTTGGCAATCTATAAGATATTCCTGACTTTTTTAATAATTCAACCCAACCAGCCGAAGTGTTGAGCAAAATTTTCAACAGAAAGGTCCCTATGGTAATCCAACCCATTGGAACTTTAATATACAGCTATTAGTGTTTTGTACGAAAATAGAAACCATGTCATTGAGTGTATGGATGAAATAGACAATCGATTCTCCAGTAACACAGTCTGTGATACAGCAGCCTCTACTCACCGATAATTTTGAACACAGTATTATTCAAAATCAAAATAATATTGTTAACATCATAAGTTAATCATTAGATATAATAAGTCATAGGCCACAAGAAAATAAACACAACCGTCCAGGCGACAGTAAATTTAATCACCGAATTTATGTTTTAAAGATGTGTGATTTTATAATAAATTATACAAAAAAAATTATATTAAATTGCCGTATATTCTTTTTATCCCACATTTGATAAAGAATGATTGCAAATTGAACTGTCAGTTATTTATTCAAGAAATGATTGCAGAACATTAAATGGTGCACTATCTCTTTAAAAATTTTTTAATAGCAATCTAGGAGACACGTTGAAGGAGACTAGACAATTATTAGAAATTGTGGCAACAACTCCCATGGCAGCATCAGAGACCGAAAGATGTTTCTCAAGACTAAAACGCATTAAAACGTTTCTCAGAAAGTCAGTGGCCAAAAAGATCTATTGAAAAACCGTCTATGTCTAATATCTCTATCTCCAAAATAGACAATTTTCATTTACAAGCATTACTAACATTACTAAACTGGCGAACAGGAAAGAACATAGGATGGGTTTAATTTATAAAATATAAGTTATTTAAGGTAAGTTTTTAACCTTAAAATTTTTATCAGGAGCTGCCACTGCAATGGCAACAGTATAGTATAGTGTACTGTGAACTGCTAAAACTGAAATAAGACTGCTAATAATGAATAATGAAAATATCTGTATACATCTAAAGATGTCAATTAAATAAACTAAAAGACACGTTTTTCGGAAAAGAACAGCAATAACGAGTAAGAAATGCAAATCTTCATACATGACAACGCTTAGTCATATGCTACAAGAATTGTGGAAGATAGTTTGTAGCAGCTCGAATAGGAAGTTCTGCACTACCCACTAGATATAACACTTTCTATTTACCACTTGCTTTTTCTCAAAAAATGCCTTTTTAACAAAATAAATAAGCAAAACCAAGCACACAGCTAATATATCTAAATAATCCATCAAAATAAATTTACAATGTGTATAAGGTAAAACAATTACGTTGCTCTTAAACATACGAAAAACTCGAAAACAAAAAAACCGTCACACAACGTTTACACAGCACTCGCAGCTAAAAACGCAAAAAACTGTATCAATCCCGTTTCTATTCCAGGTTTATTTCACCGCGCCATAATGCAGAGCGGGTCCAGTCTCTGCATCTGGAGCCTAACGACCACGGCCAGACAAATAGCGTTCGCAATCGGGTCTAGGCTGGGTATTGTCACCGCCAACTCGAAAGAATTGTTGGCCAAGCTGAGAGAGGTCGACCATAACACCTTGAAACTAGCGGAGAATCAAGTCGTATATTTGGTTAGTGTGACCGTCGTATATATCTCCACACTTCTTTTTTCTAATATACTATTGCTGATGAACCGGTGAAGGAGACCTGTAAAACTTTTTGCTAAAAAGTGTAATTTTATTTACTGATTTATTATTTATTTTTATCATGCTGTTACTTCATGTAATATTGAGAAACTTTCCAACCAATTTCAGTCTTAATTTAATATACAAAAATCTATAAAAGAAATCTGTCATTTTTTACAGCCGTTGTACTACGGCTAATAATATACGTAATAATACACCTATATTTGCCATTTCAGTTTTTCGATCGATAGCCAACCCTAAACATTATTATGAATTTAATTAAAATATTCCGATATTTGACTCGATTTTATTCATATTATTTTGAAGTTGGTAACGAGTCTTTTAAAGTAAAAAAACATATTTTCTCCTTTTTTATATATGAATACTCTTCGCTGCGAATTTAATTGAGCTAATCGTGCAAAGTATCGAAAAAGTAAATAAAAGAATTATTATATGAGCAAAGCAAATAGGTAGTTCTTAAACCATTCTGTGTTCTAACTAGCCTTTATTTTTCATATACAAAAAATACTTATTATTTGCTATGACATCTTGAAATAAATTCTAAATATTTTATTGCCCTTAGTGATTCGTCAGTCTGTCTTATGAGTACTAAGTATGACATGTAGAAAGTCACTTCAGTAAGTAATAATCTGTGTAAAATATCTTTAAAATATATATATCCAAAGAATATGCTTAATATCAGATCAGATAGTTACCCTTTAAAACTGCTCTTGGCTGCTTTTTCTCATATTTTGTTGATTTGACATTACACTGACACTATACTCTTTTGTATTGTACAGAGACATCATGTTATATGACTTCCTTGTAAACATACATAAATATTATCTAAGCATAACTTTTAGTTTATGTAGTTTCTTTTTTTCTTCAATATTTTCCTGAAGAGTCATAGAACTCAATATTTAATGACGATATGAATGATGATATTTTTTATTTTTTATCATTCAGGTCTCTTTAAACACTCTCATGATGGTCACAGTCATGTGTTAATTAATTTAATTAGAGCTCACTAAATTATTCATTACACAATTTTTAAGTTAATTCATTGACTAATTTTCGAGCATTACGAAGTCACACATGCAGAAACTGGTTTTGATATAAAAATATGAATGGGTGCTCAACCTAGAAAGGAACATAGGTGTCACAGTCTTTCTTACGCACACTAACTTTATTATTTTTCTTATTTATACATGTTTTCTTAATATGCTTTTCATTGTTCCTTTGAATAGTTCATATAATTTTTGTTATTGTTCTTTCCTGCATCACTATGTGCTTGCATCATTGTCACATTGCACTAACGCAATGTTCATATAAAATTAGTTTCCTTTAAAGAGTCTTTTACTGATGGGATATATACTGGCGTGAATTTTTTGTTTTACTTGTTTTCTTCTCTTCTCAGGACGAGTGCATTATTGTCATATTTTTCTTTGATTTTCACATTGACAGACATTTTGATTTCCATTTTCGCTAATAGAAAATTTGATCTACAATCATTACTGAACTTTCTTGCTTCCTGACTTTGTTAGATGTGCTTTTAGAAATTTCCAACAGTTCGGACACACCTCAACAGATAGGAAGTCTCAGAAATACAAATCAGAAATAGCCATTCAGAGAATAAGAACAAGTAAGCGCATAACTTATCCAGAAGCCAGAAGCAATTTCAATTAACTAGAACAAACAAAACCATATTAAATTATTCTATTGCTGCTCAGAAAAATCCTTCTACTGCGACCATAGCTATTCAAAGTTCCAGCGTAGGGACTGAATCCACAGAATTAGCACCAAAAATTAATTGTATTTGATAGACTTAACAGGTCTTTGATAATCCACAATCTGCACAGCTTCGGACTCATGGGTAATATTCTGGACTTTGTCAAGAATTTCCTCAGCAATAGATCTTTTCGAGTCTCTTCGGGAGGTTTCCTCTCTTCCACCTACCCGGTTCTGTTTTTAGGAGTCATTTTCTACAGCCGGCTGCTCTGAAAGCATCTCATCAACGAACTTAAAACTCGCTATTCTAGATACACACAAATGCTGCGTTGCTTATCTAACAGGCGCACAGGAGCAGAATAGGAAACCATACTTAAAATATGTTCCTCCGTAATCCTTCCTAAGCTAGACTATAGCTCCTTTCTGTTCGCCATTGCTGCTCCAACTTACCCCTTGATGCCATTTAAAATACTGCGCATAGAATATCGCTGGGTGCCTTCCGATCCTCCACTGCAATTAACTAGTGCAATCTTTCATCCATTCCACGTCTTTCTCATCGTAGGGAATTTGTTTTACTAAAGTTTACGGTGAAATCACCTCTCCTTACCGTATTAACACTAACTAATCCATTAGCGCCTCTTATATGATTTCTGATCTTCTTTCTATAGCTGAAGTTGGCGTGTTCCATCCCCTCCCTATACGATATCCAAATTTTCTCCTTTGGACCTTCACTACCACTTTCATAAAAATATCCTTATGACATTTCTATAAAGAGAAGATTGTCTTTATTTTATTCAGTATAAGTTCTGTGATATTCTCCACTCTTAACCTGGCCGCAACCACATATATACCGATGGCTCTAAATCTCGCAGCGGGTTTGGCAGTGCATTTGTGGTGTAGAACCGGGCATTCCGTTTCAAGCTCCCTGAACAGGGTTCAATATAGATTGCCGAAATCTTCGCTATATTCAAAGCTTTATCCTACACCATAACACAATCCTTCAAAAAATGGCTAATCCTCACCGATTCTCCAAATGTTGTCGAATGTTTTCTGGGACAAAACTTCAGCCATCCCCTAGTCACCTAGTCGCTGTCAATCATCCGTACCCTCTGCCTGAATGGCTACAGAACAAGTTTACTGTGGATCTCTTCTCGTGTTGGCATACCGGGAAATGAGCGTGCAGATAGTGCGGTTATATCGGGAGCCTCCTATCCCCTCCCCTCCCCATCACAAATATTTGTATCCATACTGACCTTATCCCGTTTCTTGTTTTACCAAGAACGAAGGACAACGTCGTTGGGTCCAGTAGTCCAACCACAACAAGGTCTTTGAGCTTTAAGCTGATTATTTTACCTTCCGTTCCTTCCTTTCGTCACCATGCCGTAGCGATTAATCGACTAAGATTGGGTCACTTTCGTTTCTCGCACGGTCACTTGGTGACTAGAACTATTTATGGCAAAATTCTTGGAATGCCTTAACATATCCTCTAGCCTATGCCTATGCTAAGTGTCTACAAACCAAATAACTATTACCAGTTCGGTATATGTGGTGTCTGTATAGAGCCTCTACTTTGTTAATGTTATATTTGTAGTCTTGAATGTGTGTCCATTTTCAAATTGTATGTACACTATTTATACTTTAAGCCACCCTGTTTGTATTATTTATTTTATTTTATTTTTCTATTTTTTTTAATATACTTTAAGCTTTATTTAAAGGAGACTTACTTTTACCAACTATGGGTTTATCTGGACTAGACGTGGACTCCGAACCACGGTCCTCAGCATTAAACCTACCGATTGGCGATCGGCGATACCTGGTTACTGGCGTGACTGGGATCATTTTCCTTGTCGGATTTTACACTCTTGCCTAGACCATTCACAAATTTTAAACAATCACAAACATAAATTTACGACCATGCCCCAACAGGATTCGAACCTCCGGCTATCGTAATAGTAGGAGGACCGTCCCATCGCCTTTACCACTGCACCACCAAGCCGGCTATTTTATTTATTGATTTATTATTTTATATATACATTTTATGTCTGCTCCTGTCCCCTTTATGCCAACACTATATTGTTGGCATGTATGTATGTATGTTGTTGAAACAACCTTACAATTACATAACAATAAAAAATCAACTTGACACGAAATTAAGCGGTTCAAGTGAATAATAAAATAGCACATTAATTTTCTATAAGCTATATCTAACTTGATCATTTATTATGAAAAATATAAGTAAATTAACATAAATTAAACTAAATTTAGATAAATGTTCATGAAAAACAAATTTCAGGCGATTGCTATAGACAACGTTTTAAATGGTTTGCCAATGGGACCTGTGAAAGAGCCAGATCACGAAGGTGCAGTGTTCAGTAGCAGAAGCCATGAAGATCTAAAAAATGGAGTTTTCCAGCGAGTTCCTGTGATTATTGGCTTAAACTCCAATGAAGCGAAATCATTCTTAGGTCTTATTATAGGTAAGATTCATGTATTTGTATTTTATAGTTTAATAAAGACACTGGTGAATTTAAATGAATTTCTAGACGCCCCACGGGTTGTTTTTCGTATTATATTTTCTAATTTTACCAGTTAATTATGCCTGAATAGCCCCAAGATTGACGGGGAATAAATGAAATAAGATGTAAATATTATACTTTGTCGATTACAGAAAAAATAATATGTTAAAATAGCTTAATAACGGTAGGTTTGTGTGCAGCTCTTGTAATATTAAAAGGGCTGTCAGAACTAGGTCAAGTCCTTATAACCTGCTTTAATCTCCGTGTAAATTGAGGTAGAGGAAGTTCTGAAGACGTATTAAAGGAAAAAGCCAGACTATCCCTTGGGGAATTGGAATCGCAAAGTGAAAAGTTAGCAACATCTTAATTAAGCTTAAGGAGATGACATTTTTCTATAAAATTTTGATTAAATCTCAATGAAGAATATCTTTCTATATTCAATAAAATTAAGATAAATTTTCTATAAAATATCATCAGAGTGATATAAAATATTAATAGTAGGCTTCATACTAGCTATTAATAATAATAAAATCAGCAATGAGCATTTTAATATATTAATTGATAGCCAGTTTCTACTAGGGAAGGTGTGTTTAGTTCTTAGCCAATACGCTGTTGTTGATGTCGCAGGAGTTCGAACATGTGTAACTAAACCTCGGCAGAGTTGATGATCGATTGCGGCGGAATACGCACAGACTTATACTTTAGATAACATCAGGCTATATCACAATAGGGCCTAATTCAAAAAGTATCAATCCTAAATGAAAATTTCTTTAACGGGAAGCAGATAAGCTCGAAAAAGTTTCCTTAGCTGTCCTCCTTTTCTTCTAGTGGCAAGAAACCGCATTGACAGAAAGACGACACAACCTCAAAGTTATATTCAAAAGTCTACAGAAACATGTCTCAAACTCCTCCCAAAGGCCATAAGTCTATAAGACTGTAAGACCAACACTGAATGAGGTGTTCAATCACCATCCAACAATATAGCGGCAACTCAATATATATTATAGCCACTTAACATTCTGCTACTTTATTCTTTCAACTACTCCTACTTTTCCACTCTTTACAGTTATTCTTTAAAATATTTTATCATTGGCGGTATTTTTGTACCATACACTGTTATCAATATTATTAATCGAGGTTCCACCAATCTCTTATTTACATAGATTACTTTTATTTTTATTTTTCTATCTCCATTCCCTCATTCATGGGTCCTATATATTTAAAATTTAATTTTATTAAATTTATTTTTTAAAATGTGATTTCTATTCTCAGTAACTAGTAGTCTATTGATTTTAAAACCTGGATAATTAAAATATAGTGCATTAATGTTGTATATTACGCATTGCATATCTAAATATGTAAAATAGAATGCAGATTTCTCTTGATCACGATATAAATTGAGAACAGATTTACCAGTCTCATTTTTTTTTGTTTTCTGATATTTTGCAGGCTTTTACCTAAAGGCTAATTAAGGAAGTTGCTCAGAAAATCGGAAGATCTAAGAAACTTTAACGAGTATTTAAACATTTTCAGTTCGATAGTTTGAAAGTAAAGTAAAAGGCAAATCTTGTTTAACAGCGATATGGGACGGCATATTTTAATAAACGAAGGCAGGTCGAAAAAGCAATGTAGACATGTTGCACAATAAATCCCCGTCAAGATATATTTCATTATAATGCGGCAATAAATTGCAGTTTACAACAAATAGTTGCTAAATAAGAAGCCGCCGCATTATGCTGCGTCAGTGGCCGAGTTAGATTAGCACCATTAACACCCCTTACAAGACTACTACATTCATTTGTTTCCGGAAATTGATTTTTCTAATAATCCTATGTTAAAACTGCTCTTTAAGTACAACCATTAATTTATTCTAAACACCCACTATTATTAGAATTGCAGCGTGTCAACAATAATATTTGTCTATGCCTCTATAGACATTTTGATGAAGCAAGTGTAATTTAATTTTATGGTCGAAACGTTGCCAAAATTATTTTTATTTAAAACGAATTGTCGATATATTTTTTTGCTGATTTAAAAGAAGAAAGTTTCTTTGAGCAATTTCTCAATAAATTTGAATCTTGTTGTTTCGCATCCTTGAATTCTTGATTAAATTCGTTATGCATTGGACGATGTTATTCCAAATTATATTAATGAATTATTGGTAAACATCATGCATATTTCGTCAACTAATATTAATAGGTTATATTGAAATTATTCGATCAAAAACTGTTCCATCAACATTTTTTTATTTTCGCGCCATGATTTATTAAAATATTTTAAAAATTGTTCATCCCAGTTGAAAATTGTTTAGAGCATTTGAAATTTAAGAATGGGGGGCATAATAACGATTTTCTTATAACCCCTACAAATGGTTGAATTCAATTTCGTTTTCAGGCTTAATCAAACCATTTTTTGGTCGATTTGATCTGGATATAGCCCGTTTAACACCGCACGACCTCACCGGAAATCTGACGAAGCGAACCTTGGCCGGCGCTGAAATAAAAGAACACTATTTCGGAGACCAGCCCATTCCAATCAATCCGTCATCCAA
The DNA here is from genome assembly GCF_030347505.1 of Rhynchophorus ferrugineus. Taxonomy (NCBI): domain Eukaryota; kingdom Metazoa; phylum Arthropoda; class Insecta; order Coleoptera; family Curculionidae; genus Rhynchophorus; species Rhynchophorus ferrugineus. The sequence goes on along the minus strand of NW_027472585.1, from coordinate 20,703,776 downwards.
TCTGATAAAGGTAAGTAGCGCTTGGGAAGCGTTATAATGAGTTATAAGAGTGTTCTCGTCGAGATATACGTCCGCTGTAGGAAGAGATGGGCCAGATATGGTGTATAAAGGCGGGAAAGATCTAACGCTGGCGGCGTAATGGGTCGCCATTGTGTAAGGAATGGCATTTTTATTTTTCGAATTTGAAGGATCCCTTTTGTAGTTTTCGATGATTTCGATTATTACAGTATCAAATAGTTACTTTATATGAATTATGATGCTTCGAATATATTGTTCAAATTTCAAGATGACTAATTTTTAAGTTTTATAAACAGATAAGAGATCAATTGAAAAGTCCCCGGCCTACCATAGTAAAACACATTTTTTCAGCAAAATTAGTTTTTTTTTATTCAACATAATTCCCTTCATAGGTGATACACTGATTATAGCGACCCTCCATCTTTTCGATCCCATTTTTTTAGTACAATTTGTCCATTGCCACAAAATAGGTCCGGTTTCGGCGATCACCTCTTCATTAGACGAAAATGTTTTCTCAACGAGATTTCTTTTGAGATCTGAGAACAGGAAATGGTTGTTGGGGCCAGGTCTGGAGAATACGATGGATGAGAAAGCAATTTGAAGCGCGATTCATGGATTTTTGTTATCGTTTCCACTGACTTGTAACACGATGCATTATCTTGGTGAAGCAGCGCTTGCTTTTTCTTCAAATGCGGACGTTTTTCGGCGATTTCGTCCTTCAAACGGTACAATAACGCTGTATAATAATCGCGGTTGATAGTCCTTCCTATTTCAAGTCAGTCAATGACAATTATTTCATCGCATCCCAAAATACAGACGCCACAACCACCTTACCAGCCGACTGTTACGTTTTCTCACGCTTTGGAAGGGGTTCATCGTGTGCAGTCCACTCGGATGACTGTCGATTGGACTGCGGAGTAAAATGATGGAGCCACGTTTCATCTATTGTCACATATCGACGAAAAAACTCGGATTTATAACGATTGATCATCTTCAAACACTGCTCCGAATGATCAACTCGTCCTTTTATTTGGTCAAAAGTGAGCTCGCGCGGTTATTCAAAACCATTTTGTGTATTTTTTAAATGTTTTCGTCGGTAACAACCTCTTTTGGGCATCCATTGCGTACACTCACTTCGGTGCTCATTTCACCACATCTAAACTTAACATACCAATCCTTGATGATTGACTTTCCTGGGGTAGTGTGCGTAAACTCAGAATCAAACCAAATTTTTGCTTCAACTGCATTTTTTCTCTTCAAAATGCAATATTTTATCAACACGCGAAATTCCTTTTTATCAATTTTTTTCACAATAACAAAAGTTGCTTCACTCAAAATGCTATAATTCACAAACTAATGATCCGACAGCTGCCAAATATATACACGCATCTTTTGAGGGTTAGTGCTAACTAAAGAACATATGGATTTAATTCTAGTTGAGCCATCTATGTGTCAGGCCGGGGACCTTTTGAACTTTTACTTGATATTTGACCTTACTGTGACAATTGACTTGTTACTATGTATACCAACTTAAATATAAAGCCTAAATATAAAACTTAAATATATATATTTATATATATATATATATATATATATATATATATATATATAGATCCGAAATCGGATCTCTGGTTGTGATCCCCGTTTCATTTAGTGATTCGTAGTATATACTCTCTAAAATGCGTAATGACAAGATTTTTAACGGAGCTTGTTTTGTGAAGAGTTTAACATTTATATAAATTTAGGTTCTAGGGTTGGCCGAAAGGAGTCCAACTAATAATATATAAACACCATAAATGTTGGTCTCCAAAAATAGTGGCAACATCGCGGGAGAATCTTTCGGTTCGGTTGTTAGTCATAACATTTGTGTATTAGGTTCATAAAATAATATGAAAGGGTCATAAGAAACCGATTGGATTGTTTGTTTTAAATTGTTTTGAACTATTATTAAATTACGTTTATTTCAATTTATGTCTTATTAATATTGGTGATTGAAATAAGTGATACACAAAATAGAAATAATTTATATAGGTGTCATCAAATTTACCTGCTTAATAATCGTAATTTCCATAATTAGAATATTATGAAATCGTAAATGGAAATTGAAAATCAAAATAGAAACGAAGACAAATAATTCAATATGAAAACCGATAATACGGTTACATAAGATAATTTCTTTTAATTAAATAAATTATTAGTTAAGAATCTGACAATGTTAATAAAAAACATTCTACATTAATTTGATTCTATTATAGTATAATTAAGAAGAATAATAATAATGTATTCCTTCCTAACTGTTTAACTGGCTAAAATATTTTAACCCAAAATTGTCAATATTTCTTTTACAATATTTAGTTATTGCTATAGTATATTAACGAAACATGTTTTATACTTTTTTTAAAAATATTTTTAATAACTGCTTTTGCTGTTATTTATTTCCATGTAATTTATTATCTAAATTGTTAACAGTCCTAATTTAAACTGTTTATATCAGAAAATATAAAATTTTCGCTCTAAAATTAATATATTACTTTTATTTTAGAACGAATCACATTATTGTTAGTTGATCATCTTCGTTTTACTCAGAATTACAACTCAAATCTATTCAATAATTATAATTTATTCCTCTTGGCGACTTTCCCACCTATCGCAACAACTGAAATGTGCGGCGAGCCCTAGTTCTGTTCTAATCTGTCGTCGCACCTTATAATGTTTAATATTCATTATATTTCTGCACAACGTTAAAATTCTGGAACTTTAAACAAACTTAAGATTTATTTGAATCAACACTTAATAAACCCTGAGGGAATAAAATATTTTAATATTTATATTTTTGTTAATGTAAGCATTTATTAATTTAATATTTTAATAACATTTATTCTATACATAATAATATAATATATAATGTATTAATTTCAAATTTCCTTCGGTAAAAGTTAAACTAAATATGTTAAATTTTACGACATACTAGCATAAAAACTAGCATTATTTTTTAGTGTTATAAGCACCAATTACTTTTAATAAAATAGCAGTTTTAAAAAATTTACCTGAGTTATATTGATTCAAAGAATTGTTTTATTTTGAATTATTAATTTTATTCTGTAATATTTTCATTTTTAACATTTTCGCGAAAATCGTTCAGTGACTATAAGCTCTTTCTTCTTCCCTTAACATATATTATTGAAATGCGTTGATAGAATTAGTTGTGAAAAGCGCCCAATGTTTCGACAAACATTTATGGGATAAACGAGAACAATTTAATAAGGATTCAGAAAAATTAATTCTTAGAATGTATTCAATAACATTAATATATGATATATTTAGTAATAAAATATTATACTATAGTTAGTCGATCATGGCATTTAAGTTTAAACGTAATTAACAATACTAATAAGGGAACTTTTTGCGTTGTCGAAATTTATATAATAAACAGATAAAATATATATAATATAATTAACAATAAACAGCCTATAAACGTATAAGTTTTGCTGCGTTTTCCTTCTTGTCAATTGCCAGTCTTTCTAAAAGTATTTTGGCGAATAGCCTAATATAAATGTTTACAAAGACACATAATTTTGATTATTTTACGAACTTTTCAGGGCATCGTACAGAAGTATATTGAAATAAATGTTGGTGAAAACATGAGTTCATTCGATATGTATTATTTCGCTAGGAAGTCCTTGTAACCACAGTAATATATAATTAAGAGCAATCCGAAAACGTTGGTAGATATTGTCGTATTGTTAACTGATTTCATTAAAATGTTGCATAGTTGAAAATGATTTTTAAATAATAACAATAAATAAATTAATAAATAAATAAATGCATCTAACGTAGAATTCGTTTAAATATATTCCTATTTGTGTTTTAGGTCATCGACGCATATACAGACCGGCCGTTTAATTTTGTTTACTGTTTTAGAATGGTAGCGATTTACTTTAGGCATATAATGATGTGAACTTAAATACTATTAGATGCGTTGACACATTAGAACTAAACTAAGGATCGCTACACATTTCAGTTTTTGTGATAAGTCGTCAAGAGAAATATATTTTAATTATTGAATAGCTTTGGTTTGTCATTTATGGTAAAATAAAGATGAAAAACTAACAATAATGTAACTCACTCAAAACAAAAGTAAAATATTAATTTTAGAACAGCTTATATTTAAAGCGGTTAATATTGGCAACCAGTAATTCATATAGCGATGGTCAATCATTCAGCCACAAATTTAGATACACATAAATAACATAAAAATACATAACAGCAATAGTTTAAGAGTTGTAGAAATAAATATAATATAACAAATAATTCAATGATTTCAAATGTATCTAAAAACAATAAAAATTAAATTTCATTAATATATTATAACAATTAATGCATATTGTAAAATTAATACCCTAACATATTTGGCTTAAAATATTTTGATCGATTAATTAGTTAAGAACGAATAAATTCTTTATCCCTAATTATACTATAATTAAATCAAAATAATTTTTTATTACTCTTCGTGAGTCCACAATCTGCCCTATTGGCAATAAGTATTTCTTATGTCTATATTACATATACATGACATGCAGAAAATCACTTCATTAAGCAATCTTCTGTATAAAATATTATCTTAATTAATTAGTCTTATTCTAAAGCTTATTCTAAAATCTACATATGTCCGGTAATCAGATCAGGTGGTGTTAAACGTTTTAGTCTACGCACTTCACTATCACGTCGCATATTTAGCTGATTAGCGAGTACATTGGGATGCACTGACATTCTTTCGAAGTACTTCACACAAACACGTTGAATTACAATCGTTATAGGTTCTAGAGGAATATCGCGTTGTATCACTTTATTTGAAATATAGTGCGGAGCATCAACAATGGCACGCAACACCTTATTTTGGAACCGTTGAATGATGGATATACTAGATTTACTAGCGGTACCCCATAGTTGGATTCTATATGCCCAAATAGGCTTGAATATAGACTCATACAGCAATACCTTGTTATCTAATGATAACTTGGATTTGCGCCCGATGAGCCAATACATTTGATATAATTTTAGTCCCAGTTGTGTTTAGAGAGTATGTGCTTCTTCCCGGTTAGGCGTCGATCTAAGTGCTTACCAAGATATTTAACATGCTCTGCTTGGGGGAGTTGACGATGATTGATATTAACTGGTGGACATGTTCTTCTACGCAGGGTAAACGTTATATGCGTGGATTTTGTTTCATTGGCTTTAATGCGCCATGTCTCCAAACATAATTGTATTTGCTCCAGGTGGGTTTGTAGGTTTATTGATGCTGTAACTGAATCTTCATGGGATGCTAAGATTGCTGCATCCTCTGCATATGTTGCCACAGTAGTTATTCTTGTGGTGGGTAGATCGGCCGTATACAGAAGATACAGTACTGGACCCAGTACACTACCTTGCAGAACTCCTGAATATATGGGATTTAATTCGGTATGTTCATCGCCTTGATTTACAATAAAATGTCTATCAGTGAGATACGATTTTAGTAATTGATAGTCCGGATGAGGGAGAAGTTTCTTTAGTTTAACCTGCAAGCCCGTATGCCATACTTTGTCAGAAGCCTGATATATGTCCAGAAAAGCAGCCGAACAATATCTTTACGCATTTAGGTCAGCGTTTATTTTGTTTACAAGTCTATGCACTTGTTCTATAGTCCCATGCTTATTGCGAAAGCCAAACTGATGTTCTGGAATAATTTTTCTTTTTTCTATTATATAGTTTAGCTTTTTTATTTATATTTTCTCGAAAACTTTCGAGATTATCGGTAAGAAACTTATAGGTCCATAGGAGGTCACATTTTCTGGTATTTTTCCTGGTTTAAGAATCATTAATATTTTAGCCAATTTCCAGATACTAGGGAAGTAACTAATTCGTACCATAGCATTAAATATAAATGTTAATAGTTTTATACCCTTTTCTGATAGTTTTTTTTTTAATTTTACCAGCAATTAAGTCATAACCAGGAGCTTTTTTAATATTAATCTCTCTCATTATTGTTTGTTTAACTTTTTTGACCGTTAATTTCTCATGCGCTAAATATATGTAATGTAAGGTAATTTACATGAACTGAATGGTTGGGTCACTCATGGCAAGATGATAATAAATATAGTGTAAGACAACAATAGTTTATGGAAAAAGGTAAACGTTGGAATTACTATCGATTGGGCTTTATCAGTAATAACATTTATTAATATTTCATTGCCATTCATATAATGACATATAGTTCATCATGCTGGAAACAGGAATGGTTTTATTCCTGGAGCAGAATGAGTGTTTTCCTCTAAGTACAAGCCAGGCTAACATGGAGAAATGAACCATAACTTAATTTCGCAATGATTTGAAAATCATATTTTAAGGAAATTAGAGGAACCATCAGTTATTGTTATGGACAATTCATCATTCAACGTTCATAACATATTTCGACATTTCGACGTCACAAAATTATATGGCGTATATATAAAATAACTGTTAATAGGCTATACAAACATCATACGAACGGTATTTTTTTATTAAAATAGAATAACTTAAAATTTTATTTAGTTTGTTTTAATGGGACAATACATTTTATAAGAAAATTGCCTAGAACTTTCCGAACTTCAGTATAGTATTGTCCTACTTTTCATTCGTAAATAATTTGTATTAATTTTTTAGTGGGCATTAGAAGCACAGTCTCAAAGCATGCCGAGAACATAAAAGCAAGTGTGACTATACCCACCACAAATTTTCTGGAAACAGTGTTAGAAAATATAGCGGAAAATACCATCAAATATAAAATACATATAAATATTATTTGATCTTCGAAAGCGTATATAATTTTGAACCAAATAATTTATAGAATAGCCGTATGAAAATAAATTATACCCTGAATTAAAAGATATAATTTCAACGAAAAGCACATTTACTAGCACTGTAATACATTTCTGTTTTAGATCACCTTCAAACTAAGAAAAGAAAGCTCCGAGCTATAATTTAAAAACTAGAAAAATTTAGCAAAATCTACTTAATGCTATTAGTGCGGCATATATATTAAAAGATGTTTCAGATAATTATATGTAGCAACAACAATCTTGTAATGAAACTCAATGCAAAACTCCGTTGGGATCGGCATATTATAACTTTATTTGAAATACAAATATATATATTGTTTAGTTCGAAGAAAATCTTGGTTATCTGTATACAATAATTTATTATTATATCAATAGAGTAAAAAAGACGTTACTCTCATGTTAATACCGAGATGCCATCACAAAAGTATTAAACCACTTCACTTTGTAGTGCGTTGAAGTAAATTTAGCAATCTTTATTTCAACTAACTGACAATTGGCATATATTTGATATATTCAAAAGAAATGAGTATATAAACAAGAAGGTTTGTCCTATATTAAATTGGAATTCTGAATATTACTATTACTTACTATTACAGTAATATCAGTATTATTATATATTTAATTACAATAATTCAACTTAAAAAACTTTCCATTTTCATTAGAACTAACTGGTATATAAAACATTTTGCAGTGGAAACACCATACAAAAAAATGAGCACAACATAAATTAATCCGTATATTTTCATCGGTGTCTAGAACATTTTGTCATCTTTCTGGAAATATGCGATACCATATCGAAATATCTTAATTTCGGTTTGTCAGTGATACTATCATAAATCTATTTTAACAGTTCTAGCATATTTGAAATTTCTGTGTCAGTAAAGCCATACTGCATCGACGTTGACAAGTGGTAATCAAAAGTTACTATATCCGGTTAGTTAGCTGGATGCTTCAGAACTTCATGAATTTTGCTTCTCATATAAGAGCATAACTTTGCGTCTATGACTCACTCTTACTAGTGTTTTACAAGAACGTCGTTTAATCCGCTCAATTGATGTTGGAGTAAATATGCAATAATTGATTGTAATTTAGGTGTAGTTTACCTTACTGATCTTACCATATCTATAGCAATAGTTTGTGGTTTCCGCTTCGATAGCAATCTGAATGTTTTCTTGGGTAACCCATGACGTTTTGCGTTTGGGGCTATCACGTTAAACCCACTTTTCATCCTCTTTCTATATTAAATAATAATTAAATCTCGAAAGAATTTAAAACCCTAAAGATATGTATACAATTTTTCTGTGAAAGAAACGAGAATACATATTAAATCGTCTTCAAATTTATTATTTTCAATCTATTGCAAGCAATAAACACAAAACTTCTAAAAACTTTTCATTGTATAATTTTTCGGGATATTCTACATTATAAATTTGAATCAATAATGTATAATCACATTTTCCTTAGCCCTTTAAGAATAAGCCAATAACAGAGTTTTTCTAAATTAAAAATTATTTTCGAAACTATTTTACTAACGAGTCAAATGTTATTCTAACTTTTCCGTATTCCATCAACATCTATTGCCTTTACACCATCTTTATTAGCGTCTCGCCAAGAATTGGCCCAATCTTCCATTTTGACGTACCCATGCCTGGTCTAAATGCTCAAGTTGTTTTTCTTAAAATTAAAGCTTGGACGTACGTTAGAAATCTGCTTGCGTTATCTGCACACCCTTTAAATCATATATTTCCTAGCAGTAGATGAAAACATGACTTACTCCCTCAAAATTCTTCATATTCCTAAGTTTTCGGTGAGTTCTTCCTAGACTAACAGATTTCACTTAAATAATTGTATAAAATTATGTTTATATCAAAGAAAAGCTACTTACTGTTTCCATACATCGTACATTTTATCTCGTATTGAGCTAATAACACGATGATTTGGATTCATTGTTATTTTTTTGAGAAATTCTAGTAACACTACCCATGCAAATACCCAGTGCAGCGGTAAAACAATAAACCTTCAATACTTACCCCTCACGCCAGTAACCAGGCCGGATAAGATCGGATGTCTTCTGGGACGATTGAAGTTTCTACTCGCTAGTAGGTTTAATGCCGAGGACCGTGCTTCAGAGACCACGTTAAACAGTACGGTCTAGATAAACTCTTGTTGGTAAAAACAAGACTCGAAAATATTAATATCTAGATAACCATTCTTCATAAAGGTCTAATTATTATCACTATTATTTTTGAATGATGTGGCAGACATTTGATTGCCAGGCAAATTTGATAGGCTGATTCGATTACATGTTTTTTATTTAACATTTTACATCTCATCTTTAGCGACTTCAAAAAAGGAGGAGGTTCTATGTTTGGCTGTACATTTTTTAAAATAAATGGTCGCCGATTTCTCTGTCAATTGCGAGCCAATTTTCAAAATTATTTTTTTATTCCAAACAGTGCACTTGCGAGGTGGTCACATTGGAACGAAGTCAGATTCTCATAGTTTTTTATCTAAAATAAACTGTTATTTTTTTTTAGTATAATATTATTTCCGAACTGTTTTGACGGCAAATTGAAAGTAGTTCAGTGTAGAAACCATTCAGTTTGCTTTTTATGCACTAAAAATATCATATGAGAAGTCGTAGAAATATTGCAGGTACTTGCTTCTATGGTGTAATGGATGGAGCGTTCAGCTCTTATGCATAGGTTACGGGCTCGATTCCCGACGGGCGCAAGAGTTTTTTGTTATTCTAGTTTGTTTAAAACATTTGTCAACTCACCTAGATTAAGTAGCAGACCCCGAGATTTGAAGCTTATTTCCAGTCATTGTTTCTTTATTCCTATTATTCCTATTATTCCTCATACGGGCTGCACCTTAAACTGGCCTACACATTAATATTTAATAAAATAGCTGCTTAATTTACTGAGTAAAAATCTAACACTAGGAAAAAAGGAAAAAATTAACCCAAGCAATAAAGAAATAATAATATAATTTTGTGACATATACACAAAATTAAATTACGAATAGATAAATAGGTACATGTAGGTATTTAGCTAAATTGTGTGTATATATTAAAATATAAAATACGTGTAGTAAATAGGTTAAATAAGGTTTTTGTTTATTTTTATTTAGTTATTACAACGATTATTATACACAGAGAGAGAGACTATATTTTAGAGACTTTATTTTAAAAGGTTTTATTGGTGTCAAAATATTTTATCTAAATTATATTTTAAAGCTCTGTCACCTATATGCTATATGGACAAAATAAATCTGTTAATAATTATATTTCAAATATTTGTAGCTAAAACAATTTAGAGGAACTTAAATATATTAAAGCGTTCGTCAAAAAAATACAACATTTATTAAAAATATTCTTACAACTTTTGAGACGCCATTACTCTCAATCAAACTGGTCATTAAAGTATTAATTCAGTTCGCCAGCATCGACCAATTCAACAGGCCCATCAGGGAGACAGTCAATTTACTATCTCGATACACAGACGTTTACTATTACCAGTTCTCCCACAGAGGATCCCTGGGAGAGTTCGAATCCGATTTTCCCGGTGAGTCCCGCTCGCATTTGACAATTTACGCAATAATACATTGTTAATTTCAGGCGTTGGCCATTACGAGGAAATATTTTATATATTCGCCAATAAAGCGGACGCCAATACGGAGGACCTCTATGTTCGCAGGGCTATTGTGGAATTTTGGACCAATTTTGCGAAATACGGGTGAGGAAATGGCGAAGGTGGGGAAACGAATCTTCTTTTGATTAAACTGGGAATAGCGGGGATTGGTTACATTAAATATAAATACGCAAAAATTACATTATACGTTGGCTGAATCACTCTGGCTCTTAAATTGTTGAATTTTTAGAGTTTCTATATTGTAATTTTTTTACAGAAATCCCACTCCAAAGCCCACTGATAATTTAACATGGATCTCGAATTCTCCCAAGAAAAAAACAAGTGATGGAGTTTTTTATTTGAATGTTAACTCGACGTTAACAATTGACAAAAATCCGGATGAGGATGACTGGATTTTTTACCAGGAAATCTATCATAAATATGGAGATCCCCCTTTCTCAACTTACTAGATTGATCTATATATAAAGCATTTTTTAAAATGACAAAAACCTTTAATTGAAATGAGATATAAGAGATTTTTTTCTATTTATATTTTGATAATAATTTAACATTAAACAACTGTATCTAGGAAATAGATTTATATTTCCGAGGGTCAGTTTAAAAGACATAATAAATTAATGTTACATTTATATAAACTTAGAGTTTTTCTTGTTTGATTAACCTCCAATTTCAACAAAATAACGATAATTTAAATGGAAATTTACCATACATATTAAACGTAACATAGCGACAAGGTATTTCTGATTTTTACATTTGCGTGTCATTAAATATATTAAGAAAATAATGATTGTTTAAATACAATAATCTACATTAAAAACACAATTACGGGGGTATTTATGTAAATAGGTATGCCTTACTCGGTATTCATTTCTTAGAACAATGAACTCAGGTCATAGAATATATGACATCAAACATCGTGATGTGGACGCAATGATTTTTTCTTATTTTGGTTTTGTTATTTAACAAAATTCTAATGAAAATATATTAATAAAACAAAAATAATATTACCAAATATGGTTTAGAGCCACAAAAGTTGGCAGGTTAGAGTTGTGTTATTATATTTTAATTCCATTATTTTCCAGAATTCTAGTCGAGTTTTTTATATTATGAGCTATTACGCACATATATATGCACATAAATTGTTAACATCCTAGAATGCAATTTTCTACAGCAATCATATATTAATTATATAGTCACCTTTAGTTTGTCATCATTGAATCACATCAATCATATCATAGATGTGGGATATCTAGAAAATTTCATTCAGTCACTTTCTGAATTATTCAAGTCAATTGCTAAGCTGTTAAATTTCAATCCAATCATTTTTCAATGTCTTCTTCTGCGAGTTTTATGGAGTTCATCGAAACCGAAGACTGTTATTGATAATCCTTGTTTCCGCATATCCAATAAGTTCTTGCTTGTATATCTTTCTCGACATGCATACAACAATTTTTAATAATTCCGAACGGCGTAATTATTTCAATTGGGCATATCGTTCAGTCATCTAAATTTAATCTAACAATGATTTTAATCGTGTATAAAAACGGTTGAATGATGAAGCAATTAGATTACTTAAAGAGTTAAATTTTTAGTTAAAATTTTTTCAGTATGAAAAAAATAAACGAATTTTTAAAATGTTAAGATTAGTGTACCCTTTTATTTTGTTGGGATCTTATAATATGGCAAGATATGCTATGCCCCTGTCCAAAATAAAATTAGACTTTGAACTAGCAAAGCAACGGTTATAAGATAAATAGATGTGTGAAACAGAATAAAGAGCACTAAGTTCGTCACCAAAAAATATATTTCGGTACTAATAAGAAAGAATGAGAGGACATTCATACACAAAATCGTATGAATGTAATGATATAATTAAGTTGTATAGACGAGGTTGACGTTATTGTAATCAAATGAATGTCTAACCAACAAGAAGCAGCCTAAAACCCTGAGCAGTAGCTGAAGAACTGATTTCAAAGAACATATAAATAGCAAAAAATGTCCTCATATTGTACTAATTTCTATGAGTAAGTATTAAAGTTACAAAAAATGTATGGACATCCTATAGATATAATGAAACCCTAAATTAGTATAACAAAAACAAAAACTACCAGAATCGGCTTGGATGGCGTAATGGTAAAGGCGATAGGACGGTCCACCTACTGTTGTGATAGTCGCGGGTCCGAATCCTGGTGGAGCATGGTCGTAAATTTGTCATTGTTTAATATTTGTGACTGTCCTTTGGCAAGAATGCAAATAAGGAATATGATCTCACTCACGCCAGTAACCACGTTGGGTAAGACCGGATGGATTCTGGGATGATTTGTAAGTTGGTCGCTCGCCAGACGGTGAGCTTAATGCCGAGGACCGTGGTACGGAGATCACGTTAAACTGCAGGTGCAGTCCAGATAAACCCTCGTTGGAAATAAGGAGATTAAAAAAAACCTAACAGACAAAGTTATGATTTGTTCAGCAAAGATAAATGTAGTTAATTAAAAACTACGAATTTTAATATCACTACCATTAAATAAATTTTATTATTTTTGTCGAAAGCATTCTTAGCTTTATAACAAAACAATTTTAGCTCAAATTTCACATCATGTATTTTTCTCCTTTATTTAATTTATTTGAAATAGTAATAATAGCAGACACAGAGGCAGAAATTAAATACCCCATCAAAAATAATAACTGATATATTGTTGTACTTTATATTATATATATATTTTAAATTCTCCTTTTACCAACTATGGGTTTATCTGGACTGGACCTACAGTTTAACGTGGGCTCCGAACCACCGTCCTCAGCATTAAGCCTACCGACTGGAAAGTGACCGACTTTAGAAATCATCCCAGAAAACATCCGGTCTTATCCAGCCTGGTTACTGGCGTGACTGGGATCTTTTCCTTGTCGGATTTTACACTCTTGCCTAGAAGATTCACAAATATTAAACAGTTACAAACTTAAATTTACGTCCATGCCCCAGCAGGATTCGAACCCGCGGCTATCGCAACAGTAGGAGGACCATCGCCTTTACCACTGCGCCACCAAGCCGGCATATTGTTGTACTAAAGTACAATTGCTTATGCAGTTACTTTGAATTTAAAAAAATAATTCGAAAACTAAATAATCTAATCCTAAATAAAGTAAATATTTTGATATCATATTCACTGCGCTCACAAATAATAAACCGTAAGAAGATTACAAATAACAAAATTACTAAAATATATATCTACCGTTTCGGTGAGTAGGCGAGAAATAAAAATAAACACGAGAAAAGAGTACGTCGTAAAAACGACTGTTTTAAACGATCTCCATCTACCACAACAAATACAACAGTCTGATATAACTATGTGAAAAAACATATGCTATTGTGTATTTTATTTATGCGCTAATCGACCGAAACCTAGGAAGGTAAATAATTTTACCAACTGCAATTCAGGAACTTGCAACTGGCATATTAATTAAACATAACATAACTACGTAAATTGGAATTAATGTACAATACTAAATCTCTATTAACAAAGTTTTATTTAAAAGTAATTATAATCCAGGAATAAATTGACTAAGTAAATAGAAAAAATATCATTATTATTATTAGTCACATAAAGTTCTGAACAATTTATTAATTAGTTTCAAATTGCAGTTCATATTTATATGTTTACTTACTATTTTTAAAACAATATCTTATTATACATTATATAAAATTAAGATATCTTATATAAAAATCTATTTTTGAAACTATTTGTTGAAAGTGGCGTTTTTAACACTTTTTCATTTCTTTATATTTTGCACATCTTTCGACCAGTTGTGGGTAAACATTTCAAATAGTCACAGGCTAATGAACAGTGTTCGACATGCAAAACATGTTCTAGGATTTCACGATCACACTGTATTACAGGCAAAACATGAGTACTAAAAATGCCGCAACAGAATATGCACATTTCTTTAATGAGCTACTTAATTCATCAGAGAATATGAGAGATCAGAGACGAGAATCTGATTCATATCTCATCATATCTATCTTAAGCTAAAACGAGATTAATATTTTATCAACCTTTCTCTTCTATATATAGTCTAAGTTTTTTTAGTAATGTGTAATGGATCGACGTCGAAATATTGCAATGTTAACTCTGAGTTTTAGTTCAGTTTAGCTTTGACATACAAAAAATTCTGATCTAAATAAAATAGTTGTAATAATTGCATAAACAAAAATGTTATCAAATATAATTTATTTTAACATTATAGTATATCTAAAAATTACTGTTAATAATGCAGCCACAATAATTTATAGGTTAGAGTTACTCTATTAGTACGCCGTCTTGTTGTCATATGTACGCTAAATTATTCAAAATATTAGTTATTTTTACTACAGGTTATAAACCGACCAACATTTTTTAAATACCTTTATTAAAAATGATATCTCAATAATATATAGCAATTTTAGATAACTCATAATTGCTTTTTATTTTGAATTTGGAGTTCAAATATTAACGTAACAATCATTTGACGACTAATATCTATATCTACATTTTGCTGATAATATACTACTTATTTCAGAGGGTAATATAAATGGACAAAACTTTTAAGACAACAGCGGCCAGCTTAGTTGCCCTATAACAAAATCACTGCCCGTTCCTGTAAGATTTCAATCTTAAAAGTAATCTTCAACAAACATTCCTAAACATTATATGTACACGTTACTATGTAGCGACCTTGAGGCATGTCGAATTTTACATATACAGTGGAATAGCGGTCTACAAAATACACAGAAATATAATCCCAGATGTTGAACACGGGCGGGGTGCCAGCAGCGCCAACTAGAACCCGATAACGAATAGCTGGCAACCCCGAGACGTTTATCTTGGATGGTATTGAAGGGTATTTGCATTCATTCAGTACTCCACCACCGTTTGGTTCAGATGTGCCGTCGACTGCCCAAGCCTCGTTCGTCACCAGGTAACACTGCTGCCATCCATTTTATCTATTTTGTATTTTCTACATTTTTTTATATTGCCAATAAATAACGGTCACATAATGTAAACACCACTGTTTCATTTCATTTTACCTTCATTCACCGAGCCATATCAGTTTACCCTAAACCTACATTTTGGACATATGGGTAACAAGTTGTTTTTTTTCTCAAGTTTAGAGTAATTTTCTAGTCCTTTCTATCCGTTAATATGATTTATAATAGAATTTTAATTCTTACTACTTAAACCCAAAATTAGTAACTTGGGAAGCTTATTACTAAGTATCAAAGCTTGAAAATATAGTCCACAAATGTTTTCAAAAATTAATTCCTGGATTAGTCAGTCAATTTTAAATTATTTTAAATCTAAGAATGCCGGGTAAGGCAGTAATTCCATGACTTGATATATGTGTCATTTGACCCTACTGATATTTTCCTCAAAACTGTACTAATTACGATCCAAAATAACAATATAATAAATTATCAAAATGAGATATCGAAATTTTTGTCTGAAAACGTGGCTTCGCATTACTTTTCTTTTTTTTTAATAGTATTTTTTTACAGTAGAGATTTAGAGTGAGTTTGATTTTGCCTTCAGAGTTGGGGTTCCAGTGGTTTCGACAATTTAACTGTCGTGATGTCCACGTTCAAGACAAATAACATCCATGTAGACAGAAAGTGTTTGAACATCAAACTGGAGCATTAATTGATATATCTAAAAGGTGGAAAGATGTGTGGCATATAAGCTGATTGTCAGCCAATTAGATAATCGAAAAATCGTGTGCTGCTTCAAAGGTATGAAAGGAAGTTATAATAAGATAGAGAATAGTAAGATTTCATAATAAACTGATTTATTCAGAAACTATCAAGTGAAAAGTGATCGCTACCATCATTAAATGATCAGTTTGAACAGTAGATTTATCGAAAATCGTCCATGTTCTTAAGTGTTCTCAACCACATGACTAGGGGCTTTTGTCAAGCAGATATCAGAATTGTCCTCAACTAGTATTTTTTTAATTTCAAAGAAGTTTAAAAATGGATCTATGAATGGTTAAATTCTAAGGAGAAACTGCTCTTTCAATAACATTAATAAATTACCCGAGAGATTAACAAAATGTATATAATCAAAGGATAATACTTTAAATATATATAGTTTAAAGTTTATATGATATATATTAAAGTCTCCTTTCTTTCAACTAGGGTTTATCTCGATTGAACTTACTGGTTAACGTGGGCTTTGAATCGCGGTCCTTGACAAAAGCCTGCCGGTTGGTGACTAAGATGATGAGTTATCAACTTGGAGATCATCCCAGAAAATTCTTCTAATCACCATTTCCACACTACAATATTTGAAGTTTTTAACGCGCTAGATTTTGTTTGGATTATTTATCTTATATTTCATAGTTACAAGTTGGTTTTGGGCAACAAATGAAAAAAAAAGGTGAAAAACTTTTAGATTTGATGATTATGACTGTATTATGTGACCGAAACTGAATTGAAAATTCTAAAAATACTGCTAAAATTTTATAAAAATGAAGTCACTAATTATTCCAAGCTCACTAACCATGAAATATGAGAGAATATTGAATGATATTAAGTGAAGTAGTCAGTTCTTGAAAAGAAAATCAATTAATGCAGGTAATTACTCTAAAGAGTACTGAATAATAGCACGAGCTCCATTTGGGAACTGTGAGAATAGCATTATTGTAATCAAGTGATATATTTGCTAAAACATAGCAAAATTATATCGATGGAAAAACTACTGAATAAACAGTTTCTTTCACTTCACTTGACTTCAGTGACAGCATTTGCTTCATACATTGTCTGTACGTAATTATTTTTCAAAATATTAATCTGCAAAAGCTTTATAAAATCACATTGTTTCTTAAGCTCACCCTGGCGAAGTATAGCCCATGGACCTATTTGATCTACAAGAAACCTAATATATTAGCTTTTCCTAATTTACCCATGAGATTTCATTGACACTGGTTGGAGGCTTGAATTTAATTAATATTTTCCTTTTTATTTTGAGAATATATCGCCAATGTTAAACAAAAATGAATGTTTAGTGTGTTCTGTTAAAAGCCTATTTCCTTCTGACAGGTTGGCATTCGAATATTGTAGAAATATATAATGACTTCAAACACGCCTGTGCGACTAAACTACTCGCTTTACATGAAATACAATTTTTTATATTTATTTGGAAACTGAAATAAGAACACAATTATTAGGGGCTCATATAAAAAATAAACAAAACAATTAAGTCCCAACCTTTAATGTTATTAACAATATTATTTACCACCATATTACGTTAATTACTCTTTAGACATAATTAAATGTACCTAAATTGCAAATACTTACATTAGTATAATCTTATTGCTGTGAGTAAATTACCTATGTCCAAAATAAACTGGCTGGTTCCTTCTTTGCAAGATTTTCTGCCTTGAAACAAAAACACATTTGTTTAGGATTTTTATTAATATATAATTACATTTAAAGGCACTGACACCATCGATGTACAATAGATTGTCTAATTTTAACATAAATTTATTAAAATAATTCAAAAATACAATCTATACTGGTACAAACAACCAAATTAACCACGTCATGACTAGACTCTGGAAAATTTTAGGTTGCAAAATTTAACCATTTCAAACGGCAATTTTCGTTTCAAATCCATTTTTTTGCAGGAAGGAATTCTATTTCGGGTCAAAAAGAAGTATTTCAAAAACAGTTATCTAGCCTATTAAAGGCAATTACAAACATATATTTCAGGATTCGACCTCGTAACTATAACAATAGTGGGATGACCTTCTTGCCACCATAACCACTGCGCCAACCAAGCCGATTATTATACTTATTAGTCGCAGTACTATTGTTGGAATATTCTCATAAATATTACTCTCGACGTCAAATTTAACAATTTTAACTAAAACAAATTATATTTATAATTAATATTTATTGCTATTTTTTGCTTGCTATTACTAAAACTATTATAGCAAATATTTGATGAAAGTGTGTTTGATCACAAATCGGCCTAGACGCCAAGTAGTATGTATTAGTTTGTTCGTTAACTTAACTTTGGTTTCTAATCATAAAATAAATATTTTAGTATATTAGATGACATCTTCACCATATACAAATTAAGTTTATAAATTAATTGAAGACTAATTTCTAGTTTCAAATTTTGTTACTTTATTTCCACAGTAAAGCCAGCGGCAACATTTCTGTTACATCGAACAAAGACAGGGTCTTTAAACTTTGAAAATGCCAGGTAAGTATAGCTAAAGCGTCTCGCAAAATAACGTCGCCAAGGTGCTTTCTTTTCATTTAGGTCAAGGAAGCAGTTCAGCTTTAATTCTTCAACAAAATATCGTGATAAATTTCGCAAGTCGATCTTGTACAAGAATTCCATGTTTTATATTCACCTAGACGGGCAAAAAATTAATTAACACTGACTGTTCAGAAATGAAAATCTCTTTTTTCGAACGGAGGAAGGGCAAGCACGTCTTGTCTGGGTAGACGACAGTAAAAAACAAAACGAACCTAAATCGATTTTCACGGACCTGGTGACATAAATCACATTTTCACATAAATCCATGTGGATCATATAACCTTACATTTGATTTAACCTATTACCAACAGTTAATAGTTTAGAATAGAGGTTTTCGGCCTCTATAAATGTGAGTAATTAAGATTGTATTGTTATTTACTAAACTAAATATGAATTTTGCACCAAAGTAAAAATTGCTCTAAATAAAATTGCTACGTTTATATAAATTGAAACACAGCTACTTTCTTATATTTAAGCAATTTACTGTCCATAATTAATCTATATATGATAGTTTTTTTTTTTAAATCTTGTTCACAATTTATAGTAGCATGATTATATTTTCTTCTTTTGTTCGATAAAAGAAAGAACTCACGTTATCTGAGTTGATGACATCAACATGTCGTAATACTGCCGCATCAACTATGAGTTTTAGTTCATTTTGGCTTTGACATACAACAAAATTCGAATCCAAATAAAATAATTATACATATATATTGTTATAAAATATCATTCATTTTAACACTACAGTACATCCAATGCACATGTTATAAAGTATGTAAAACTACAATTTATTACACAGTTATAATAGTTGCTAGTTTAGGCTTGTGTTTTATTATAATTACATTGAAATCTTTTCCACATCACCAATGATTTAAAGTTCTAGGCTCATTTCTTTTATATATTAGTATACCCTAGAGGGTTAATCCGCCTCATTAACATTTGTATATCCAGGTAATATATATTATTTTCATTAGGGAGTATATTTCCCTTCACACGTAGCTATTGTTTCCCCCGGTACAGTGTTTCCTTGTAAAGTCATTTTGATATCACTTTATTTCTCTTTAGTTTGTTGTGTTATTACCTATATATATATATATATATATATATATATATATATATATATAATGTGTAAATGTTCAGAATATATATGAGCATTTGCTTAATATGTGTGAGGGGAGAAAGAATACTCTCTTGCAGATATAGCAAGTCAATTAATGATCATGCAGTGAATAAATCTCCTATTATCTCGTAATATATATATATATATATATAAATATATATATATATATATATATATATATATATATAAATATATATATATATATATATAAATATATAAATATATATATATATATATATATATATATATATATATATATATATATAATAATGTATATATAATATATGTAATATATATATATATATATATATATATATATATATATATATATATATATATATATATATATATATTTATATATATATATATATATATTACGAGATAATAGGAGATTTATTCACTGCATGATCATTAATTGACTTGCTATATCTGCAAGAGAGTATTCTTTCTCCCTTCACACATATTAAGCAAATGCTCATATATATTCTGAACATTTACACACATATCTGTGCACATAAATATTTCTACACTACAATAAAATTTCCTACCGTTATCTTTTATTAACTATATATATTCACCTTCCGTTTCTCCCACTCTCACTACCCTGTCTTAGAAATTGTTAGAATTGAATCATAATCTCCCATATTTTCAATAAAGTTAATAACTGAGCTAGTTTCCATTCTATCTAGCATTTGTTCATTATTCCATCATTGGTCATTTTCTTCTTCGATGTGTATACAAACAACAAACGTGACATGAAATGTTTCATACAAACGTGAAAATGAAAGTGAAGAGCAACACAAATACTATCTTCGAGATAGAAGACTGGGACAATGGAAGGCACGACAAGTTTCGTCATCGTCATTGGCAATATAGAAAAGTTACAAATATGGTCATGGATTTATATACAATGGTGAATAGGTCATTCTATGCTGTGCATCAAAAAAAGTTTCACTTTTATAATTAAATATATCATCATAATTATGGAAAATATTATCAGATAGGGTTACACCCCAGTCGAAATTGTTATTGCGCAAAATTTTTAATTACAAATCTAACTTTTTAATAACACTATTTGGGGTAACAAAAATTGTTGAAAATGAATGAAAAATTGGTCATAATTTTGAAATAGCATTCAGATTCAGGACGAAGTTACCCTCAAATTAGTTTTTGAATCAAAGAAATAGATCCAAAATGTTTGCAAATCTATTTTATGGATGTCGCGAGTATAGAAGCATATTGAACAGAAGAAGAAGAGAAACTCTCAGCAATTTTGGGCCCTTTGC
This sequence comes from Rhynchophorus ferrugineus, assembly GCF_030347505.1. Lineage (NCBI taxonomy): Eukaryota > Metazoa > Arthropoda > Insecta > Coleoptera > Curculionidae > Rhynchophorus > Rhynchophorus ferrugineus. The sequence goes on along the minus strand of NW_027472585.1, from coordinate 20,682,542 downwards.
ATGATCGTAACCAATTGGTTCAGTTGCTCAAGACCGTTTGAAATAGATTGCAAGAGAATAACTAGGTTATTATCATTAAAGCAGACAAAGTACCATCTGGACGGAATGTAGGAAGATACAATATGAAATCACTTAATAAGTCACAATTGACAATCAATTTAAACGTGGCGATATATAGTCCATTTAATAAAACAGTGAACTCGCGTCATCTTAATTGGTGACGTCAAGAGGTGGCAATGTTGCCGAATTAATTAATGAGTTTTAATTCATTTTGGTTTTAATACACACTATTATCAAATAAAATTCATCCTAATATTATAATGCATATAGTTTCAATATTATTCTCTAATGCATATAGCTTTGAAGGACTAATTAAATGTACAGTTATAATAGTATGTAGGTAGGATTGCATTTTGTTGTATTTACAGGAAACTCTTCCATACCACCTATGAGTTAGAGTTCTAGACACGTTTGTTTAAGCAGTAGTATCCTCATAAGGCTTAATCCACCTAATTAGCAAATATATATCCAATTCGTATATTTTACTTTCAATAGAGAGCATATTTACATTTAACGCTTTCTTGCGTTCTTGTTTCCTTCGGTACAGTGTATCCTTATAAAGTCATTTGGTATCACTATATTTTGCTTCAATTTATTCTTTTACCACCTGTATATATATTTCTTGATAGAACTCTCGATAATCATAAGCGGATAATCACTGCATTCTACCTAATGCATTTGCCATAACTGCAAATCAATTAGTATGTATTCTATCCCCGCGCATTTTAAACAAATGCTCGTGTATATTCTGAACAATTAAATACATACATCTTTCTCATTCTATAATAAGATTTCCTGCAATTATTGTATATTAATTATATACTAGTTGTTTCCACTCTCATCACTCTGTCTTGGAAACTGTCGATCATATTCAGAAAGTGAATAACTAAGCTGTTAATTCCCAATCTATTAAATATTTGCTCATGATTCCACCATTTGTTAATTTATTCTTCAATCTGTCTGATCCAGTTCATTAAAACTAAAGCATGAAGAGCAATATGTCTGCAATGAATTACTAATATATGTCATGAGCAATAAAACCAATATTTACAATATCACATCGTTTATTTTTGTCCACCAGCTTTTGTTGACTTAACACTATTTTTATCATCATTTACCATGATGAACCATTGGATATACTAGTTCCATTCCATGTCTGATCATGTCTCATCTAAATACATATGTTGAAATAATAAGTGTTCCTTCATTCTATTATATAATTTTAAATATTGTGTCCTTTGGAAAGCAATGTCTGAATGTTCCATTAGACCACCTTAATACTTTTCAGACTAACAGTTTACTCTGAAACAATTGTATTAAATTATGTTTATAGAGAAAAAGTACTCACTCTTTTTTTACATTTCGTATATTTAATCTTTGAAACGGTTAACATCAAGCTGATCTAGATTCGTTATCCAATTTCTATGAGGATGTGTCCATTTCGGTTAATTTTAGATTTTTGAGACAATTCAGTGACCGCATTCATACTAATATTTAGTGCAACTGCAATACGCTAAAAATATTTTCAATAAAAAACGCAGTAAATTAATATTTAACAGCAAAAAATATTTATCTCTTTAACAAATTTTACTGGCAGGTGGGAGGCTCTTGTCTGTGTCCTATTCCGAATAACTGTGTAGAGACACAATCTGTTCTGTCTTGCTACGGTATTTTCAATCAATGTACAAGACCGTGTGTAGACCGGATCTATTCGTCACATTTGCCTGCAGTCTAAATTAGAATTGAAGGCCTGCCAGACAAACGTTTGAAGAGAACAACGTATATGTTTAATGATAATGAATAGTGACACACTACAATTTTTGTAGTACGATTAGTCCTTTCCCTCAAAATAGGTCTCAGTTTCGTCGATCATCTCTTCATCGAAAATTTCTTCCCAGCCAGCATACTTTTGAAATTTGAGAACAGGAAATATTGGCTGAGGCCAAGATCTGGAGAATAGGGTGGATGAGGAAGCAATTCGAAGCACAATTCATTGATTTTTAGAATCATTTTCACTGATTTTTGACACAGTGCATTTGTCTTGGTGAATCAGCACAGTTTTTCGGCAATTTCGACCTTCAGACGGTTGAATAACGCTATCTAATTGTCGCTGTTGATGGTCCGTCCTTTTTCAAGGCAATCAATGAAAAATATTCCATGCTCATCCCAAAATACAGACGCCATAACCTTGCCAGCCCACTGTTGCCTTTTCCCACGCTTTGGAGCGGGTTCATCGTGGGCAATCCACTCAGATGACTGTCGATTGGACTTCGGAGTGAAATGATTAGCCCATGTTTCATCCACTGTCACATATCGATGGAAAATCTCGAGTTTATGACGCTTGATCATCTTCAAACCCTGCTTCGAATTACTTCTTCAACTCGTCGTTGTTTTCACTGTCTTCGGGGCTTATTTCACCACGTCTCAACTTAGTATACCAATCCTTGATTGTTCAGTTTCCTCGAGTAGTATCCAGGAACTCGCCATCAAGCAAAGCTTTTGCTTCAACTGTATGAATTCCCTTCAAAAAGCAATATTTTATCAACCCGCGAAACTCCCCTCTATCCATTTTTTTTTATAATAACAAAAGTTGCTTCTCTCAAAATCCTATAATTCACAAACTAATGATCCGACAGCTGTTAGAGCTAACTAAAAAATATATTTAGTTCTAGTAGCGCTATGCTTCAATCTATGAAGCGCCGTTTAATTCTGGTAGAGTAATGTGTCACACGGGGGACTTCAATTGACCTGTTATATAAAATACCATATATAAAGGACGTGCGGTGAAGCCCACAATATTAATTGATGTTGTCTGTAGTTCTAGAACAAATATGTGTTAGAATACAATATAAATATTCAACATAAAATTAATTTTCTACAACTCGCAGTATTGCTACAACAATATTGTTTAAAATAACCAATAATTTCGTGTATTTACTTCCTTCATAATTCAATTGCATGCAGTTTAACTTTACTATGTAATTTACCTGTAATGTGTAGATAATAGCGGTTCAAAATAAGATTTACAAAGAAAATTGGGTTATATTAAAAATGCAAGATAACAGAAAAAGCAATTTGTAACTCCGAAATAATTAACAGATTATTATTTCCCTCTAATTACTGTACTTTTCGAACATATTATAAGTTAAAATAGTAATTTTGTTAAAATTAATACGGTTTTGATGTTAATATTTAGTACTATCTAGGTCCCCTGTATAAACAGTGATTTAAATATTAATTTATACCATTACGTTAAAAATAATTATGGTTTATAGCGACCGCGCAGATCAATAGCGCTGGCTCCCGGTTTAATATGATTTAATATGCTTCCTTAATTAATTTATGATTGATTAATTAAAAAGGAATTAATATGTTGGGGGAGATTAATCCCACAAGACAATTTAAGGTAGTAGCAGGCCCAGGTCTACATTTAGAATGGTAATTGATAATCCATGTTAGATTCATAAATCGTTTGCGAACTATATTTAAATATAATAAAATAATTACTATGTAACTGAATGCTGTAACGAGTGAGAAAGACTTGGTCTGTTTTCTACTAAATGAAAACCCTCCGTGTCGTTTTTTATCATAAATACTGCTGCATTTGATGCACAAATGTATTACGACCTTATGGCACTCCTGGAACGCATTTGGTTTTTCTTCTGTGCGCCCAGGTGATTGATACTGAAAAATCTCGAATCTACATTTTGAAGAGGTGAAGGCTTTTCTAGATGAAATCGTTTCAAGACGGGACATAGCCACTCTTCCGCGGAAAGTTAGATGGTTGAGTTTTATATTTTCGATTTTTTTGTGAAGCAGCCGCTCATTTTGTAGTGCAAGATCAAGTATGTGATCGTATATTGGAAAATACATTTTTTTTGCCGAAGTCCGGTAAAGGTTGATATTTTGATCGCTCCTATCGACTCCAACTAGGTATCTGATACATTTTAGCTAGGTTTAGCTGGTTGTTCAATATTTAAGCTTTTTTTGCACATGCGTTCTGGATGCGGTATAAAGTGGCTGTGTTCCTGCAGAATTGGAAATCACGTTCACAATACTGTTGTTTCAAGTAGTTATAATTATGGAGCGCTTACTTGTCGATCGAATGTCCCAAATGCCTTTTTTAATTTCCTGAAAATTTTATTAGAAGGAAAGGGATACTTTTCTCTTCTGTTTTCTCGAAGAGTACCAACCGCCTTGATATTTTTATTGCCAAGCTCTTCTATAAGAGACACGGTGGAGAAGAAATGGTCAATGAACAAGTGATATGTTGCGTTAATTTTAAAACAAATCACATCAGCATAATTGAGTATCCGAGACGGCTCCAACCAGTTATTGTCATAACAGTAGATATTGGTCGTAATATCTATCTATGCTTATACCTTTGGATATTGCACTATTACTTGTATAGTCAGAATTTTCCCAATACATTCTTCTGCTATTCACTACGCAAAATCTGCTTACTAGTAGAACACCGAAAAAAACATTTCATTTTCTCAATACTTGTATCAGATTTTTTGTCTCTTCTAACAGCATATAGGTTGGTATATCCTAACATTTATATAAATTCGCCTTAAAAAACATACGGTTCCGTTGGTGAACTTTCCCTTGCTACAGAAAAAAGTAAAGTGATTTTCGGTGTGTAGATCCTTTTTTAGCCACTGGAACGACTTTATAATGTTTTTGCTTAGTTATTAGATGTTGTCGTAGCGGCAATCTTCTTCCCATTGTTCACCATCTGTTTCATTATTTTGTTGGTTTTCTTTGTTTCGCGGTTCCAAAAGTTCTGCTCCCGCTAATAACTAGGAGGTAAATAAATTACTAATGGTAATGTCTCGCTCATTTTCGTCGGTGAAGTCTTCGTTTGCATTCATTAGAGGTGGTATAACAATATCATGGTCACTACTAGCCATCATAGATATCTTCTTCTATCTCTGTCAACTGCTCACTGAGTGCTAAACCACTAAAATAAGGTAAAATGACATAATTGAAAATATATTTCAAAATATAAGTACCTACAGTAGTTTTGTATTTTATAAGTAACGAGGACTGTTCTAGGTTTAAACATACAGTAAATATCAGCGCTCAGTAAAAAAACTCCAAAGAATAAATTTGAGTGTTTTTACTAATAAAAAATACAATATATTTTAACTCTGTGTAAACCCCTCCAATACGCATTTAAATAATAAACTAAAAATAACTTACCCTACAAGCTTTAGTTAAATTGGATGTAACATTTTATCGAAAACCACGCAAAGATAGCGTTTTCTTCAATGGAATTCACTTCATATCTGGTTCGCAACGAATGCAAGTACTAAATAGCTGTTTCTAGAACTAGCATCTAGCAGTCAGTACTTCCTAATATGGAACAGAGTGGAATGCAGAAATTTATACAACGTTTGTTAAAACGAACAGCAGGCATATCTGGGTTAAAATGAAAGTTTTTTTATGTTTTAAGCCCTTTTAATTTTATAACTTATTTTTAGCGGTTTAAACCCGCTATTTCATGGACCCATTTGCTTCTAGTGTACTATATAGATTTAGCAAATAATAAACTATGGCTTTAAATGTTTATGAATTTTATTCACTATTTCTAATTCTGAATATTATGCTATGCGACTTATTTTATATTTTATGTACGCACTACTTGTCTTTTTAGTTAATGTATCCTTAACCTGACTTATTTATGCATATGTCAAACATTATATCTAATTATGTCGAGGACATCTGAACTAATTTCAAACCATAGGCGAAAGAAATACTGTCCATCGACGTATACACCACAAATTAGAAGGTCATTTAATTTAATTATAAAGACGCAACTCTTTATAAATCAAATCACAATTATTTAAAAGAATAGTTATCATAAATAAGACGAATAATAACGTATGAAGCAAGTTGACGGAAATCGAAAAATGTGGTGAAGGCGACAGGACGGTCCTCCTGCTGTTACGATAGTCAAGGAAAATGATGATATATGACCGGGCAGTTCCAAGACTAGATAAAACTAGATGTCTCCTGGGATGATTTCTAAGTTGGTTACTCGCCAGTCGGTAAGCTTGCGAGGACCGTGGTTCAAAGCCCTCTTCAAGCAGTTGGTCCAGTCCAGATAAACTTTAGTTGGTTAAAAGCAGTCTAAAAGATATAAAAAATATATCTGAGGTGCGACTAATAACGATAAGTGTAATGAATCATCAAAAATAATAATAACCTTAAATTTTATAGTCAATATGTATATTTACAATATTCAAAAAAATAAACTAAATTATATCCAAATATAAGAGATTTACAATCAATTTTCTTATACTCTATCAATGTCCACGGCAGTATCAAGAATAATAATCTTTATCGAAATAATAAACAGTCGATTTATTACCAGTTTTTATCCCACCTTTTCTGGCAAAACCTCGACCCCTTTTAACCCGCATTATTTATCTTCAAAAAGTTCCATACAGCCAGTCTAAACGAAAAAATAACAGCGAAGGGGTTTTGATAGATAGCCCTAATAATTTTTCACTCAATCTTAGTTACCAATTCGCATATTGTAAGAAAATAAAATAGGAATAAATAAAAATTTTGTTGCATATTGCCAATGGATGACTTTTTTGGTTCATCTTTTTAATTTCTAGAGTGTCATATATCACTCTTCTACACAACAAAGTAAATATCGACTCTATCTAACAAATTAAATTCAACTTAATACCTTTAAGCCAAATATATATATATATATACATATATATATATATATATATATATATATATCCTTGTCATTTTATTCTATTTAAAAAGAGATAGAATGCTGTTAGAGTGGTTCAAACATGTAACGGAATGAGCCTGCAAAAGTTGTCAGTTTGCTAAACGTCTAAAAATTCTTCAAAATATTATAATTACGAGTTATAAACCGGCAAATTTTATACATAGTAGATCAGATTACTGAATGTTATGGCCAGAGAGTATTACGTCTTCCGCCCTATCACTGCATTTTTTATCCAATTGACTTGATTGTAAAGAAATATTGCATTAGGATATTCAGGACGAGGAGGATATTTAAACCTGAATTGTCTGGAATTATGGAAAGAGGCATTGTTGAAAATAGCATCTTCGGTTTGTGTGAGCTCGATCAGACACATTGAAGAAGAAATTGACAAATGGTAGAATCTTAAGCAAGTTTTTGATAGATTGGAAATAAACAGCTTAGTTATTCACTTAATTAGTGTTTCTGAAAGTGATAGTGATTGAATAAAATCTTATGAATGTTGGTTTATGATTTAATGCTGACGATTACCAAGACAGGGTGATGAAAGAGGAAACCACTAAAGGTCAGTATACAGTTAATATACTTCAGTTGTAGGGAATTGTATTATAGAGTGTGAAGGCTTTATCACCATGTGTGTTGTTCAGAATATAAATGAACGTTTGGTTAACGTGTATGAGGAGAGAAATAACATTAACTGTTTTGCAGATATGGCAACTGCATTAAAGAGAATGAAGTGATTAAATGTAGTTTTATTAAGAAAGATGTATACAGATAGTAATAGGGCAAACAAAAGAGAAATATAGAAATATCATAATGACTTTACAAGGATACATTTCATCAAAAGAAACAAGAACTAATATAAATATGCTCTCCAATGAAAGTAAAGTAAATTTCTCAGATATACATTTATTAACTATGTGCATTAGGCCTTCGGCCTTCGTTTATATATATACATACAAAAATGCGCCTAGAACCCTGCCGATAGCAGTGCAGAAAAAGCTCAGTGTAATAAAACAACTCTAACCTACAAATTATTGCGGCTGTAAAATTAATTGTAGTTTTAAGTTCTTCGATAATAAATGCCTTTGATGTACTATGGTGCTAAAATAAATTCTATTTAATGAAGTATTTGTTCAATGATTTTATTTATATTAAAATGTTATGTGTCAGAGCCAAAATGTACTAAAACTCAAAGTTGATGCGGCAACATTGGGACGTTTTGACATTACTCCCGTGTCACTGATATTTTGAATTTATCCAGAACTTAGATTTTTATATATGTGTACTTTTAGTTTGAACTGTTGAACTGAGTTTGACCTTTTATAATGAATAATTATTTAAAAAAATAGTTATCATAAATAAAGCGAATAATAACGTACGAAGCAAGTTGACGGAAATAGAGAAGTGTGGTGAAGGCGACAGGACGGTCCTCCTGCTGTTACAATAGATTACTTTACAATAGCTATAATTACTTTACAATAGCTAGAAAGATATTCAATCAACATTTCTGGATCATACTGTCCTACATTTGCGTTTTAACCCAATACAAGGGCTGATGGTTTAGGAAATATGTTCTATTTCTAAAAAAAATGGGTAATTAGAATTGAATTATTAATTATTAATTAAAGACGAAATACGTTTACCTAAGAAGAAAATTTCTGTATCATTGATATGATTATACTGTTTCGATCACTTAAAATACAGCTTGTTGTTTAAATTTAAGCAATTACATTGGTCAAAATTACACTAGATATGATACCTTCTTGTTTAAAAAATTATTGTTCACAATTTATAGGAACAAGATTTTTATTTTATTTTCAATTTAAGGCAAATGTCTAACATTTTTGGCCGACATTATTTATATTCAAAAAATTCGACACAGCTAGACTAAAAGAAAAATATAGCAAAAGGGTTTTGATAAATAACCTTAATAATGTTTAGCTTCATCATAGTTTTCTATTCGTAACTTATAATATAAACAAATTTAAATGGAAATAAATTAAACTTTTGTTTTACCTATGGTAGGACAATATCTTAATTAAATTTTAAAAAGGGATCCCATATAATTTGCACAAGTACATAGGTACAATCGCAACATAGGTACAGTTGGTACAATACACTTCAAATAAAAGCTATTTTATATAAACTTATTTAAATTTTATAGAAGAACTGTTATGACCACTGTAGAGATACATTAATATCCATTCACAGTAATCAATGGGAAAATATTTTCTACCCTAGGTTACTTGTTATCAAATCATATCACTCTCTCTTCCTAACATCTGAAGATATTTGCAAAAACTTTGTCGATAATACTGCATGCATTATGGCCCTTTATATAACCCATACACTAATGAATTTATTTATTTACTGAAAATCCCTATATATTCTACAATGCTGGCACTCATAACAAAACTTGTTGATTTATTTTTATTATAAGACACTTTCTGAATCAAAAAAACATACTATGAGACTATAAAAAAATACGAGAAAAAAAATATATGTATATATAAAGCAGCAACAACAATGTAGGTGCAATATACTGTTAGTGTTTTGAGATTTTTATAGAAGCACGAATCATCTCTTTTATTATGTCTTATTTGTATTGTTATTTTGTGGGAAGTATATTGCGGGAGTTATGGCTGTTTTGTGACTAGCTCAGGCGCGTATATGTACCCTAAATATATTTATTCATTTATAATGTCATAATAAAAAGATATTTATTTTCAGCAAAGTATTATAAAAGTATTTGTTTCAAAACTAATTTACAATCTGAGGAGCTGTTTTCTGAATAGTAAATATATAATAGTCTAATCTTATGCGTATAATTATAATTCTAGATATGATTCCTCGATATCAATTACTTTTCCCGTTATTCTGATAACGTTTGATTTTTATATATAATGGAAGTTTGATAAGTAAATGACTTTTTGAATTTTGATAACACTAAAAAAAGGTGATCTTCGTATGCTAAGTATCAACTGATGCTGAAGTTTTAATATTTACGTAAAAATAAAATGAAACCAAGGGAAATGTTAAAAAATAGTATGGAGATTTTGCACCATTAATTTAAATTGTTATGGTTGAGAAGTAGTTTATTAAATTTACTATATTTGCGAATGAGAGTACGTGATGTAGCTGAATACGTAGTCATATTAATTTTTTTTTAATTTATTTGTTATATTGCTGCTAGTCGTCCACTAGTCTACATTGTATCTCTACAATATTACCTATTTTAGCCACTAATGATATAGATATCTTAAAACTGCTGTTTTTCTATTAAGGTATCTAAATGTCTCGGTGTAAGTAATCAGCCCCGTAGTATCTGGGTATAATAGTATCTACAATACTTCTCAAAACTTCGTTCTGGAAAACTTCCGTACTCCATATGACCATATATGCTAGAATAATAACAATATATTATGTACTGATAATTCTGATTTTCTTCCAATTTACCAATATATTTTCCTATGTTTGATTTCTAGTTTTATCATTTTCTTTTTTACACGTTCCTTTCTACGACGTTTTGCATCAATATTAATTCCGAGATACTTAGCGTTTTTGCCATGTAGATTGATAATATTATTTATTATTATTGATGCTTGTGCAGTCTGATTAAAAATTAACTGCACATGCACAAATTTACTTTGGTTAATTATTGTTTTCCAGGTTTGGGTAAAATTCTTTTTATTGTTAACATACTTGCCTGTTATAATTTTCGTATAGCTTCTTCGTTATTAGCTTCGACATCAAGAATCGCTAGTCTCATTAGCAAATAAAGCTATCGTGACATTTTATATTCGTGGTATATCGCATATGTAGAGTAGATAAAGAATTAACCCAATACACTTCCTTTTGGTACACCTGCTTTGGCTTCTTTTATTTTAGAGTATACTTCCTCTTGTTTGATTCTAAACATTCTAACTATTATTCATGATTTTAATAATTCAGTATGTTGTTTCGATAACATTTTGTATACATTATAAACAAGGCCGTCATGTTATAATTTATCAAATGATTGTGCTGCATCTAATAATACAGCTTACCATACAATTTTTGCTATATAGGTTCATTTCATTCATCATTTTCATTCTATATAGCAATTTTGTGACTTAGAGAAATATATATATATCACAAAATACCACAAAATAAATGACCAAGGAAAAATCAAACCCGTCCTGTGAATGTGCCAAAAAGTAGGTCGTTCATATCGATTATCACCAAAATCATGTCATGATTACGGGCTAAAATTATTTGGAGCTTTTGTGCAAATCAATATCAAGTCATTGATTTCCTGTTCCATCAAGACAACCGGGAATGAAATGTGTAGTTGCCATGAACAAAAAATAAATTGGGAAATTCTACAAATTTAACTACCAGCAACTATTTCCTGTTTCTAAATGTGGGGAAATGGCTGAAGATATTTGGATCAAATGGTCATCACTGAAATACCTATTTCTAGGGTACTAATGAAATCTCTATTCGGAGGGTGTAAAAATATATGTTTCATTCAAAAAATTACTGACTTATTAAACTGCATTCGTATTTACTATTAAAGAAAGGTAATAATTTTTGTGTGTTTTGATATTAATTACAGGGATTGTATTTTTATTGAGATATTATATTTTTATATTTTTGATATCAGTTCTTAATACTATACTGCAATTAGAAAACTGTACAATAACATTTGTTTACATTTTACATTGTTTTATAAGAAAAGTCCAATTTTATGAAACGTTATAGTCTAGAATATATTGTTTGGATTAAAAAAAAAGATACCTAAAATATACAGTGACTGAAAATATACCTAAAACAGAACAGAACTGACATAAATATAGAAAGAATGCCCTTCCAATAAAACAGCCCATGCATGCTATCAAAATTTATAATACAACGTTGACGCATCTAATTTAAATTCTGCTTCATTTTGACTCTGAATTAACTATACTAATGTAAATAAAACAAGAAAACAATAATAACGTTAGAAAATATAATTAATTTCAACATTCTAGTACATCAAATGCATATATTTCGTGTTTTAAACTATTAAACATATTAGTATTATTTTATTATATTTACACCCTACTCTTCTCGCACCACCTATGAGGTAGAGTTCTAGGCACTTTTTTATGTAGTGGAGGTCTAATATACCAATTAACAATTGTATATTCAAGTAATGTATTTTACTTTCATTAGAGAGCATATTTACTCTTTTGCGTTTAATTCTTGTTTCCGTGGTGCCTGTGTTTTTTGTTTAGTTATTTCAATATCTCGAAATTTCTACTGACTTTTTTCTATTATTAGCTGAGTACATTTTCCTTCAGAAAATTAGAATTAGTCACTGCATTCTACATAATATATTTGCCATATCTGCAATAGTGTGAGTGAGTTTTAATTCTCTCCTCATAAATTTTAATAGGCTCACATATATTCTAAAAAATTACTCTATACACAAAAATATCTTATACTTTATAATATGATTTTCTACAGTTGTCCTATATTTATTGTATACTTATCTTTAGTTGCTTCTGCTCTTATCACTCTGTGTTGGTAGTTATCAGCATTAGGCCAAAGGCTCACAACAAGAAAATTTTAACTTAAGACTCTTTCAGTATCAGAATCACTATTCAAATCAATTACCAAATTGTTAATCTATCGAACACTTCTTCCCCATTTTACCATCTGTCAACTTATTTTTCTATCTGTCTGAAGGAGTTTAACACTGTATTTACATGTTATTGCTTACAACAATACTTCCTTAAATAATTTATATTGTAGGAATGTTCGTCGGGTCGGTCAGTTGGTCGAAATGTGTGGCTGCCGCTGCGATTATTTGTCAGAACACTCACTACTATTTTTGGAAGGAATTTGCACGAGAACTGAAAAACACTGGTTTAATAATCACTTGTTTATTTCGATATTGAGTGATACATGTGGTCGACGGGAGAATTGACAGGATATTAGGTTAGGTAGAGGAAGTACGGTAGCGCTGTGGAAGTGGTACTATTACAGGGGGATGGAGAAAAGAGAAGAGAGCGAGACATTGTCGTGATGGTCTTTTATACCCTGGAACTGCATGATACCAATTCACCGGCGTTGCCAACTATTGTACTTGTTGATGTATTCGTGGTGGCCTAAAGGGTCGTGGCGATCGCCACAATATCGTTTCAGGCTTGTTTCTATAAACAGTAAATTACATAAAACCCAAACATTTCATTAATATTTAACGAGTGACAAAACACTAACTATATGGAATAAAGCCATGTCTGTTTCCATAATGAAAAATAATATATCTGCTATGAATAATATGAAAAACATTTTAAGTAACAAAACCAGTATCATTATTTTACCTTCTTCCATAAGCTTTTGTTATCTGTACATTCATTATTAGTTTTTAGTCTAGAGTGGCCCAATGTTCCATAACAAATTTTCCCTTATTTTATTATAAGCTTTTGAAAATTGCACTCTTTTAAAAACAATATCTTAACGCTTCACTAGACTTCTTCGTGGGTTATATTAATAGCATTTAAATTATATGTTTCTTACAGTGTATGGAACGATCTCTTCGTGTCTCATGGATACTCCCCAGACTAACTGATTTCACTTAAATCATTGTTATAATAACATTTATATGGAAAAAATTAAATGTGGAAGTTGTTTTTATTTATTTCATAAATATAACCTCGAATAGACCGAACATCTTAACTTCATCTAACTTCCGTTCCTTTAAGTAATTGATTTGAGACTCAATCAATTTCTGACTGTGACTATTTAATGGCTTTGGGAATCCGAATTATCACAAGTTTTAAAAAGCAGTTAAAATGTATTAAAACAAGCCGTTTCTCTCTAGTATGGGAAACATTGATTATTATCATTAAGGTTCTGAATAATTCTGCAAACATATGACAAGGATGGTTACAGGTTTATATACATGTTCATGTACAAATTTGTTTCCGTGTTCTGACTTTATTTTGTGTCTTTTGAACTAGAGTAATGGTAATTAATAAAATGAGGAGGAAAAATCCGCTCTCAGTTTAAAACGAATTTTTAAAAACTGAATATGGCAATACATTCCGCGGTGTTGGTATCGTACATTGGCTATTTAATTAAAAGGACTATATCTATGATATAGTGTATAGCAAATTTTTTCTAAATTTTCAGTATGTCTTCAATACATTCTCCTACAGGCACTTAAACATGTTTTTCATTCAATTTGTGGTTAAAAGTTTTTCCATTTTTCCTGATTAAAAGGATTATTATCTTTATAAAAATTAAAATTATCGATGATAGAATCTTGCAATTATTTTTTCTATATAATCGATCCATTAGTTAAGACCTCGTATCAAAATAATTATTTTAAAACATCATTTTGCATTGTTTAATCACAATAAGAAAACCCCCTTCGCCTAAACAGCTTCATTAGGCCCATATATTGACCGCATTATTACTTAATGCTTCATATTATCCGATATAATTAACACACAGCTAAGAGAAGTTGCCGAAATAACACAGCGACATATGGGTTTTGCGGAGGTAAAGCCGGTGGTAAGGGATGGCCCGACCTAAAATAATAACTCCACATTAGTAGCGCCCATCGTAGTGGAATGAACAGCGTTAAAGTAAGAACCCCCACCAAGTTTACAGCCCGTATAATTTTCAGGAAGCTACATTTAATACGTCGTAGCTTTCAGAAATAACATAAAGCCGAAATCAGTTAAAGATTTCGAGTAAATATTTTATGTATATGTATGCAGTAGCAATTCATACATATTGTTCTTCATATTGTTTTATTAATATTACAAAATCACACTAAATACAATATGTTATGCAAACTAAAAAATATATGTATCCTAATATGTGGGCAAAGAGCATTTATTTTTATAATTTTGATAATAAAGCAAAGAATCCGCTATGGTGGAATGATCCGCCATGAATGGAATCCTACTATTTTTAGAGTTGAAACTGTATTTCTAGATAATTTATTTAATATCAATATTCTTTCATTTTAAAACTTTTAATTTTTAAATTATATTCTTATATAATTAAAGGCGTAAAGCCTTTTATTCATAATTATGCACAGTATTTCTTGCAAAACCTATTCTTCTAATAGTACAGAATATGTTTTTCTTCAATCAGGCTAGCTAAACAGTTAACAAAACAACCTTATCTTTGAATTCCAATCAGCATAAATATAAACAACAAAAATGTATATGTAACTCGTAGGAAGCGATTTTAATATATTTTAAATTAATTCTGAATCTAGATCATTTCACTTGGGAACAAAAAAAGTCCAAAGTTTGTTGCCCATCTAACCCAGTAATACAATTCACAATACCTTAATACAATCAAGACCACAAAAAATTGTTTTCTCTTAAATTGTTTAAGTATCAAATAGCAGAACTTGATGACAAGTGAACCATTGTTTTAAGTATTAAATACACTTTATATGAAAATAATAATTTAATACGATAATTAATGCAATAAATAACTATTATTTTAGTTGACTCAGAGATTACTTCGAAATACTGAGAAATAAAGGAGCATATATAAGAATGCCTATAGATTTAGGCAAATTAATCAGAGATATTACAAGTCATACTGCATTATACTATATTATACAGAAAACTATGACGGAAATAGAAGTATAAACGAAGAGCAAAAAGAAAATAAATTGAGAAGGCGATACAAAAAATGTGAACAGGGAAACAGGGAAAGTACCAAATTATCAACTAACAGTCTTCTATGAGTACCACATGATTTGGAAAAATATTCTTTACTAAATACAAAATGTTTGGAAAAAAGAGTAATTGGCAAAATAAAAGGGAAGATCTTAATATTAATTTTAACCAGCTATTAAAATAAATTAGTAATAAAAAAGAATTAATAAACGAAATTAATGTTGTAGGAAACAATCAAGAAAAGCAGAAATCAAAGTAGGCCAATGAAATGTAGCTGTGATATTAGAACTACAATAAAGCATTTCAAGTAAAATACAATTAAGTTAAGTTAAAACCCAATTTAATCTTAATTCTAAAAGGTTTTTAAGCATTTTTTAATTGTAATTCGTTACAATTCAACCAATAAATAAATATTAGAAGTCTATAGGAAATTAGTTAAATAAATAATTAAATTCTAAACATTGTTATAAGAGTTTTTACTGAAAGCAAAAGAGAGTAATGTTACGTGTTAGGAGGTCTTTCATTATGAGCCTAGAAAAATAACTATCGAATATTTGTAACTGCATATTTGTGGATATTAAACCTAAAATAGGTCATCTTTTAAATTTTAGAATTACATGTAACATAAAATAAAAGAAAGGTTGGAATATCCTACATATCTCAATAATTAATAAAAAAAAGAATCAAATTTGCTTTCTTAAAATTTTTAAAACTAACATGTTTTCTAGTGATTAATGACATTTATTATATTTCCTACTATATTTAGAGGCAAAAAATGGTGGTTTTGTTGGACAAAAGGAGATAATTTAGTATTACATAAGTTCTATAACAAAAGCTGACAGGACTTATATAAGGAGGCGCTATTTTTCAAGGCATACGTTACAAAAGAAGCCACAGGGTAAATGATGAATGTAGGGTCACAACATACGGTAACTCGTATTCTTTACATAAATCTCACTTATCTTAATCCTATTCTTACCGGAAATACAGAAATATGTGGAAAAATAACGACTAAACACTTTAAACAATTAAGACATATATTTATTTATAATTATAATATAAAAACAATATCAGTACAATGAACGAATATAGTACAAAATATACAGTACAATATGTGCATTACTAATCCAAATATTTTTAAAATACATCAACACAAATAACATTCAATCTCCAAAGAGGGGCTCTGGAATATCTTTGGCGATGAAATGGAAAACACTCCGTATATACATTTATACAAGTACATTCATTAATCCGCTAGGATATCTAAGTCGAACACAATAAAAACCTGTTGTTTACCTAGAAATCTATGTTATTTTTGCCGCGAATATAAAAAACGAATATGGACAACCGCGTGATTTTGTCTGCAAATCTGCGGAAATCTAACAAGTTTCTATTTTCGTTGACAGATATCCAGAATGATGTTTCCGATAATAAAATATCCTTAAAATAGGGTAACATTCTAATGGTGCTTGTGAAACAGTCATAGACTATAAAAAACATTCATCAGGTATTGGCAGGTGAATAAAAAGAGAAAACTGACATAATGGGTTACAATTGACGACTTGAAGGTTTATATCTCAATATAACTCTAATTTTAATAAGAACCTTAATATATATTGAAATTCGAAGGGTTTTTAGTGATTTTTACGTGTATTTGATTTGCAATTATAACGTTATAGTGTTAACAAACAATTTGACAATAGTTCTTAAAATTTTATATTGACGACATGAAGGCTACAGTCGTTTTCCCTTCAGTCAAAGTTTAGTATAGTTTTACAGTTACCATTTAGTAACGTGTGCATACTTTGTGTCATACTATATATTTATCTATATGTCTTTCCGAATGAATGCTCACATAAGAAAAAATTAGCGTCCTTATACATTACTTATTTTATGATATTTAGCTGTAAGAAGATACATACACGCGTGATCAAAGAATAGAGCGAATTTCAGGAAGCTTTTTGGTGGTGTCTTGAATTCACCAAAAAATTCTAGAAAAAACGAAAGAACGAAATTTCTAGTTAAAAAATGAATGCAACATATAAATCAGAAAATTCATAAATCAAAGGATTTCTGAAAATATTTAAGCCGTTTCATATCATAATTTAATTTGAACTGTTGTATAAATCAATGTTCAAAATTAAATGCATCTTTTTGGAATAAATTACACCGAGAAGACCTAGAAGTACATACAGTTCAGCAAATATTGAAATCGAATCTCCTCTCTCAAACAGTTACAATTACTATCAACGAATATCGTTTCTTATCTGAATCATAACTTTGAATTGAAACTTTGTATCATAACAATATATATTATAACGATACGATAAATACACAAAATCCTTGCTTATATACTTTGCCACATGTATATTTAAGCAATATAAACTGAACGTACAAAGGTATCGCTTAGGGTAACAGAAAAATATGTAAGCAAATAGTTCTGTAAAAAGACCATATTAAACTGATGCTTATTAATGTATTATGTTTCTTCAGAAAATTTTGAATAATAATTAATAATAAATAATAACAATACTTCCCTAATAATTCTGAGAAAATGACATTTTCTGCGAGCATAACTTTGAAAATTATTACTTGTTTATGCCTCACTTATTTCTGACCAGGCGATAATATCCTACGGTATTAAAAATGTTTATTTATAAAAATTCTTTTAGTGTACTCCTCTACCTAAAAAATGGAGGTATGAAAGGAAATAAGAATATATAATCAAAAAATTTAATTTTTTGAACAAAGTATAGAGATATGATATGACTTTGGCATAGAAGTTTGCATGAATACATTTTAAGACCATTTAAGTGTGTGAATTAAATATATTCAGTAAAAAAAATATTACTTAGGGTAATTATTTAGGGTTGCAAAAAGCTTATATTATCGTATACTTGTATAGTTGTAAATTATAGTCATGGAGGCGTAAGATATTGAGGGCACATATAATAGGGCGATTGAAGGATACTACCCGCCAATAATTAAAGAAAGTGGGAGCACACAGAAGATAAAAGTTTAAGAAGTACATAGTGGCATTTAACAGAATAAGAAGAGAAATACTATCGGTTATATTAGAAAAAAGAGGACCAAATAATACAATTTTCAGAATAATTCAAAGAATGCAATGACAATTAGAGACAAAATGAAATCACACAGCAAGACTAAGAAAATGCAGCAGTTTAAGCCTAACCCTTAAGAAATATAGATTGTAAAATCTGAAAGAAACAGAAATATCGGTAAAAACTTTTGCAAATGATATCACTCATAAACCAGGGTACCTACTGTAATACTGAACTAAGAAAATGTGTAATAAACTAGCAGAATAAGAACAAAGAATAAGAGCAAAACGAAAGTCCTTGTGGATGGTAGAGCCAGAACTAAATAACTAAATTAAAAGTGTAAAAATATTATAAGAATATAGAAATCAAATGGTATGAAAACAAGAAAATTCTGTAATAGCTCATTTATTAACAAATCGAAAATATCAAGCAAAATGAAAATGGAAGTGTACCGTGCAATTACAGACCAACCTTAATGTTTGGTTGGAAGGCGGGGATATTGTCAAAAAATAATAAAAGTAAGATACAAGCATCAAAAATGAAGTACCTCAAAAGAGTTAATACCAACATATGTAATATCTATATAAGCTAAAATATTAAATATATTTAGAGGGAGAGAAAGAGATCAAGATATCCAACATAAAATGCTATTATAAAAGCTATTAGTCAAGATAAATGCCAGGTCGCCAATTCCAAAATTATTTTTGGGATAATGATGGTAACTTGTAATCTAATAATCTACATTTTGTTCAATTTGGTTGAACTACAACCCCAACTCTTTCAAAACATTTTCTTCTTAACTCAATCAACACAAAATATTTTGTTAATTGTGGTAACTTTAAATTTCCTTAATGTTTTTTTTTTAATTAAAAACTCTTGTACAATTTAAGTTAATTCAGAATCTACAAAAGTGATTTACGCTTCACCTCTCAAAATTGTATGTGATTATTAGCGCTAACATTATCTTCTGTTAGCACAAACTTCTTACTTGAACTAATGTTCCTATCATTCAAACGAGGCATATTTATTAATGCTCGAAGGCTCTATATCCTTCGTACATACAGTAGATGTCCAACTTATTAGGGACAGTACTGGTATTTATGCAATTTATAGTTTGTCATAGAAGTTTGAAGAAGTGCTCTTGTTATTAAAGGCTTAATTTATCCTTTAAAAGTTACTGGTAGCATTATTATTGTTTTTGTGAAGTAGCAACACAGTATACGTGCGTCCCTTATCAATTCTGTTTCGTTCTTCTCTGCGAAATTTGAACTATCATTGTTGTACTGACTTTTGTGTCTAAAATATCAAAAGTTAAATAAACAGGGTATTACTTTTGCTATGTATTGTCAACAAATTTAGATTTTATTAATATTTCGGCGCGATTATCTCACATTTTCACCTTTTCAGGATAGGTCTTAAAATCGTCTCCTAGAAAAAATCTTATAAGATAGATATAAATGTTGTTGTTGGACATTGACTCAGAACGAGATAGGAGCTGTTACCGGATTTTGAAAGTCTGTCGTCAATAGATTGAATATTAAAATTAATAATAAAAAGCCTCTTGATTCAAATCAAATGGGCAAATATGGCAGAAATAGAAAAGAATGATCCCATCTCGTACCGATCAAAAAATCGGAAACATCTGCCTCAAAAATCGTAAAGAAATGATTTCTCATTTGACTACAATAATAAACGATGAGGGTGTAAAGATTTCAAAGATGACAATGCAGAGGCAATTGGTTGAAGAGAATCTAATAGAAAGCCGGCCTGCGGTCTAATATATGACAGCATAAAAAAAGGACTCCAATGGCAGACTGAAGACCAGTAACTACAAATTTTTTAAACAATTTAGTTGATCAAAAAAAATTCTCTAGTATTAATTCTATTAACTTACGGTTGTGCTTTTCCAACGAAACAACCTTCCAACAACTCCACGCCTTCTAGAGAGGGTTAAACAGTGTCATGGTAGGGTCTATTATCTCAACCAAACGCATGGAACGCCTATACATTGTAGAAGGGACAATGAAACAAGATCAAAACAACCAAGTTCTGGAAGGGATATGAAAAAAGTACCACCAAGCAGTAGCTAATTGAAACTATTATCAGAGAACTGCATCACAACTCCATGCCCGACCTATGCCCCGATGCATAAAAGCTCTTATTGTAGCAAATGGTGGCACTAAATATTAAAATTAATGCTATGTTTTTTTAATAATATTAAAATTACTAACACGAAAATTATGAAACTGTTCTGTATATGTTTTTGGAGTTTTTATGATCCTTATAGATGTAATACGGACATTACAATACAATATGGTAATACGATATATACAGATGCCCAAATAATCATTTGTTACAAAAATCAAATTTAACTAGAGAATTAAATAATCTTATTTTTGTCCCTAATAATACGCCCACCCACTGTAATTTCTTTGGATCCCTACTTTTGACGAAAACTTAACATCAGTCACAGTTACAGTCTAATAACTCAGTAGGAGTTCTCAAAAGTATCATATAATTAAAAAAAAATAATGAGCTCACTCAAAAATGTTTCATAGAATATAATATATTTTAAATAATAAAATTGTTCACCTGAAGAAAGAATTCTCTTAATATGATCAAATCTGATACAATATCTTCGAATTAAAACACTTTTAACGCAAAATATTTGCAGGTAAAATAATATACAGCAATATATTGTTGAGATTTAAAATACCACCTTAAAAAGAAAAAAAAGTTATTTTCAAAACTGTAAGCATCATAACGAAGTCCCCTTAGATGTAAAACTTCAAAGAGTTCGCTCCCTGCGTAGCCGGAAAATCTCTTCCGGTACCTCACAAACGCCTTTAATGATTCTTCAGAGAAATAAGTAGATACGAAAACAGGCCAATTCCAAAAAAACTAACGTAATCATTATGAAGTAAACACACCGTAAGTTCAAGGAAGTAGGTGAAAGTCCTCGAGAAAGTTTAAGGGGACAAAAAAAACAGAAATAAAACAACTTTTTATTGTTGTGCTTATTACTGAGTGAGTATACTAGTAAAAAGGTTTTCAGAAAGCAAGGAATTATATGAAAAATTACTTTAAAAACAAGTTTTGCTATTGGAAATTTATATACTTGTCATGAAGTTTTGCTGCCTAATGTTTAAACTACATAAGTTTTCGATTGGGGTATATAAGATGGTGGATCTCGTGTCAACTTTCTTCTAGAGTTTGCATTTTAAAAAGGTTTAGTTGTGTATTTGTATTTGATAATACTTTTCTCGGAATCTTTTTCTATGTATTGTCATGGTGTTTTCATATAATATCCTGTTGGACCTACAAAGATAATGTATGATGACACATGGACTGAAAATGCCCAGGCATAACGCAGAGATGGCGCTAGTTTATTGCATTAACCGTCCGGTCACTAACCAAACTTTCACCATTCGTTCAATTACCGGGTACCCACCTATAGCGTGGCAGATGTGCAAGTCAAATTTTTTTACTGTGTAAACTAGCTATGTGGCATATGAAATAGCTATAGGGACACAGTTTATAGTCGTCATAGAAATAATAATAGCGGAATATCAAGCCAATCGATATTTAGGTACTTAGGATGTCCCTTTCCCCTTCTCATGTCGTACGAAGTGAACAGACTATAAAGTATATACTGAAAGTGAAAAGAAAATATACAAAATTAATATTAATTATTAATATTATTAATATATTTAATATAATATAGTACTACTGATATATTGGTTGATTCATCGAGTTCTAAACGTTAAAGAGAGATTTAAATGTTTTATTTTCAAGTAAATTATTTATTTTATGTTTTCAATATTAAAGAAAATAGTGATAAATAAATTTTAAATTCAATTAATGCATCATGAAGCTAAAATTAGTGATAGTGCAAAGAAAAAACCCGAAATTATTGAGTTTTATAACTGGTCTAAAGGTGGAGCAGACACGATGGATAAAATGCTTGGTAAATATACTACAAAAAGATCAATTCAATGGTGGCCTCTAGCATTTTTTACAATATTCTCGATATTGTCTGCTTTGCATCATATATTCTGTATTATGAGAATAATGAAATGATTGTTACAAAATTGTATGAACGACGATTATTTTATCGACAATTGGGCAGAGAGCTATGTACTCTATTCGTTGAAAGTCGTTCGAATAATGCACAAATTATGCGGCATTTCTCTACAAAAATGGCAATTGAATATCTTCTTGGTCGAGCTATCAAACTGAATTCCCATCAGCGAACATCATTCGTATAATTGACACCTCAAACGCAGCTCGATTTAACTGGAGGGAAAATGATTTACTGGTGTATGCTAGGAATGTCTCCAAAGTGAATACGTCGCAAAACTAGAAAAATATGTTCAGTATGTGAGAACTCTATTTGTGACGAACACTGTATTACAACCACTATATATGAAAGATGTACGAAATCATTTAACGTACTTTAGTTTTTATATGGCACTGTATCATAATAAATATAATAAATAAATAAATAAATAGAAAAAGAATGGAAAACGATATTAATAAAATAAAATGAAACGGAGTACTGTATTTCTTTCTTACTATTTTTGTCATTGTTTATAAAAAGAATTATTGTTTAAATAAAAAAAATTACAAACTGTATTGTCTATTATCAATTTAAAAGTCAAATCAACTAAATACTTAAATAAGCAGTCTCTGAAGTGCGTATAAACCCGTCGTTCATATAGTGGGTACCCAGGTTCCTGGAAATTGAACGGGCGGGGTATGAAGTTTGACAGTCAATAACTTTTATTAATTAATTGGTTGTTAAAAAATTGGATGAAAAATGGGTGTCAAATTACTTCAATTCTGGGGATCCAGACGGCCATAAAATTTTTTTTAGAAGTTAATATATTTTATCTGCTGATTAAAATGGATACTAAATATTAAATATAAATACATATACATATTAAAATGAAGTTTTTAATTACTAACCTTCAGAAGAAAGCTTTTAAAATTTTGTGTTATTCTACTCGTAAGTTTGTGACTTATTATGCTAAGAGTGAAAATGACTTTTGTTATTTCCAAAATAATGGATCAAGAACAATTTCGGGTTTTAATTTTACACGGCTTCTTGATGGGAAAAAATAACGTTCAAGTGAAGCAATTCTTTGAATAGTGTTATAAGGACTCCGCTCGATCAGAAACAAATTAAACGCTGGTCTGCTGGCTTCAAACCGAACTTGTGGCTTGTGGTCGAAGAGACACCGATGATGTAGAACGCAGTGGACATCCATATGAAGTGATAACATCGGAAAAGATAAAAAAATCACAAAAACGTTTTCGAATGACCAAAAAAAGTGAAGTTGAATGAGTTAGTTAATATCATAAAGATATCTAAATAATGTGTTGGTTTTATATTACCTAAGAATTTGCCTATAAGAAAGCTCCGTTCAAAATATGTGCCGCGTTTGCTCACTGTTGACGAAAAACAAGAACGTGTCAATGATTCTGAGTTTGAGTGATTCTTCTTGAGTCATCTGAGTGGACAGCAACTGGTGACAGGTTTATTTTGAGGCAAAAAAATAAATTGTTCTACAAAAATGGTATGGAAATATTGAAGCGGCGCTGGAATTATTATGTAACTTGATGGAGATTATGTTGATGAATAAAGACAATTTAGCATAAAAAGACAAGCGTTTTCTTTGTTATGCCCCACACCTTTCAGCCAATGTGTTATATGGTACATATTTAAGATATGATATGATTTATTTTATCAATAGTATGCAATACCGCCTAAATAAACTAGAGAAATATTTTAACCAGTGGAGCATGAATGAAAACCAAAGCAAGTCCAATCATTTTATTTTAAAACTGGGAAGAGAACACTTTTCGTCGGAAGAATTATATAATAAAAACATTCCACAACAAAACCATACAGAATACTTGGACCCTTACTCGAATCGTAGCCCATCTCGACCAATGGTAAATAACTGCACAGCAAACTCTCCAGCGTATATTGGTGAATCAAAATCAAAATCAACCTGGATATAAAGCATTCAACTATGATGTTGAACAGGTAACAACAATACTGAAACATTAGAAATATACCAGAGCAAAGTTCTCAAGTATGTTTTCAATATTCCTCAAAGCATGAGTACCAGGCACATGTATATAGATCTCAATCTGAGAACAGTACATCTGAAAATAAATCCGGACAGCATAAAGTAATAGAATAATGGCACCCAAGGCTGAGGAGATTTAATATATCTCAGTAATAAATTCACGTTTAGGGATGGGATATGAGTCTACAGATGAAATTTCCCTCATAAAAGAATGATAAAGACAACAAGCAGCTTAGAAGTTCTACATCACAATTACTTATGGTTTGGAGACAGACTGCCACAGAATAGAGAAGAAAAATGTCTTTAATTAAAACATGCTGAAGAAGCTACAGCTATAGGAACTTGTAACAAACTTGTAGATTCTAAAAATGATTGGGAATACATCACCGCAAGAAGCTATAATGTCGAGCATTAGTATTATTTTTGAGAGAGTCTCTTTATTATTTATTTTTAAAAGATTACCGAAATTTTAATAATATCTTTAACAAATCACGATATAGACGTTCATGAAAATAAAAATATTTTAACAAATATTTAATTAGTTCATTTATCTAAAAATAAATAAGCTCCTTCCTTTTTTCAATTTTCTATATAAACATCGGACTGACAAAAAAAAACGAAATATTACCTTCTCTTACAAAGGGTTCGTAATATTAAGCTGGATAAATATCTGGCTAAAGCAATACTTGGAAGCGTAAAGTTTTTTTTTTCACACCACTTTACAATATTAAATACTATAACAAGTACTTATATTTACACTGTTTGTCAAGAATTTTCTTCCTAATGCTACACCTACGTAATTTCTTAGGTATTACATGTCCTCTAAATGAAAAACACCTATACATATTTCGACTTACCCCATAAATATAATGTGTGTTAAATTTTAAATTGAAATATATTGTACAATATTAAAATATAATTCGAGATGTATCTATACAAGTTATTTAACTTACTTCTCATATGATTTCGTTTTATAAAATTCGTTGTTTACCTTCCTGATACTGATACAATCCAAATTCGTAAAAAAACATAAAATCAATAACTTTACATGTATCTTATTAAAATTTATATATATCTAATTTACACTCTAAATATTTTATAATAAACAATATTACAATCTAATTATCTAAATATTAAAAAATTCCATTGTGCTTAAATATATCTCTACTATCACAGATCATAATTCACGCCATTTACATAAAATAAGTGTTCAAATTGTTCATACTCCATTTTAATAAATATGTTAAAACGTCAAAAGGTTGCTGACTCGATTTATGAAGAAAGCATTCTTGCATTCAGCAATACTTTGCAAACACTTAGAGAAAAGTAGGTGAATATTATGTGAAGAATTGAAAAAATAGGTATTTTTTAAAGTGCTACAAATTTTAATAATTTTAATTATAATTTGAATGAATTACGTGAAAACTGAATGTTGTATTTGTAATGTTTATTTAGTAATCATATAGAAGTTGAATTAACCTCTAAAAGATGTAAAAAACAAAATGCCAACTATAATTATATAATAATTAATATGTTTATGAAAGGTTGCTTATTTAATGGGGCTTAATGTAGTACGTGTTTTAGTGTAATGTACTTCTCATGTTATAAAAAAATTAATTACTGATTTCTTGAAATAAACATGGCAGTATATAGACAATAGGTTAAAAAAGTAAAGTAAATAGCATAATTAAAATGAGCAAATTAAATTTTGTATCACTCTAGTAAAAATGGCCTTTAATTTTTATTAATGCGTCTGTATTAAATTGTAAATAATAAATGTGTAATATATAATAATATTCCAATTATTGGTACCAAATATCTTTAGCTGTACCACCGGATATTAAATTTGCTAAATATTCTTGATATAACTAATTTAACCACATTTCTGAGTAATATATAAAGGGATCGAAACTTTCGAGATAAGTGTTGATGATATGCAATGCTGCCTTCTTCTATAATGCGTCAACAACCTGTAAATGCTATACCAGCGACATTTTCGTCTCGACACCGTTTTCTTCTTGCAAGTTTTTTTGGCTGGTCCTCTTCGCATAAAGCCAGTTGGTGATCTCCTTGATGTGGAAGAGCTCTTGGAAAGTTACACGGAACTGACGGGACATCGTACAGTACAGGATGAAGTTAATGGAGGAGTTTATCAGTGCCAGTATATCCATGACCTCACCTGAAAGTATCATAAATATTAGATGTGATAGATTCAATGTTTTGCATAGTGTCTAAAATAACATATTTTGCAGAAGGGAATTTAAAAGCTTTATAATTTTCGAAGAAAGTAAGTAGGCAAATTGTATACGCGCCTAAAAATCGATATATAGTCTACTCTAAGTGCTTTTAGTAATGCGTAATGGATATTTGTAACGTCGAAACATTGCAATGTTGCCGTATTAACTCTGAGTTTTAATTCAGTTTGGCTTTGACATAAAAAAAAATTCTATTCTAAATAAAATAATTTAACAAAAATGTTATGAAATATAATTTATTTTAACATTTTAGTATATCTAAAACCTACAGTTAATTATACAGCCTTAATAATGTATAAGTAAATGTTAAAACCTCTTATGACTATTGCTTTCAAGAATTTTGCATACGTCTTACAGCTGGTCGCCGTCCGGTTGTCAAATGTACGCTAAATTATTCAAAATATTATAATAATATATCATATGTAATATGTCATATCACTTTGCTGGTAAATTCCATTAGACAGGTAATTATTAATGATATTATAAGATATAAGTCCACACAATTCTGTTTAAGATGTTTTTAGCGGGTTGCTGCCGGGCTAAATATTAGTGTAGGTACTGTGAATAACACCGCTTACAAAATGAAGAATAAAAAGTTAAATCCACCCAAGAAAATGTATACATACAAAATGAGTGAAAAAGCTTGACCATCTTGATACTGGCTCTATTCGAGACCAAATATACGAAATGGATAAGAACAGTAAGTACACAAAATATTTTATCGATATAAACATAATTTAATAAAATTATTTTAGAGAAGATTCTAGAGAGAAAATTCTAGAAGAAATTATTTTAGAGATTTTTTTCATCTGTCTGGAAAGTATACATAAAAGAATAAA
Organism: Rhynchophorus ferrugineus; assembly: GCF_030347505.1. NCBI lineage: Eukaryota > Metazoa > Arthropoda > Insecta > Coleoptera > Curculionidae > Rhynchophorus > Rhynchophorus ferrugineus. The sequence continues at coordinate 20,654,793 of NW_027472585.1, read as the reverse complement.
AGAATTAGGGACATGCAGCTTTTTGCGGGATACAAGACATCCTTTCATACACTCTTACAGGGCATAGGTTTTAAATGGTGTAAAGATAACCCTCGGAAAGGTTTAATGGAATATCGAGACATTACCTTAAAAAGAATTCTATTTCTATTCTATTAAAGGCATAAAATAAGACCAAAGAAGATAAACTATTTGAATTTTTGTTTCTTGGTTGAATATTTCAAAATGGTTCATTGTGGTAGTCTTGGCAAAACAGTAACAAAAAAGTGTAAAGACAACAAACATTTAGGGAAAAAGGAAAAAGGTTTTGTTGGTCATAATATTTACTAATAATTAATTGCAGATATATTGCCGGTCGAAAAGAATATTGCATCAAAATCTGTTTGGATATGTAGAAGGAAGCATTGTCAACCATAACACCTTCGATTTGGTTGAACTCGATAAAACATACAGAGGAAGTAATTGATAAATGGTAGAATCGTGAACATGTTTTAGACAAATTAGAAGTTAACATTTAGTGAATGTATTGGTCAGTGAGTCGGAAAGTGAAAGTGACTGAAGGAAACTTTTAGAATATGTGATAATGCTGTGCAATGCTGGAAATTCCTGATATTCCTGAATGATGAGAGTGGAAACAACTAAAGGTATGAACATATTTAACTGATTATAATTGCAGAAAATGGTGTTGTAGGGCGTGAAAGATTTGTGCGCACAGATATGCTTGTAATTATTCAAAATTAAACATGAGCATTAGATTAGAACGTATGAGGAGAAACTGAATACTAACTCTCTTGTATATATGGGTAAATACATTAGATAGAATTCAGTGATTTTATGAAGAATGGTTTACACAGATAGCAGTAGAAGATATGCATAAAATATGCAGTGATACTAAGATGAATTGTCAAGTAAACACACCATCGAAGGAAACAAGAACTAAACGTAAAAAGGTGAATATGCTCTCGAATGAGTGTAATATATGTTTCTTAGTTATACAATTGTTAATTAGGTGGATTAGGCCTCCAGGGTGATAACACTACATAAAAAATCTGCCTAGAATCTCTACCTCATGGGTTGTGTGGAAAAGAGGTTAATATAAACAAACAAATCTAAACTACACACTATTATATCTGTGTTCTTAATTGTAGTTTTAAGTCCTTCGATAATGTATGTATTAGATGTATTACAATGTTAAAATAAATTATATTTGATAATATTTTTGTTTAATTGTTAATTTATATTAAAATTTTGTTGTATGTCAAAGCCAAACTGAACTAAAACTCAGAATTGATTCAGCAACATTGCAATGTTTCAAGGTCATAAATATCCATGAAGTATTACTAAAAAAAACTTTGAATAGACTATATAAGTTTCGGTAAGTGAGGGTTTTGAAATATTAAAAATTATAATTTTACTTCTAAAAATATTTTATCAACAGAAAGCAGTGACGGCTTGTTGTATAGTGATACAAAACAATGCCGAAAGTTTAATTATATTTTAACATAAACCGAATCCTTATATCTGTACGTCTCACTCTTTCATTCTCTCAACATTCAATTTTAGCATAAATGCATCCCTGTCCCTTCCAATATACGGAATGCATAGCCCAGGACCGTAATTATGGAACTATATAACATACCAACAACGTTATCAATATGTTCAACAACTATAATATTTTTCACAATTTATATTCAGAAAAGGTCTATCAAATAATCCTATAAAATATAAAAATATATGCAAAATAAAATAAAAATTACATTCCTGAATATACGGTATTTTCTAAAAAATACCACCTAAAAAGGGGAAAATGTTCCTTCATAAATGTAGAAATTATGACAAATACACGTTAGATATAAAATCTCAAAGAGTTATCATCTATCTGTAGCAGGAAATTTATTTCCGGTGTTTTACGAACGTCTTTAATTATACTTAAAAAGAATCATATTTTATTTATTTTTTATTTATAAATGTTAGGTATATTGAATGACAATTAAAATGAAATTTTTGTTTGTGAGAACAGGCAAAATATAAAACATTTACTAATCATCATCAGTATCAATATGTTAAATAAGAATAATATTTTCCACAATTTTTAGTAAGTGAAAGCCTCACAAATTTTAAATCAAAGAAACAGAACTTTTAAATCAAAACCTGAAAATAAAATAAAAAATACATTTCTTAGAGTAAAATACATTATTTTCTAAAAATATCACCTTATAAAGGAAAGGGCTGCATTCAAATCTGTAAATATCATAAGAAATACCCGTTAGATCTAAAACTTCAAAGATTTATTTCCCTCTGAAGCAGGAAATTTACTTTCGGCACCCTGCGAACGTCTTTAATGATTCTTTTCAGAAATAAGTAGATACGAGAAGATAGTCCTTCCAATAAAACAGACAATGTTATGTTATTAATGTCATTCAAAAAAATTGGGAAATTCAATTTGTAAAAACGTAATTTTAACTTGGAATGGATTTTTTGTTCTCATTCTACTAATTAGCATTACTCTAGTTCAAAAGAGAAAATGAAGTATGTTATGCCTGAATATATAACCAACTGGATATATAAAATTATATTTGTGTTATTATTGATCGATACCGTTGTCGTATGTCTACAAAATTGTACCAAACATTAATAGCAACAAGTCCGAGATTATAAACGGAAAAATCTTCTCTTGACATTTCTATCGATACATTTCTAGTCCTCGTTTAAAATTTGTAATAATTAAAATGGCAAATCCATTAATTATGGATAAAAGATAACCTTGATGTTAGTTCTGACAGTAAGTAGTTAGTTTCACGTATTATTTAACAAAATTATTTCAGACAAAATATTTAATGTAGGAAGTATATATAGCAAAATTTAGGATATGCAGATCTTTGAGCCATCCCTTCATACATTCTTAGAAAATATAGGACTTAAGTGATGTAAACATCACTCACATCACGGTCTAACGGAAATTGAAGGCATCGTTTTTAAAAGATTACCATTTTTAAAACAATATAATGAAATTAGGAAGATATATTATTTCAATTTACGCAGATAGATAAGACATGGATATTTCGAAATGGAACTTTTGGCAAAATGCTGATAAAAAATGTAAAGGCGGCAAAAGTTCATGGAAAAGGTAACGGTAAAAGTTAAACAATAACATAGGTAACGGTAAAAGTTAAACAATAACATAGGTTTTGTTATGTATAATGTTTTTTAATAATTAAATGCAGATATATTATTGTTCATAGTGAAAACATGCTGGATCTGAGTTAAAAACTAACTTATTAAATATAAATTGAATATTTGTTTTTTATATTATTTTTTTAGACACAAGCCTGAATGAAAGTATATTATAGAAAGAAGCATTGGCAACAAAACACCTATGTTTTTAACAAATCGGAAAAAATAAATTACCTACTTGTATTCGTTATTGCTTTAATATACATGCTAATGTCAAATATCAATTTAAAAATTGTTTTATTCAAATATTCTCTGCTTTAACATACAAGAATGTATTAGTCCATTTATTATTCTATCCATATATTTATAACATAAAAGTAAAGAGAGATCTTGTATAAGTTATTAAAGACAAAAAATAATCTTACTTAGGATATTTTGTTATAATGTTCAATGGTGTAGTAATTTACACTAATTAATACTTTGTTAATTATTGAAAGTTAATGGATATTAGATTTAATTAAATATAGTTTAAAAAATGATAGTAAATGTTAGTATTTGAAATAGTTTACATATATTTTAATATGTTTTAATATACAGGAACTTATCACTTAATTATAAATCAATAATTAATTAATTGGTGTTATGCATCAAATACATTTCTGATCTTATATTGACTATGAATACACTAAAAACAATTTTAGTAACATATAATTTTTAAGTTTGTCCCTATAACCTATTATGAAAGAAATATGATTAATTTAATACATTGTGGTCCAGAGGACGATCACTAGTACTAGTTAATATTCAATAGTTAGGTTCTCTTACCTAGAACATTCACAAATTTTAAACAATCACAAACCTAAATTTACGACCATGTCCCAACAGGATTCGAGCCCGCGGCTATCGCAACACTAGCAGGACTGTTCCATCGTCTTTATCACTGCGCCACTCTTATTTTTATTGATATTTCGCATTTTTACCTACAATTATACACCTACTAGATAGTTTATGTACTTTGAGACTAGATAACCCGTGGATCTTCGTATCACCTACATCTATATCACAATTGTTATTATTGTAATGAAAAAATGTTAATTTATTATTTCTGAAATATAACAGTTGTTAATTTGTATAGCACTTTTTCACGCATTTTCCGAATATTTACTTCAAATGTTAGACATATTTATATGAATGTAACTTTAATAAAATTTATTTCTTAACTTTCATTGTAATTTTATATTTATCTTTGTTATCATTGTTATTACTATTGTATTTTAAATATCTCGCTAATTATATTGGCAATGACGCCCTCTGGTGGGAATAACGGTAAACTTTTTCACAACTATTGAATAGGGCATTCCCCTCTATGCTATCATTGTTTTGCCCCCAAGTATTACTGGAGCGCTAGTACAATATGCAAATTATAAAATACGATTTAATAGTGAAGTACATGGCAATATCATAACTAATGAAGGAAATTACTTATTAAGTGATTTTATACACATGTGATAATCAGTTATCACAAGATATGCTTATTACCTAATGGGCAGACTGTTAGGCCAGTAGAAATTTAGTATATACTGCAAAGTAGTAAATTTCGAAATGCTGCAAAGTTCGCATCACCATTATTTAAACATTCCTCAGCATTTGTTTATCAAATTCACTACTTCGAGGTGTACAATTTCCTCTCAAAAAAATCTCTTCCCCTAGCGTTAGCGTCAGATGAAGTTTCCGAATAGATATCCTATATTTATGTCCTAAAATAAACACGTCAATACCTCATTAGTAAATAAAAAGAACAAGAAACCTTGAAACTGTAATTTATTGATACTTAACTATATAGGTGATACTGACAGATTTATTGATCCAATTATTCTTACATACGATGAAATATGAAACAATTATAAGAAATAAAAACCTATTTAATGGAAGTTAATTAAAATCCTTTATAACGATCCATAAATCTCAAGATTTCGCCGCTTGTCAACTTAGTTATCGGCATCACGTTGGAGCCTAATTCAAATTGCCTACATTTCGTCAAACGAAATATCTTCGAATGGCGCAACTTGTAAACAACATTGACTAAAGTGCGGGGAATTGGGGCTATTTGTATACTTTTCCATCCCATTTTTAGTAATCAGTTTCCTTTATTCCGTTTTCGGTTCATTACGTCTTCGAATTAAAATCGATTGTTGCTGGTACGGCTTTTTTTTTTCGGGGAACATCGACCGAACCTTACGCTTCGCGACGTTAAAAATGAGGCGAATATTGAAATAGTATTGTTCAGATTCGCATAACGGCCAATTGGATTTTCTTTGTCCGCTCGAGAATCTAAACAATTCGATTTTTAATGTTCGCATTGGGCAGCATTTATTCTAAGCAGCTTTCAAGGATATTTTGAAGCAATACTTTCATTTATTGGTCACATAATAGATTTAAATTTAGCATTTGTATAGGGTGAAACATTGAACACCAAATAACAATTTTTTTAGTAAAAGTTTCTAGAGTATCTAGATACTCTAGATAAGGGTAGGCCTATACTCTAGGTAGGTATGGGTAGGCCAAGTAAAGGTGTAGCCCGTTTGAGGAAAAATAAATAAACAATGATTAAAAATAAGGAGCGCTTCAGGCCCCGAGGTCTTCTTCGTAGCCTAGGTGATTTGACAAATGTTCTAACTAAACAATAACAAAAAATGTATTTTCCCCACCAGGAATCGAACCCGCGACCTCTGTTTGGAAACTAAACGCTTTAATCATTACACCATGGAAGAAGTTGTCTAGAAGAAGTCTAGAAGTAGTCTACAATGTCCACCTTGTAAGTGCATTCTTAATTAATGAACAACAATTAAAGAAGAAATCGGCGAACATACATTAAAAAAATATATACAGCAGAACATAGAACGTCCCCCTTTTTAGAATTCCGGTAGAAAGGAACTTTCATTATTCATGTTACCATAATATGCCAGTACAAAAATATTGTTAACTAAGACATCATGGGATTTCTACAATTCATTTCTGCTCAGTAAATCCCATCTTCCATAATAACTAGTGACAGTTCATTTATATCTGTCGTGACAGAGTGTATTGAGTGTTGGTGTATTGAACACGGATGAATTTATAACTTATGTGTATTAGTTATATAATATAAAAGTGACGATCACGAAATAAAATTATAAAATAAATCTTCAGTTCTATTTCGTCCATATATAGTTACAAATAAAATATATTTACGACATTCTAATAAACATAAGGAAATAATTTCTTAATAAATTATTTTACAATAAATTATAACATATGCAAACACACATACACATATATTGTGTGTTTCGAGAATAGTTTATAGTCACAATTAAACCCGGCAGGTGGCTGTTATAAAATTAGAATAATTTTTTCAATCTATTTTATTTCAACTGGTATATATCTGTTAGATGGACAATTTCATGGTAATCGCCATTCAAAATCTTGTGCTATCTAGTAAAATAGCTAGTGAGGTATAATTATTCAAGTGACTTGACGAATAGGATATTATATTGCCAGACATGATAGGGATTTATTGACGCTCTCAAAGTGCAAAGATATATAACCCATGTAGAAGATTTTCTCACATATCTTTATTTTTCTCTCTCTTTCTCTCTGGGAAAAATTAATGTGTTTGGAATTCTTTTCGATGTATTTTTACATTGAGAAATTATTCGAAATAGATATAAATTCTGTAATAATAATTAATAAAAATAATTGTAGTGTTTCGGTGACCATTTAATACTTCATTATTTAGAACGTCAATATTAGCCTTAAAATCTCTTTTTTTTTTTTGATAAATAATAATAATTTCGGGTAAAATAAGTACCGAATATCGAGACGTAGTTTTTTAGAATTAGTCATCATGCTCATTAGAGGCGGACTATATATAACAATTAGATTCTAAAAAGCACCTGTTAGGGCCCTGAATTCCTAAATTAATCCGACCTAAGTAATTTTATCTTTAAAAACAAAAGAAAGCTCTCGGGAGATCGAGTTTTTTTTATCGAAAGTCGGATCTTCCATGTTATGGGTCTCCAATTTATCCAGATTAAATTGGAGGTCCTAATTTTTTCACAGCTCTCTGTAAAATGATAAAGCCATTGTGTTTGGAACAAGGAAGAACAGGAGTTAGGATAACGTAAGTGACAGATCCAAATAAAAATGGTTTTATTTAGTTACACAATAATACATTTTAATCCTGATTTATATTTTTACTGAATATATAATTTAATATATAGAGATTATACAAATACATAAATTGATTATGCGAATATTTAGGAGGTTTTTGATATAGAGAACATATATACATTATATTATATTATTTAATAAATCAAAAATTCAAGTCTCTATATCCCCAAACACCGTAATTTAATACCGTCAGATTTACGTCAGAATACTGACGATTTATTAAACTCAAAAATCTTCTAGAACAGAAATATGAGCTACCACAACAAATGACGAAGTGTAAAATTTTAAAACAGTATCAAAAAGAAGAAGAGCATAGAAGGGCGTGTTACAGATTGCTGTATCTAAGTGGGATTGTTCAACAGCAATTTAAATAAAATTATAAAGATAAATAACCCATTTGTTGTTACTATATTTCGTTATAAAACATCTTTGTCTAGTTGGTATGATTGCATCTTTTTAATCTCAAACAAAATGTAAAAGATTTATTTTGCATATTTAAACAAAAGCATAACGATTTCTTTTTAAATTAACAAACATTTAAAAGGTAATTTGAACTATTAGCTAATTGTATTTTTCAACCATATATATAGCTGTCATATTTCAATTCCCAATCTTAGTCTCAACGATTTAAAAGTGGTAGTTTTAAATATAAAAGCCAAGAAAGTCCCGACGGACTAAACAAGTTCGTAAAAATGAATTGCAAGACCCATTGGACGGAAACTTAGCTATAACCCTCAAAAATATGTTAGACAGCTAAGTATATAGAACTATAGGATTCTCGTTACTCGAGGAGGATCACACATATTTACATCGAAGCACATGGTAGAATCAGCAAGGTGTAGTATATTATAAATGTTAAAACTGGATATCACTGTTGATACAGATATCTAGTGGCGTTAATTGAACAAAATGATGGACGTATTGTTGCAAAAGAAACTGCCAATAATTACAGGCATAATAAAGCAGTACTAGAATTAAAATCATCAACTTGCGTAACAACCGTCGATCACGACGAATGCACTGTTCTAGCTTCAAACGTGTATACGGTTTTGAAATGATGGATAAGTGTAAAAGTGGATCGATGTTTGGATCACTGCTGAATCATATCAGATGACTGTAATATGTATCATTCTTGTGAGAGTTATATCTTGTTGTTTAAACATTTTCTCAAAGCAATGGATTGCCGAATAGATTCAAGCCCTTTTCAATGACTTCAAGCTGGATTATCGTACAATTTATATTATCAACCATATTTTCCAGACATAGCTAGTTCTTTTCTTAAATTCATACCTTAAAAAATTCATACTTAAAAGAATTTAAAGACTTATTTAATTATTTAACACTTTAAGGAGCTCATTGAGTCGAAGGCGTTAACTAATCGCTTGTCTGCACATTTTCTACTGAGACCAAGGATTTATACAATGCGAAAAGTTTTGCGCTCAATACGCCCGTTGGTATGGGCATTTTAAAGTGTCATTGGTCTTGGAGCCGTCCGAGAATAGGAAAAGATGTTCAGGATTATTCTCAGTTTTAACTTGACTGAATTGGATGCTGATATCGCTACAGTCGCAATTACTGCTTGTCGGACTCCTCATGGAGAGATCGACAGTCATCTGCGATAGTCGCCATGTATGCAATCTATCCCCAGAGATGTATATCGGTGAAAAAAAAAAACAGCTATAAGCGGCAACAAACCGTATGGAATCTGTGACAAGAGCCCCTTTGTTGTCCTCTAAAGGGATTGAATATGGTGCTTGATGGGAAGAAATGTCTGTCAAGAGACAGCCTTGGTTTAAATCTTAACGAGCTGGTATATTTAATCAAGCAAATCACGTTTGCTTGCTAGGGAAATGATTTCTGCTTCTCAGGGCAAGCTGAGCTAGTGTAGAAGGTCCCCAGAGCGATTCTAAACACTGAATTGTGGATTGGGTTCATTCAATTTAAGTAAGAGGGAGAAGCGAAGATGAACCACTGGCAGACATACTACTATTTCCTTTCGGTTAAGCCTTAATATATATTTAGTAAGGTGACCCTATGAGGTCCCCAACGAAAGTTGGTCCAAGTGCGTAGCAGACTATATCTGTCATATAGACTGATATCTGCCAAACATTTATTTCGAACTTAGCAAATATGCTAGAGCGAGCTGAGACAAGAGTATAATATAAGTCCCAAAAATGTATGGCTAGGCTTACAGCTTATGGTACATCCACCAATCGTCAGCGTGTTCACTTTTGGGCAATTTCTCATTCTACAGAAAAGGACACTGATAGATTTATCGTGCGATAATGACAATTCGTTTGCTTTTGCCCATGATGATAGGATATCGAGACATTTTTGCAGTAGCCTTTGGCTTAACTTATGGTCTTGTATACTATGGTAAATAACAATGTAATCTACAAAAAGTCGAGACTTGATCTGATTTGGTATCATAATGTTGATCGAATTGAAGGTTATGAGGAATAGGGTTGGGTTAATACTTGACCCTTGCGGTACTTGTTCCACTGTTCTTACATCTTAGCACAATGCTGTCTAATTTCTTCTTTTCTGATTCTCTGAATTTCACATTCTTCGATTTTCACTCTCAAGAGATTCAAGCTATACTTACTTACCTATTCTATCTTACCTATAAAATAACATTTAAATAATTATTAAAATATATTAAATTTAAAATAAATGTCTAATTATTACCAGTTACTACAAATTTTGCTATTATTCTTGATGGACAAACCTCATTAACGACTTGTCTACTTCCAACACAACAATAATTTTCTTCTGTGTTCTTCTTATCGTTAAATTTTAGCATATGTTGATCTATTCGATGTCGTTGAAAACGATGTGTGATAAATTTGGCAGCTGACATGTCCACTATAATTAAAATTGTTGCTGTTTGAATTTTATAACTTTTTTTAAAAGTTTAATCTCACATTCTGCACTTACCCTTGTTCTGCCATATTTTAAAATCAATATATGTTAAACCACCAAAAATAACACAAAAATTTAATTATTAATGCTATAGAATTATTAACGTTCTAAATATTCTAAATTTGGTTGTTGTTTGACTGTACCGATCGTCACGAAAAGAATGTACCGACATTAGGAATGGAAGACAATATAGTCACAAATATTGAGAATCTCTATACTTATACAAATCCGGATATATTTGTTTAGTAATATATCCTGTACTGGTCCACACCGTTGTCATATATGCACAATTATTCAAAACATTAATGGTAATAACCAGAGGTTATAAACCGTTAAACGTTTTTTTTTTGGTGCTTGTTTTGATATATTTGTAACAGTTTAAAATTTGTGATATCTCTTAAAATTGATGGTTAAAAATGTTAAAGCCATTATCTAGTCAGATGCATCTGATTAGGCTCCTAATAAGTTACTTCGAACACTATTGAGATAGTGAGGACCACCACATGCCACTACATTTTGTTAGAGAGGTAATTGATGGTATTAAATATTAAGTTCATGCAGTTTTATTGCAAGTATTTTTAGCATGATGCAGAGCTAACAAAAGCATTGAGAGCAGATGAATACAAAGAACGGCACAAAACAAAGATCGCCTTAGATATTAGCTTTAATCCAGATTAAATTCATGAAATGTCTAAAGCAGTGAATAGTTTTTTCCGCATAAATACCATTTAACACAATTATTTTAGAGTTGGAATGACGTAATATAATATACGAAGAGGTTTAATGCAACTTTAAATAGAACTAGATTATTTCTTTAAGAATACCATTTTTCTATTTGTATAATAAATTGTATAATAAAATTTACGTAGGTTTAGTTACTTGAAATATTTTACAATAATTCATTTAAATTTTCCTTTTATTCCTGTAGTTGGCTTAGCGTTTTGTCACTAGTTAAACAACTAAATGTTTATGTTTTACGTAATTTACTTTTTTTTTGAAAGAAACCTGAAAAAATAACACTCTAGAAAGAAGCATTGTCTACAATACATTCGATTTATATAACTCCATCAGATAGATGGAAAAATAAATTTACAGGTGGTTGAATGGTTAACATGTGTTCTACAGATAAGAAATCAATAATTTGTTCATTGAGTTTTACAGAGATTCTAATAGTAAAAGGGATGGAGTAAAACTTTTTTTATGGACTTATGGCCCAATCATTGGGATCGATATACAGTGATAAGGGCGGAAACAACTAAAGATGAGTATATAATTAATATTGGACAGCTATAGAAAATCGTGTTGTAGAATGTGAAATAATTTTGTCCATAGATATTTATAATATTTGGTAAATGCATTAGAGATAATGTAGTGATTAAATCTAACTTTGTAGAGGCAGTAACAGAAGAAACTTGGGAGAAATTCAGATATAACAAAATAACTTATTAAGCGAATAGAGGAACGAAAGAAACAAGAACTTTTTTAAATTTTATTTAATTAATATATTGTTACTAGTCGTTTCCGTCTAACCTACAATTTGTCTTTATTATAACTTAAATCTAGGTATATAACTAGGACGACCCACTGGCCCTATCTCAGTCTCTGGTGAAATAACATATATACATGTCATTTTTTAATATATGCACCTCACTACACAAGACTGCACAAGATCAGATGGTTTGATTCTTTTGAGTCTATGTCCTATTCTGGTGATATTCAATAGTTCGTATGAGAATGGAGTCTTTCCTCATGCCCCCTTGCAATTCTCTTGTAATCAGTCCTATAGTATTTGGGTGCACCCACAATACCTCTCAGGACTTTGTTCTGAAAAATATTTGTTTGATTTATGTTACTCTTTGCAGAACATACCCATAATTGAACTCCGTATGTCTGGGATTCTCTTCCAATTAGCCAGTACATTTTCCTATATTTCAATTCCCGTTCTTTTCTTTCCTTCTTTATATGTTCTTTCGAGTGAAGTTTTGCATCGAGATTCATTCCGAGATATTTAGCTTTGTTGCTATATGGAATAATAGTGCTGTTTAATGTTATCGGTGCTTATACGGTCTGTTTATAGGTGAACTAAACATGTACAGATTTACTCTCATTAATTCTTATTTTCCAAGCTTGTGTCCAATTATTTATATTATCACTTGCCTGTTGTAATCTTCGTCAGGATTCTTCACTATTGTCTTCGACATCGCCGACATTTGCTAATGATAGCAAATGTAGCCATCGTAATATTTTCCATTTGTGGTATATCACAAGTGTAGAGTGGATAAGTCCCAGTACACTTCCTTGTGGTACACCTGCTTTAGCTTCTTCTCCTTCTTCGTGTTTGACTCTAGATATTCTGGTTGTAATGTATGATTTTAATAGTTCAGTGTGTTGTTTTGGTAACATTTTCTGTAGTTTATGAACAAGATGAAGACCTTGCTAAACCTTATCGAAGGCTTGTGGTACATTCAAAAATATAGCTGTGCATACTTTTTTACTTTCGTAGACTTTTTCAATGACATCTGTTATTCCGTGGACCTGGTCAATTGTTGTGTGCTTGTTAATAAACCCAAACTGGTGTGTTGATATTAGGTTTTTTCTCTCTATGATCGGTTTTATTCTTTTCAACAATTTTTCAAAAACCTTAAATATTACTGGCAGCAGTCTATAGGTCTATAGGTTCTTCTTTCGTTCGGTGACTTACTAGGTTTTGGGGATCATTATAATTTCCGCCATCTTCCAACTGTCTGGGACATGTTTTAATCTGAATGCTATATTGATCAAGTTGGTGAGTTTTATAATTCCATTTCTTGGTAGTTTTTACAGCCATTCTTCTGTTATTAAATCGTAGCTTGGTGATTTGCTAGGGTTAATGTCAGTTTTAATAACTTTGATTACCTCTTTCGGCGTGACTAATTCCATCATCGAATTTTCAGCTTCTATGTCCGACAAATTATGCTCAATATTACTTTCGTTTGGTTTGAAAAGAAACAAGAACTAAAAAAACTCTACCTCGTAGGTGGTGTGGAAAGGTGTTTAATGTGAATTTAATGAAACAACTCAAACCTCCAAATTATTGTTGCAGTATAATTAACTTTAGTTTAAGTCCTAGATATATTATATTATTAAAATGAATTATATTTGGTTATTTTTTTTATTACATTAGTATTTTCTTATGTAATCAAACACTTAAATTTGATGCGGTATTTAAAAATTGTATTTTAGATTTCGATGACGTGCATTGGTACTTTTATTGAAAGGACTATAATAAACAAATATATGTTCAGAGTAATTATAAACCATTCTCAGTCATCGTTGTTCTCCCACACCAAAAATCCTACAAACAATAAAAACATCAAAAAGATGAGTTAATCCGGCAGATGGCGGTTCGTTACTTTATACCCGAACCCTTTGCCTTCTTCGCAGAAGAAGGAAAATATTCAATATCAAAGGACAACATAATTTCCCCGGCCGAACAAACATCAATTAGCCTTCTCTCGGTCTACATCCGCTCTCCCCCGCCACGTTTCGGTTTCAAAGGAATTTTTTCTTATTATTTACGACAGCTTAAAATATAATAAATCAAAATGGAATGCTTTTATTTCCATCGCCGTGTAAATTCACGCAATCAGTAAACAATATTATTCAGCGGTATTAAGATATAATTAGTTTTTGTTTGATTACAATTCCGACTTTTCGCTTAAAATAGACGAGATCGAAATACGTAAAGCTCCAAGTAATGCTGAAAACTTTCAACTAAGAGTGATTGGGATCTGAAACTAATACTGTATAATTTAGTTCAGAGTATACTTTATATTTAAATTTAATCAACATTAAGATCAAACATTTGTTTGCAAAAGGCACAGTCCTACTAATGAAATGTTTAAGTGAAATTGTTCGCGTTTAAATTAATTGGGAGGCTTGATCAAATTTTTTCTAATTTAACTCAATGTTCTCCTTAGCCGTAGACAGTTGTTGTTTCTTAATGGGTGTGCAATATTCGCTGATACAAATGTTGATACTTGAAGTATTTTCTTACGATATAGTCCCATTCATTGTGCATAGCTATATGGCTTAAGAACCAAAGTATGTGTTACTGTCGTAAAATTGAACGGAATCGAATTAGGGAAAATTTAGGCATTCAGGCAGTTATATTCTAGAATAGTACGGCAGAATAGCACCTACCTAAGGAATCCACTAAGCTGCATGGGCTATCGTTCGTTATCTAATGTCTTTTCAAAATAACAGTGAACTGACGTCATCAATATATGTTTGTCTCAAATTGTATATTCTGTTTTGAGTCAGACAATATTTTCCTTCTCATTTTACTGTCTGATAAGTTCGAACAAGTAACCGAATTAGCCTGAAAACATCGTCCGATTGTCAAACGTCTACAAATCCCTCAAAATATGAATTATTATAACAACAAACTATAAATCGTCAAACATTGTTTTAACGCTTTGTTTATTTTGATAAATTTTAAATCGCTGATTGAAACTCTCTTATTAAAAATGGCGAAGCCAGACAGAACAGATTGGACCTCCAATTAGTTACTTAGAGCAGGAAACAGATACTAGATAGTAACGAATGTAATTGTGTATGTATGTGTGGATATGTGTGTATTTGTTCAGAAAATACATGAGCATTTGGTTAAAATGTGTGAGGAGAGAAAGAATAGTAACTATTTTGAAGGTGAAGCAAATTAATTAAAGAGATTGCATTGATTAAATATAGTTTTTTTCAAGAAAGATGTATACAGGTAGTAATAGAACAAACTGAGGAGAAATATAATAATATCAAAATTATTTTACAAGGAAACACTGTACTGAAGAATATAAAAATTAAGCGTGAAATGTACATGTGCTCTCTAATGAAATTAAAATATATTACTTTGATATATAATTGTTAATTAGGTGAATTAAGCATCCAGGAGATCTCACTACATAAAAAGCGCCTGAAAAAACTTTTAGGTGGTATGGAGAAAATGCATTGTAAATATAATAAAACCCAACCCCAACCTACAAACTATTATAATTGTATAATTAAATATAGTTTTATGTCCTTGGATAATATATGCGATAGATATTTTATAACAGTATTTATGTTTTTAACAGTTTAATTATTTTAGTTAGATTTGAATTTGTTGTATGTCAAAGCCAAAATGAATTAAAACTCAGAGCTGATGCGGCAACACTGCGACATTTTGAAGTCATCAATTCAGATCACGTGAGTTCACTGTTTTATTCAACGGACTATATATAAGAGAGTGCACTTGGAACAGAACAGATGCTACAATCAAGACTAATATGCTGCTCTTGAATGCTTATTTTGCCAAACCCTCTGTGACATTATTACTGATCGACATCTCGAAGCCTGAAGTTTTTTGATGATTAAGTCGAATTATACAGGGATAGAACAAACAATGTGAACAACACTTAATATATACACAATAAGTATTTATTAATAGAATATTGAGCTATCATCTGTTTTAACACAATTGAAATTCGGGGAACAGATTCGTAGAATGTCGATTCGTTCTTAGAATGTATAGATTCGATAGGAATCTAATAAATTATCGTACAGAAACAACCACCAATTGCTTCAATTACGTTAGAGATGAAAACCTTTCCCTGATTTTCTGCTTTAAATATTCCCATAACAGCTGAATCACAAGAAGACACTACAGTCGTATCAGAAACAATATGCAAATCTTATTTTAGTAGAAAGCTAAATTTTAGCATTATCCAAACTTACTAAAACAAAGTTATCCCACAGCATTGTTAACGCCCCATTGTACACACAAAATATCTGAGTGTCAACGAAGGAATTTAGATGTTGGTGAAAAAACATCAAGAATTATTGTGTGATCACAAAAAATCCTTCAACTGCTCGGCAACACTAGATTTAATATATTTATTTATTATAGAGATTAATGATAAAAAAGTCTTTGAACTAATATATATGAAGAATATCTGTGTATTAAAGTAGAGTGCACCATTGAGGATACATGATCAAATCTTAACTCATTTGATGATTACAGAAGGAGTCAGAATTTTAAAATGAAGAATGATGAAGAATATGAAAATGAATTAGAAGAATTAGAAAGAAAAAAGAAGAATATGAAGAAAAAATTACCAGATTGTTATAATATTTGTGCCATGCGCTTTTAATCGTCATAAAATATATGGATGACTAACAATGGAAGTTGATAGCGCTAACTTAAGTGAAGTTAAACTTAGGAAGACGTTACCCGGAGAGCTCTTAAAAATTCAGGAAGTGTAAAATTTTGTGTCTAGAAGTAGATGGAAGACGAATATCTACCGAAGACATGGAACTAAAATCATCGTCAGAGAACTCTATACAAATCAGTTAAATATATGAATAGAAACCATTAAGTGGTATTTTTATCATGGTAATTTTCGTTAAACTTGCCAAATACCTAAATGATTTAATCATATTATAATGCTATGAGATAAAGATAGAGATTATGCAAAAATGCTTGTATTTGGTCCGGGTTTCTTGAAAAAATATCAATAAATCAATTTTTGCCCTTCAGTATAATATACGTAAAAGATATTCATATTGTTTCCTCTTTCTAAATAATAAGAAAGGGTTCTTAGATCACATCAGAATAGTTTTTTACTAAAGCATCCGTCTGTTGCTTAAGGAATAGAGAAAAATACATTTTGTTCTTTCGTGAGAATAAACTTTTTACATTATAGAGCAAAGTTGTCCGAAAAAATTAAAACTTACTTCACTGTACAACTAATAAACATAAATAATCGTAACTGATTATCCGACCTATCAAATAAATGAACAAACAGATGTTGATATAATGCTGAATATAGACTAACATATAACTAATTATAAAGTTTAGAAATATATTATAAAACTATTAAGTTTATTAGAAAGCCGAAGCATTAAGTATGATTCATTTTTCTGAATAAATCCAAAAGTAATTTTAAAAGATTTAACAATCTCCTCAGTGAATTAACCTTTAAGTTAACTCCAAAAATGTTAGCATTGGTGCCAACTTCTGTTAAGTTTTACTTCCATTGACGTTTTGTAACCTTTTGACCAGTACTATGTTACATGTTTTCATCAAAAGATTTGGTTATTGCCGTAAATATATAAAAGCAGTGCAAATAGAACTCTCAAGAAGCTTATTGAAGCCCAAGAGGTGAATATGATCTAAATATGCATTAATATAAAAAAGAATTATTGTACACATATTGTCGGTTTGATGAAGATAAATCTTCGTAAATGAATTATATTCTGAAAAACTGAACTCCATGGCAATATCAATGGAAATAAATCGAGTTCTGCTGAAAATATTGGCATGCTATCTGATTCGGAATCCGTCAACACGGATTTATACTTGCATTTTAAGGGCAATATTTCGATAATTGCCAATCATCCTGTGCTATTCATAATTAATAATTGTTAAAGCCACATTATTTCTCATCTCATTCCAGGTTTAATTATTAAATGCTTTTCTTGACAAAGAACTAATTGAATGTTGCAGGTAATAAATACGTTAATTTGTAGATCAAGTGTTAAAATGAATGTATCTAAGAACATTAATAATTTTAAAGTATCTCTACAGATTTCTAATAGCTTATTTGTTGATGAGATGTTAGTTCCTATATGGAACATACGACAATGCAGACAGCAGTAGATAAACGAAATCAATAGAAGGGAAACTAAAGATGAGCTATCTGCAATGGCAAGATCGAAAGGTGGAACAAATAAGCAAAGACCAATGCAATTTTATTTGAAAATTTAGGTAAAAAATGTTATTCATTAAATAGGTTGGTGAATTCATTGTTTTTCAATATATATTTTAGGTGAGAAATATGGATTAAAGTTAAAATCTATGAATACATAAATGAAAATATGAAATTATGCGGCAGTTAAAATGAAACTAACTATATAATTTGTATAGAGAGAATACATATAACTAATAGAAGAAATCATAAATTATTAACAGTAAATTTGTAAATATTTTAAAACATTGTTAAAAATCAAGCTGTTTTATAACTAATTCCATATGCTATGTGACTATATGATATTTTACTAGATTTTAGTGAATACATATCATACATTTCAACTTATTGGCTTATTGACATTTAGCTCAGTTTCGCTTGCTAACAATGGTTAATTGTTTTGTGTAGACGTCCAAATTTTACGAACAGAAATAGTAACAACATTTTTTAAAAATAGTCCTTCCATTATTGCCACTCATCGGAAATTGCGTCAATGGACTTTTGCCCCATCCTATATTTGCATTTCAAGGGCTTCGATAATTGCTATTAATCTTGTGCTACTCAGAATCGATAATTGTTAAACTCACATAAGCCTACAAACAACTTTGTATTTCAGAAAGCATAACGATACGTAGTTTAGTACCTCATAACCCTCACAAATTACCTTTTAGTGCTTTTAGCTATTTATAGTCCTCTGAAAACCAATATGTAATTGAAGCACACGACATTGGCACAGTTTACTACACAAAAGTTTATTACCATAGCAAAAAAAAAACGTTTTTTTTTGCGATCATCTAAAATTTTTATTTTGGTAGCACCTCATGAAAAAGTAGAGATTCCTTAAAAGCAGTATAATTTTTGAACAGTCAATTTTCAACAAATTTTGTTTGCGCCAATATTTAACGCTTTGACGAAAGGAGTTAACTTTCTAGTTAACGAAGTTAACTTTTTATTTACCTGTGGCCAACCATATCTATAACTAATACATATTTCCAGTTTATATAATTAAACATAAAGCAATTTACGAACTTATTTAAATATTTATCAAATTTACTATCATCGCACTTCGATACCCCGCTTTCTCGCATGTTTTATCTAGTGTGCGTCAGCAATACACACAAAGGTTATACGACAATCCCAATCATTAACTTACGTATTATTAATACGGTCTCAACTATATTTATTACTGTCAAACATAGGCTAGAGTACGTTTTGCTCAAATAGGACATAAATACGGTAAACTCATTAATCCTTCGTTGTAAACAAGAACGTTTCCGCATATTGCTTTCGGTGTTTACGGTGATTTCGATGTCAGCTTCAAGTCGGGTGAAAAGCCACTTAAAGGGTCTAGCCTACATAAACATGTATAAAGGGCGTGAATTAATTTTGAAGATTACATTTGGAAAAATCAATGCTTTTTGTGAGAAATAATGTATATAATGGATTTTCTATTACAATGCCAAAAGTTTAAAATAAACATGCAATTTATACAAATTCAATTTAACAATAATAAGTGGGGTGAAATTTTGGTTTATACTAAGAGATGTCTTTAAAACTCGTTTTCAAGATAGTAGATTAATTAATAATTGGTGTAATTATGGGTAATTAATCCGTCACTTCCCAAGCATCAGAAATATAGGAATTTTTGGACTTAAAGATAAACAGTTTTAAAATAAAGTGTTAATAGCCTATTTTGTACGATAATGCATAAAACAATCATTGCAAAATGTTTTCCGTATTTGGCATAAAATGTTAGAGGATTTTTAACAACCTTGTCCCAGGTAACGCCTCTAAAGGGCTTCTATAGTAACCATAATTGTCAAATCCAAGTGGTTAAGAAGAGTCTGATGCAGGTTTACCACCTTCCTATTTTTTCATTAAAAAACAATTTTTTTTAACGAAAAAAATCTATTAGAAATATTATTTAACATTTATTTACCTGGCCGTGCTTTCACTAAATATATCTAAAATATGAATGACTATAGGAGGATAACGTTTTCTTCAACATTGGTCTCGCTTTTTCATTTCTTACTTTGTCATAATAATTTATTGGTCTTATTGACTCTGACAGTGACCTTAGCTCTGAAGCATAGGAGATTTCAAATCAATCAACAAGTGCTTACTAGTGAAAACGTTATCGAAGTAGACCATATGTGTGTTGGGATCGGTATATATTTCAAGCAACTTTTTCACCACCCTTGAACCGGCAAGATCTCCTTGCCAGTATATAGCTACAAGTTATAACAATATCTGCTAACACTACACAGTGCCCTCAGCTTTCACCTAAATATCACTTGCTTCACTATTAAAAATTATCCCATGATGATTTGTAATTTGATTCAAATATCCCAAACTTTTAAAATAATTTAACTTTAACGATAAAAAGCATAGACGTCTTCCTAGTGTCATGTTAATAATATGGTATTTATTTAAGGTATATAACAAGTTATAGATAGGTTTCCAAGATATACTTTGTTTTTATTTATATTTATTATATATTTGGTAATTTGGTATATTTGGCTCACAAAATTGATACATCCGCCATAGCCTGTAGCTTGTTAAGGTTTCTGAAAGATTCACTTAAGGACTAAGACTTACGTCAAATACAGACTTGGGAAAGTTTGGTTCGGTTTTCCGCTAAGAAATCTCTACACGATCATAGCGACTGAAGACACACTAAGTCCCATCAGTGTTATCGATCAGCCACAATATGCTAACATACTATTAAGGTTCTTACTTTTCAAGTTACTTTTTAACTTGACTCATGCCTTATATTGTTCTGATCTTTTTATTTTAAGCGACTGAAAAATATTAAAATAATTCTAAGCTATTCTATCTCCACGTAACTTTACCACTAAAGCCGTAAATTTTAATTGAATAAATTCATCAAAATATCGACAGAATATTATAACATGCCAATAACTTTGCAGTAAGCATTATGGATAATCAACAAAACTGTATGACAATTGTAATATTTATTTTACTTTTTTTACAATTTGCTCTTTTACTTACTTTACAACCCTTGACAAACTGTTGATCAAGTTTCACCATACATGACAGAATACTTGCATTATCAAACGCCTGTTTTCTTATATATTAAATACTTGTATGACGTGTGTAAAACTAACAAAAATATTAAACATTTTAAATGATACCTACATATAGTTAGCCTCAAGTGTTGTCAGTGAAGTCAAGTTTGTCAACAATACATGTTGGGAAGATAATTACTCACAGCGAATTATTACATTCTTTATTAGATTATCAAGAGGTCAAGTGAAAAATCCCCGGCCTACCATAATAATACACATATTTTGGCAAAATTAGTTTTTTTTCAGCGAGCATTCTTTCGAGATCTAATAACAGGAAATGGTCGCTGGGGACCAGGTCTGGAAAATACGGTGGATGAGGAAGCAATTCGAAGCCCAATTATCATATTTTGCCATCGTTTTCACTGACTTGTGATATGGTGCATCCTTTTGAAGCAGCACTTACGTTTTCTTCAAATGCGGCCGTTTTTCGGCGACTTCGTACTTGAAACGGTCCAATAACACTATGTAATAGTCGCTGTTAATGGTCCTTCCTTTTTCAAGGTAGTCAATGGAAATAATTCCATGCGCATCCCAAAAGACAGACGCCATAATCTTGCCAGCCGATTGTTACGTTTTCCCACGCTTTGGAGCTGTCGATTGGACTGCGGAGTAAAATGATGGAACCACGTTTCATCCATTGTCAGATTCGACCAAAAAACTCGGGTTTATTACGCTTGATCATCTCAAACATTGCCCCGAATCATCAACTCGTCCTTGTTTTTGGTCAAAAGTGAGGTCGCGCGGCACCCACTTTGCACAGAGCTTTCTCATACTCAAATATTTATGAATAATACAATGTACACATTCAGATGATATCTTTAAAGTGTTTGATATTTAATACAGTTTCAATTTACGGTCGTTTAAAATCATTTTGCGGATTTTTTAACGTCGGTAACAACCTCTTTTGGGCGTCCACTGCGTTCACCGTCTTCGGTGCTCATTTCACAACGTCTAAACTTAGCAACCCAAGTTTTTGCTTCAATTTTATTTTTTCCCTTCAAAAAGCAATATTTTATTGACACGCGAAATTTCTTTTTATCAATTTTTTTCATAGTAACAAAAGGTGTTTCACTCAAAATGCTATAATTCACAAACGAATGATCCGATAGCTGTAAAATTTATACACGCATCTTTAGAAGGTTAGGGCTAACTAAGAAAGACATGGATTTATTTCTAGTAGCGCCATCTATCTGTCAGGCCTGGGACTTTTCAATTGACCTGTTAAATTATCTGTAATGTTACCAAATCTTTGTTTAGACATGCTTAAAGTATATGTGTATACAGATTATATAACAGTGCTAAGTATTTTGATGCAATACGACAAATTCGATAAATGAAGAAAATCAAACATGTATCATCAATGTATACGATTAAAACGTTCTTGAGTTGCAGTTTCAGCAATTTTTTTTATCAGCAATGAAAAATTAACCTTTTGGTCACAGACTCGTGAAATATATTTGCACCTGTAGATGCAAAATCTAAATTATCTTTATAGACATTTTCTGAAGGTTAGTCACCCATACAATTATTGATATGTCTTATACATTTTAATTAACACTTTATCTCAATATTATTTTTGTAGTTCCCAAGTGATATTCTTTAGACATTATGAAGCTGCATTTAATTTTATTGCCAAGTGTTATACTGATTGTATTTTGTATATTTTGTGTATTTTGTGTATTTGGCACTTCATTTTCTTCGTCATTTCTTGGCTGATACGTCTGAAATAGTCCATTTCATTTTAAATGACACAAGAGTTTTATTTTTCAAATATATTAATATTCAACCAAATAATCGTTACCGTCTGATACAAATAACTTAATCAATACTGAGTTGTGTGTTTTGGTCAGCCCCTGTTATAATTTATCGTACTGTTAGTAGCACAAAAGTAATTTTAACTATGAAATATATGATGTAAATTAAATAGAAACAGACACAAAAGACACCCTATGGCAATTTTTCAAAACCTGCGTT
Organism: Rhynchophorus ferrugineus; assembly: GCF_030347505.1. NCBI lineage: Eukaryota > Metazoa > Arthropoda > Insecta > Coleoptera > Curculionidae > Rhynchophorus > Rhynchophorus ferrugineus. Next base: position 20,631,665 of record NW_027472585.1, on the reverse strand, counting down.
TTTATTTGTACAAAAATATCAGTACTCACAGCTGTAACTTTATAATATTTTTTTTAGAACCTGTTCATCCTATGCTGTTATTATAAATTAATATTTTGGTGATGTTTGTACCATTAAAACGCATAATAGATACTGTCAATTCTACTGTATTATTTTTTTTTTGATTTACGACCAAAAATGTTTCTTCCATATAGGCAATAAATCTTCATAACAGAAAAAAAAACACTTTTATAATTAATAAGACTAAACATGAAAACTTTTAGACAACTTTTAGATACACACAATTAAAGCTGAAAGCTGAAAACCAAACAAGTTGCTTGAAAATTGGTGTCTATTTTAACTCTCTTCTCTGTTTTTAGAAATTAACAATATTGAACTCTACCTACGACATTTGTATTCAATATCTAAATATTGAACGTAAATTATTTAAAATTAATCCACTCATTTCAAAAATAAAACAAAATAATAATAAACGAAACCAGAAGAAACATTACAAACGTTAAAAAAGTTAATTAACTGGTTTCCATTTAATTAAAGCATTATCATAGGAAACTGTATATTTTCCATTTTCTGGAATAAATTAAAAAGGTTGCGATTTAAAATCATTTAAAGCAGTATTTTAATACCGAAATGTTCTGTATTTTCGTTGAATGGCTGTAAATCGGTGATGTCCATATTTAAAATCAAAATATTATTTTAGGTAGCAGAATATTTGAGTTGTTTAATTGTAAACTTATTACGTATAACGCTATATTTATTTTCATTGAGTGAAGGTATTTTTCTACATAACGCGTAATGCGTGTATATATGAAGAGTTAAAATATTTGAAAATACTTAAATGAAAAACCCACATTACCCCTTCCGCCCAAATAAAATTTCACTTCTTTCACTATTTTAGAATCCTTCAAATCCAAACAAACAATTTGTTTACGACAGAGCACGATAAGATTCCAAAAGCGTTTGAGGGACGATATTAACAATAGTAAGAAGATACTACGTAGAAAAATGTTAGTTAATGTACGGATATGTCAAAACCGTCGAATTTAATAGTTAGACTATGCTGCTGACTGTTCATAGCCATCTAATGCTCATTTATTTCAATCAGTACAATGTATTAAGTTAATTAGTAATAGGACATTTGAAAAATCTCCAAACTGATACATAGATGGCGCTACTAGAATTAAATCCATATGTTTTCTAGTTAGCCCTAACCCTCAAAAGATGCGTGTAAAAATTTGGCAGCTGTCGGATAGTTTGTGAATTATAACGCTTCGAGTGAAGCAACTTTTATTATTGTGAAAAAAATGGATAAAAAGGAATTTCGCATGCCCATAAAATTGCAATTTGAAGGGAAAAAAATACAGTTGAAGCAAAAACTTGGTCTGTAGAGCTGTAGACACGCAGACAAGCTTAGACGTGGTGAAATGAGCAGCGAATACGGTGAACGCAGTGGCCGTCCAAAAGAGGTTGTTACCGACGAAAATATATTTAAAAAGTCCACAAAATGACTTTGAGTGACACTAAATTGAAATTGAACGAAATAACAGGCACTCTAAAGATATCAACTGAACGTGTACGTCATATTATTCACGAATATTTGGGTATGAGAAAGCTCTGTGCAAAGTGGGTGTCGCGCAAGCTCACTTTTGACCAAAAACAATAACTAGTTGATGATTCGGAGCAGTGTTAAATGATATTGAAAGATGGCTTCATCATTTCACTCCGAAATCCAATCGACAGTCATCTTAGTGGACTGCACACGATGAACCCGCTCCAAAGCGTGGGAAAATGCAACAGTCGGCTGGCAAGGTTACAGGGTCTGTATTTTGGGATGCGCATGGAATAATTTTCATTGACTACCTTAAAAAAGAAAGACCATCAACGACAACTATTACGTAGTGTTATTGGACCGTTTGAATGACGAGAACGCCGAAAAACGGCCGCATTTGAAGTAAAATAAAGTGTTTTGAAAAAATGTGTTTTACTATGGTAGGCCGGGGACATTTCAGTTGACCTGTTATATGAACCTATTATTGTGAAATACAGACTAGAAGATCTAGAAGCTACGACATTATTACAGTACTGTTATCTTATGTATATCTACCAGCAGGAAATGCAGTTTCATATATGCGTAAACTCTTATTTCACTCTTTAATGATTCATTAAATACCATTTTATTTCCTATGGTACATTCAGTACCTCACTACCATTCCGTTGATATTCTAAGAAATCGGCGAGTAACAAAGGTGACATGATTTGTGTATATAATAAGAGTCTTGAATTATATTAAACTAGGTTTGTTGCAGATTATTCCTAGTTTAATAGGACTCTACGAATTTCTCTTAAAATAAAGTAGTTTTCAAGCAAAAAAGACATAACCCTACCAAATCCCAGATTGGCCCATTCAAAAAAATTCCTCTGCTGTTCTCTCTAGAATGCATTAATTTGAATCAACTTTCTTATCAAGAGAACAATACAGGCCATGTTCTATTGGCCACTATTCCACAGTTATTCTAATAGCTAATTGAATCTCGGGCAAGTATTACAGTTTGCAATATAAGACCTAGGGTGGATTGGAGACGCTGAGGGCTAACATAGTCCATCATAATATTTTTTAATTATTTATTATAGTAATCTTTTCTAGATGTAATAATGTTCGTTTTGTCGGTTGGAATATGTGGCTGTCGATGCGATTGTTTGTCCGAACACTCACTGCTATTTTGTGGAAGGAATTCGCATGAGAACTGAAAACACTGGTTGAATAAAATGTTGTTTATTTCGATATTGAATGATACATGAGGTCGACAGGAGAATGGACAGGATATTAAGTTAGGTAAAAAAAGTACGGTAGCGCTGTGGGAGTGGTACTGTTCAAGGGTGTAGAAAAAAAAAGAGAGCGAGACTTTTTCTTCTTCTTGATCAGCGAGCAAATGGTCTTTTGCTCATTTCGCATCGGGTACATATATGCGACATAAGTACAGACATATCTGAATCGTTAACCTTTACATTTATTTACATTTGTACTTCCCATTTTCCCTATAGAAATCGTTGAGCATAATACATAATATGAACTATAATATGAACACCCGACATATACACATTATTTATTTATTAAAATTATTTTAAAACAGCTGCAATTTTTTGTGGAATAGATTAGTAGAACGTATGAATATTTTCAAGCTGAATGTTGTCTCATTCACGTACCAAAACATCCGCCAATTGCGGTTGAGCGGTCTGGCGATTGTGCTGGATAATTTCTGATGCTACTCAAAACAAGACTGATTTTTTTTGGATATGTATATAGGCGCATATTATCTTGGAATATGTTATAAAAGCATAGTAATAGCAAATTTTCATAGTAAGATCAATGAAGATGTTATATTTATCCGCAGTAATCTGGCCACTAATGTGAATGAGAGGACCAACTGAATACTACGATATTTCCACCTAGATTATAATGTAACTATGTTTGACTGAAAGAACCTAGTTATCCAGACTATAGGTTTCTATTGGAGTATTCGATAAATATTGTAGGAAATAATGGGACCGTTGTTTCATTATACCTTACCACATCCTTCTTATCATGTATAAGGTTTTATGATTGTTGCACCACTTCTGTCGCAGTTGCTTCCGTATATAGAGTATTTCTCAATCGCAGCCCTTCCATAATTGTTAGCTTTGCGAAGTCCCTCCACCCATACTGTTATCAATTTTTTCACGGTAGATGTATGTTTTTTGGCCATAATTAATCCTTTCAACATTTGTCGGTCTGTGTCAGTTAACTTCGGGTTTCGCCGATGATGTTTTACAATATTTTATGTACAGTACCGTGGATATATAGTGGATACTATTGCTCATGAAACGTTAAAAAAATCAGCTGTTTTCGTCACGGATTCTCGCTTCATCAGAAACAACAGCAATTGGCCCACTTTACTTATATATAACCTAGAAATTTTGGCATATAAAATGGGTAATATTGAAATATTTACATCAAAATATGTAACAAAATATACTATATTGCATGGGGTTCATATTATTTTATCTAGCCCCTGAACATATTGTGCCAGCATTTTTGATTAAATTCGATTTTAGAGTCATAAATGATCGGAATACATGCAAACACCAAATCTATCACTCAATCATAATTTGATACAGCCCACTAATTTCTAATATAATACCTTTATCGGTGATATCGTCTTTAACCATATAGTTGAATTTGCGACTCACGTATGGTGATTAAAATCATTGCAAGTTATACGGTACAATGTAATTTTGTGAAAGCAACTTGCTGAATTTCTGTTACATTTTAATAGCTCGCAATGGTTTACAACAGATCTCAAAGTGACCAAAAATTAATTGACAGTCGTCATACAATTCTAAATATATTAAACGTGAAGCAAATACTCACCCAAAGCTGAATAGCATTCAACCAAGAACACCTCCCCCTTCAAGGCACTAATTTGACCCAGAATACCTTGAGGAAACTCGGTGAGAAGAAACAGCAACAAAACGGCCAATAGCATCTTCGTCGTCCGATCCGCTTGGGTCTCCTTGTACAACTGGATGGTGTTGGGTTTGGTGTTTCTGCTCATATCCTCCAGCGGACTCCCCAATAGCTTGATCCTCCTCCTCCTGGTCTCAATGAGAGCGGCGATGATTTTATAGGACAATACCGTTAATAAAACACACGGTAGGAGTTTTAATAATAGGCTGTAAAGCCACACGCTTAACTGTAACGGGTCGTTGGGTCTTAACACAAATATCGTCTCGTTTTTAAGTTCCGACACGTTGTATTTGCTTTTCTCGCGCTTCTCCACTATTATCCCGTTCAAGTCGCACGTGTGATTATATCCAGTTATCTCTATAGTGGTAAAGATGGGCGAACACAATATGGGGCACAAGATATAAGTGAGGATAATGACGGTGAATGTTTTCTTTTGGTCGGAACATATTTTGCTCGCGTGTAATTGAGACACGTATACGTATCTCCAAATTGCCAGTATAATGGTTAAGCAGCAAGCGATAAAATGCAGGATGAGGGTGAAAAGAGAGTGGAATTTATAGTAAACCGCCCAGTAGTAATTAAAATGAGTGTAATACAGAGGACTAGGAGGCAGATTTCGATGTATCGTGAATGGGATATATTGCAACATAACTAATAGATCGGCTATGGCCAAGCCGGTCAAGATATAATTGGTGGGTGAGCGCATTTGTTTGGTCCGCAGGACGCAGATGTTGAATATGTTGGCGATAGATCCGAGTACGCACACAGTCAAACTGAGGTAGCCGTGTACGTTCTCCTTGTAGTGCTTGCGGAAGTGCTCAAGGTCACAATACGTGTAATTGGTCATGATTGTCTTCCTGATGTCCCACGTCTATTCCATCTTCAGTTACTGCGTTTTAATTGGTATACACACCTGAAAAAAAAAAAGATCTCGTTTAGTTAATATTTGAATTATTGATTTCTGAATATAAAATGCGAATGTGACTTAAAAATTTAAATATTGACGGCTACTTGCATTGCAAAGGGTATGTTTAACCAACCATCTGATACCATCTTTTATACCAACCACATAATGCAAAATAATATGTTCTTGTCATAAAAATAAACTTAAATTTTCGGCGACTTTGCATCAGCGTCAGGTTACCAGAGATTGAACGTTGTTGAAGTTTACATTTCGATTGAGACTATGCCCAGTCTATGTCAAAAGTAAGTAGCTTAGCTTTTGTTGAGACGTCATTATATTTATTTCTATTTAAGATAATTATTTAATTTTTAGTTTATAAAATTTGTAATTCTTTTTCTTTTGTATAGTTTAGGCTTCTAATTTATTGGACATTGACTGGTTTTTGTAACGTCTATGATATGGGAAAAGAACTATGACTTGACACAATATAAAATATCGTATTGTATCGAATGCATAGTGAAGAAAGGCCAAGTTAGCAAAGGCATCGAGCAGAAACAAAACTCGTGTTCAAACAAAAACAGCGTTCCGAATAATGAAGATTCAGGTACCGAGGTTAGACGAAAGTTGCGGGATATTAGAGGTGTAGTGTATATAACCGTAATAGTTTCTTGAGGGTTCCTTCTTAACCACCACCAAGAACCCGAGGAAAGAGCTTCAGCGATAGTGCACGACCTATCGATAAGAGAATCAGAATTTGCATAAGGATTATCAGAAACAAAGTTGACTAATTGACTAAAGAATACGCAAAACAAAATGTATGAATTACAGAACTAAAAACAGAGCATCAGAGTTTACCAAAGATTGGAAGAGTGAATAATACAGATTAGCGAGAATATCCGAATTAGAAAAAAACATTAATAGAATTAGTCAAAGAATATGAATTAAGAAACAGTCAACAGAGTCAAGATTTTATCAAAGTTAAGAAGAAAGAAAATGTATCAGGTATGGAAATCGAGAATGAAGAATAGTAGAATTCTTATATGTCGTATGTATAATCAGTTGGGTCCGATGACCGAATCATTACGATCCAAAACCATTAGGATTTAGTAAGTCAATTCCATTCATTTCACAATTCTTTTTACCATTGCATATCAAATGAACAGCTTTAATTGTATATATTTTTGTATTATATATTTAAGTACCATTATATTATCTCCTAAACAAATCAACAGCTCTAGTAATACTTAGTCACCAAGCCAAGTTAGAGCATATTTGAACAGATTTTAAAACATTCATTTACATTGTCAAAAATCATTACGTTTTGTAAATTTAAATTCACAGTCATAAATTGATTTTTTAAGTTCAAAATGAGACAAAAGCAGTCTAAATTCATAAAAGAATTTGTGGTGTTGCAGCGTAAAACAATGATCGACATTGCCAAAATTGACTAAAAGTGTCCTCCCAATCTTGCCTCTTGCCACTTGATACCATCGCTCCATCTTGCTAAACCGCTACGTGCATAAAACATCAATCACAATGAGATCAATTTCGAAGCATTTGTTTGTACAGTCTCGTTTGTACAATCTTGTTTATTAACTGCTGTGAGTGGATAGCGAAACTTGGTTACATATCAATTACGACTGAAAGACTTTTTTACATTTAACTAAATCTAACAATTTTTGATATGAATGGTTACCGTCGATGAAAAATAGACAATATATGAGCAACAGCATGTGAATATGTTAACGCTAAGGGGAATGATAAGTGTTTGATGGGAATGGAAATTAACTATTCATCATGAATCACTCCAAATTTAACAAACCATTAATACCACTTCCTAATGTCAAGATCCATATTATTGAAACAGGCCATTTCAAAAAAACAACCATAATTGATCGATACCAAACAGATATATTAACAATTGTAGCGTCAGCACCACAAATGAAACTAATATTTTAATGTAAAAAAATTGATATATTTAACACCGAAATAAAAAATTCAAAGAGTAATTAAAATAAAAACTGATATTAAAATTTGCTATACAATACAGAATATAACAAAAATATCAATACCAGACGTGTTATTCAATAATCCTTAATCGAATGTTTAACATGAATAAACAAATAGAGATATAAAGTAAGAGAAAACAATTGCGTTGTATGTTTTTCTTCTATTTATATTAATTAAAGTATAAATAAATATTTGAGAAATCTTCAATAAATATGTCATTATGAAAAATTTTATATATTTTTGAAAACAACCTTCAACACATAACAACTATAACAAGCATAACATTAATTATTAATTTTCTATTCATTCAAGTACACATAAAATTTAAAAAAAAATTTTTTAAAAAGAATAAATAGAACACATCTCCCAAAACAAATACTTCGAGCGAAAGTTCGAAGCTAGGCCCTTGTTAATCTATACGTCGTGCTAGGTGGTGTACAGAAGAGGCAACTTTGAACCAACAATGCGCACTTGACATGAGGATCACATGAGGCCGGTATATCAGTACTTATTAGTAATCATCATTACAGTTCAAAATTGGATAGGAGATACATTTGATCTGGGGCTACACCTAGAAAGATCTAAATTTCACTAAGTTTGAAATAGTTAAATCCGCGTTTTGTGGATGGCGTTGCCTTATTTTGATGTCGTCATATAAGAACGGACAAATAACCCAAATATTTAAAATTGAAAAAAATGGACACAAAAGTCCCAAGCGATAGTTTTCCATCATAAACGCTCTCTTACTGAAATCAATTTATACATAGAGATCAATTTACTAGATTATATTGAAGAAGTTCCCATTACGTGGCTACAAAAAGTTATATCTTGGACTTTTTTTTCGATCGCCGTTTAAGAGATCATATTCGACAAGACTTCCTATGGTCTTGATATCTGGACAGTATTATCCGGCCTGTGTGGTTGAAGCAAACTTCCATTCTTAGTTATTAAATCCTTGCGAACTACGCAATGATACGTTCCATTTTTAGATGATTTGCAATATATAGTCTTATTTCCTTCAAATTACGAAGATCAAAATATTAGAAATGTTTTAAAATACTTTTATTATGATTCTGAATACCACATGATATGTCAGGGTCACCAAATATACAGCAAAATAGGTACTATCTTACTCACAAACACAATTACGTAAAAGTTTAACGAATCACTAAAATATCCACTAAAAAACTTTTTTGTCTTTCTTTACTCCATCACCACGCTTATATCTCATTATTTCATTAAGCATTTTTACTCTGGAGCCTCATAGGGCCTCGCCGTCCATTATCAGTCGTGCCACGTTCTCTCAGTCTCTCTTCTCCACCGCGTCCATTTCTGACATGAAAATAGGGTTCGGAAAGATATATTCGCCTCCTCACTATACCAGCAGGCGTCCGTCTGCACCTTCCCTATATTAAGAGGGAAGCCAAACATGCCTTGTCCATTTAGGATCTGTGTCAAATAGTAATACCTTCCACAACAACCAATCCACCAGGTTCAACACGAACTTTCTTGCCCATTCCATGTATCCGTTACGTCGTCCTTGTTCCATTTTGTTACGAATACCTGCCTTGCCTGGTCCCTCGATTTGTGAACTGCGTTTAATATCGTTCCTTTGCCGTTATTTGCATGGGTGGCATATGCCGCGGTCAACCTTAGTGCCATGCTTCTATTGACACGATCTGTGTCTCAGCAGACTAAATAGTAGTCGCGTATGGTACTAAATTATAAACAACAGTAAAATTTTGTTTTTAAAAATTAATTGTAATTATTGAAAATGTCAAGGATAAGATGACCTGAGGTAAGTCATAAAAGTCAATTAAATGTGCGACAAGCTACCTCACATGCTAACTGCACTTATAACCAGTGACAGACAGAAAACGATCACAGCCCTATTATTATGCCACAATGACATTCAAGAGTAATTGGAAATGTAGTGGCTAGGCTTACGGCAGGAATGCAAGAAGGTTTTACGCTTCTAGCAACAGTGAGCACGATATACTTCAATTATCCAAACACGAGCAGCATACCGCTACAATCCAGAAGTAGATTATAGTACTAACAAATCAGTTACAATTGGCAAAATGATAATCATTTGTCAATACGGTAAAGCAATAAAATACATCGGTTAATCTGCTGAGTTAAGTTGTGTCGGTGGTACTGAGTAAAATGGTGGCAATTTTCACTAGATCCGTTAGCGTCAGGTCTACTACACTCATTAGTTCCTGAGATGAGAAATTATTCTAAGCACTTCTTAGCCAAAATTAAAATGTATAAATGTTGTCTTCAAATATCGTCGTTTGTAGCAAAGTATATTGTACACAACAATTTCATGTCCTGTTTCAAAATGTTATAATATTAAAGTTACCGTCAAGAATAAATCAACAGTAAAAATTAACTGTCAACGTAAAACAAAAGGCTTTATTTATTACCTACTGGAAGCGCCATCACCACTGACAATTGCAAATCATCTATTCTTACAATTTTATTAATATTTACATGCGTCAATTGATAATTGATTTCTGACAATCTATCAATGAAGTGAACTATTGTCCAAGAACTACGACCGTTCTTACGACATAAAAACGGTCTAATTTCAATGCAACAGTGGATCGCATTCCATCTTAAAGCCGTTATATCGTTATCAAACCCGACAAAACACCACGCGAGCAAATTTAATGATAACGACAAAATATTACTCTCTGAGAAAATGTTCAAGATAGATGTAGTGAATAAATATTTTTGTAAATCTTTGTTAGTGTCGTCATGCCCATTATCGATTTTCAATACATATATCACTTATATCCTATTCCTATTAAAAGAATTGTAGGGATAATTTTATATCCAAGACGTAAAATAAAGATTATAATTCATAAAATAATAATAAACTATTTAACATCATAAAAATAAATAAAAGGAGACATCAAAATAAATGATGTAACAACTACTACCGCAATTGGCACAATAATTAAAGCAAATAAGCATATAAGGTGTTGATGTTGAGATGATCGGGTGATGAGTCTGAAAACATAATGAAAACGTACCTGAGAAAAATACTGTCAAATACTGGCGAACTATAATACTGATAAATAATAGTATCGATTAATAAATTTAACGACAAATACCGATAATGGATGATATTGATAATCAACAATTATATAATAACCAGGGTGGTTAACAACAATCTTACTCATAAGGAGTAACATTAACGGACAATCATTTTAAAACAAACAATAATGGTAAGTGATAGCAATGATAAACTACGCTACGATGAAGTACAACGTATCAGCTTATGTCCTAGCTCTAACAATTATTCCATTAAGGTTAGAAGGACTCGCTAGGATTAAGCTAAAACTAAAATAAATAAATAAGTAATAATCTGTTCCTATTGTACACCATAGAGTATATATCAAGGTTTTACTTAAATAGGCGAAACCGAGGAAATGTTTTGCTTGGTCAATTCAATGGTGGCTCTGAGACCACTTTTTTGATTGGTTCATTTGAAATGGCCTACAAAGGCATTTGATTGCCTAATTTCTATAACGCGATTGTTTGTTTCTGGTTGTTTACGATGCCATGTTTGCATGTATGACATAAAGTATGATAAGGATTCTTGTGTCTTAAATATAATCAATCTTATTTGATTTTAATGTATCTTCATATCTTCAAGTGTTGTATATACAGTGTATGTGTGGAAATAAAAAACCAGACGTAGTTTTCCTTGGAAGAAACACCCAACGTTAGCTAGATTCATGATGTATAAAATATTACCCACACTTTAAAATCAAAATGTGTCCAAATGAGGCAATAATAAAATTACACTGAAGGTAAATGTAATTATACCACAAAAGTTTTGATCATTTACTTGAAACAAATGTATAATGGTTAAGATACTTATAATTAATATTTAGGCTTTAGGCTCCTTAACTGAGACAATCTTTTCAACAAGGATATTAATACATAAATACAAAATAATATAATTTGCAAACCAACAAAATAAGCTTAATTTAACTTCTGGATTTTACCATAATAAGTTCACAGCAGTAATTGTGAAATATATCATATGTTTAATTTTTTGTTGCTGTGCTTTAATGTATTGCTTTTTGGTGTGCTTCTCCATTCTGACATATATCATACGATTTAATTATTTTAATTATCCGTCCCATAATTTTCACAATATAATACGAAATAATACGAAAAACGTAGTGACTCTAACTAATTCTAGCATCTCTAGGACGTATGTTATTAAGATCACACATGTGGCTAATACAGCTCCGGAAGAAACATCAGTAATGCTGCTATTTATGATAAATATTTCTGTATTCGCAAAGACGACACATTCTACAATCAAGAAGAAACGGCATTTCCGCCTAGTTCCTTTACATTATTGTTTAAACGTTTTCAAAATAATGCATAAAAGACTCAAATTGAAGGTCTAAATTATCGAACTACCAGATTAAATTTTGAGTGTCACAAATATTCGAAACAATTTGTGATTTCTTTGAGTGGTACATGTCTTTCCCTGTGTTTTAATTTTATACACAATTTATATTTTATATTTTTTATTTTACAATTTTTTAAAAAATTATCAAGAAAATATGAATAAACAAAACTCGATTTTACACAATATTCAATTTGTACATCATCATGATATCTCAGCGTCAGTTTCTAAATATTCAAATATTAAAAGTATCGATTATAGAATTTCGAGAGAGAATGGGAAAATTCCTAAAAAGGGAGACTTTGTCAGTAGAAAAACTTGGCTACATTCTAATTTAAACAACAACGAACATCTGTTCGCTTTTAACAGAACTTTAATGAAAATAAATATGCTCGAAAGATACGCAAACACCAATCAGAAATAAAGTTTTTTTTTGTTCTCAAACTCGAAAGGCAATAAAAGATCGGAATTTGCCTTGTGTCTATTTAGTTTTTCATTTTTTTCCTCCGGATTTTATTTATTTTTACATTTACGTTATGAGATAGAATCCAGACCGCTTTTAAATGAAAAAAATTTACGGATGACAAAAATAGAACGAAAATATATAGAATACAATAAGCAATCACAACAAAGTCAGTCATAGCCGGCTTGGTGGTGCAGTGGTAAAGGCGATAGGACGGTCCTCTTACTGTTGCGATAGCCGCGAGTTCGAAAATTAATTTTTAAATAAAATCTGTTGTTTAAAATTTTTTTTGTTTATTAATTTATAAAAAATAATGATGATGTGTAATATGCTTTTATACAAATAGAATGCCTGGACATATAACAATTCTTTTTTTATTATATCGTTGTATTCGGTACTTTTTAAATTAAATGTGGTATTTCCAAAATTTTACCATTTTTATTTACCTCCTGAACCTATTTACGGCAATATCAGGAGCGGCAGTATTTCATTAGTTACCATTTCATAGTTATCATACATTATATATGTTTAGAACTATGTTAATTTTGCTGTTTTGTTGTACTTGCATTAATAGAGAACCTAGGCAAACACGGTATTCATACATCGGTATGAATCAATTAAAATAAATGGTCAAATATATGGTCAAATTAAAATAAAATTAAACCACTTAAGCTAAAGTTATGAATACACTTATACACTCAACAAGTTCGTATGATTTTGGTCCTTTAAATCTATTGATTCCCAGGTGCTGTGAAGTAGCTGAATGCTTCCACCTTGCAGGGATATAGGAACCTTATTTCTTGCCTTAAAAGCCCAATCTTGAATCATCTCGTATATGCATTTTATGTCGAGGTCAGCGTGCAGCTCTTCGTAGGCTAAGTAGCGATAAGCATTGCTAATTAATCGTACAACTTTGTTTTGGCTAAGTTGGCTTACCAGTTGATTCGACATTTTTGTGCAACTCCATGTTTGTCCGCATAGGTCCCAGTTGGCTTTATGATTGGCTAATAATCCAATGGGTTAGATTTTAGATCAAGTTAAGGCTATCTTCAATCTAACCGGTACAGTTGCTTGACTTTGAGTCTAATCTGCTCTGCGTTTTGTCTAACATGTTTGCAATTTAACTTTCCATCGAGATAGAAGCCGAGGTACTTAGCTGATACTGTTTGAAGAACCGGGCATTAGTGAAAAAATAATTAGTTTTTTATCATTTTGCCGCAATACAAAATTGACATGAAAAGATATGGAGCTATTAAGCTGTATTTACAGTCTCTAGTCCATTTGTATATACTGTTGACTACTGATTGTACTTTTTCTACAACCCTAGAGAAAGATATATATTTTGCCATAGTACCTGTATCGTCAGCAAATAATCCAAGTGTAGTTTCTTTTATTGTTGAGATATCAGCAGTGTAGAGTAGGTACAGGTGGTCCCAAGATATTACCCTGGGAGTTAATCAGACTTAGACTAGTCAGAAGACTAGTCAGACTTAGTAATAAACCAAAAAGCTTACCTTCTCTGAAGGCTGTTCAAATATAAAAATGTGTTCATACAATATTATACAGGTTTATTATTATCAGATCATACCGACCAGAAAGTTTACTATAGACCTGATAGCAGATTTAATCATCTCGTGTTATTGAAAGGAACATCTTTCACTGATTAAAAGGCTGTTTAAAAAAATAGTTATATTACTGTATATTATAACTTATATTTCAAATCAAATTACATTTATTATTTGAAATGCATGTGCGATACAATTTTGTAATTTGTATTTCATTTAAGGCAAAACATGTATATTGCACGCCTCTGTCAAAAGGGCAAGGTTCTTGGAAGATACAATATGCTTTCAGGGTAGGCGTGATACACCCTCCACCTTAGGCAATCCTAGAGGTTTTAGTTATTCATATTTAGTTACCCGATTCGTAAAGGTCGAAGATATATTTCGGTTATTTGACTGTATAAATATTAGTTGTTTCATATCGGCATATGTTGAGTGAAGTTGTCTAGACTAAATACAGTTCTTGTCCTAGTTTTTAGACAGGTTTATTATTCACAATACAGGTCCAGTTTGTACCTTTTTTTCGCTTTCAGCAATCTGGCTTACGTTTTTATCCTTATTTTCACCAAACTGTAGCGTGAAACGCCGTATTTTATTCTATACTGGTCTCGATATTGACGCGAGTTGAAAAAAAACTATATGAAATAATTAAAAAACTGTTAAAGATGGGTTAACAATTATTTTTTAGTGTAATGCTTCAACTTTCTAAATCAAACAAATTCAAAGCGATATGTCTAATATAACATTGAAACCGCCCGGTCACTGACCAAATTTTCACAATTCGTTCAATTACCGGGTACCCGGGGGTTTGTACCCATTAGTGTACTGAATAAAAAAAATCTGTGTAAACTGGCTATGTGGCATATGATATAGCTATAGGGACACAGACTATAGTCCTCATAGAAATAACAATAGCGGAATGCCAAGCCAATCGCTATTTAGGTAACTAGATTCACTCAGTATATTCCGTCAAAGCCAGCTAAATATGGAATTAAAATATGGTGGATATGTGGTTCTGAAAATTCGTACCGTATCCACTTACTGGACAGCTTTACACTAGATAATCGAAAGATAGTTGTGAGAAGAACTTTGGTGAAAGAGTTGTCAAAGATTTGGTGACACCATATAGAGGATCCGGTTTGCAATGGATATTTTCTCACTACTCTTCCACTGGCAAATTTTTTACTATTTTATAACTTGACAATTGTTGGCACCTTGAAGAAAAATAAAGCATACCTTCCACCAGCAATGGCTGTACCAAAAACGCGAGAAGAATTATCCAGTGTGTTTGGCTTTCATGAAAAGTTACCCTATGTAGTTATGTGCCAAAAAAACAAGGTAATAATTATGCTATCATCAATGCATCATGAAGCTAAAATTAGTTATAATGCAAAGAAAAAACCTAGTCTAAAGCTGGAGTAGACACGTTCGATAAAATGCTTGGTAGATATACTACAAAAAGATCAACTCAAAGGTGGCCTCTAGCATTTTTTAAAAATATTCTCGATATTTCCTGCCTTGCATCATATATTCTGTATGATGAGAATAATAAAATGATTGTTAAAAATTGTATGAACGACGATTATTTTATCGGCAATTGGGCAGAGAGCTATGTACCCCATTCGTTCAAAGTCGTTCGAATAATGCACAAATTATGAGGCATTTCTCAGTAAAAGTGGCAATTGAATCTCCTCTTGGTCGAGCTATCAATCCGAGTGCCCAACAGCGTACATCATCTGTATCATTGACACCTCAGACGCAGCTCGATTCAACTGAGGGGAAAAAGATTACTGGTGTATGTTATGAATGTCTCCAAAGTGAATTTAAATAACGTCGTAAAACTAGAAAAATATGTTCGGTATGTGAGAACCCTATTTGTGAACACTGTATTACAATTAAATGTACTTCAATTTTTATATGGCACTGTATCATAATAAATAAAATAATGTAAATAAATAAATAGTAAAAGAATGGAAAACGATATTAATAAAATAAAATAAAACGGAGTTATGTATTTCTTACTTACTATTTTTGTTATTGTTTATAATAAGAATTATTGTTTAATTATTGTTTAAATAAAAACAAATACAAACTGTATTGTCTATTATCAATTTAAAAGTCAAATTAACTAAATACTTTAATAAGCAGTCTCGGAAATCCGTCGTTCATATACATTAATCTTAGTGGGTACCCGAGTACCTGAATTTTGAACGGGCGGTGTATCAAGTTTGATAGTTAATAACTTTTATTAATTAATTGATTGTTAAAAAATTTTACGAAAAATGGGTGTCAAAATACTTCCATTTTGGAGATCCAGACGGTCATAAAAAATTTTAAGGAAAAGTTAACACATTTTACCTGCGGTTTAAAATGGATACCCGGGTGCCCGGTCATTGACCCGATGGTTAAGTTACTTAATTATTAAATTAATAATTTAGTTTGCTAAATCTATCTACCGCAAAAATAAAGAACTTTTTATTGCTAATCATATATCTAAAATTCATTCAATAAATATGAAATAGACTTTTTCCTCTATTTCTATTTATTTTTTTGCCATTTCAGATAGATCTAGCTACGCGAGCTGTGCTTTCAATGCGGACACACTTGAGGCTGACACAAGTTCAAAACGAATCAATACGATCATCTGAGACAAACCACGAATATCAAACATGTTTCAAAACACGTCTGCGGTCTCAAATAACCGTATCTGGAATTCGGAAAAAGATAACATTAGGTTGACCAGAAAAAAGTGTTTCTTTTTAAAAATACCAAAAAAAATTAAGCGTATCTTAGAACGTTATCAGGTTTATATTTTTATTATTCCACCTAACTATAAAAATTGTAATAAAGGTTTTCCAAAAATGTTCATGTCAATCAAAGTAAAACCCTAGAATATAAAGGATTTTTAGTCCAACTAAACCAACCAGATGCAAAATTTTCTATTTATTTCATTATCCAAAAGCCCTATTTTTAATTATTGATAGTAACAGGTTAATTGAAAAGTCCCCGGTCCACCAAAGTAAAACACTTTTTTTGGCAATTTTTTTTATTCAACATAATTCCCTTCAAGGGTGATATACTGATTATAGCGACCCACTAATTTTTCGATACCATTTTTGTAGTACAATTTGTCCTTTGCTTTAAAAAGTAGGTCTCAGTTTCGGCGATCACATCTTCATTCGACGAAAATTTCTTTCCAACGAGCATTCTTTGGAGATCTGAGAACAGAAAACAGTCGCTGGGTGCCAGATCTGGAGAATACGGTGGATGAGGCAGCAATTCGAAGCCCAATTCATGTTTTTTTACCATCGTTTTCACTGACTTGTGACACTGTGCATTGAGTTGGTGAAACATCACTTTCTTTTTCTTCAAATGCGGCCGTTTTGAAATAGTATGATGTACACATTCAGTTGATATCTTTAGAGTGTTTTAGATTACAACGATTAAATTATTAATTAAAATTAGAAAGAAATCAATTTCAGTAATCAATTAATATATTCCAATATAAACTCTATAAATAAAATTACTCTATTTCAGGCTGCAGCCTCAAAAAACGACGATTTTTTTGGCGAGGAAAAGATGGTGAGGCAAAACGGGACTTCGAATAAAAAACATTTCAGCCGGCTTGGTGGCGCAGTGGTAAAGGCGATGGGACGGTCCTCCTACTGTTGCGATAGCCGCGGATTCGAATCCTGCTGGGGCCTGGTCGTAAATTTATGTTTGTGATTATTTAATATTTGTGAATGTTGTATTGGCAAGGAAAATGATCCCAGTCACGCCAGTAACCAGGCTGGGTAAGACCGGATGTCTTCTGGGATGATTTCTAAAGTCACTCGCCAGTCCGTAGGTTTAATGCTGAGGACCGTGGTTCGGAGTCCACGTTAAACTTTAGGCCCAGTCCAGATAAACCCATAGTTGGTAAAAGGAGACTTTAAAAAATATATAAAAAAACATTTGGTTTTTAAATCAATTATATTAACGATCTCAATCACATTATTCAATTCAAACTTATTAGTTAACATGTAAAGTCAAGAAATACATTCTGCTTTTTTCCATGTATCCCTGATATATTTAAATATCAAATTTCTATCGAGCTAAAGTGATGTAAGTGTCGCACAGGACAGTTTATATCATTACTGATTGTGTTAGTATATTACTTTAATATTTTATTTTGTTATAATTATGTATTATAATGTTGCATTATAATCATCTACGATGAGCAAGCACCCAGCGTAGTAATACAGCGACAAAAAGTGGTAATAAATTGTTTATTTACGTTCTGAAGCAAATAAGTTAAAGTGTTAGTGTGATGTTATGTCTTACAAAGCAGGTATAACTTCAACATAGGTAATTTATTTCAGTAAAGGCCAATTGGATGTAACTATATTGCATTTTTACCGCCCTCATAATGTTTAATGTACCTCATAAAAGTAACATCGAGGTAAATAACATTGTCGATTAAGTTTGAAGTCAGTATTGTTGTTCATATATACAGGTCCTAATAACGCTATTTTTGTTTCAGGCCACAATAATATATATTATGGAATATGTATTTTCTTGTAAATCATGCTATCCATTAACAATATTCACTAAACTGAGCTGATACATCTTTGTTTAAATTATGTGATTTTATTAAATATTTACAACCTGATATGTATGCATGATGGCAAGTTGGAAAAATTGCAAAAATTGATAGTAAATAACCCCTAGTGTTACAACTGAAAGTTAAATAAAGGAAACAAAATAGATAAATAGTTGAGAGAACTTAAATGTTTAAAGAGTATCTAAACACAAAATATGGAAAACCAATTTTGGAATAGGATTTTGTACATTTTTTTTCTACAATTTTTCATGACTAGTGTGCGGAAGGAACACTTCTTTCCATTATCAACTTTATATGAGCTCCATTATTATTTTTAAAACTATTATATACTGGTATTAAAAAATTAAATGATAAATATTTCAAACAAACAAAAATATTAATGGTATTTTGTATTCGTTATATATTAGAAACCTAGGGATAGGCATTGAATAAGAATAATTATGTATTTTTGTAGAAATGTAAACATACCCATATATTGTTTCTTAATTATTATATATAGGCAAAAATTACTTGAGAGTTTTAGTTTTTTGACGCTCGTTTGGTTATATTTTGTTATATTTTAAAGTCCCCTTTTAATAATTAGGGTTTATTTGGACGGCACGGCCCAACTTAGATATCATCCCTGAAGATCCGGTCTTCCTCAGAGTAGTTACTAGCATGATTGGCATAATTTTCCTTATTAGAAGATACATTCATGCCTTTTGGACAATTACAACTATAAAGAAATACACACATAAATCTACGAATAGCAGGCAGCAAATTCGAACCTGCAACTATCGAAACAAGAGGACCGTAAACCAAGTCCGCTGATTAAATTTTAATGGAAAAAAGTAAGACACGATGTCGCTTCTGCGAAATTTGATATTCATCATATATCATAATGTGATTGTGATACTATGAAATAAAGATGAATAATCCAAATAAAATCGAGGCGCGCCAAGAAGTTTATACATTCAAATCAACGAAATGATGAAATTTAATGACATAAATGATTCGTAATATTTCTAAATGGCATTTTTGAACTATTACAGCGAATTTTTAATTTTATTGTTTTATTTCTGTTAAAGTCTTAACTAAATATTTTTGTAATCCTTCATTACTGTGAGCATGCCCATCGTTTATTGATCAGTACTTCATTAAATTACTTGTATTTTATTTCACCAATACTAAATTTATTCGCTTATCCTGGCAATTATACTAATATTTTATTTTTATTAACAGAGATGATATTTAGTACTGACGTGACCTGAAAAGGGTTAAAACCCCCGGTTTCGCAGAATTATGTATTCCAGCGAAATGTTTTTTAATCCAGGTGCGGTGTATTTGTCTATAGGACTAGAAAAAGCGACCTGCTTTTTTATAGG
Organism: Rhynchophorus ferrugineus; assembly: GCF_030347505.1. Taxonomy (NCBI): domain Eukaryota; kingdom Metazoa; phylum Arthropoda; class Insecta; order Coleoptera; family Curculionidae; genus Rhynchophorus; species Rhynchophorus ferrugineus. The sequence goes on along the minus strand of NW_027472585.1, from coordinate 20,611,817 downwards.
TTCATTTTAGTAAAATTAAACGAAAGCACTGAATCGATAGAAACATCTGTTTAGATGGAAAATATTAAAAAATTCACTGAAGCTGAACATTGTCTTAACTTAATTATAACTAATATGTCTAAGTAAATGCTTGATGAGGGAGATTGTGATATAGAAATATCAATATAGAAGAAAACATAATTTTATATTTTTTCGTCAACCCTAGTAATAGACATAAATAAAATTGTTATAACTATAGAAAGCAGATATCACCCATTTATTGTGATTTATATTGAATGTATTCAAGAGGTTCGTGCTGTACTAATATTGAATATATTGGCTATTGTATCATGTTTTTACATTCTTTAATGTGCAAATCTTTATGTTTAATTATCAAAGTAGTATTTCATACTTCATAGTAGGATATAATCTAATGGGCTGTCATAATGATCTGCTGTAACAATTATTAAAATACTTAGCCTCTACAAAATTCATAAATACTGTTACTATTATTTGTTGTAGCAATCCAGCCAATTAAAACTAATAAGCTATTAGTATTTATCTTAATTTGCTACGGTTTTTAAATTATATAGGACTTATTCTACAACAAACACTTTGGAATTGACAACTATGTCACCATTTTTAATGATCACTGATATTTACTTATAACTTCACCGAATTAGATCAAATGCTTTTACTCTCCTTAATCTTCTGACTAACCTGTAATTATCAATGGGCTGGAAAACCTCAACATTGGTGTGCTGTTAGAGCGAGCCTCTGTCATGTCTGTGAGCATAGAGCTTTATAAAGTTATCGACCGTTTCTACCTTCAGGACCTTATGCAAATTGTCGTTAAGAATGTACCATGGAACATCAATATTACCTCGCAGAACTTTGTTTCAGAATGTCTGTATAAGGTTTCTATTATTTTGGATGGTAAAACTAGAGTTGAAGTCCATATTGGTTTCAAGAATTGTTGGTAAAACTTATTATATACTCACAAGGCTGAATATCTACCATATAGCCAGTAATTCCTTCTACTTCAGCTTGACTTCCTTATATTTTTAGCATATGGCTTCCAGCTGGGTTTAACATAAAGGGTAATGCCAATATATTTCGTTATATCTCCGCTATTGCATTCCTCTTTTTTTTTGTGTTGATTCAGTGTTATTATCTCTAATAGCCAAGATTGTAGTACCCCATGAAAAGAAGTAACATCTTAATTAGGTTTTATCTTTAAAACTAGCTTCAAATAGGTCTCGAAACCAGCAAGAGATAACAGAATTGCTGTAAAATCAACTATATTTAAAAACCAAGAACCACTACAATTAACCAAGTAACAGGTCAGTTGAAAAGTTTCCGGTCTGACACATAAATGGCGCTACTAGAATTGAATCCATATGTTTTCCTAACCCTAAAAAATGCGTGTATAAATTTGACAGCTGTCAGATCATTAGTTTGTGAATTACAGTATTTTGAGTGAAACAACTGTTGGTTTTGTGAAAAAAATGGATAAAGAGGAATTTCGCGTGTCGACAAAATATTGCATTTTGAAGGGAAAAAATACAGTTCAAGCAAAAACTTGGCTTGATGCCCAATTTCCGAATACTGCTCCAGGAAAATCAACCATCACAGATTGGTGGGCTAAGTTTAGCCATGGTGAAATGAGCACCGAATATGGTGAAAGCAGTGGACGTCCCGAAGAGGCTGTTACCGACGAAAATATTTTAAAAATCCACAAAATTTGATTTGATTTTGAATGGCCGCAACTTGAAATTGAATGAAATAGCAGACGCTCTAAAGATGTCAACTGAACGTGTACATCATATCATTCACGAATATATGGATATGAGAAAGCTCTGCGCAAAGTAGGTGCCGCGCGAGCTCACTTTTCCACCAAAAAAAAAACGACGAATTGATGATTCGGGGCAGTATTTGAAGATGATAAAGCGTAATAAACCCGATTTTTGCATCGATATGTGACAATGGATGAAACATGGCTCCATGGTTTCAGTCCGAAAGTCCAATCGACGGTCATCCGAGTGGACTGCATACGATGAATCCGCTTCAGAGCGTGGCTTCGAATTGGTTCCTCATCCACCGTGTTCTCCAGATCTGGTACCTAGAAACTATTTTCTGTTCTCAGATCTCAAAAGAATGCCCGCTTGGAAGAGGGCCACTATAATCAGCGTATCATCATTGAATATAAAAACTAATTTTGCCAAGAAAATGTGTTTTACAATGGTAGGCCGGGGACTTTTCAATTAACTTGTCAGCATTTCTATACCATATGGCTTGATAATGACTTCTCGCGAAAGTAACTACATTTGTGTGAGTTCGAAACTTCGACGGATTTCATTTTCCAATAACAGCAATTTGCGGTCAATTAGTTTCTGCTGTAACATCAGTATCTTTGACATTGCCTTTACACCACAAACATGAATGTATCGTTCGATTAGTTAAAAATTGGGAGTCTACTGTACAGCATTAATTTTAAAATGAAATAAGCAGTGTAGCGTTGCTTCATTTATGAATGTCTACGTTAGTTTCAAAATTTTAATCTACACGGATTTTTCCAGTAAAGAAACAACGCGCAATAATAACGAAATAGTAATAGCGTCTATATAATGATGAATATTTAAATATTTCAGAGTAATTCATTTAATATACTCAACCACTTACTTGTTATGAAATTAGACATACAAGATGAGAATTTTAAGAGAAACAAAGGTTTTGTGTAGCATTTTTGATTAATTTTAAACAACTAAAAATAATTATATTTGTCATTAAGTCGCATTAAGCAGGTACAACATAATCCAGAGGAAATTTTTATGGTACCGATATAAATTTTATTTCAATTGTGTTTGAAGCTATTTGAATTTTTGATAATAAAACACTAATTAATCCAACACAATATTTGAAACAGGTATGAACGTGTATAACAATTCCTTCAATTAAGTTAAATATCTGTCACTTAATAATTATTTCCGCGCTTGAAACTGTCAGTATTTACTGTGACGAATATGTAGAATATATGGTGTCCACTCCCTCAACCCATTCAACTGCCCCGAAGTAAATTTTCTGGGATAATTATCAAAAGTTGTTAAAGAAGTAATTTTACACAATGTGATGGAAGCTGTTCAATTAAATAACATCATACAAGACAAACAATTTGCGTTTGGACGCAAACACTCATCAATTCCTTAAACTGAAAGTTTAGAATGGCTAAAACCATTATAGTCCATATTAGTCCCTGACAAAATGCAGCATGATTTTCAGTGGATTGGAACCTGTAAATTAATCCACAAAAAATAAAACAGCAACCTGTCCCTTCTACTGTGTATATCAAACAAACTCCAGGTTTGAATTAAACACTTTCTCTAAAAGGCAGTGATGCGTTCTGTTTCTCTACATAGTTAACAGGTACGGTCTCGTTTCGTCACAAGGAGAGAGATCATAAAATTTAAAGTATTTAAAAATATGATGTTGGGGAAACAATTGTTGATAAATGTTGGGGAAAATTCTGAACATCCCTTGGGATGTTAAAAGTGACCAAATACATCGATAGCCAGAGGCGTCATTTCCCTTTGAGCTCACAAACATTATGGCGACACAATAATGTTCATATGTTAATAAGTATCGTGTTGTATTAAATATCTGGTGAAGCCAGGCGAGAGCAGGAGTGACACTGAGAGTAATAGAAAACACATGGTTAGCGAAAACATGTAGCATAATGAGATACAAGAGCAACGTATTATACGAAGCATGTGACGAGAGTAATAGAAAACACATGGCTAGCGAAAACGTGTAGGATAATGAGATACAAGAGCAACGTTTTATACGAAGCATGTGACGAGAGTAATAGAAAACACATGGTTAGCGAAAACATGTAGGATAATGAGATTCAAGAGCAACGTGTTGTACGAAGCATGTCACGAGTTAGACTTTATTGAAAACTCTCTATTTTTACCATAGTCAAAAAATTTCAAGAGAGTAGGCAGCCTTCTCATATATGAGAATTCCAAGAATTTGCAACGCACATGTCATATTCCAGTTAAAAATTCATAATCAGTACAGTCTTTCCCTCCCTGAAAACCTGAACGAATTGGGCGGCAGAAAGTGATTTCTTGAAGCACCCTTCGTAGCCCCTACTAACATACCTAGGAAATAAAACAAGATATATCCATCGAATCAGTCAACCAGTCAACATATTTATATAACATATATATAATAAACAATACATAAAGGAAGCGAGTGACCAGAAGTAGAAAGAATCTCAGTTCTAAGAAAACATATATAATCAAGCTAACATCGAATTTTATTTCATTACATTTCGATTGTTTTTTCGATCTAACTCTAAACAAACACGATCACCTGAACTTTAATAAAATGAACACTCGCCACAATAGTTTAATTCGACCCGTTAACACCCTTCAAGAATAATGTTACGTTGTTATATTTTGAGGCGGTTTGGCGACCAAGTAAATTTAAAAAGTTTATTATATATCTCCCCAATAGTCTTGTTAGTTTGCCTTAAGAAAATCAGTGCAGTCTATGGAAAAAACAGTAAACTCACATCATGATGATGTCGACTGCATGGCCTATAGCAATTTGTAAATCAATTTAAACTGAAACATTTTTTTACTCCTCAATTTGCTTCAGTTAAAAAGAGACATATCGCCGTCTGATACTCCCGAGAATGCCTATAAAATTCGTCTCAATGCCAAATACCTATAAAATTATACTAAACATTAGTTATGATTATCAGACGTTATAAAGTGGCGAACATTTTTTTTACACTTTGCTTGTATTGATATATTTCAAATAGCTGCTTAATACTTGTGATTACATGACTGAAACTGCTGAAGCCAAGACAGTTACTTCGAACTTTGAGCTTTCTGATCTAGTCAGTTATTTCGAACAGGAACTAGATAATGGTAGAGAAAGAATTGGTTCTAGTCAGTAAAATCGCTTAAAAATAAGTATGCAGACTATTAAATATTAAATTTGTGCAGTTTTATTGGAAATATTTTAACGTTTTGCAGCTGCACTGAATACTATTGTGGCCACTGTGATTAAAACCTCTCAAAAAATAAGAAACATACACATGAGGCGGCTGATGAATCAAGAAATACCTTGACATTAACTTCATTTGAGATGAAATTATGAAGTGTATCAAAACAATGAGTACATAAACATTTTTTTCGATATAAAAATAATTCACTATAATTATTTTAGAGTAAAGTGTTAGCTTGGAAAGTATCTATAAAAAAAAACTTATCGATATGTAACTATTTGAGGGATATAAGTTATTCCTTCATATAAGGAACATAGGATTTATATGGTGGCAAATATAAATGGAAATCTAAGGAAGTTTCCAGACATTGATCTTAAAGTGTTATGATAAACGACAAATGTTTTCAATTTCAATTTACGAGTATAGCCGATACTTACATATTTCAAAAAGGAACATTGAGCCACTCTTGGCAAGTCGATAATAAAAAAGTGTAAAAAGAGTAAAACATCATAAACAGTAGATAGCTGAATATCCTAGCTCCCTATCACTACATATTCGATTTAATCCAATGGATATGGGGTGTAGAAACTTGCGAGATATGTGGTTATGATTCAATGCTGACAACTAACAAGAGAGTTTGGTGAGAGTGGGAACAATTAGAAGTGAAGATAACTGTCAAAAATCGTATTATAAAGTGTGAAGTATTTGTGTTCATAACAGTTATAATATGTGAAAGGGTAAAACAAAAACTATTAATTTATTTGTATATATTATTTTATTTCACTGAAAGGGAAGACGACTTGTTGAACGGCGATACAAAACGCCACTGACACTTCTTATCTATTAAAAAATATACCCATTCGTCTCATTCGTTTACCATTGATTAGTTTTTATAGAGATGGCCGGATAGTCTGGACTGTATTATATAACATAAATATGTATGTAATTCTTCAGAATTATACATGAGCATTAGGTTATAATATATGAGAGGATGAATACTAATTTTGTTGCAGATATTGCAAAAGCATTAAGGAAAATTCAATGATTATACACAATTTTATCAAAAAAATCTACACTGGTGGTAACAGAAGGAACTAAGGAGAAATACAATAACATCAAAATGACTTCACAAGCAAACATACCAACGAAGGAAACAAGAACTAAACATTCAAACGTGCTCTCGATGCTCTCTAATGAATGTAAAATAAATTAATTGCATATACAATTGTTAACGAGGTAGAGTAGTTCTCCAGGGGATGCCAACTCCATTTCAAATGCGCCGAAAAAATTCAATGTAAATATAATGAAACAACTCTAAAGACTCTAAAAATCATATTTGGTAACATTTATGGAATAACATGGAATTTTCTTATAGGTCAAAGTCAACATAAACTAAAACTCAAAGTAGATGTGGCAATATTGCGATGTTATGAAGTCATGAATTTAGATGACGTGAATTCACTATTTTATTGAATAGACCAATTATAAAGTTTTTAAATACACTCAATAGGTTTGAACCGATTTGTCAAACAAAAAAGAAAACTAAATAATTTTTATTTTCAGGTACCATGAATTAATTAAGTTAATACAATGGAACAGGATCTAATTATTTTTAATATATCTACATTTGCTTAAATAACCAAACCAAATCAAACCAAAACATGTCTGTCAACAAAGCCATTATTATCAATGAAAAAGACACACATAGTAAGTCTAACATTGAAAATTCAATTCAATGTCACCAAACAGAACTTAATCTCTAGATAAACACGAAACCATTCATTATCCCCACACAATAATGCCATCTAGGAACAAATATTTGTAAATTTTAAAACAATTATTTGTCTCCGAACAGCCGGGAAACTGATTGTCGCAATACGATTCGTCGTCGAATCAGTGCCGGGTCGACGACGCATAGGGAAACAAACAGAGGACTCGAAAATAAGAGTAAATCAAGTTCGAATTCATATATATATTTCCCGTTTTTTGAAATATAACGACAAACAATGCCAAAGGCGCTCGGAAACAGATGAGTTTTCCCTTTCAATCTTGTCTCGTGTTCTGTTTTGGGGCCGTTCCGCTCTGAAGATACTGTCAAAGACGTATGACTCATATATAAAATGTCCAGTGAAAAGTCGTTGATAAACTAATCAAGAAATATTATTAACAAAATTAGGTATATTTGGCAATATGTACCAATATAACGTCACATACCATTTTAACAAATATATTTCTAATACGATTCCAGAGAGTGAGAAGCAGAATTTGCATTTAGCATCATATTTGAAACATTGCGGGCTTATCAATGTTAGGCTGTAACTGTCTCCAAATCTGGAATATATACAAAAAGCTGGCAAAAACTGTCCAATGTTCAAACTCTCACATCTAGTATAAAAAACTTACCAGATATAGAGGTAATATTTCCAGAAGAGTTGCAGAAAACTGAATGCTGGATGATAAGAGGATGATGCCGTCAACATGGTGAAGGGTGAGATGAAAATCTGAAGACAAACAAAGTAGGAAATAAACTTAATGAGAAGCCTGAAAAAGTCAAAAAAGACATCCCCATCCCATCAAATTGCCTGATACATAGTCTTAAGCATGGTTATTTGATCAGCTACACTTATCTTAGCAAAAACCAGATTGTATGGACAAAATCGTTTTTCGTATACATTTGAGAAGTCTGTCTGTAATTTCTCCTGTTCAGGAATTTGCAAAGTTTTGCTGCCTATACATAGCTCTAATCTGGGTGATTCATGAGCAATCGTTCAGTGTGGTAGACTGAAAGGCAAGGTGACAAAACTCACGGTGAGCAGGTGGCCTCGAAGTCCTCAAGTGACTGTGCGAGAAATGACAGTAACCCACTCTCAGTTGACTCAGAGCTACGACATAGTGACGAATGGTAGGGACGTGAACAGAGGAGGAAAAAAGGGGGAAAAAGAAACAAGGCCTCCTGCGCCAAGGCCTTAGTATCTCATTCTTGGTAAAACCCGAAACGAATGGGATAAGGTCAGTAGAAAAACAAATATTTATGATAGGGAAAAGAGAGGAGGCTGCCAATTTAGCCCTAATATCGTAGTACATATTTAGCGCGCTCATTTTCCAGTACGCCAACATGAGTAGGCATCCACAGTCAACTTATGCTGTAGCATTTCTCGCGATTCTGTTGTACTTTTATTGTAAAGCTTTGAATCAAATATATCAAATATCGCGAATGGAACATGGTTATGCATATTGTGCTCGAAAGCAACTCAGAAAACAAAACTAATAATAAAACAAAAAGTAAGAATAGCATCGTAGGTAATAACATGCCCTTGTATTCATTCAATAATTTATACAATCTGCCCAATGAGCAGCAGGTATTCCATATGATAATTAATATATCCATAACATGAAATACATTACTTCACTAAGTAATTTCTGCGTAATACATTTTATTTTAATATTTATATAAAAGGTTAATTGAAAAAATCCCCGGACTACCATAGTAAAACAAATTTTTTTGGCAAAATTAGTTTCTTTATTCAACATAATTCCATTCAAGGGTGATATACTGATTATATCGACCCTCCAACTTCTCGATATCATTTTTGTAGTACGATTTGTCCCTTGCTTTAAAATAGACCTCAGTTTCGGCGATCACCTCTTTATTCGACGAAAATTTCTTCCCAGTGAGCGTTCTTTTGAGATATAAGAACACGAAATAGGGCCAGATCTGGAGAATAGGGTAGCTCAGTAAGCAATTCGCAATTTTGTCATAGTTTTTACTGACTTGTGACACGGTGCATTGTCTTGGTGAAACAGCACTTTCTCTTTCTTCAAAATGCGGCCGATTTTCGGCGATTTCGTCGTTCTAACGGTCCAATAACGCTATGTAATAGTCACTATTGATGTTGCTTCTTTTTTCAAGGTATTCAAAGCAATTCAAAATAGTTCTATGCGTATGCCAAAATACAGCCGCCATAACCTTGCCAGCCGACTGTTGCGTTTTCCCACGCTTTGGAGCGGGTTCATCCATTGTCACAGATCGATGCAAAAACTCGGGTTTATTACGCTTTCATCTTAAAACACTGCTCCGATTCATCAACTCGTCGTTGTTTCTGATCAAAAGTGAGATCGCGCGGCACCTACTTTGCATTTCAGTTGGCCTGTTATGTCAGTTAATCACATTAGATGATAGCAAAGATTTTAGTCTAGGCACTTTGACATTATGATTTATGGACATTATAGCTTGGCTTATTGACAAGTCAATAGTGTGGGGCATTGACATCTTTTAGAAATACTTAACACAAAAGCTGCGAACAGTGAATTATATTACTATACTGTCATGTATTAGAGATTTAGTTCAAGGTTTGGGTTATAACACTAAATGGGTTTAAGTATTGATTTGTTTAGCAATACATTCTTCTCTTATCTAGAATAACTCACTAATAAAAATTATTACGACTATATATATATATATATATATATATATATATATATATATATATATATATATATATATACATACAAAACTGTTAAAGTATACATTTTGAAAGATGAATTTTCAAAACACGCGACATCCCGTATACATTTGCAGTCATTTTTATCTACCTTACATTATATAAATGTGAACGATAGTCGAGGATAGCAAATTATCACAAATTATAATAACTATATAATGGGAACATTCTCAAATAATATGTGTTTGAATTTAAAGGAACGAAAGGGTTTTAAAGCTTATTAAAAAAAATTATTAAATTTAGTATACATTTCCTCTTATAGTACTATGAGATTAAAAGTTAGATTAATTATCGATAATTTTTTAAATCACAATATTAAAAGAGAACTATCAAAATATATGTGATTTTAGCTGAGAGAAAAGCATGTCAAACTGCTTTTAAATATAGAGATCTGAGTGATGTGATATAGTAATTTTTAAGATTGCTCTCTAATCACTTTATTTTCAATTGAACTGCGAATATACGAAAACACACCTTGTAAAATAATGCAAAAATATGTCAATCTACGAGGATTATTTCTAATATTTTGAACCTTTTGGACATGTGGCAACCATTTGTTTAAGAAAAAGGCTTTGTAAAATACTAAAAAACAAGCTGAAGGAGCATTCTTCACTGCAAACTCTCACGTATTGGCTGAAATAACCACCTACTTGGTTGGCCAAAAGGCAGAATTAATGGGTCATTGCACGTACAGCTTTGATTTAACACTATTTGTTTTTGTTCTGGTATATCAAGCATAAATTATGTGAAAATTAAAACCCTTGTTTTGGTGGGATACCTCAATCAAAGTGCAAAAAGTGTTACGAGGAATGCAAAACTGTATTAATTACCAGAGAGAATATTTGTCAAATAAAGCAATTTTCGTTAATAAATCACTGTCGTTATTAAACTCAAAATATAAATAGCACCTCTCATAGTAAATGAAATTGAGTATATCCTTGACAAAACCATTAAAAAATACCAGACTTTTGTTTTAAACAGAAAGTGATTAATAACTGGCACACTACAGACATATCAGACACACTATAGGCAAATAACTGAACAGTTCTCCCATTAAAAATCCATTAACTCGTGCATACTGCACTTTTGCGCTTCTAAAACAGATCGAACAATAATTCTATTCATGCCGTGACTTTATCACATTTTCAAAAAAGAAATCTTTGACGTCCACACCAACGAGAGACGTGACAAAAGCCATCTGTTGCTTTAGCGTGGCAAATTGCTGTTGCCATCTCGACGCACAACGATTCACTTTCAGCCACGTCATGTAATTTATCACGGAAGCATTTCGTTACCGTAAGAGCTATCGACACGTCGATATCAGCCCAGGCAAACAAGAAATGTTAATCAAAATCGCCGACGAACCGGAAAAATTTAAGACTGTATGTATGCCGGTACCCTTTTATTAAATAGATTGTATTTTAAATATATTCCTGATTATAAGGTTAACATCGTACATATAGAGTTATTTTTTAGTAGATTATATCGAGACTGGTCCGATAAGTACTTACGCCTACGATAGAAAAATTAAAATTTTAGAAAAGTGCCAATTTATTTCACAACATAGTATCCATAGTATTCAGCTTCGATACACTTAGCCCGACTGAAAATTACATTTTCTCGATGTTACAGACATCCGTGGCAAATAGGCCTATATGGCAGCGATGACCTTTCCATTTGACTCAAATCTCTACACAGCAAGTGACTTTTCAAGTTTGGGAACAAAAATATGTTGCACGGGGCTAAACCTAGAGAATACGATGGATAGAACAGCAGTTCGTAGCCCAAATCGACCAATTTGGGCGTGATGGAAACTTAGGTGTAAGCCGGTGAAGAGCACTTTCTTCTTCGCCACATGAGGCCATATTTTATACATGCTGTACTATGGCCATCTTCAGACTTTGTGAATCAAAAAAATACGAGGCTTTCAACTTTTCAATCAACTTTCCGGCCGATAAGACAGTCTTCTACTTCGGAACACGTTCGCCTGGTCAAATCCACGGTTTCGACCATTCCTTGGTCTTTGATGGATATCATAGGATCCATGTTTCGTCAATAGTTACGAAACCACGCGGAAACTTCATCGGATTGTGCTTAAACAGCTTGTCCAAAATGAGTACACGGGGTACAATCGCGCCGGCAGCTTTCTCATGCGCAATGCCTAATCTCGGAAATTATAAGAGATAATTCAAATTCACAAACGGCTACGTAATCAGCATGCCGAATATTACTTGGTGTGTGAATTGGAACGAAATTCAGGATTCATAAGAACATTTTACAATTTCGGCGTATATGGAAAAAGAGAGCCTAAAATGTAATATTTCGATTGCCTATATCTCGGAAACTATAAGAGATAATTCAATTTGGCAAATGGCTACGTAATCCATATATTACTTGGCGTGTGAATTGGATCAAAATCTACAATTCATTCACAAATGTCAATATGGCTTACAATGGTCTATATGGAAAAACAGAGCCAATAATATAAAATGATATATTTGATGCAGGATGTATTTGTACATTTTTGTAACCACACGGTATCTTGGGATGCCTACTCTCTGCTATCTGGAGCATAATCAATCGGCGGTCTGCGATACGATATCGTACATTTTTGTCATGTTATCCTCCGCGAGAGCTATTTTCGGGGTGAAACTCGTTAAGCCTGTATTTGACGGTCGATGACACACTTGATTCCACACAAAATCGAAACAAAACTACGAAGGCAATTCGACTGAAATTTCGGTGATAACCGCCTACGAGATTGTACTACACGACAGGAAATTTTTCTTGCGATAGTGGCTCCGTAGGGCGGTGAGGTTACGTAACTATCGAACTGCTCTCGTATATAGTCAAAATGAGAATTTGACTGATTAATCATTTTTATATAGTATAGGGTTAAATTTCAACCCAGGGCGTAAAATAAAAATTATATTTAAATAAAGTTATTAAACATCTTAAACAAAGAATAACCGAGAGTAAAATTAGTTATATAACAGCTATTTACACGATATATACCAAAATAAATAAAACACATTCTAAGCGTGTAAAACTATTATTATTTCTTGGGAGAGTTTGCATGTGTATTTATATACAGACCCTTGTTACTGCATCAAATATATTTCTGATCTTATATTGAAAATGTTACCAAAATAAGTTTTAGTAATATTAACTTATAATATTTAGGCTATTTTCTTTATTCTATTATGAGACACGATTAACTTTAGAAAGTCCGGTCGACAGGATAATATATTAATATATTATTATATTAAGGGCATCTAACGAGAGTTATAGAAAATTACGTAGAATATTTAGTTCTTCTATTGGTTAAATAATTTGATTATTCTCAATAGAGAAACTCTGAAATTTCTTTTTCAAATGACGACGATTTTTCCTGATTTCTCCCAATAGTAATAATAATGAATCCAGCTACTCTTTTGTCCCTTTTTTTTCCAAGTAATTGGTGTAGATGATTCCACGTGTATCTTAAAAAAAAGTAACCGTGGCATTGCCAACAAATTTCTCCCCTTCGCTATATTTACGACCTGTTTGCTTTAAAAAAATCACAGTGCTACCTGTCTCTTTGTCTCTGAAGTATGTTCATTTTTCCTTTATGGTTAACTGCCTATAAAAAACCTATTATTTTTAATAAAATAAATAGTAAAAAAGGGCTAAGATAACCTAGGAATCCACTATATTGAGACTTTTGTTCGCGTATTTATTTATAAATAACTGCAAACGAAATCCAAACTTCTATCAGTCATTTCGGAAGTAGATGGACAACCCCATTGGATTTTATTTTTCTATTCCGTGCTTGCATGTATTTTGATCAGCTATACATATTGATGAAAATGCGAAATATTCATTTACATAACCTAATCTAACATTTATATTGATGTTTGGACATTTCTCCTCCTTAAAATAAAACATTTTATAACAAAAGAGAAAACAATGTAGTAATAAAATATTTTATTTTCTCTCTTCTTTGTGTAAATTCATGTTCAAAAGGTTTATTTATTTAAAAAATGAATAATATCACAAATAAATAGAACAGAAGACAGAAATATATAAAGTAAATATAATTATTACAAGTTGATACCTATGAAGAAGAGAAGTATGAAAAAGTTTCTATTCGCTTACTAAATCCTAAATACTAAATATAACTAAAATACTAAAATACTATTAAATACTAAATCCAATGCCTGGTTTAGTTGAGAACCTGGCTTATTTTGATGTAGTTCCGTACTCGGAGCCAACTGCTGACTTAAATAGCAACTGATGAGAACTGTTATTTTTGATTTAATCTTGTTTACGTATGTTTTGATAGAACGGAGATTCTGACTTTTGTCAGTTGGTGTTTGATCCAAATCGCCCGTTTTGTTGACTGGTTTACTTGTACTCTTAGTGCAGACTCTTGATTCCTATTCTTGATTCTTCATTGGTTTTTGTGCTTGATTAGATGGATGCACGTTATCCTATTACTGTAACTCCACCATCGAGCTCATAGCGGTGGCTAAGAGAATAGGTTCAAGATTACCCTTTTACTGCAACCTGATTTTTACAGACTTTAGGGGAGGGAAACACCCCTCTAGCTATGGCTTTCTCACATGAATGGAATAGATTTTCCCAGAGCTCAAAATTTGGCCAGAGAAAACAATAGACTTCACAGGCAGGCCCTTGATTCAGAAGACAAAAAACAGCTAGTCGCACAGTCAGAGCAATCATAGATCCTGTAAAAACCTAGAGAGAGAAAAAAATCGGAACCAAGCTACTAAATCTGGACTCCCCTTGAAGTTACGGAAACAAAAAACATCATCTAAGATGAACAGTTTAGATTTCGAGCCAGTAACTCGTCAAAGTACATAGCACTTTTCATAACAAGAACCCCAAGAGCATAGTGTTCTTGGTTTTGATTAGGTCCTTCAGGGTTGGCATCCTGGTTTATTATACATAACATTACAGCTTCGCATTCCTAGTGATTTTGTAAACCATGATACACCAATATTTAGAAAACAGGACGTTAAAGTTTCATTATCCATCTGTCAAAAAATATTTTTTATGTCGTACTATACCTACCGAAGATAAGTAAATCTAATACGAGAATCTGAAATACAAAAGACATGGGTGAATTTAAGGGGAATATCCGTATCTACAGCGAAGCAGTAACTCATGGCCGAGTTAGAAAATATAACTTGGCTGGTATACATCACTGCCAAAATAACATTCTTTTGTCGCCTTGGTGTAACAGCGTACATTGATAAAAAATACACATTGTATAAATTTTTCTCAATAAATATTAAATAGTAAATAGTAAAAAAATAAATCATAAGGTACCATAAATGGTGCACTGTGAACCGCCATCTTACTTCCCCAATATGTTGCTTCTTACTGTCCTATCTAGTTCTCAATCCAGATGATCAACTTGAATTAAATCAAACGAAAAAGCTAATGAAAAACGAATTGAATACTAATGTAATTCTGTGTTTTTGAGTATGTTTCTTAACCACATTTAAGCTGTCCAATATAACGCACCATGTAATAAAGAAAAACAAAAATATTTGAGTTTATAAGTTAAATAATTTCATTAACTTATACTGAAATTACTGTATATATCCGAGAAAATGCGATCTTTTATGTAAAATCTTTGAAAGGCGACAAGAGAGAGAATCGCGCTCATAACAAGCTTTCCTTGCAGATATATATATCTCTTAAACGTACAAAGTAATGTTATCTTTGAAGTAGTTTCAATAGCTTGGAAATTCAACGGAAATATTTGTCATTTTAGCAAAAGGAACAAACATAAACCAGCGGTTGGTTTCTTATCTAGCAGCGTTTGTTTCTTAGTACCGGGTAAACTTTTTGGGAGAAAAATGAAGTAGAAATCCACTAGTATCCGGAGCCCGATAATATAATGACCAACAACGTAGAAGATATTGTCTAATGTTGCGTAAAATACGATGAGTTTTGACTCGGGTTGCCAAGATTACTACTAAGCTATAAAAAGTTTAGATTTACTATAATCAAAAGTGGAGAATAACCAAAAATATATATAGGAAAGTAATAAGTATTCTTATATCAATAAATAAAATGACTTAATTATAATTTTACACTTACTTTAATATTTAGTTATAGATTAATATCCAAATAATTATTTAATTGTTATCGTTACCGTTGATTTTACAGTTGTATATAGTGTAAAACAAGTTCGGATATAAACGCTTGCATACAATAATGGCCAAAATGTGTATTTAGATTTTTCTTAACGCTTAAATTCACTGGAGTTTATAGAAAAGTTAAGAAAAAATATTAGTAAAAAAAGTTTGTATCAATTTTGCATAGTGAGCATTGCAATGCTTTCCTAAAATCGTAAATCCTTTTCTAAAATATTAGAAGAGATGGCCATATAATCGAGAGATATAAAAGGTATAGACAGGCCAGCAAATGAATAAAAAAAATGATTACGCGGTCAAAATAAAAATAACGAAATACTGTATAGAAACAGAAAATAAAAAGAAGCATTATATGAGAGTATAAGGGCAGTAACGTGTGAATTTTTTTGTTAAGATCAGATGGGCATAAAAAGAAAAGAACAATTACTTCAACTACTATAAAACCAGATTTATTTCATACTAGTTTCGCCATCCAGTATTTCGACCATGAAATCATGGAAATTATATCGTTTTGATGATCTTATATATCCAACATTGAAATAAAATAATTATTATACATAGTGGTGTGGACTAACCATTACATGGTAATAAATGAGTTAATAAACATAATTAAATAATTGAAAGTGGCAATAAGAATTTTCTTCATAAATAAATGACATAAAACATTTTCGGAGCGTTTTAATATGCCCCTCAGGACATGATATTTCCTTACAAAACCCATTGACCAAGAATTCAAAGCTATTTGTTCAAAGGTGCTATTTTTCACACCTTTTAAAAATATTATTTCAATATATTTGTTTTCTACAAAACTCGCATATAACAAACTGACTTAAATATATTGCTTCATATTTCACTTTCATAGAAAATCATTCCTACAAACTCTTATTTTCGAAAGTTCAACTAAACAAATAGTATAAATTCAATCGTCCCAACCGTCGGGAAGCAACCCCACCTCTTCTATTGAACGTAAAATTTACATAAAAATGGTCTATGTAGGTTAGCTCGTTTCACCCACGATGCTGCAGACAAAAGGGAGTATGCAAGGGGGTCAGAGCGAGACTTGAATGCCTCCCTCCCGCAGAAAACACCAAACCTAAAACCAACGACACTCTCATCAACGAATCCACTTCATCAGAACACCAGTAACCCCAGCCTTTCTTCTCAACCATCTCGTGTCTCCAAAGTCACTACAGAAAATTATCGGCAAACTTCAAACCAAAAAATCTACGGACTTCGACGGAATATCGATTACCTAATTAAAAAAGCTCACATATAAGCAGCTCCCGGAACTGGCAAACATAATTAACTTCATCATAAGGCTGCAACATTTCCCGGCGTCTGGGAAACACGCATATATAGCGGTTATTCCCAAGAAAAGAGCATACTCATCTCCATCTGACTACAGGCCCATTAGCTTCCTCAGAGCCATTTCGGGGATTGGCGAGAGGGCAAAACTCTACGCTCTCAACTCTTTCACAAAGGAAAACAAAATCCTTCCTGACGAACAATTCGGCTTTCGCGCTCACCATTCATCCGTCCATCAGGCCAACAGTCTGGCCGCACACATTCACCACACTCTTGACCAACGTAAAATGCTTGGAACAGCCCTTCTGGACTTAACCATAGCTTTCGACATGGTCTGGCACGACGGTTTAATTTGAAAATGCGTGCGGTTAGGCCTCCCAGAAGACCTAAGTGCCCTTAT
Source organism: Rhynchophorus ferrugineus (assembly GCF_030347505.1). Classification (NCBI taxonomy): domain Eukaryota; kingdom Metazoa; phylum Arthropoda; class Insecta; order Coleoptera; family Curculionidae; genus Rhynchophorus; species Rhynchophorus ferrugineus. The sequence goes on along the minus strand of NW_027472585.1, from coordinate 20,594,447 downwards.
GAAGTCCTATCTATCGAACAGATCCTTCCAGGTCAAGATCAGGAAAACACCTTCCAGTCGAAACCAAATCCAAATATTATATGTATTTATAATTAGGTTGAAATGAATGTCCGTGATTGTCCTTAGGCAAGAATGCAAAGAAAACCATCCCGGTCATATCAGTAACCAGTTGATATGAGAAGTGCACGTTAAACTGTAAACTAAGTTCAGATAAACCCTAGTTAGTAAAGAGAAGACCTTAAACTATAACGAAAATATATAATAATATAGAAGCATATAGAATCTAAAGATTATTTTGGCAGATTTTTTATTAAGATTATAGGATAAAATGAAAAATATTTTGATCGAAAAATAATAAAATGGTTTTGTCTGTTTTTGTATTGCTGCTAACTATTAGTTAATACTTATTTTAATTGATTTTTTCGATGATATCTGGATGTTCATTCAATTCCTTTATTGGCTAAACATATTCATAAATGATAATCATTTAATATATTACTTATACGTTATTTCTTTTTAGTATTTATAATAGAATATATATTATTATATTTGTTATGTTATATTAAATAATATCCTAGAATAGCAATTCAACTGATATTAGAATACGGTAACATATTTAAGGCTATTATTTCCTTAGTCTTTTACAAATCCAAAGTAACACTCAAATACGAAATAAAAATGAAAATTTTTATTTACAACAGAGTAAAGCCCAAAAATCCAATAATTTCAACTTTTTTATTTCCTTTTCTTTCTCAGAATTAGTACGAGAAAGAAGATGCATTTCCGTTTAACTTATGACTCGGAACTTTTAACTTATGACTATAGAGAAAATAAAAAAACATCATAAGCCCACATTCAAATTAAATAGTAAAATCCTATTACATAAAACATAACAATATTGATTATTATTATATTACTGCTTCTCGAATGGTGGCAAAACAAATCTAAACCTTTTCAAGGACGCGCATAGACTGCAAGATCTAGTATATGATTGACTAGTTGAGCCCACTTGAATAAAATAAATAATATTTCATTTTAGTTTGGTTATATATAATATTTTAATTGTTTACATTTACTTGTCATTGGAGAAGTTATTTTATTTAACGATATTGTTTTTCTTTAAAATTCAACAATGAAATATCAAAAATAAATCATTCATTACAGTGCAATTACAATTATCAATATTTTATGGAAATTAGTGGAGTTATTGTATAACTTAATTGGGAATAAAACCAAACATATTAATAGAAAATTTGTTATCTGTCCATTTCTCACTCAAAATTGATACGAGAAGGAATTTATAAATCTCCATCTAATGTAACTACGAAACAGCTAATTAAACTAATTGTTTTTTTGTTTTTAGTTTTTGCATTATATCATTTCCCGAATATTAAAAACCACTTATGATTTTAAAGCAGTTATATTCATTCATGTCAAGGTTCTTGATCTATATTTAAACTTAAATCTCACTTAATTTTTTATACGCGTATTCTAAAATATTTTAATTAGAACATAGCCACACATACGCAATCGAGTGAAAACATGAATATTTTAATATTTAACTTTTTTAATATATTTTTAGCTCGAATTTTACATATTTACACGTATGAATATATAGAATATGTTATGTATGTGTTATATTATATAATAAGTTATATATTAAACTGGCGTGATCTTTTTTATTAGCGAGATAATAACATACATATTTAGATGATGTTGTGCGAAATTAAAAAAAAAAAAAATTTCATATTTGACGTATTAAGTATACAGAAAAGGAAAATAAAATTTTGTCACAAAGGTAGTAAGAAAACAAGTCCATACTTCAAAATACCGAAGGAAATACAAAGGAGATTTCACTAACTCTCAAGCTATTAGAACTCAAGATATCATGCTTATTAGGTATTAGATAGAATATAACATAAAGTTGCATCTCTCGACTGTTTCATTTCGGCTATCTTCGATCAGATAATGATATGCCATATGTATGCTAATACTCCTTGATATTCATATTTGGTCTTTTACATAAGAAAATATTAAAAAATAAACTTTTTTGAACTTATTGTATTTACCTTTCTAAAGAGTTCTTCTAAGTTCTTTAGAGACAGCAATAGCCACAATTCTAGGTCATAGCAATTATATAGGTTTCAATTAATATAATCGAATATATTAATAAAATTATTAAATAAAAATTAATAAAAATTAATAAAATATTTTTAACAAAAATATTGGACCGACTCCAAAAAGTAAATAAGGAACTCACTAAAAAGTAAGAAATAATCAAATAGAGATTTCTAACACAAAAAAAAACGCTTTAAAATAAAAGATGTACATAATAACCATTGTAATAACTAAATAGAAGTAAACAAATTACGTATTTATACCTATTTCCTACAGTATTTTTTATTCTACTATATATAATACTATCAAATATCAAACTGCTTGAGTTTTTAATGAAAATATTTTGTGTTGCAGCTGCATTGAATATTAATATGGACACTATAACTAAAATATCTCAAAAAAATTATAATTTTGGATAAACACAGTTAGGAAACATAGAAATTAAATAGTGTAACATTACGAATTAAATTTTGAAGATACAATGATAAAGAGTAACGAAATTTAAAATATTACTTGACAAAAATAAACGAAATGTTTAATTATATTTTATATAGTTTGCTCTTTTAGCAATAGGCCAGAAGAGGGATACAAGAATAGTTCGGATGTCTGAAGAATATGGCCACAGAGGTCCATAGAAGTTTTCTTCTCCATCACTGTATTCAATCAAATCGAATTGTTATGGGATCTGGCAATTAATAACTATAACAAATATGCAGGTCGAACTGTTTAGATATGTAAACAGTATTGTCTGCAATAACACTCTTCGGTTTGGATGAACTCCATCACGCACATAAAAGAAGAAACTGGCAAAGAGTGGAATTGTAAACTACTGTTAGATTGAAAATTAACAGCTTAGTGGATGGCTCAAAATGACAGTGAGGGAACGAAATTTTCTGCATGTCAGATTATGATGCAATGTTGACAGTATCAAGACAGGGTGATGAGTACGGAAACAACTAACGGTAAGTTTTAACATAGGATAAATGTGGAAAATCGTATTGTAGAATGTGAAAAATTGATTAATTAAAAATTTAATTGTTTAAAATATATGTAGGCATTTGGTAAAAATATTAGAATTATTATTAAAATATAAAACAGATAAATACAAACTGTTATGCAGACAAGGGAAATGCAATAGTGATAATGTAGTCATTAAATCTAATATTATCAAGAAAAATGTACACGTGTAGTAACAGAAGGAACTAAAGAGAAATATAGTGATATTAGAATGACTTGACAAGGAGACACAACGAAGGAAACAAGAACTAAACATTAAAAGGTATTTATACTCTCTAATGAATATAAAATACATTACTTGTATATACAATAATTAATTAGGTGGATTAGGCCTTCTGGGCTAAAACAGGTGGTATAAATTGTAAATATAATAAAATTACTCTAAGCTACAAACTATACTGCCTTTTTAATTCTCTAGAGTTTTAGTGCTTCGATAATATATGCATTAAATATACTATAATGTTAAAATAAATTATATTTTATAACCTTCTTGTTATAAATTTTATATTATATTTTATAAATATTATATTTATATTAGAATATTGTTACATACTAAAGCTAAAATAAACTAATATTCGTAAAATATCAAAGTTAAATGCGCCAACAAGCGATGTCTTGACGTCATAAATTGAGATGACATGGGTTCACTGCTACTTTGGACAGACTATAACTATTATTGAGTTATATAGTCAATACAAATCCTAATATTACTGAACCTCTGCCTCGCGGATAGATTTACAATTGTTCTTCTAAACTCCAATAATAACTTTATTAAAACCGCAAAATGTTACATAAGATGCTAGACATAAGAAGATATGAAGAGTTTGTATTTCCGTAATTTCACTGAACAATTTGAGCAATGTAAACTCATTTTTCAAAAGGGTGGAGTTTTTTCAAACAAAGCTAAGTTACCTAACAAACTGACAATATAGTTAGCTATTTTAACCTATCCGAGATTTTACGATATCAATATTTACCAAAAAAAAACATTATTATTTATTGAGTAATATACTAAAGATATAAAAAAAACATATTAATGATTCAAAATACATATAAAAGTAGAAGACTGAAAAGAAAAATAGTAACGCGATGTTTCCGCTTTTTTAACTGAGCACTTGGTATGTTGAAAATAATTATAATATGTGACAATATATTTAATTAGAATATTATAAAATATATTTCAAAGAAGTCGTTGGCCTCCTCAACTAAAAAAAACCACCGAAGTGTAAGGAACTAAAAGAACTCCTTCAAACCTCGAAAGTTTATTTTAAGTTATTCAATGAAGTTGCTCGATGCTCGACTGGATGACTGTAAATTCTAACTAACTTATAGAAATGTAAATGAGCGTCAAATGCCTGAAGTGGAATGAATCCAGGACGTATATATATGTAAAGCCATTTTGATAGTCATTTGCATAGAGAAGATCACGTAACGTTACAAATTAATTTATATTTATTGCCAGGTACGTAAACCGTATCCTCTTTAATGAAAATTCAAGCCTGAAACAGTCGGAATATTTTTCGGGCGCGTTAACCTTACGAGGACTCGTAAAAATGCAAAACTGAAGCAATAAAGGAAAGGTCCTGAAACCAGCGGGACGTGATCCGGTATCGGAAGTTCGGGTTTACCTTTTTATTTTCCCCAACCGTTGACCAATCGACGTTGTAGTTGGTAAAAACACACAAGAGTAATTCTTTAAACCAGCTAATACATGAGGCCGCTTATATATTTTATCTATCCAAAGTAGAAATGAACAAGTCATCTCAATTTACAACGTCAGAACGGTGCAATGCTACCGCGCTATATATATGCTAACCTCTATATACGACAACATTCTAATATGAATAAAATATGGAAACAAAAATGTTATGAAATATAATTTATTTTAATATTATAGTACATCTAATCATCATCCAAGAGGAGACAGCAGTTCCAAACTGTTTTATACATAACATGTGGTTTCCACATGAAGACTTAACAAGGGCCATGCCAATATATTTGGCTGTATTGCCACAATAGACTACGTGGGAGAGGATGATTTATATAAGCTGGCATGTGCTTGATTATTTCGTTGGTGAAATTCACATGCTCTAGTTTAGTTTGATTCATTTGTGCCATTTTTTCTCTCCAGTATTGTATTTTGGTAATAACGGTTTGTAACTTTTCGGTTAACCTAGTGCTGCAATCTGCAATGGCTAAGATTTCAAGATCATCTTCAAGTATAGCAACAATATTTTCACTGAAGGTAGATAACTCCCGAGTTTATAGCAGATAAAGACCTGGCTTCAATAGACTTCGCTGTAGCAGACATATTTGTATTTTTCTCAAGTCAGAATATTTAACTTCTCTTGTTTTTCCCTGAAGTACCGATCATTTTTTTGGCTCTAAATTTTTTTAATACTGATCAGAGAGAAGCATTTTAATCTAATGCACTAAACCCGCATACCAAACTTTGCCCAAATTTTGACGGTACCTAAAGATATTGCCGAACAAGCATTATTTTACTTGCGAACGTGATCAAATTTGCAATGTTGTTTCCAACCTAACTGAAACCAAATTGATGTTACGGAATAAGATGCTTTTGCTCAATGATCGATTTTATCTTTTTATAACTTTTTTTTTAAATCATTTGGATATTGTCTGTATTAATGATATTAGCCAGTATAACGCTGTTTCATAAACTGGCTTTTTTGTTTAGGGATCATAATTATTTCAGCCACATTTCACCGTTGTGGCACAAATTGTAGTCTGAATGAGGCCTTTATTAAGATGATAATTTTAATAAAGCTTTGCTTAGAAGTCCCTTTAATATTTTGCCGGTAATAAGACAAAAACAAAAAATTTTGCGCAAATATTATTTATTTTATCCCGAATAAAAGTTATTTCTTCAGAAGAATGAATTTCAAAGCACGATAACGCTCCAAATCTGAGCATGGCTTAGTTATTCTGATCACTGGAGGGTTTGTAAGGATACAGGTTTTATTTATACATTACTTTAAAAAATTTGTATTACAATTACAAATTCTATTGTGTATCAATGGTGTGATGGTCCGTAATATTATAATATATCAGTAAACACTCCGAAAACGTCGTGTATTCTCAGTATTATTCAAAGGCAGAAAAATTTTAGAAAAATGTGATTATACATAAGGGGCGAACCTGCCAATATGGTTAAAATCGGTAATTGATTCACAGTAATAAGAGCGTTCTAATGTATGTATTTTTTATCATTTTAAGTACATTTATGCCTAAAGTGTTGTCAAAAAAATATCAAGGTAAAATAGCACACACAATAGCATTGAGTTTAGACCGCATTTGTTTTGTTTATTGTGTATAACAGTTCCCTCGTTATTCATTTTTGAGTCACGAAAAAATATAGAAAATTATATTTAATATAATATGATAGGTTTGATCATATGCTACTATAAATTTAGTTTATATATCTACAAGGTTTCTAACGCTAATCAGACAGAAGTAAATGGGCTTTTAATTGAGACCACTCAACATTCACTGCTGTTCGTCATTGAACGACTATATATTGTCAATATAGAAAAATATATCATATATAATTCACGGTTTCAACAACTGTTAATCAAATCCTATGATAGATGGACTATAAAAAAAGACAATTACAAAAATCTGGTTTCTTGTACATCAAATAGTTCGATGGGCTATACTTCACCAGGTTAAGGGTATAAGTGATACATATTTAATTGTGAAAATATTATTTTATCAAATTTTTACAGACTGACATATGAATGTTATGGCAGATAGCATATAAATCAAGCACTTCAAACAGTACTTATATACAGATGATGTATGAATCCAAATGTTATAACGATACACGCCAAGATAAGTAAGGTAAAAGAAACTAAACATTGATCTAGCTTAGAATTCATAGAATTTAATATGTTAAATCATGTCTGAATACAAATTTCATAAAGCAATTGATCAATTATTGAAGGTGAATATCTTATAAGTTTTTAAGCTTTTCATTAAATTATCATTAAAATGTGTGAATTTTATAATAGTTTAAAAGCATCAAATGTGTATAATTTATACCTTTTTTGGCTTATAACTACTTTGGCTATGATAATAAATATTTTGGTCGAAAACATCTTCATTTTGTATCCTGAAATTATCATATTAAATACAGGACAGTTGATTTCAATAATACTTCTTACAATTCCAGCTTACAGCTAGCGATTATGCTTTGATGTGGTTATGCTTATTATTTAATACTCCTATTGGTTATTACCTCATAGTTTATACTCATAGTACTTCTACTGTTCAATATTCTGCCACATTTCATAATTAGTATGTATACTCACTTCAATTCTATAAAAGTTCTAATTTCTTTTTAAAGTTATTATTTCAATTACATTCACACAGTACAATCAATCTCGGCGAATCGTTTCGGTGTAAATTTAGGTTTTTTACCTTGATAAATACCAGTCCTAATTTTTCGTTTAACTTTTCTTTCCGTTTGCAACACAAAACCAATTACTCAACTGTGAAATATAAGATAAATAATCCAAATAAAATTGAAGTGAGCTAAAGTTAAAAGGAAAAAGTTTAAATATTGGAATGCCAAATTAGGAAACGTAAGTAATGTTTCGTAGGGCTTCTGATTGATGTATGATATAACAGAATGAATTTATAAATGTTATTTCTGTTTCAGTTCTAGTTTTAAATGTTAATAAGGTTTGTAATAATATCTCTATAGTATATTATTATTCTAAATCAATATTTTTGTGAAACTTTATTAGAATCATCTAACCTATTCTTTTTTTTTTCAGTAGGAAGCGATATATAAGAAATATAACAACCAACAAGAAGGCTGCGACATTACTGCGAAACTTTATGAACGGAAAAGCACTAGATTAATGAAATAAGATAGTGTCAGATGATAACAGAAATGCTGAAAAAACGGATGAATATATATAGAAAAACAAATCCGACTACTTTTTACTAAATTTCGACCATTGGCCTTTTGAGTATCGCTTTCTTTGACTTTTAATGCTTTTGTACCCTCAAATAGTAATAGAAATCGACGTATCAGGGTTGACAGATCTTCGTTTCCGTTGGTTGGCCCTTACTGTTAGCACTTCGCATATGTTCTGGAGGATCATAAAGATCTGGAAAAATATTTTCTTATATAAAAAAAGATGTAAAATGCCTCAAGGTTACTACACCATAAAAAATACAAAGATATATTAAACTCTGTCTTTCTTAAATACAAAAATGAAAGTATTATATATTAATTTTAAGGTATTAATAGTGACAAACCTACAGGACAAGTCGAATCATACAGGCTTATCTCGCTACAATAAGCGATATGTAAGTTATTAGAGAAAATTTTAATTAGCCTTTAATTCTATTATAGCGTATTAAACCACTTATAAATCTCCTGCATTTCCAGTCTGAATTTCGAAATATCCCCTGAACTATCGAGCAACCGACAGCGGTTAGTGAAAAGGTATTTGAAAAAAAGAAACACTGCACCAGAGCTTTGGAACTGAACCACAATATAAACAAATTATTACCACAAAACTATTGTGAATTAATGAAGAAATTTATTCTAGAATGAAATGTTAGATAGTAGAATGGAGGGGCATTCTATAACAACCCCTATATCTAGTCTACACTATGGCCATTGTACTGATAATATTAATAATTCTAGGAATATTTCTAAACGACATAGTCTTTATGGCAAAGGATATGATTATTGAAGCTAAGCTAAGTGATTCTTATCAACATCAACATCAACATTCACAAATAAATTAGAGGAGGAAAAATACAGGACTATCATTATATCTTTTAAGAGATACACAAGTATTCAAGCGAAATGAGCAAAATACTTCGGCAGCCATATCTCGATAATAAATTATATTGAAAAGATCACATTAGTTGAATAGATCTGATTGAAAACTAAACCGCTGTATTGATTAGTTTATTTCATGGCCAAATAACAAAAATGTTGACCAGAAGCCATTAGTTTGAGATCAATTAGTATTTGAGATGAAAGAAATTATTACACACTTGCGCGCAAAGATTCAATTTTAATAAGACTTTAATTTTCTAAGGCAAAATTCTTCGATTAATTATAAATACTTATGAATGTCTTTAACATTTTATAACTGACGCAGTCTGTAGGATTCCGACGAAATTTTAAGGAATTATATTTTACGAATTCATTAAATTAAATGGAATTAAATTAATTATCAAGAAAAAACGACTGAAGGATGAACAGACACAAAGTTGTACTGAAGGTGCTCAAAAATCACGAGCAATATACTATTCCAAATTAGAAACATTAAATATTTGAAAAAAACTCTAGTCCGTTGATTAATCTACTCGAATTTGGACAGAATCTTGCAATTCAGGGTGAACAGCGACCGAAAGCGGATTATAGTTACTTAGTTTCTTAGCCGTGGAATATTGGAAACAGGAGTGACGAAAACTTGCATAATCATTCTCTGGAGAGACACCATGGAAATGTGGGTATTGATAATACCATTTTGAAGAAGGAAAGGTTCAAAGGAAAACTAGAGGACGAATGTACAGACGATACTCAACTATAACTTTTTTAGAACTATAAGTTGTCCAGAAGGAAGCTGTTGCATTAAACAATTAGTGCCACACTGGCTACTGACTGCACTGTAATTTGAGGGGTTTTCATCTGTATTGATTAGTGTTACGAATGATATTTAACAGTAGACGTCGGGATGATATATACCCGTTTTACCACCAGTATCGCTTTGTATCGCAGTCCAGCCATTCTCATCTTCGTTAATTAAAATAGGTTTTAAAGTAAATTAGTAATGTTTATTTTCTAAGCCATTTCATATTTTATATGATGAAAATCACTCAACACCTCCGATGTTATTTATATTTAGTTTAACAATGTACCATACTAACAAATTATATAGATTTAATTTGATATGCATGAATCTGTTCGGCAAAGTATCGCACACTATGTTTATGTTATAGTCGACATAATTTTCCGTCAGAGCAATTAATTTAATTAACGAAAGGGAATTTTCATGGGAAGCACTCTATATAATTAACACGTGCCTGCAATAGTGTCATATGGTGCATACAATAGTAAGTTATTGGTGCTGTAGAGCGTAGTATAGTGGAAAACTCCAGTACTTCTAGTTCATGAACTTCTATCCTCAAAAAATACATCTATATACGACCACTTTATGGAAAATTTTGCGGAAGTAACTTAGTTTTGACGCGCAATGTTCCCAAATCGCCAAAAAGTCGGAAAAAGTGTATATTCTATAAATGGACTCAGAACAACAATGGTCTTTAACTATGAAATTTATTTTTATTTGAGTTTTCACCTCAATAGATAGAAGCTCCACAACTAAATTGACGACAGTATTCAACTTCATGTTTAAACACCTTTCCATACAGGAAATGTGGCACAAATTCTATTCGCTGGTAGAAATATTGGTTTATACATTTTCAACGTGAACGTGTCACTATTGACCGCTATAGAATCAAAATCACTGAAAAGGATAATCGTTATTTTTGCACTTCTTCGGCATTTTGAAATCCAAGTCAAGCCATGCTGCACCTGTCTGGTGGTAATGAGAAAACTTTATTTCTATATCTAGTGAGTACACCGAGTGCGATAGAAGTTCAATTTGTAATGTGTAAGCAAGCGTTTTGCGTGTCTTACTTTTTGCAAGAACACGTCGTTCAATTTTTTCAGTTTTTTAATTAAGTAGATATATGTATCAATAGTTTCAATCGCTTTTGATATGACTTTAGAAATGGAAAAATGTTATTTTATGTGAAGAAATCTCAAAATCAAAAATAAGTAAATCTCAAAATTGAAATTAAGAGTTCCTAACAATAAAAAACAGGATTCCGATTAACATGTTATGCCAATCATTGATAGAAATGGCATCCATTCAGCATGCATACATCCAATAAAACGATTTTCCTATGAAAATGTATATGGGCACACATTTATGACATACGGACCGATTATCTGATTAAACAGTACTGTCAGTTTTATAAACATACACAAAAATAAACTTGTTTTAAAAACTGTTTAAAACAAGAGTGAATAGACTCAAAAATAACATTTTTAATAACATCATTAACAAAAATACCTTAAACTAAAAAAATTATATCTTATGAGGTTTTTCAAGTTAATTAAATTCTAATAATTCCATATATGGAAATGATCCGTAAAGGCACAACGAGACAGTTTCGAATTAAAAACTATTCAAAATACCTAATTAGACAGTGGTCATTACATAAATGTTTCTTTATTTACATGTTTGATAACATCAAAAGATGTTTAGTTAAATTTAATGGCTTTTTTCCTAATCTGTCTGGATATCACATATAGATTTTACATCGAAATACTTAATATAAGACTGCATATTATAGACATATATAGCAAAAATATTGTTAGATTTCTTTACACTTAAAAGAGAACAAAATTGAATTAAGACAGAAAGCTATTCGGATTGAATTACGTCAACATGGTGATTTACAAAAAAAAAGACACACAAAGATCATATATAGAAACTTTTAAAAAACTTTCTACTGTTAACACTAGCCAAATTGCATTAATTGATAAAAGAACACAATCAATTAGTAGAATAATAAGTATAAGTGATTTTTACAAGCTTATTTTGTAGCTAAACAAAATTAGCAATATAATATCCTAAGAATACATAGAATACACATAAAAGCGTTCTGTCGTGGCAACCGATCTCTCTCAGTTTGTACGTAGTTCTAAAAATATATGCTATCTAATATTGTCCTGATGATATCGCCTTTCCCTCAAAAGATGTTCCATCGAATTATTGATATGTCTAGCTGGAAATATATCATAATGAGCAGCCCCTTTCCAACTCCACCAAACACTTTTGCTGAGCACCACCTTTCCTGACATTGATATTCATTCATTTATGCCTCAACACCACACTATGTTCGAGACGAAAAAACAAAAGCGTATCTAAACTGGTATATATGGATTATATCCACCCCATGTCTCAATCCATAATAATAATCCCATCTCAGTCATAACGGAAACACCCTCGACCTTTTCCAATTCTATTTCGCGTCGTATCTGGAGAAATACAACGATCGTTACGCAATTAAAAGTAACGTAATTAGTTGTCGATTATTTTTAGCCATTTGATGGCGAAGAAGTGTGTCGAATAGCGTCGGCCAGGACGCGTAGGAGAAAACCGGTCAAATAAATTCTGCCTCGAGTATCTCGTTTCGGCAACTCAAGCAAGAATTATAAGATTTTTTACGCGCTAGGACGGGAAACCCGCCCTTAGATGGAAACCGGATGCCGGCAGGTTTCAATCGAAAATGTTATTAAATTTCGCTGCGTATTATTTAATTTAAGATTTTTCGGTCTTAATTAGTAAGATAATGTATTTCGTTAACAAGAAACTAATTTAGATGTTGTTAGACTTTTAAAATATAGTACTACAATTTTTTCTTCAGTTTAGTAACTAGATAATGTGATCATGATTATTTCTTCGAGTTAATAGACAAGTCAGAGCTATCAACTATTATCAAGCTTAGTAAGTTTAATATCAATAACATAACCAGTCCAAATCAAGTCAAAGTTGATCTTCAAAACAAGTGAACAACATCTATATAAACAATTTTTCTTGATAACATTTTAAACCTCCAAAAGAAAAGTCTAACCTAGAGCAACTAACTTCCAGATTTAAACGTATTCTTCTACATATATCTAATCAATATTGCTGGACTGAAATTCCTAAATAATGTTCAAGCATGTCTTTAAGCCTCGACCTTCGTCTGAACAATGAATATTCAATATGAACTGGAATAAATAATTAAAAATAAATTATTTCCAAAAGATAATGTTTTTTACAGCCCTTTTTAATGTTTTCTATATTTTGATCAAAGAAGATCACAATGAGTTCTTGATTATAATTGAAGGCATGCGCTTGATGCTTAACAAAGGATTAATATAATTTGGAATGGCAACCCCCAATTCTCAACACATTTAATCAAGAGTTGAGATGTGAAGCCTAATAAGAGTCCAAGGCATTGAGAGAAACTGTTAAAAGCTCCTGATGTATATGGAAAAATATTTTTAATATCAACCATTTGGGCAAAAATTCTATAACAAAATGTAATTGTACTTGTACTTGTTTTATCAGGTATTGCAGCTATGTTGTTGGAAGGCGATCTAACAACTTATTCACCATTCAAGCTGTCGTTTCATATACAAACTAACGAAACTCCAACTTGCAGCCTTTAGAGGAATTCTACGTTAGCCAAAGTGTTGCAGAAATGCAATTTGATTGCAAGTTGATAAATGCGCGATAACACACAAAAAGTAATTAGTGACATATACAAATCTTAACTTATATAGAAAAAATTAATGGTTGTGCTAAGAGATCACTTCTGGCATAGAGTTATTAACTACACATTCCAGAAGCTTAATTTTTGATGTTTTTAATGTGGACACACAATGTTCATTGCTACAATAGCAGTGATTGTTTGCCGCGTTATAATTGAATACAGCTCAATGGGGATTAAGCGTAATATTCCAATGATTTTGTTCAACTTCATTTCATGCCTCGCGTTGCTTATTAGTTTGCGTTGCTCGTACATATTTCCGACTTGCTACTGCATTGCAAGTTCATAAAAAGTTATTTAAAAAAACTTAATAACATCTTTATTAGATCTGCTTAATACAATTTTAATTGTAAATTAATTTATTATTACATTTCATTTGTACTTGGATTAGTTCGCAAACTAGACGAGTGCGAAATAAATACATGAATATGTATTCCTCAATTATAAAATTATAATAAATTAAGCTGTAGTTTACACTAAAGGTATACACTTTATATAGATTCGTATGGTTTGGTTCACTTCAATCCTCTAATTTCCTTCGCGTTATCCAGGAGTTGTATTGCTTCCACGTTACTATGATTTAGTGATCTTCTTTCGTGTTTTCAGCAGAAATCTTGGATAACTTCGCAAATCCTTTTAGCGATAGGCATTGGTAATTAATCGAAGAATTTTTTTTGCCATATTTGCACCCCCATAGATCGAAATGGGATTTATGGTTGACTGATAAATCATTCTCGTTGATTTTAGATCAAGTTGAAAGTATCTTCCGACTAACCATTATAGTTGTTTTATTTTGGTTCTAATGCATTTTGCTTTTTGCCTAACATGATGTATAGAATTTAATATACCGTTAAGATGGATGCCGAGGTATCTAGATGATTCTGCTCGAGGAATCGGGCATTCATTAAGTGGTATAATTAGGTGTTTATTATTTCGGCGCACTGCAAATTTAACATGAGATTTGAAGCTGTTAAGTTGAATTTTCCAATCTTTTGTTCATTTATAGGTTTTATTGACTGCCACTTGTACTTTTTCTACGGTCCTATCAAAACTAAAAATCGATTTTAAATTAAACTTTTAAAATAAGGCATGACCCCGGTTAACTCACTGCGAAGAACAAAAACTCGCTCAGCAAACTCAAAACTGGATAAACTTTCGGATCCAATAGACTGTACACTCAATAATGTAGAATAAACCATAAATGTAATACACCTTAGGTTATTTAGTCCTACAGAATCTAATATAGCCATCATTCATCAATCCCAGAACAAGTTATCTAATAGGTCAATTGAAAAGTCCGGGCCTATATAGACTATTATAGCCTGACACTATATAGAAGAATATATAGAATTCACTCCGAAGTCCAACGACAGTCATCCGAGTGGACTGCACACGATGAACCCGCTCCAAAGCGTGGGAAAACACAACAGTCGGCAAGATTATGGCGTCTGTATTTTGGGATGCGCATTGAATAATTTTCATTGATTACCTTGAAAAAAGAAGGACCATCACCAGCGACTAATACATAGCGGTTGGATATAGTTATTGGACCGTTTGAAGGATAAAATCGCCGAAAAACGGCCGCATTAGAAGAAAAAGAAAATGCTGCTCCACCAAGACAATGCACCATGTCACAAGTCAATGAAAACGATAGCAAAAATCCATGAATTGGGCTTCGAATTGCTTCCTCATCCACCGTATTCTCCAGATTTCGCCGCCAGCGACTATTTTCTGTTTTCAGATCTCAAAAGAATGCCCGCTGGGAAGAAATTTTCGTCAAATGAAGAATTGATCGTCGAAGAGGCCTAGTCCTAACCTAGTTTGAAGCAAAAGACAAATCGTACTACAAAAATGATATCGAAAAGTTGGAGGGTCGCTATAATCAGTATATCATACTTGAGGAGAATTATGTTGAATAAAAGAAAATCCAAAAAAAGGTGTTTTACTGTGGTAGGCGGTGAACTTTTCAATTGACCTGTTTTATATGTGCTACGATTATACTGAAGTGATATAACGGGATATTCTTCTATTATCCATGAAGAGTATAATTCCTTTTTGAATATAATATCGATATTTTTCTGATTCAGTCGGAAGTGTTCTGAGTTGAGTCACAACCTGAACCTTTCAGATCAAATTATCTGAAAATATTATACTTAGTAAGCGTGTCAAATTTAAACATAATTTGCTACCCAGTTGGTTAACGTATAATGTCGCCTTCTTAAAACTATTATTATGTATTATCATACTGACAACACCAAAAGGTATTTAAAAAAAATTAACCCTATCAATTATAAGCCCTCAAAATTAAAAGCGTGTTACAAAAAAAGATCTGCAAGATTATAAGAAATTAAATAATGATTATGATCTGAAACAACTGAATTTCAGCATATTTTTATCAATATTCGTTCGATTATTATGTTTTAACTTTTAAAAGATATTAATAATATTTTGTGCTTGCTTGTGATTTTGTATTTTTATGTATTAATATGAAAACTATTATACAATCTAATCTAACATTTAAATTCATTAGTCTTGTCATTGTCATACATAAAATAACAACTTTCCAATTAATGTTACCGAGTTCCATTGCATAGTCTATAAAAAAAATTTTGTACATACATGATCAAGATGTTTAATCAAATTGTAAATTCATTTTAGAATCAGACAATATTTTCATTATCATTTTATTCTGGTTAAAAAGAGATACAAGGCTGTCTGATTAGTTCGAACATGTAAACGAATGAGCCTGTGAAAGTTGTCCGGTTGTAACTGTAACCTATAAACTATTGTGACTGTATAATTAACTGTAGTTTTTAGATGTACTATAATGCTAAAATAAATTATATTCGCTTACATTTTTGTTCAATTATTTTATTTGGATTAGAATGTTGCATGTCAAAGCCAAACTGAACTAAAACTCGGTGTTGATGCGGCAGTATTGCGACGTTTTTGACGTCACAAATTTAAATGACGTATGTACAAAATAACTTTGAATAGACTATATAGAAACGCAAATCATAGAAAGCTCATAATTACACCTTCCAAGTTCCCCATTATTTTTTGTTTGGTTTGTATACTTCTTCCGATGCCGCAAAAAATGCAAAATATTGTTTTATGATGATATCACTTTGTCATATCCCAATTTTCAAGTTTAATGTAAACAATGTTAAGTGGTGATATTGGTGTTAATTACAAAGATGGTCATCCTTAGTAATCTATTCTTGGTGTTTAGTTATTTTCGTGTTTTATAATTTTATGTTATTTTGCGTAATATGATCACAAACATGTCTACTTTGGAATTTGAACATTTGGATACTGAGACTCAATTGTCAGCTGTTTTTGGCAGAATACTCATGTTCATATTTTCCTCTATATCGATTTTAAATCCATTCAATTCTGTTTATTTGCTTGTTAGTTTTAGTAGATGAGATATATTGATATAATTATGTGTATGATGTTTTCAATATAAATAAATCTATTACTAGAATTCGATATTAAATTAAACTTCTAACATAAGACATTAATAAATAAATCGAATAGATCTGACATTTTGTTGATAGCTCATGGTCAATTCGTTGGTTTGCCTATATAAATATATATATATATATATATATATATATATATATATATATATATATATCTATATATATAGATACCATTTGGGATGATAAGCCTAAGTCCCCAGGATGTATATTTGTTTTTTTTTATTTTGCTGAAGTGACCAGCTAAATCCGAATGGTATTTTGCTTATGTTTCTTGATGTTCGAATTAAAAGCATATTAAGGGGTTAAAAGATTTTGGAGTAACGGGGGCATTAGATTTCGACTGGTATTGTCATATTTGGACTACGTACCGGAAATAATGAATGGATAGGATTGGTAATAAATGTATCATCAGGTTGGGATGACGTAAGATGCCCAGTGAGAAGCTTTGACTCAGCGTATTTGTGAAGACTTTCGCTGACTAATTTCTTGAATCTAAGCAAGTGTTGAGTGTGAGTGTGAGTTCTTCGTTAACCACAGAGCATTCAGTAACTTATTTTAACTAGAACACTTGAAGTTGAACAAACTCTTTCTACCAGAATATATACTTCTACCAGAATTTATAGGCTCTTTATAGGCACACTAATTGAACCAGAATTAACCAGCTAATAATAATATTAACTAATAACATTCTAATAGGCATCAGCTGAGCAAGTGACCCCCGTCTTTAGTAGTCGCACACCCTAAGCCTCAAGCTTCTAATCAAACTCCCGTAGAATATATTAGTTCAGAGCAACTTCTCTTTTTCCGTCTTTAGTGGTGTTATATCCAAACTACGATGATCGCATGTTCTTCAAAAAATTAATGATTCTTAATTATAAAAATCTAGCGTCAGGAGACTTTTAATCCACAAGCACATTTAATACACCTTTGGACGCTTTACACCTTGAACAGGGATATTTTTGGGCCAAACCCAACTTAGCTGAGTGAAAGAGTTTATATGTTTCTCTTCTCGATAAGTAATTCCGGTAAAGTCAGTGAACTCTAAAGACAAATATTTGATGATATTATTAAATATATTAATTTGTAATGTTTTTTCTTTTAGTACACACGCTGAAGCACGCACGATTCAAATTGCTAATTATTTAGTTGCATTAGTATTAGTATTAGTTGCATTAGTTAGTTTAGTTGTATTAGTATTAAGAAATTTATAATTAGGCTTAGATTTGCTCCCGGAGACAACGGAGCCCCTACTGCTTATAGAACACACTTAGCTGGGAGAACACAGTTACTTATTTTGAAGCCGAAAAAAATTGTTTATTAAATAAGCGAGATTAATTTAGGGTTTTTTTTTGATTCAGAACTGATCACCACCAATATTTCCCGTCCATCTTTTTTCCTATGTATAAATCCTTGATCGTCGATTATACAAATATTGGTAATTAAGTTATCCTTAAAAGATTTATATCTATAGAACTCTGTATCATGAACTTTTAAATTCTAATTATTTACTGTTCTGAAAAAATCTGAAAACACCAAAAAACAATCGATATACAAATTTTTGCTAAAAGTTCGGAACTAAAGCGGCGTCTTTAATAAATAAGAAATTGTTGTTTTTTATTTTGCTTAAGACAATTTCAAAAGCATGAAAATATGCACTTCTTAGTCACCAATTTACTAGCCAATACTTCTTTATATTGCCAACTTGGTGGCGCAGTGGTAAAGGCGATGGGACGGTCCTGCTACTGTTGCGATAGCTAAACTTCCAATGTGATTGGGGCATGATCGTAAATTTACGTTTGTAATAATTTAAAATTTGTAAATGTTCTTCGCAAGAGTTAAAATCCGACAAGGAAAATGATCCCAGTCGCGCCAGTAACCAGATTGGGTAAGACCGGATGTTGTCTGGGATGATTTCTAAAGTTGGTCACTGGCCAATCGGTAGGCTTAATGCTGAGGACCGTGGTTGCATGTTAAACTTTAGGTCCAGTCCAGATAAACCAATAGTTGGTAAAAAGAGACTTTACAATATATAATATAAAAAAACTTCTTTATATTTTTAATTTATGATTCTTTTGCATTTTTATAACGACAATAAACATTTTGAAAAAAAAATATAGTCAAAGTATTTTTAAGTTGATTATCCTAGCAGGTAATATATCTCAAATTTCTTAAACTCTTTCTCTTTTCCTTCTCAAACCATCAAACAGAAGTGATAGCGCCTAGGCTTCAGTTCCTGCAAAGATACGGCCTAGAATGGGCCTGCTGCTGGTCTGTGGGTCCGCTGATTCGGACACTCACGTGAAGGCAGAGGAAGATGAGTCTTTGGAGGTAAGTGTTTTCTTTTATTTCTGATATGTTATTGTTAATCGGTCTAGACATCTTATAGCTTATAATTATTATAAAAATGGTTTTCGATTACCGATTTTATCTTCG
The DNA here is from genome assembly GCF_030347505.1 of Rhynchophorus ferrugineus. Lineage (NCBI taxonomy): Eukaryota > Metazoa > Arthropoda > Insecta > Coleoptera > Curculionidae > Rhynchophorus > Rhynchophorus ferrugineus. The sequence continues at coordinate 20,575,011 of NW_027472585.1, read as the reverse complement.
TCTGGCATTTTGCCTTTGAAAATCTCCGTAATGACACTGTCCGTACCCGAATTTCCATGGTGCCCCTCTACGAAATAGTTTTCCATGTTTTGGTGACTCCATATTGCAACGGCTACGAAATTATATAACTGCAGTCCGTCTGTGTTGACCGTTCAACCTAAATTACAAACTTCTGTCCAAATTCGAATAGACAATGTCAATTCATAGCAACTTCGGTCTACCTTTTGTGACATTACACCTTGAACACTTTGATGCACCGATGTCTGAAATCTACGGACTAGGGATCTTTTTCAAAACTTGAATGTTTTTTACTTGGAATAGTTTATGGCTAGCGGTGGTTGAACACATTCAATCCAGCCTTTGTGACCTTACTGCTTCAACTGCGATATTATTGTTCTATTTCACATAAATACACCAAGAAACCACCACCAGATAGTCAGGGCGGTATTACATAACAGCTATGCACCCACCTTATAATAGGAACTGATTACTACCTAAATATCTTGAAGAATTCGCCATACAGGAGTTTGTAAATCAACTGTCTCATCTGCCCAATAAAAGAGGCAAAATTTGTTGACAAAACATATTTCATCAAAATTGGACCAATCTAAGCATATTGAATAAAACTTTCAATTTCATATAAAAACAATTGTTTTGTTTTTACTATAACTAGTGAAAACGAAACTCTTATAATATATAAACTCATCACTCGTCACCTGGCGTCAACAGATAAAACAACGACTTTTTATAATATCCAGGGTCGTATAGTCTCGCTATAAAACAATATAGATCCTACATTTCCACGTGTCGCTTGTTGAACTTTATTATTACAACTTATCAAATTTGAAGGGTACCTCTTACAATATATTTATGGCTAATTAGAATTATTTATTAATATAATTTCAGAGACTAAAACCATCAAAGTTCGAGGTAAACTACGGCCGAAAGGTCTGGTAAAACATGGGGTAGACCGAAAACAGACGGACTATAATTTGTGGAGGGTAAAGTAAAATTGAAAGGAAAGCACGGGGTGCGAAAGATAAAAGCGTCGAGATAGTTTTCGACTAGGGTTTTCACCAATTATTGATCGACGATCGGATGATATCGTGAAAGAAAAACATTTCGTTGTTTCCTAATTAAATTAGATTAATTTAAATTATATTCATAATATAAATTAGCTTGCAGTATTTTTCATTAAAAAATTAACACCCTCTACATTTTCTCATCTATCTTGTTTTTCTTTCTTTGACTTTTGACGCTATATACGACCCAATATATTGGAGTCATCAGATGATCAGAAGGATCATATTTGATGATTATGACAAGCCAATATTTTCATGTATATTTTTACCATTCTTTCCACTAATGGTCAACATTTTCATGTTTAAAAATAATTTAATTCAATGATGGTTTAGTTTATTAAACATAATTCGGAGATAATGAAAGGAGACTTATTTGAAGAAACTTTCTAGAAAAAGAAGACTTTCTAAAAGTATTCACTCAGCTCATTGTATCCACTAGGCTATTGCATAATGGTGAATATTGCTTGAAATATGAGTATTTATATGCGTTGGAAAAATCCAAAAGAGATCAAGTAATTAATACAAGGATCAACTGAAGGTGCCATTTCGAACTATTTCAACAATGTAAGGGAGTTGTAAGAGAGGATGAAATATTTTGAATAAATTTGATGGTTTAGGATTTCGAATAATGATTGCTATTTGTCGACTGTCCTGGGAGCATCATATCAACGAACTTAAAACTCGCTGTTCCAGAGACATGCAAATGCTGCGTTGGCTATCTAAACGGCACAGAGGTGTAGACCAGGAAATTATACTCAAAATATATTTCTCTATATCCTTCCTAAGCCAGACTATGGCTCCCTACGCTTCGCCGCTGCTGCTGCAACTTACCTCAAATCCCTTGATGCCATTTAAAATACTGCACTCAGAATATCAGTGGGTGCCTTTTGATGAACTTGTGCAGTGTTATATCCACCCCACCTCACTGAAGTTCTGCGGGAGTGTGTCGTGAGATCGCTTGTTCTACCATCTTCTGTAAGACTGACCTCCACTTGGAGTCACGCACCCACCCTGGACCGTCTTATCCAGAGTTACCCCACTCGTACGTATCACATAATTGAAGATCTTCTGTCCCGAGCTGGAATTGGATTGTTTCTTCCCCTCCTTTTCCACTACCCCAATTTTTTTCCTTGAACTTTCAATCATAATCGATATCATTATGCCAATTTTATAAAACAGAACATCGTCCATACCCTATTCGGTCCAAGTTCTATGAACTTCTTCAGTCTTACCCTGAAAGCATATATACTGATGGCTCCAAATCTCGCAGCGGGATAGGCAGTGCATTTGTGGTGGATAACGGGGCACTACGTTTGCTCAAGCTTTCTGAACAGGGTTCAGTATTAACCGCTGAACTCTTCGCGATATTCAAAGCTTTATCCCACATCTCAACACAATCAATCAAAGAATGGCTAATCCAGACCGACTCCTGAAATGTTCTCGATTGTTTCCTGGAACAGAAGTTTAACCATCCCCTGGTCACCGAGTCACTGTCAATAATCCATACCCTCTATCTGAACGGAATCAGGGCAAGTTTACTGTAGATCTCTTCTCACGTTGGTGTGCCGTGAAATGAGCGCGCGGATACTGTGCTAAATCGGCAGCCTCATCTTATTTTCCAATTACGGATATTTATGTCCATACCGACCTTATACCATTAATTTCTTGTTTCCCCAATGGCGAGCTACAACGTCGTTCGGCCCAGTAATCCAACCACAACAACCTCCTTGACGTTAAAGCTGATTTTTTCTCCACTCTTCGCGTCCTTCCCTTCGTCACCAAGCCGTAACTTTGAATCGACTGAGATTGAGTCATTGTCGTTTCTCGCACGGTCGCTTGACGAGTTCGAGCCCGCCAGCTCACTGTGAGTTTTATCACCATGCCCCTATTTCAGTCTACCACATATTGAACGACTGTCCACGGCTCACCCAGATTAGAACTAAGTATTGGCTGCAAGATTTTAAAAACGCCTTAACAGCAGAAAATACTCTTTTGATTTCTAAGAGAGATCGATTTTCTCCATAGAATCAAGCCTCTGCTAAGTTTAGTGTAACTGACAAAATACCATTACCACTTCGGTATGCGTGCTGATGTCTGCAGTCTGGATAAAACCGCTATTTCGTTATGGTTGTGTTTTTAGACCTGTATTTGTGTTTATTTTTAAATTTTACGCACTAAAACACAATATTTATTCTTTTAACCCCCCTGTTCAGGTAAATAATTTTATAAACTTTATGTCTGTCCCCGTCCCCTCTAAATGGCAACAGCCGTCAAATCAGCAAAATATGATTGCTATTGCTTGCTTATTGATTTAGTAATGGTTTCATTAATCGAACTTCACCAGCTGTATCCACAAAAATATCAAAAAAAAAAGTTTTGAAGCATTTCAAGAAATTTTGTTACAACCAAGGCGAAGCGTTCAGATTGGTCGCAAAATTGGAGGAAAACCATTTCGAATTTCAATAGTGCATGGTTTATAGAATTCCATAATACGTATTCAATGAAGCTATACTACAGCGCGTCTATAGAACAATTTAAACTGCTGAGATTACCTATTATTATTATTATTAAGAGACCTGCTGGAAAAGGATATGGCTTTACATGAACAGTGTAAACATGAAGAAGAATAAAAATAATTTTAAACATATTATTATAATATAATTGAAATTGTGTTAATGATTGCTTCCCATTCGCCGATAATTGGCGGGATTTAAATATTATGATATTTTAACACATATTTTAAGTTTTTTTTAATCTTAAATGTTACATTGTTTTTAGTCACGTCAACCTCTTGGATTTTTTAGTGACCGATCCTACAGCTGAAAGTGGGCTCCGAATCGACTGGCGAATGGCCAACTTAAAAATCATCCCAGAAGACATCCGGACTTACCCATAATGGTTATTGGCGTGACTGGGATCATTTTCCATGTCGGATTTTACACTCTTGCCTAGGACAATCATAAATATTAAACGATCACAAACATAAATTTAAGACCGCGCCCAGCACGATCGAACCCGCGACCATCTAAGAATAGATACCAAAATACACTAGATGGAAAAATTCACTTATATTAGCAGTGAAATATTTAATAAATAGCTTCCAGTTATGAACGGGTAGTTGAGAGCGCTGAAAAAAATATATCTATTGTAGAATAATGATGTCAAATATATCTAGTAAACAAGAAATATCTGCAGGTAGAAATCATACCCAAGTCTATTGATATCATTCTTAACAGACGACTCCCACAATATAACACCTTTCTCCTAAAGAAAAAAACTACAGACATGGACGGTGTCGCTATAGTGTCTGGGCAGCTTATAGTTATTATATTATGTTTGAGTAACGCCTGTACCTTCGTACGCCAGTTTGCATTTGTAAGAGAAATTTCCATATTATCCCTTACTGGTTTCAGAGTCTATCAAATTAAAGTTAAAATTGATTGTAAAAAGCCTCTTGATGCAAATCGCATTATGACAGAAAAAGAATCATTATACCACCGACCGATCAAAAATCACAGGGTGTTAAGATTTTGAAGAGGATAATGCGGAGGCGATTGGTTGAAAAAAATCTAGTAGGATGGCGTCTTTAGATTAGAGATACAAATAGAAAATATATGAAACACCCAACTCATTATTTGTTACAGAAATCCAATTAAACTAGAAACTTAAATAACCTTTACATTTTCCCAAATAATTTGGCCCATTTATACTTATATAAAGCTAATTACAACATCTACAAAAACTTTTTACGCTGCAAATCTAATTTGATGAATATTAATGAAAATCAAGAATAGCCCCTTTTTACATTTTCGCTAGAAATTGAACAGAAGACATCCGGACTTAATATCACCCGTAATGGTTACTGGCGTGACTGGGATCATTTTCCATGTCGGATTTTACACTCTTGCCTAGGACAATCATAAATATTAAACGATCACAAATATAAATTTAAGACTGCGCCCAGCACGATCGAATCCGCGACCATCTAAGAATAGATACCAAAATACACTAGATGGAAAAATTCACTTATATTAGCAGTGAAATATTTAATAAATAGCTTCCAGTTATGAACGGGTAGTTGAGAGCGCTGAAAAAAATATATCTATTGTAGAATAATGATGTCAAATATATCTAGTAAACAAGAAATATCTGCAGGTAGAAATCATACCCAAGTCTATTGATATCATTCTTAACAGACGACTCCCACAATATAACACCTTTCTCCTAAACAAAAAAACTACAGACATGGACGGTGTCGTTATAATGCCTGGGCAGCTTATAGTTATTATATTATGTTTGAGTAACGCCTGTACCTTCGTACGCCAGTTTGCATTTGTAAGAGAAATTTCCATATTATCCCTTACTGGTTTCAGAGTCTATCAAATTAAAGTTAAAATTGATTGTAAAAAGCCTCTTAATGCAAATAGCATTATGACAGAAAAATAATCATTATACCATGGACCGATAAAAAATCACAGGGTGTTAAGATTTTGAAGAGGATAATGCGGAGGCGGTTGGTTGAAAAAAATCTAGTAGGATGGCGTCTTTAGATTAGAGATACGAATAAAAAATATATGAAACACCTAACTCATCATTTGTTACAGAAATCCAATTAAACTAGAAACTTAAATAACCTTTACATTTTCCCAAATAATTTGGCCTATTTATACTTATATAAAGCTAAATACAACATCTACAAAGTCTTTTTTTACGCTGCAAATCTAATTTGATGAATATCAACGAAAATCAAGAATAGCCCCTTTCTACATTTCCTCTAGAAATTGGTAGGAGTAGTGTACGATCTACAGCAAAAGTAGAAAGTAGATTAAATAAGTAGAAAGAAAATATAGGAGCTTCAAAGTATTTCGGTTGGACGAGTGAAGTGCGCGGATTGGAAACAATGGCTAATGACTACAAGTTGTAAACGTGCGCTATTGGAACGGCACTTTTGAATGAGACCACTTTGAACCTGTTAAAGACGATGATGTTTGACGACGCTGAGATAATCAACAACGTATATTGATATATATATGAAGGCAGTTAGTTAATTCACTATTATCTGTTGAAGATATCTAAGGGCAGGTGTCACTGGCTGGATGGAATGTAGATCCCTATCTCAAACAGAGATCAACAATAGCCGTTTCCTACATATAAAATTGTGGGGGTTTATAGAGCGATGTCTGGAGGTAACACGAAAATAAAACGGTTACATGATGTGACCGTTATTTATTGACCTAAATATATTAGTGATAAATGGGAGAGCAGCTGAGTGTTACCTGCCGAAAGGCTTAGGCAGTTGATAACGGCACATCTAAACTTAACGATTCTCAGTGACTGAAGGATAATAAGTACCAGATATCTTCAATGATACCAGAGATCAAAGTCTCGGGGTTGCCAGATCTTAATTATCGTTTATTGGACATTTCTGACACACCGCTCGTGTCCGATATCTCGAATAATATTTTCTGGTTATTTTGCGGACCTAGTGTTAATATTATCATTTCAATTAAATGTAGCTTTATTCTCGTAACGATTATAAATTTAGGTCTTGTCATAAGATTATTTAATTTAACCGTCAATACGTCATTGAACATAACATCTTCATTAAACAAAACTGTTTAAACATAAAATGTCTACATTGCCACCCGAGCCCCTCTTCTTTTATTCTCATTTTTGCTTTTACGTATTGACGGGATATTAACGTAATAATATTTTACTAATGGAATATTGGTGTTGTCGCGGGTAAATATTAATTATTCGAGAGTAGGGCGCGATAAAGTTAATTTATTTCGGACGATAAATTTTTTCCGAGGACCCCCGCGTCAATGACGAAATTTGATTTCTCTCTATTTGCATTCGCCAGTCGGATTTTCCTCGGTTTGGGCGATAAACGTAAACTAATTTTGCGCTGCGGGTTTGTTAGCGACAGCCGTATCGGCTGGGTTGATGTAACAAGACCGGTATGGTTATTTTAGCTGGTCTATTTTGTATTTATGAGGTTTTTAATAACACTAATGGACATGCCATTACTATAATGCCATTTAAAGTAAGTCTAGTGGTTTTTTTTCAATGAATATCTATGGTTATTTTTACAACAATTTGGTCTAGAGTACTCTCGATACCCAGAAGAAAAACGATTTTCAGTTATTTTCTTTAAGAGTTCTTCGTTAAAGAAGTTCTTAGTTTTTCAAAAGAATAGCATATGGCTACAAACACGAGAAGTATATTAAACTAAAATTATTAAAATATTAACACTAGAGGCTTACATATATTTCGATTAATAGTATCATTGGAAAAATATTAGTATAAAATATAAAAGTGATGATTTGTTAAACAACCTAAAATAACTATGGCCTCCAATAAAACAGCCAATGCAAGAAATCAAAATGTATGACGTCAACATGTCAATATGACAACAAAATTCGAATGGAAATAAAATATTGAAACAAAATTAACGTTATGAATTATGAAATATGATCTACTATAACAATATACTACATCTAATACATATATTATGGGTGGATTTAAACTACAGTTAATTATACAGACGCAAATGTTTGTTGATTAGAATTGCTTTATTATATCTATAATCCACTCTTTCCTACACCTCATACGAAGTAGGGTTCTAAGCACATTTTTTTATATAATGATATCCATTGGATTCCTAATTGACCAAATTAACAATCGCATATCTATGTATTTTTACTTCCATTAGAGAGCATATCTGCCTTTTTACCTAGAGTTCTTTTTTCCCTCGTTACTCTGTTTCGTTGTCAAGCCATATTTATATTACTTTATTTACCCTTAGTCCCTTCTATCACTAACTCTAATATCAAGACGGAATATTTCTTCATAAAATTAGATCTAATCACTGAATTTTGCTCAATGCATCTGTAAGAACAAAGAAACACTTTAAAATATATACAGTATTATGGTAACATACTGAAAGAAATGTTTAAAACAAAACTCGTTTATTAATTTTATTAGACAGTATGATGTTTACTGACAAAACAAGTAATGTGTATTAATAGAATTTATTATGTATATTTCTGAGAACCAGAACAAATTAAAGTGGCTAAATTTACCAGAAATTATATTTTGTAGCAACTGCAATATATCGAATTCACGAGTATTTAATAAATATTAGGTCGTATATTTTCATTATTAAATATTAAAAATGTAATTAAATATCTCTTGCTCAGTTAACGTGCTAAAATCCACATTTAATAGCGTAGCTCATATGCTATACATATCATACAGTTATTTTATATCCTGTAATATATAATAATAAATAAATAAATTATAAAGGTAAAGAATTGGTAAGTGGTAATTTAAAGTAGCAGTTAAAAATCAATTCTTCCCTATTATTAGTATGATGTAAAATTATATAATAAATTTTACTTAATATAATAAATTTGAAAATATCTTTTAAAAAATATTGTTAATCATTATTTCTATATCTTTATATTTTATTATCTTTTCCATCTTTTAGGCAACCCTCAAATTTACTACCACCTTTTGAAAAGAAAGCTAATTAAATTCTGCTCTGTTATGATTATAATATTTTTTTATTCAAAAAGCGATTCATCATAGCTTTAGAAATTAAAACACAAAAACGTATACGAATTTCTTATCTGACGGTGAACGGAAAGCTTAAACCTATCAATTATTTCATAAACAAAACTTTATATGTCCAAATAGTAATGTGGCGATCGCCACGACCCTTTAGGCTACCACGAATACATCAACAAGTGCAAAGGTTGGCAAAGCCGGTGAATTGGTACCATGCAGTTCCAGGGTATAAAAGACCATCACGACGATGTCTCGCTCTCTTCTCTTTTCTCCATCCCCCTGTAATAGTACCACTTCCACAGCGCTACCGTACTTCCTCTACCTAACCTAATATCCTGTCAATTCTCCCGTCGACCACATGTATCACTCAATATCGAAATAAACAAGTGATAATTAAACTATTATTTTCAGATCCCGTGCGAATTCCTTTCAAAAATAGTAATGAGTGTTCTGACAAATAATCGCAGCGGCAGCCACACATTTCGACCGACTGACCGACCCGACGAACATTCCTACAGTAAGATGCTGATTATGCGTAACGTGAGAAATTCACCATTCATAAACCACACGACGCCGCTGAATGGTTTTCATACTATAGTCGTATTTATCGGCTAGAACTAACGGAAGTTTGGCATTACATATTTCAGTTTCAGTGCTGAAGCTTTGATTCTGAAGCTCTCTTTAACAATTTACCTTATTTATGCAAGCTACGAAGGATCAACTGATAAACTTCCCTTAGAATAATATTTTCTATATTTGTTCCGAAAATGAAAATGGAAATCACGGTGTGAAATACTTAGACCAATATAGACCCAATATTATTACCGACTTTGATTTAAATATTCGATGAAAAAATACAAATTTACTATAGCACCTTCGAAAAACCCAAAAGAGTATATAGTATATAGTATCAAAATAAAAACAGGAAATCAAACCCAGAAACCTCCAGCTTCTAATCTTAAAAAACCTTTAATGCTCAAGAATTTTAAGGATAACGGGCTTTCAAAACTCCATAATCATTTAATCTCTCTTTGTCTAATGAGCAGTATGAAAATACAATTTTTCATCTTGTACAAAGTACAAAATAAATTCTATCCGAATCACTCAACTAGGCATTCTTATTAGTATTAAAACAAATTATTGTAGATAAAATATCCAGAGGATTTTCTAATATATAAAAACTAAAATAATATTTAACAAAGATGATTTGCTCCTCTACACATACCATTCTTCTGATTTTCTGGACAGATCATCCAACAGGCCCTGAAAAAAAAAGTCCTTATCAGTTGATCACTCTTGACATTATCATCCTTGAAGGACGAATCCATATTTCTGTTTCTTGAAACAATATATTTTATCTAAATTCAAATAATTATTTCGATCAATATATCAAAACTTATATTTCTTCATTTATCCACCGATTTTATATCAAGCACTGGTTACTTTTGATTTACAAAATATGATATATAACCCAAACTTTTAAACGTTAGTCATTATTAACTATTGCTTCAGGTCTAAATATTTCCACCTTTCTAACGCAAGAGCAACAAATGTTGTAGAGTTTGTTGTTTGATATACAGTAGGTTTATATGAAACATTCGCTGTTTATTAGTCTGCTATTCGGTGTAATCGGTGAGAGCGATATTTTTCTGGAGGAATGTTTCTCTGCTGTAAACATCCTCGAAATGAAGCCACGAAATGTCTTTTTGTATATTATTTCTAATAGTTATTTTAAAAAATTATATAAAAAATATCAAAATATCTTTGATATATCATAAAGAAATAAACATTAATTTTAAGTTTATTTGATGATGTCGACCTGATAAGAATAATAATTTCAATTCTGTATAGTGAAAAAATTGTTAAACTACCATTTATTGTCTTTGCAGCTTCTTCCATCAAACTAATCAATTTAAAGGTTTTATGCGAATGCAGAATATATTCCCATAATATCTAATAATTCACAATAACTGAACACGCGACTATGCAATTGTTAGCAGTAAAACAATCTAAATTGATTAGACCTTTAGAATAAAGATATTACAATAAAAGGGCTAAAATTAGTTTTTTCTCCTGAAGTTATCTCCATAACAGGGCTTTAAAAATGATGATATACTGAATGTAGTAATTTGTCCAATAGATAAAATAAATAATAACCTAATCAGATAATGGTTTAGAGGCTATATTTCATATATACAAGCGGTCAATTATAGTAAGAAATATTTTTAAAAAGCTTACGTGCTTTTTTCATTTCAGATATATCCGATATTTGAGTCATTTCATTTAAAAAACACTTCATCATATCAGTAATATTTAATGTACTAGTGATGGCACTAATTTGAAGTAACCAGCAAAATATATTTATGCAAAACTAATTAAACTTTAGCCGCAAACTTTAGACAGAGAAAAGCAATTTTCTAAAACTCGATCTGCAAATAAAAATAATGAACAAAATTGCACTCTGAGATTAAAAACAAGTTGTAAAAGAATTCTCGGACTGAAATCACATTTTAAAATGTTTTTCAACAATATATGTGCAGTTCATAAACCACTAATTATCACTCAGCTGTTCAAACATCATATTCCTTCGAAAATATTATTAAATGCTTGAAAATTGGCAGAAGTTATACATATATATTATACCAAATATGATTAATAAAAAAGGGGTTGTGTAGAGGCAATAGTATTTTTATATTCAGCGTGACAAAAACTAATTAATGCTATTGTAATTATACAATGTGGATAACAGAACATTAGTCAAGATTTAAAAAATGCGCCTAAGAACTGCCAAAGAACTCCTAAGGTCAGAGTTTGGAATTTAAGGAAACTGACGCGAAAATATTTGAAATTATGAGGGTCATATTTCGCAGATATGAAAAGGGGTTAGTACTTAAACGCTTTCAGTCTAAGCATGGTCGGTGTGGTTACATGATATAGAAATAGCATCTTCGGGGTTATCCATTATGTATCTATGGAAACAAATTACCAACCATAAGTTAAATTGTAACAGAATATTTTTATTGCAGTATATATTTCCAAAATTAAAATAAAATTAGACTGTTTAAGATACAATTAGAAGTAACTGTTATACACTGTAGGAGTTCATGTTCAATACATTATACAACGTATGCAATTACAATGCAGGTCATAAAATGTACCAATGAGTTAGACTTGTATGAGTGCAGTGTTTGTGATAAGTTTTTAAGAGGTGGTAGATTTTTAATAATTTTAATTTATTTTTTATTGGATCATTAGTGGTTATATTGTATATAAATCATACAAATAAACATATATTAATTCCATTCATCCACAACCATTTAGAAGTAACTGTCTTCTCAAATTTCAAGTTAATGTAATCATAAAACCATTAAGTACCTACGTACTATAAGGTTGAAGGAAAATTTATTTTAGTTGCATTTAATTCAATATAGCAATAGTTTAACGAAACTACGAAACGACTTCCATAAACTGTCTAGATACCTAGTCCAGCTATATTAGAAGTGGACACAAACGGAGCACATTCTAATCAACAAAAACAGAATCATTCTCTAACCATTTAAACCGTAAAACAACCATCATCACATAACTATCATAACTATGAGGTCACCATAGTTATAAAATCTGACATGAAACGAAATAATGGTTATGATTTAATTAACAAACAATTGTTGTAAAATCTACCAAGAAAGCGAATTATAAAACGTACTAATTTGATCAATGGATAATTTCAAATAAAATATTGCCCAAATGTTTGATACATGAATGAAATTTTTATGATCCCAAAAACCACCAAGTAAATCGAAGGTCTTCTTCACTGCTACTGGTAATAGATAAACTATTTGAAAATTCCCATTGAAAAGATTAAAACAAATTATATATCGAAAAAATTAAATACCTACGCACCTTGCTTTTATGAAAAAAGCATTAAACAATTGACCAATTGTATAGAAAAAGTACTATGAGGCCTACTCTACACAAACTTCAGCAAACGTTAATGTTAGGTCAAATATCGCGACTAAATAAGAACCGATGAGTACCCCTAGGACGGTTGTTCATTGTTTTATTTAACGTAAAATAGCTGGAATCATTTACTGGATAAGTAAAAGCTTTATATTATGATTACAACATTCAATGGGCAGAATTTCAGCGACAAGAGAGTGTGAGAAATACAATGGTGTCCATACACTTTAGTGATTCCGCTAGAGCTGAGTAGAGCCTAGATATTGTCCAATGCTGTTTTCAAAAGAGGCTTGTGAGAAATTTTATTCTCAAAGATTCATGTTTTTCATGTTTTTATCAGAAATATGTAAAATGATGATCAATCAAAACGGCTTGTATATAATTGAATAATTTTAAAATTTCATATCAATAAATTCGCTTTGAAAAATATCTGCAGAATGAAATTATTTCTTTCTCTCCTCATTATATTCTCCAGCAGAGTTCTACGTAATGCAGTGACCAATACTTCGGCTTATTGTATAAGAATCAAGCCCAGCAAACCTTTTTGAGACCCAAACAGAGAAAATGTTTTTTATGACTGACCTTTTTACCCGTAGTTCGCCCCGTATTAGAGTTGTAATATGTCAATATTTTTCCCGCACCATATAATTACACATAGTCGGGAATCCAGAGGGACGGCGAAATGGGCTTTTAGCAAAAAGACATGTCACGGAATAAAATTCTGCTCTGACAAGCTGTAATCTAATAATAAAATGTTCTCCTATTAACTAAGCATTCCAATTAGTTAATTGCCTTTTGTTATTATAGGGATGGAATTGGGTTAGGTTGATTTTTAACTATAATGAATCCAATTTTTTCCACTACTATTAAATTAAATTTAGAAATTAAGCAAAAAAAATAAATAGAAAATTTATGAACGGTTTCGTAGTTTCTTTCATCATTATCAAGAAAAATGGTGAGAATCATGATGAGATCTTGGAATATACTATCAACTTCACAATCAATTTACTATCACTCCCCACATCGGATAAAATATTAGAAAAAGTAGAGATGGATTTAAGCATATTTGATGGTAGCGTAACTGCATCGCTAAAGATATGCTATTGAATAGCTAGGAGGCTAAGTAAAACAATAACAAAATATAAGAAGACTTAGTAAAAAGAAATAGGATATGAAAAATAAGAGCATAGAAAAGAGAACAGATCTTTAAAACATATATGTATATATAAACTCGAAACGAAAAACAGTCAAGGCTTGATTCTGCCATATTAAATTCTATAGAAACAGTATAAAATAATTAATAACTTGGTGCTTCTTACTACTCAAGGCAGTTAATACGCCTATATTCACTTTAGACCGGATTCATATATTTTTTACACAACATGTACATGACATCATACAAAAGCTTTTTTTAATGTTAACTCAACCCACAGGCATTCGAGTTGTTAAAATCATTACCTTTCTAAAGTAAAACATATTTTTACTCTCTGGCAATAAAGTAATGCCATGTTAAAGTAACGATATTGCTTTGGCAACGATTAACCATCCACTACCCAGGCCAGCCACACTATGCTGCCTGTTCTGAGCAACATTGGTTCGCTAGTCCTTTTGCAGCAGTAGGTTATTATATTTGTCATGATAACATCAGTAGTCAGTTTTGGTTACAAAACATTGAAATATAGAATGGGAACTTAAATGGGTACACCCGTAGCCATGATCTCAGTGTACTGCCACACCGCCAGAGAGCCGCCGATAAAAAGATTACAGATTTCTTTCTTTCGATTTGAATTATAATTTTTTTTATTATTTAATTAATATATTGTTACTAGTCGTTTCCGTCTAACCTACAATTTGTCTTTATGCTAACTTAAATCTAGGTATATAACTAGGAGGACCCATCGGCCCTTGAGTTTTCGACCCTTAACGTTTTATGGCATTTTGCATTTATTTTCTACGGTATTGACCTTTTTTTCCGATCGCACTTTCACTTTATCACCAGTCTGTAAAATGTTATTGTTAAACTTTTTTTTAACGCTGCATTTGTGACACAGTTGTTGCACTTTTGTTTCGTTTCACTGACCGTCTCTCCGAACACGTCTTTACTCTGTGAAGGTCAAACGTCGACTTGAATTATAAATGTCGTAACAAATAACGTGAGTGTTTGTCAAGTGAAGATCTGAGTTGAGGGTTTTAATTTTTATATCAATGATATAATGTTTCAACGTTTTGTGGATCCAAAAGAATGCATTGTTTTCCCAAGGGTTTTGCTTTAGGTCAGAAAGAGCTTGATAAGATATCAAATATTTAAAAAACTTAAGGGGCTCTCTTAGCAGTATTCAAATATGCATATAAGGGTTTGCTTTTTGTATTTTAGAGCAGAAGATTATAGAGCAGAAGATTATAGAGCAGAGACCCAAATATGGCAGACCACTGTTACAAAGATGCAGTTCCCATTTTTTAGGCAGTTTAGGTTGCAACCTACATAGTGTAAAAAGTAAGTATAATTATTTTCGAAATAAAGCTACCTCAATACTTATGTGCCTTCAACTTCAGGCAGTCTGGAGCCAGTTCATACAACACCAAGAAACACAAGTAAGTGTACGTAACATATTTTTTATTATTTTGTTAATTTCTATTATATAGAATCTAGAGGTCGGATACTATTTGCAGTTAATGTAACTCGACAACTTATGTTAACACCAAAAGGTCCAGCATTTATAATATGTAGTTTCTGCTTCTAAAGAAGTTAATAGAATAAAAACAACATACATAGTATTACAAAAGAGAAAATTCATAATGCTATTTCAGCAGGATAGTTTGGAATTTTTGTTTGTTAATAATAAAAGCTAGGGGATTAGAGAAGTTTCTCCAACACCTGACCATTTTGTCTCGTCATTCAAAGGCCTCGTTATTCACAATTTTTTGTCTCAAAGATCACCAGGAGCTAACTGTGAAGAGGATTTTCAGAAGTAGGATTGAATAACTTACGAATTTTTATTTCAAGCGATGTGGTAATGGCAACCAATCGACAACAGCCTTCACAATATGCCTTCCATAACAGTTCCTACACATATAAAAAAATTAAATAGAAAGGAATATTAGAAAATGTTTTTGAAGTATCCCTAGAATTTTTTATGTATTGCCAGCAAGTGTCACTCTTTTTTTTAAATTATTACTTGTGTTCAACATCGAGAAGGGTGAAACATAATAAGAAAAGTAATCATTATAGTAATTAGTATTGTTTTCGGTGGTTGAAAAAAGTAAACAGGATTACAAAATGAAAAATTTTGCATGGCTACATATCTTATGGATAGTGTCCTATTAAGCACCTAAAAAATACATAAAAAAGAAAAGGAGGTTTCGTAATAAATATGTAACTCGTATACTGGACTTATTTTAAAGATTTTTTTTTGAACATTTGCAATAATAATTAATGTACAATTAAAAAATAAGTTATCAGTTGTCATTGTATTTAGAAAATATTTTAAACAAATGTTAACTAGTATTTAAATAAAATATTTTATTAATATTGTATTATTTAATTTCTTCCTGTAATATAAATAAATTTCATTCCTACAACCCCCCTACCCCCCGTATTAAATAAAACCGCTGTGCGCAACCATTGGTGGTATGGCAGAGCATAATTTAGCAACAGTCTTATAGAGGGGAGACCGCATTCTAAGTTTGTATATTTTGTGGTTATGGCATCTTTGTAATATCCGTCAACATAGACCATAAACATTTCGCTTCAATAACGATGTGGATGGTTTTTCGTGATTTTTAGATGATGTTGCTTTCGATATTGTTGTTGTAGATCGACTTTTATACCTTGCAAGCTATATTGAAACATTTCAAAGGGTTTTGTCATATTTGTGAAAGCCCAGTATAGTTTATGTAGTGAGAAAATATGGAATTATTGGAAGGAAAATAGTAAAACAGTTTTGTATTCCCAATTCGATAAAAAATGCACTGTCCCTGCTATCAGAAATTTCACTATAACAATCGTAGAATAAAGAAATTTAGAAGTCAAAATTATAAGCAAAAATCGGGTCCCACGTTTAAGCTTTTCGGAATAACCGTTACGCGGCCAAATGTAATTCAAAAATCCAACAGCTATATGTGTGTTTCTCTCTCGTTGGGCCTCGGTATTAAAAATTCTAACCTAAGCAGTTAACGGCCATTTTTAGGTGATATAATTTGTATTGTTTATTTACGCCAAATTTTTCGGTATGTGTTTTTATATATATTTGACTTACTTTAGATTATGCTGTGTATTTTAGTTTGTTAGTGTAATAAAAAGGAAACCTTAAGGGGATCTCTTATGATCATCTATGTAGGTCCAGGAAAGTTTATAATAATTTTAAAGATGAAGACTATAGACCAAAATGTGGAAAGTCATAGTTGAAACAAGATGTAATTCCTACTAGAAATTTAAATAATAAGTATGATGTTAAATAATAATGATTTATTGCATTGAAATAATTAAGCTTTTTCTTTACCTTTACTACAAAACAAGGAACATATGCTCCCAATGGCAATATTAAATCATATAAGTTTTTTTGAGGCTGATATCTATATAGGAGATTCTCCTACCCCAGTAAGACCCAGAAGTAAGTATATATTAAGAAACTTATGTTTATTATTAGAGAATGGAGGTTCTAACTTGAAATTTATATTTACATTTACAGATAACTCAGCCTGTCCCATCAGTTTCGTTTCCTATTGAAATGTAGTGGCAGAGGATATAAACTTCATTTTTGCTGCTGGAGTAGTAACCTCTAATTTTGGTCGTTAGTTCAGAAAGTTGACTGTATAGACCAAACTGCAATTATCATATTTGATAAAATGTACCTCAATTTAGGTAGGTTGTTAATTTAGTTGATTCCAAAAAATAATACAAGACATTAATAGTTATATTATCTTATTTTAATGTTTGTTTTAGGTTTGTTTTAAATATTAGAGAGAAGATAATATCAGTGGATTACGTGTTTTGGGTAGTGGAGATATCTCTGTGATTATATCAATTTCTTTATGGTCGAGGAAAATTAATGTAATTGTAATATATCAATAAAATATATTTAAATATATTTATTTTTTTATTTTCCCAGTAAAATTTAAAGATTTTTTTTTAATTTCCCGCTAAAATTTTTTACTATGCGTTTTTAAATTTCCCGCTAAAATTTTTAAATTTCCCGCTAAAAATTTTTAAATTTCCCGCCGTAACTAAATGTCATACGGTGTATGCGTAAGTGCCCTCACACGCGGATTCCGAGCGTAACTTTAAAACAATTTTAACATAGGAGATGCGCTTCTAAGTTCATTATTCTATGACTATATACCGAAATTACCGTTATATTTTCTAATTGCGGTCAAGTAAACAGTTACCAAGAATAGAGTTGAAATATATAGTAACTGTTTATGGTAAGGAAGCCTGGGTACATTCACCTATTTTGACATTTGTTCCCTCCACTTACATTATTAACTTTCATTTTTAATTATCCTAAATAATCATTAACCTTACTTTATCTAGTCTTCCAAGTATATTAAATATACGACGAGCTACCTTATGTCCTGACCACATTAAACCAGCAAGAGACAGAAAATGATAGTACAAGTATTGGCTATTACTACTATAGTATTAGCATATTATGGAAATGAAGGGGATAGGCTTAGAGTGCACCGAGTTCATGCATATTAAGCATAACAACAGTGAACACGATACAATAGAATTGAGGGATTCGCAGACGCAGCGTTACTATGATCCTGAAACGATAAGCTTTCCAGTACTATCTGGGAATAGATTACTGTGCCAACAAATCAGTTACAATTAGGAAAATAATAATCGCTTGTCATTATTGTTAAGCATTAAAAACGGTGGTTAATCTAGTGGGTTATGCGGTGCCTGTGTAAGGAAAAAATTGCCAGAATTGGTCCCATCACCAAACCCATTACACTCATTAATTTCTGGAGTGAAAAATAATTCTAACCACTTGTTGGTGAATATTCAAAAATATATTAGTAATATCCAAATGTATCCAACGCATATTGTAACGAAATCAGTTAACAATTATTGAAAAGTTGCAAATAGGAAGCAACATTTATCACTTACTGGGAGCGCTATTCCTAAAACGCTTTTTACAGGCAATCCGGATTCGGAAATTGATGAGCGTTATGCCCACAATACAACAGTGAAATGAAATATTGTGCAAGAGCTACAAATGTTTTTCATCAAAAGAACGATTTAGATAAAATGTTTACAAAAAAGTTTACAATTAGATTTTAATAGAATACATAATCAACAATATAAATCTGAACAAAAAGATCTAAAAAGATGAACTTATAGATTACATAACCCTTATAGATTAAATTTTATACAAATTACAAAATTCAACGAAAACCGAAGTCATTATTGAAACATTGCATAGAGGCTATATTAGATCTTCCTGGTCAAGATCCTTAAATTACAGTAACTCATTAATTTTCCGCTGACACTGTTCAACAAATACAAAAAAAGACTGCCCAGTTATCCACAAAGAATTTCCATCAGGGTC
This sequence comes from Rhynchophorus ferrugineus, assembly GCF_030347505.1. NCBI lineage: Eukaryota > Metazoa > Arthropoda > Insecta > Coleoptera > Curculionidae > Rhynchophorus > Rhynchophorus ferrugineus. The sequence continues at coordinate 20,555,846 of NW_027472585.1, read as the reverse complement.
GTTCTGAAAATGTCACCGGCTAAATATAAAAAATGGTGATTTATAGTTGTCCAAGATGAATCGTAATGGATGCCCTTTCACTGAAAACAGCTCGAGAAACACCTTTAGGCCTTTACGGGTTTCGCTATCGATTCACCAGGAGACCCGTTCTCAGCCGAGGTCGTTTTCCAAAATTCGAGCAATAACAATATTTCGAAAAAAAAATAAAAAATAACGAGTCGAGTCGGCATGGAATATCGATGTGGAACGTTAAATCGTCAGAACGCGGGCGGCAGCATCGTTAGTATTCAAATTATAATCAAGTTTATTAATATTCTCGAATAGGTAGTCGTTCGCGATACCGTTTGGACATAAATATGTTTCCAGCAGATGGCTTTTCCTGTTTATTTTGCTTTTATGTATATTCTGAAGCACATTTCTTGATTAGTGTCAACTTTTCAAAATATTGTAGAGCACACTTTAAACACAAGGCGTAAATTTGTATTTAAATAAAATAATTTTACATCTTATATAAATAAAAACGGATCAAAATAAATGGCTACTTACATAGTAAATAAATACAGCTAATTCTAAGCGTGCGAGAACTTAACGACGATGTGGTCGAGTTATACAATCAATCTAATTAAACAGCCAATGCACGTAATCAAAATGTATGTTCAGTTCAAAATTCAGTTGAAAAAATTAATGTAGAGATAAAGTGATACTTTTGACCCAAAAAGGAAAAACTGATTACTCTAAAATCAAAAACATATACTCCTACCAAAGTGAACAAGGATTGTTGTTGTTGTTAGTGTGAAGCAAAATCTTTTGCTCAAGAGTACAAAAGAGATAACACACGACGTACTCACTCTGACCAGTAGCAATCAATATAGTAAGGGTATAAACCTCGAGCTTCGACCGCCACCATAATTAATCATAATAATACTGAAGGGAGTGCCCTTTAATGTATAACAGTACCATTTATCCTGCCTTAAAATATAACCAATAATACTCATATATAAATCATAATCCTATAAAATCAATTAGTTTTATTTATTAAATAGTAAATGGATATTAATAAGTGGAAATTGAAGAATTTCTCAAATTAGCCAGCACAAGAACACAATAATAATAGTAAGCCACTTTAGGATTAAACTGTAAGAATGATTGAACTTGTAATAAACAATTTAATATTCTCGGTCGTTTTCGTTTTGCTGAAGACATATGGCTCAAGAAAATATAAATACGATATAGACCGCTACTTCAGTTTCTTTTCTTCCTTTTTTGGTGAGATTAACGTCGGAAACGTTATTTTAGAAACCACTCCTACAATATCATTCTTATCGTTAATAAAGTATTGAAATATATAGTCTAGTTTTGAATAAATATGTTGCTGTTAGTATCGCAAAACTTAACACCGCTAGAGTTAGTGATTGGCTGCAACAGATATGGCCTCATACCATGTTAGTTCCCTATTCTCCAGTTCGTTTTCCATAATATGATCCATATATTTTCTATAATATTGATCCATATATACTGAGTTGTTCGCTGCGTATTCCATTTCTTCAAATGAGTATATGAGATATGACATATTCATCAGACATTCGTCAGATATGACCAAACCGTTGCCACTTGTTTCTCTGGATTTATTCCTCAATTGTACACTTATTATTAAGTTTTGAGCGAACGACTTGATTTCTAGTGTAATTTCTGAAAGAACCATGTAGAATTTACCTTAAGCATCGCATTTGAAAGACTCAAACTTACACATGTCATAGTCGTCCAAGTACCGAGACTCAAGAGGTATCGTCAATATAAACATTTTAAAGAGATTTATTTTGGTCTTGGTCGTAATAGTTTCTATTTTCTATTTGCACACTCGTAAAGTACTTTTGGTACTGCACGATTCAACTTACTGTCTCAGCAGTATATACCACTTTTTTCATGTATTACTGATTTCAAATATTAGAACTTCTACATTTGTTCTAAGAGGATCTCGTTGATATTAGAGTTCGTTCTGTTTTCAATGCTCCTAATATTTTCTTCACCAATTCATATGACATACTGCCAAGCAATACTAGTTTTTGACTACTACCTAGTTCATCAACAAAATTTGCCACATTAACTCGATCTATCTACAGATTAACATTATAAGAGCATAACATTTCACTAATATTATGTGCCTTAAAGTTTTTTAAAACAGAAATGGAACATACGCAAAATGTATGACATCAATATAGTTTACTTTTACTGTATGCTGCACAATCCAATTATAACATATAAATGCTATTAATCGACACCCTATATCCAATTTTCATTAAAAATACCACATAATCAGCTCTCTATCATTGTTTACAATTGATAGTTCCTTTCCAATTTTCAGACACAAACTGAAAGTTCAATAACAACAAATTCGAATTTATCGCAAATACTTCGAAGGTCTTTCATCGTTTCCCATTCTTTAAAAATAATACGAAAGCAATTTTCCAGGCCCTCAAGGAAAGTGCTTTTTTCGATCGATTGAAATTGTTCGAGAGAAGACAAAACTTGGACATTTTTTCGGCAAAAAAAAAACGGAACTCTACCCTCCAGTATATCAGTAATGAAATTGACGTTGCTATTTTCTTAATACGTGATTAGAATTTTCCAAATACTAAATTAAAAAGCTAATTGTATAAAAAGATGAGTAAGTACCAAATTAGTGTCCGTTAATAATCTATTAATGAGTAATCATTTACTATTAATAAACAATAATGGGGAGAGTGTTTTATCTTCGTCTGTGTATATTTTTTTTAATGTATGTTTGCCTATCTCTCCGTCAATTAGGGACCGATATTCAAAATTCCTATTTTATACGAAAGAGTGCACTTCCGAGGTCATCCCATTGGAAGCAAGTCAGAATCTAATGGGTGGAAGGGGTGAGATAAATCCAGGGAAGTTCTCAAATTTGTAATGCTCGTACAAAGTTTTCACATATTTTTTTATCTAAAATGACCTGATATTTGTATATAATGTTATTGTTGAGCTGATGCGACAGAAAATCAGAAGTCGTTCAGAGATATTGTAGGCAACAACTTCTACGGTGTAACGCTGTGGTTCTGTTGTTATTCTAGTTTAGTTAGAACATTTATCAAATCTCTTAGGATTAGGCTTAATGGTTGTTGCAATTATTGTTTTTTTATTCCTATTATTCCTCAAACGAGGAATTTTATTGAATTTCTTATTGATTTATTAAAAATTTATTGAGGAAATATCTAACACTAAAATAAGAAAAATATTACATTGGGATTGATATTGTGAGTGAGATATTATATTGATATGAGAATATTAAAATTTACTATTTAAAAAGTAAATAAGAAACTCACTAAAAATTAACATATAATCAAATTAGATTTTTAAATACAAAACTAAATAACTAAATAAAAATAAACGAACACATTATTTAACCTATTTAAAACATGTATTTTATATTCTACTATATACATATAATTTAGCTTAACAACGACCTAAACCTATTTATCTATTTACAATATTATTTTAACTACTACCGTCTGATCATTTTGAAGTCGGTACCGGGACCAAATAATACACAAATAATATTATAATTTTGTGACATACACAAAATTAATTTACAAACAAAACAAATCTAATTTGTTGCTCGGCAACAACTTCAAACTCTAATTATATGAGCTCTAATCTACAACCGAAACTTATTTACTAATAACGAATGAACAAAAGTACAAGTGCTTTATTTTCACGTATAATCAGACTGCCCAAGTACCAATAACAACAATTCATTTCATAGAGCAACAACGCTATGGATCTCGAAATGAATATTTTGTCAACACTTATGCCGAAAGGAACCTGTAAAAAATAAAAGGAAAGAACTGGTGTTGAAATGTATAGGTTAATTGGAGGAAAATCACAATTCACATGACAAATTGTTATTATACAAGCAAGTATTGAATTTCATAAGGACATATGAGATTCAATTATGGGGATGTGCCCCGAAAACTAATAACAATACAATACAAGTTTTCCAGAACAAAGTCCTGAGAAGTATTGTAGGTGCACCCAGATACTACAGCCCCGATTACTTAGTCCGAGATGTTCAGATACCGATTGCCACTCAGATAATTAAGAGAATCGCAAGGAGAAATGAAAAGGAAAACAGCAGTTTTAATACCTAAATAGAAAACGCGGACAAAAATAGAGCCGATGGCCTACATATTGATGCTACATAGGTGCTTGATATTTGCCTAGATTTAACTCGATTTATCAAATTCTATTCAATTATTTCTTTATAATTAAACAATTTTATTAGGATTAACTGTCATTTGTCACATGGTGAAAAACATCTTGTAGCAATTTTGGTTATATATAATTGAGATACTCTTGTGGAAAGATTGGCTCCGTAACGATGTTTACGTAATTGTGAAAATGTATATCTCAATTTAGCTTTTTATACGACAAACTTGCAGAAATTTACGTTAATTACGTTATTGTTGCCTTTGGTATTTTTGATTACAGCCCTACATATACAAATTAGAATAAAATTTGGAGCGAGAACAATAATCAAGAAGTTCTGCAGACACCATTTCCTCAACAAAATATTATATAACGTGTATATATTATGTCCATTAGATTTAAAATACATACTTAAACTTCAAATATCATTTATATGGATGCTGATTCGATTTTAATCCCTTCGCATTATGTAATAAAAAATTACAATTTCTAATTTTTTTCAATATACTAAACCTTTTCAGATGTTGATTCAAAATCATATCACATAACATTAATTAGTAAATTTCTCTATTAGCTTCGCTAAAAATATAAAAAAATTAGTGTTTTTACATGGAACTGCAAATAATTCAAAAAATGCTGACAAAGAATTGGACTTAATTGTACATTTCCGTTAATATTTTTTGTGGCTAGAAGCATCTAATACAACTTCTTCTTTGGGTAATTTAAAAATAGCTTTGATGTGTGTTGTTCTCTAGATATTCTAACAACATAGTCTGTTGTTCTTTAAAGAAACAGAATTAACGTCGTCCTATTTTTTGATTTTCGATCTTTGAATCTTATCGTGTATTTCTTTAGATATATATCTTAAGCTATATACATTCTGGGGAAGAATACAATTGAGTATCATTTCAGAGAAACTAGGCTCAAATATCTAGTCTCTCAATTAAAATAAGTGTCTCTACAGTAAACAGTTCAGGATTAATTAATTTCAAGATGACTGATCATCTAGCATGGTTTCAAGACATCTTTAAATTAAATATACGCGTTAAACAGAGCAAACAAAACCTTCTTTCGGCAACAAGTTGATGAGAAACCATCAGTATCAGATGATTTCGCTCGTCTGCATTTTAAGCCTAAAATGATTAACACAACTGTTGAAATGATAAATAACTTATATGGCTAATATTCCCATGTATTACTTAACTTATTATTCCATGTATTCTATGGTACTTCCATGTATTTTAATCAACGACATCTATTGCTGGAAATACTATTTGTCAATACAAAAGACTGTTATAACAACCTGGTACATAAAATATATTTGTCCATATAGTACAAATGTGTTATTGAGTATATACTGACGCTGATCATAGAACGCTCTAAATTATATTTTTGACACTCATTACCTTTATTGATTGATGGAAAAATATATTTTTTAAGAAATGTGATGTCTATTGAACACCAGCACCAGCAGAATCTTATTCTGATGTTTCTACGTCATATAAAACTCTCAAAAAACTTTTTATCAGTTTACATCTTATGATAAAGATTAATTTGTATTAAACAAGTGCAGATTGAGACCGTCTCAATATCACATTTTTATTATTTGGTAAGCAAAAAAGAAGAGTTTTCAATTACATATTATGACTCGCTAGGGAAAGTGGATATACTGCAACAATTTTCAAAATGCCAAAAATAATCTGCTACGAGAGCTATATATACACCGAACTGGCCATAAATTATTGCTGTACATGTGACGGAATCACCAAGATGTAGTCTATTATGAGCTGCTAAATTCGAATAAAAATGTTACTGCAAGTGTCTACAGATGTTAAAAAAGCAAAACAGGTCAGTACACCTCTCACATGACACGATCGGTCACACTTTGCAAGAGTTATGAAGAATACAATGCTGCAGCTCGAGTGGGAATTTTGGTGGTACCGATTATATTTAGAAGACAGCACCTTCTTGGTACAACTTTTGGAAACAAATATAAATGGTTATATTGCAAAGTAAATTTATTGATCACTGGTATACACAAACTAAATATTTATCATTTTTAATGTAATCACCTCCGTGCTCTACACACTTTTTCCACCAATTTATTAGTTCTTCTTCAAACAAATTTGAGGGCTAGTTGTCAGCATATTACGCACATACTTCCTCACTTCTTCATTGCTTTCAAATATTTTGCCTCCAAGTGATTATTTCAAGGGCACGAACAAAAACTAATCACAAGGTGACAAGTCAGAGCTAAAAGGAGGGTACCCGAGGGTTTCTCAAAAATCTTGGAATCCAGCGAGTACCAATATTTCTAAAGCCAAGTTAATTAGTGATGATGGATTGACTACTTCCATAAATAATAACTAATCCTGATTAGATTTCTTCACTCCTTAACCCGCGATCACCTTCATTAAACTCTCGAACAGCACGGATGTTCTGATTTATGAGATATGTTAGTGGGCGTCCATCATGAATTTATTTTCGACCAATTCTCGCCTGTCCCTGAATTCTCTGACACGCGTATAGACTCGATTCTGAAACAGTGTAGTATCACCGAACTGTACCTTCAAACGAGTGAACATATCCGATGGTTTAAGGCCTTCATTAGTTAAAAATTTTGATTTTGTTGCGTTGTGCAGTGCTCAGTCGTGGCTGTACTGCGGACAGCACCGAGCACAGCTGCTACCCACAACAGTTTCTTCCCAAACCATAAACCAAAGAATACTCGAGCATCAAATCCTCCAGATCGAAATTACGTGCTAAGCTGATAATAAAATTACCGTTTATATATGATCCCCCTCGTATATAAAGTAAGGTCAGATAATTGGCGGCCTAATGAAGATAACGTTTATGAATCCAGCCGTACTAATATTTCACTATTAACATGCAAATAAATATATCACAAAATTAACCAAGTTGTTTTTTCTTGAACTATACCCACTTTCACTCTATTCAATTCATCGTTGGCGTTATAAAAACTATTTATTTATTCAGGGACACATAAATATTTAATAGGTTAGTCTGGTAATTAAGGTAGATGTCGCGCAAAATTAATTATGTTTTTCGTTCGTTTTTTTGTCGCATCTAACAACTGGCAAGTTATAATTTATTGCAATTTATATTACATTGCATGTTTTATAGTAGGAGACTTCAACATTCCGTAAATAAATAATATATCACTAAGTATGTACGCATGTTATAGAACTGGTCTGATATTCTAAGAAATCGGTCTACTGTCTAGTGACATGATGTGGTGATTGATATATTTACATTATGTGTAAGGATCCCATTTATTTCCCGGTAGTAGAAAAACAAAATTGGATGTTTTTCTTTTATGGTATAATTGAAATAATCTGGTAGTTAAATATATAATATATAACTGTGATTAAAATCAAATCTTACTGATAGACATTTTACTGTAAAATAAGACGATAAATATACCGAATGACACCAAATATATTCAGGTGTACCGCAAGATAGTGTACTGGGTATAATATAGTCAATACTATATCATCTATATAAAACCGATGTACCCACAACAAAAATAACTACTGTGGCAATATACGCAGACCACAGTGCAATCTTAGCATATCATGGAATCCCTGGCCTAACACATAGATGGCGCTACTAAAATGAAATCCAAATGTTTTTTAGTTAGCCCTAACTCCCAAAAAATGCGTGAACAAATTTTACAGTTCTCATATTCTTAGTTTGTGAAGTATATAATTTTAACTGAAACAACTTTTCTTATTGTGAAAAAAATGGATAAAAAGGAATTTCACGTGTTGATAATATATCAATTTTTGAAAGGAAAAATACAGTTCAAGCAAAAATGTGGCTTGATGCCCAGTTTCCGAACACTGCCCCAGAAAAATCAACAAAATCAAGTATGGGTATGCTATATGTATAACTGGTAGGTTTTCAAAATATGTAAGCCGTTGAACAGCCATTTTAACACTTTCCGTCACGTCGAAAGGAGACAAGGAGTAACGTAATTTCTTGTAGCGCAAAAGTGTATGTCAAGAAAATTGCTTTAGTGTTTCTCTTACTTTACAGAATAAGAAACCGCTAACTAAAATATGAAAGGTGTTCCTGCTGAACACCAACGGATCAAGCTATCTAAACAGCTTCGTGTCAATAAACTAAACCGTAATACCTTTGATATAACTATTAAGACGCTTTGTGTCTGTTTTGATTTGTTTAGAACCTGACTCAAACAATTTCTTTAAACTTATGAATAAAATTTTACCGCTCTATTTGCTGATTTAAATCAGAGCTAACAACAAAAAATCATCTCTCAAAAACCCGACAACAGTTAATATATTAGATGTTATTAAGTATGTAAATAAAATCTAACTTTGTAACAATATCTGATATAGTAAAATACAAATCAGTAAATCGCTGGTTTCTACCCGATTCATTAGTCGCTCTGCTCCAACTATAAAAATTAATAATATTTTAAAATTAAAATTGAAGCAAAAGCCGTTTCGCAAACAAAACAATCCTTTAACTAAAATAATTTCTAGACTGGCTATAAAAATTCAGAAATTTTAATATGACCAACAGAAAACACTTCTTAGTCCAGTTCAAACAATAGCATGGCATTGGCCTATTTTTAGCCCACTGAAAAACCTTTAATGAAACATCATTTCCACGTTTTCGTTCATCTCAAAATAACCGTCAAATTTTTCGCGAAATCCTTCTCCTGTCACTACAGATGGAAAACGCTTAACATGGTTCCTGATGTGTAATGAACACGTCATTGCGTCGAATGAATCAATCGGAAAATGTTTTTTTTTCTTGTTTCCAAAACAGAAAACATAACGTTTTTGATCGCTTGATTGATGAACCTTTCTGTTTTCATTTACACGCAAGTCAAGTGATTTGGGGATTTTATGAAAAACAAATGTTGTGTTTGGCTATTATTACGATCCGAATTTCCGATGGTAAATGAATACATGTAATTGTTTTTCTTGAAAAATATGTCGGTTCGTCTTGTTTTTTGTGCAAGTTTTAATAATTATTATAGAAATTTGGATTCTATCAGAATAGTATAAATGTTACTGTATTTAAAAAGAATTTGTAAAATAGAGTTGTTTTCAAAACCGTATGTTGCCTATATACATATGTTTAAAAATAATATTTTCTTCTTAAGTGGTGCCACACAATAGATCAATTGAAAAGTCTCCGGCCTACCATAACAAAAGAAGAATTTCTGACAAAATTAGTTCTTTTTATTCAAAACAGTTCCCTTCAAGGGTGATACACTGACTATAGCGACCTTATTGACCGAAAAGTTCGATACCATTTTTGTAGTACGATTTCTTCTTTGCTTCAAAATAGGTCTCAGTCTCGGCGATCACTTCTTCATTCGACGAAAATTTCTTCCCAGTGAGCATCATTTTGAGATCTGAGAACAGGAAATAGTCGCTGGGAGTCAGATCTGGAGAATATGGTGGATGAAGAAGCCCAATTCATTGATTTTTGTCATCGTTTTCACTGACGTGTGACACGGTGCATTGTTTTTGCGAAGCAGCATTTTCTTTTTCTTGAAATGCCGGCATTTTTCGGCGATTTCGTGCTTCAAACAGTCAAATAACGCTATATAATAATCGCTGTTGATAGTCCTTCTTTTGTCAAGGTATTCAAGACGCCATAACATTGCCAGCCGATTGTTGCGTGTTCCCACGCTTTGGACTAAGTTCATCGTGTACAGTCCGCTCGGATGACTTTGCACAGAGCTTTCTCATACCTAAATATTCGCGAATAATATGACGTACACGTTTCAGTTAATATCTTTAGAATGTCTGCTACTTCACTCAATTTCAATTTACGGTCATTCAAAATCAGTTTGTGGATTGTTTTAATGTTTTCGTCGGTAACAACCTCTTTTGGGCGTCCACTGCGTTCACCGTCTTCGGTGCTCTTTTCACCGCGAGTAAACTTAGCATTCCTATACTTGATAGTTGATTTTACTGGGATAGTGTCTGGAAACTCGACATCAAGCCAAGTTTTTGCTTCAACTGCATTTTTTCCCTTCAAAAAGCAATATTTTATCGACTATCAAAATTCCTCTTTGTGCTTCACTAAAAATGCTATAATTCACAAACTAGTGATCCATCAGCTGTATTTTTTCCCTTCAAAAAGCAATATTTTATCGACTATCGAAATTCCTCTTTGTGCTTCACAAAAAATGCTATAATTCACAAACTAATGATTCAACAGCTGTCAAATTTATACACGAATCTTTTGAGGGCTAACTAATAAACATATGGATTTAATTCTAGTAGAGCCATTAATGTTTCAGGCCGGGGACTTTTAATTGGCCTCTTAAGGATGTTCCATTTTAATATTGCCAGCAGTTAATATTAACCCAGCTCTATCGTCAATGGACCACAAGAGTGAATGGAATAAAAGAGAATGTTGGCAGTGCAATAGCTGAGATTAATTACATTATATATTAATTATAAAATTAAAAGTTAGAGAAGTAAAACACAAGTTATAACAAAATATCTTTCAATCATATATTTTGTTATAATTTGTCATATATCTAAGGCTGCAGATAAAGTATAAGCAATGGTCAACAAAATCTACAAATGGACTAGAGACTGGAAAATATACCTTAATAGCTCCAAATCTGACCATGTTAATTTTGCGTTGTGACGATATGACAGAAATATAACTATATCACTTGACGGATGCGCGATTCCTCAAACAGAATCCGCCAAATATATCGGAATATATCTCAATATTACGTTAAACTGGAAATATTATGCCAAATGCAGAGCAGATTAGTTTGAAAGTCGTCGACTTGACTTAAAATCAAAAAGATTGGTTTTTTAATCAATCATAAAGCCAACTTGGACCTAGGATATGCAAATATGGTGTCGTTCTAAGACATCTAACCACCTAGTAATCCAGCACACCCGAAACAACGTTCTACGGTTTATTACCAATGCTTATCGCTACGCAACTAACGAAGAGCTGCACGAAGACATCGAAATCAAATGGATACACGAAATGATCCAATATTTCACTCCAAAAACATGAAATAAGGTTGCTAAACCATTACAACGTTGAAGCAATAAAGCTGCTGGACAACACGCAAGACATCAGAAGATTAAAACTAATTAAACTCTTGAACATTTTCAGTGTATCAGAGTATATTCAATTCTAGATTAAGTAGTATAGAGTATATTAATAAGTAAAAGAAACATTTCCTTTCAAAGGGCCTCTTTCCGAGGAATGAGTAAACCCTGTTAGAGAAATAATTCTTTCTACAGATCCTGATGAGCACAAACTTGTGTTGTTACATTGTATGGACCCACGTTTTACACAGACCTATTTTTAGTAATTCTACTCAAAAGCATGCCTGCAAAAGCATTAAAAGCAAGTTTGTTTCGTGCTTCTCATCTGTTGTGGTGCTTTCTGGTCTGTATTCATTAGAGCGGTAGTATGACATCACGCCATAGTATGATACAAATTAACAATAGCTGCCTGAACATTATCACACAATTCATCACCATAAAATACTTTGCTCCAGTTGAAATTAACAAATACCTCACAGCATTCACTTTGATCTCCCATAGTAATAGTCATGCTAAAATAAATAAACAAATACATAAACATAAATACAGAACATAAAACAAACAATAAATTAACTCAGAGTATTATACTTAAATATTTTTTTAAAATATTTTTTTTGATAATAATATAAAACAACCAACTTCTAACGATAAATGTTTTTGTTTTTCATTCATTTAGACACTTTTTGTGAGAAACATATGACTGTGCTATTTGAAGAATTTATATTAATCAACGTTAAAGTATCCAGGATAGTTCGGATACGATAGTAAATAAGATTCGGATCTCTTTACTTGAGTGAACGTTGTTAAAAATTAAGCAAAAATATATTACATTGCTTACCTATTCATGATCTTATACGTTTTTATTATTTTATAAGTTTGTCCTTTCCAGAAATAAAGGAACTCTTTTAATACGGGAAATGCTCCGACATGCCCACAGTTTGTTACAAAAGTATTTTATGTTAAATTTTACTATTAAAACATTAAAATGCCAATTGTTTTCACTAAATATAATTTAATGACACAAAAACATAGACAAGACTGGACTAAAATATATGAATAATTAATTTAACAGCACATATAGTGGAAGCATCACAACCACCGTTTTCTCACTTGACCTGGACTCCTCCTAACCATCATTTCCACGATATCTCATACATTTTCATAAAGTGTTTCAATAATTATAAGGATGCTGAGAAATAGCTTAACAATTAATGAGCTACCCCAAAGGACATATCAATTTTCAGAGAGACTTTCGAGCAAAAACGTTAATCCATACTTTAAATAAACTATTAAGTGTTTAGATGTACAATAGTCCGCGAAAATATACGAAAATAGAAAAGGGAGAGGTGAAATATTACTGCAAACAAGCTTGCCTAACTGTTAAATTAATTTAACAATTTTCTATTTAGTATTATTGAGTTATTCAGTGTATACGGATCTCTAATATGAAACACTTAAAAGTACATATTCGACATTCCTTACTTTTGTTGTCTAATTTGATGAAATGTGCTTGAGACACTTTTAGAAACTTGTGGTTATATTTCTCCATCAAATTTCAATTGTATGTTTTGATTGCAACGATTTGAAAAAGTTTTTTCGTTTAATAACATGAAATATGGCCTCGCTGTTTTAATATGGAACCCTATATTGCCAGTAATTACCAAGACATGCTAATTATCAAAGCATACAAAGTAACATAGGAAATCCAAAAGAATTATATATTAATTCAAAGTATAGAAAATTCAGTATCTTGGGTTCACGATCAATGATATCGTCTATTCAAAACAACAGTGAACTGACGTCATCAAGATGTTTAATGTTGCCTGTCGCAATATTTTAAATTCGTTTGCAAATAAATAAATTGAAATGCTTGCCAGATTCGTAAATAACAGGTCTTATATGCTATAGAAAACTTATTCACAGAAGTCCTATATTTAGTTTTGCGGATTTTGAATTCTAATTCGAAGGAATTTAGAACCTCTCTTCAAACATTGTTGAGTAAAATATAACTTAAATAGTTTAAAGATAACCCACGAAGAGGTCTAATGGAAGTCCCAGATATTGCTTTTAAAAGAATACAATGTTTAAAAGCTTATAATAAAATGAAGGAAAGAAAAATATATACGGAATAATAATTGATTAGGCTTTAGTAGTTATTTATAAGATTTATTGATAATACATTGCATATATATTGCTCCTCATTCTGGAAACAGGAATGATTAATAACACCTTCAGTTTGGATTAACTCGATCAGACATATAGAAGAAGAATTTGATGGAATCAAGAACAAATGTTAGATTGATTAAAAATTAACAGCTTAGTCGTTTACTTAGGGTGATGAGAATGAAAACAACCAAATGTGAAATAATTAATATTCAATAACTGTAGGAAAAACTCAGAGCTGATTCGGCAAGATTATGATGTTTTGGCGTCATCAATTCAAATAACGTGAGTTAACTGTTTTATTAAAGGGACTATATATATAAATAAGTTCTTCCAACTTATCTAGAAATGTTTCTATCGTTACCGTATCGTATTTTCATAACCTTGTTGTTACGTTTAATTTTGCGATGACCAACTTTCTGGAACTTTTTGAAACTATACACGTGTTAAATGATATCGTTTACCAATGAGGACTTGTACATTAAGTTTTGAGTAAACACCACATTGTATCTACATGAAGAGTAAATTTAATCTTCCTACATTATGATGTGATGAACGACTTTCACACAAAACATAGATATAAATAATTTAATGATATGTAAAATATACGTATATTAAAATGATCTAGAAATGAGCGATATTTTAGAAGAAAAGATATGTTTGGTTGTTATTGGTAAAGTGCATTATTTTCATATTCGACGCAGATTTTCTCCTATATGTATCCTTCCAACTAATGGATGAATCACAGACAGATGGCATGCAATCTTCTTTACAAAAAACCTTTTCAACGTGAGAAATTAATCAGTGAACATACAAACAATAAATTTTTTTTTATTTCTTAAAAACTAATCGTTTTTTGATAAAAAAAATTTAAAAATACTAACTGCCTCACCTAGGCCTAACAGAACAGTCTTAAAATCCAAATTCAAAGAAATATTCCATTCCGATAATATCCTAATTAAATAACAAACAGTGGTTTCCGCTGACGTTAGTAGAAACCAAACGTCGCGTAATTCCTCGACTCCTTTTAGGTAGATTGACAAAGAAAAACGTCAAGGGTGATGCATAAGGGTGTGTGCTAACACATATTTGTTCCAGTGTAAATCTCTTGCCGGCAGGGAATGTGTCTAGATTGTATTAAGTCCAGGAAAAGCGCGAAGTGTAAATAAAGGTAAATATATCACCGAGGAATGTAGCAATCCCGTTTTTACTTTCATCCCTTTGTGTTTTTTTTATGCACAAAAAATGTTACATATTACACAATATATGTTTCATATATAGCATTCAGTATTTGCTTCTACCATTTTTACCATAAGGCAAAATATTTACGTAAATGTGTGATAATGCGTAAATAATTTTCTTGCTCTCCTATTGGGTGAGAATATATATTCTAAAAACAACACATAACATTGATGACAAAACATGTAACACGTTTGTAACATTGGTAACAAAAGTTTTTTAAAAGATTACTCTAAAATATCTTGTTTTTATTTCGTAGTGCATAGTGTGGTTCACATACCTATAATCATAAGAGAAAACACGAAAGAGAAACATATAATTTTAGGAAAATTTGTGCTTATGATGTTAATTGGTACCATTTGAAGTAATTATAATTCATATAGTACAAACTCGGAACAAAACTGTTCTTTTCGGAAATTTCGGGAATGTGAAGGTTCAAACTAAATTAGTCTTTTTCCGCAGATTTAGTTTAAGCGTAGAAAAGATCTTTAAAAGTAAACAAAAATAAATTTAAGGGAACCTCTTGCCAGCTTATACTGCTATATACCCATTAGGAAGGTTTGATCTTTGCATATCAAACCAGATCATTACAGACGCAAATATGGAAGAGCATTGCATAACCAAGATGCAATTCCTAACGGTTATTATTATCATATTATATTATCCGATGTTGATTAGGTAATAGAGATAAATAGGAAAATCACAGTAATAATGTAAAACAATAATATAAGAAGTAATTAGTAATACACCCAAATAAAATTAGTATAAAAATCGGTATAATATTGTTTAAACAAAATGATATTGATATCTACGAATCAAGAAATATACTGAATAGATCATGTCGCATGAGCTTTCATGTCCTTAAAACAGCGGAGAAGAAAATGAAAGAAAAAAACCCTTTTAATATTCTTTTTAACCAATTCCTTCATATTACTCTCATACTTGGAGACTATTACACAGTGTGACATACTCAAGTTTTTTACAAACTTTGTGCGTTTCTCTGCATGATAGTTTTAGAAATTAATTTATTCAATTTTATTAGCACATAGTTGAGAAACATCTAGTGACAGAGGTTTTGGACAATGTTGAGTGGAGGATGTCCCAAGCAACTTCAACAAAATGGATTAAAGTTGTATAGATCTCTGACAAATTTGAATTTAAAATCATCAGAAATCAGAAAACAATAAACTTAAAATAAATCTACATTGTTACTTGTGTGGAAATAAAAGTGCTCTTATCTACAAGCTAGAAGCTGAACAATCAGGCCTTAAAAAACATTTACACAATTTAGAAGATATCCACTAGTAACAAAATCAACTGTCAATGATTTAGATGATCCTTGATGAATTGCTAGACATAAATATTAATTGGTCAGTAGAACTTTTTTAGTTCCCTTGTCTTGCCATAACTCATTGGAGTTGTTAGAATATATAAAATTACTTTACTGTAGTGATGAGCTAACCGCATTATAATGCAATTAAATTGTATACCATAGACTAATTCAAAGTTGATGTTTTGTGTGATAACCGATATTTCGTGCTTCTCTTGTAAATATTATTAGTATCATTTATGTAGTTCAATAATGGTACTATATATTCAGTTTTGGGCTTGTCATATTTGCTTAGAAATATTGTCTGGAATATACTGGAATATAGACACCTGATTATGAAAAGACTAGAGAAGACTAAACAAACAGTGAAGCAAAACTCTCAGAGAAAACATTTTGTTCGACATTTATTTTATAAAATCTGGTATACTTAATACCGTATAAGGCATAACTCAACTCAATTAACCTTACTCAAATAAAATGGTACTGAAACAAAATGTAAGTGAAAATTTAATATAATCAATCTAAATCTATATATAAAATGAGTTACTATCAGTTATTATCTATAAAACTCCAGAACAGCTCAGGTACAGATTTGTCTCATTTTGGTTTTGAAATATCTGTGGTACTAGAAAGGTTTATATGGTGAGAAAAAATGATAATAGTCGTATTGGTATGTCAATAATTGCGCTCGAGAGTAATTGGAAAAGAAGTGGATAGAATAAAGAGCTCTTGCACATCAAACACAACAACAACGAGCACGATACAATGAAACTGAAAGATTTCACAGACGCATTATTCTGTGCAGTGCAGATAAAATGACAATCGTTTGTCACTATAGTAAGGCATTAAATACAGATGGGATATATTGTACTGGTGGAAAATTGCCACAAACGAATAGGGTGATGGAACCACCATTACGCTCCTGTGTTTCTGGGATGGGAACTGATTCTAACCATTTCTTGTCCAATAGTCAATATATCTGTGCAGTTGTTTATTTATGACGTCGTTTGGTGAAATCTTAACCAATTGCATATAAAAAAAAAAAACAAATTTGTCACTATAAACAATAGAAGCGCAGAGCACTACCACATAGAATTAATCAACTCTTAAAAGTGTATTAAATAGATAAAACAAATGCGGAAATTGATAGGCATTTTGGAAACAATCCAACAGTGAAGCGAACTATTGTCCGAGAATCACACTTTTCTTCATCAGAAAAACAATTCTGTGAAAATATTCAAAATAGCGTTGACAGTAGCATAGCACGCCGATGAGCACGCGAAGATGTTTAAAGGTTCGACCTTTAACGAAGAGGCTATTATTATTACAGGATAGGTGGGTGATACAAAATTCACCAGGTCATCTAAGACCTACTAATTACGTAAAACAGTATCGTCTAGAACCAAACCAAGCTACCATAGCTGGATAGAACAATCAATGCACAGATCTTATCAATTTAGCAAGGCTCTCAATATTATCAAGATTTTGGTTATACAGGGGGAGGCAAGTTATTTTTGAAACGAAATCAAACAAACTGGGCATCCGCTACTGAAACTGTTTTTTAACCGTCTTCGAAAAAGTAGCAGGTTCTATGTTCGACTTTATATTTTTTTATCTATATTCACCAATATCTGCGTCAAATCCAATCCGATTTTTATTTTTTTTATTCGAAATTGTCACCTTCCTAATGGCTCCATTGGGATCAGGTTAGGATATCGGATATTAAATCAAAGAAAATCCTCAAATTTTAAAGACACGTACATATTCTTCTCATATTTTTTATCTAAAATAATCGGATATTTGGGTATAATGTTATTGCTGAACCAATGTGACGTAAAATCGGAAGTCGTTCAGTGCAAAAACCATTATTTGCTCTTTAAGCACTAACTGTACCATATCACAAACCGTAGAAATACCGTAGGCAACTGCTTCTACGGTGTAACGGTCAGAGCGTTCATATTCTGATGTCGCGAATTCGATTTCCGGTGATCTTTTGTTTTTCTAGTTTGGCTAGAACATTTCTCAAATTTCTTATGCTAGGTAACGGACCCCGGGGGCTGAAGCGTTCCTTATTTTTAATTATTGTTTCGTATTCGTATTTTTCCTCATACAGACTGCACCTTTGGTTAGCTTACCAATTGTAATACTTGATAAAATAACTGGGTAATTTATTGAGTAAATAAAAAAAATAAAAAAATAAAAAAATTTTGAAACGACATCAAAAATTTAACAAGGACCTTACTAAGAGGTAAAAAGATAATCAAACTTAAGTTTTTAACACAAAAACAACATTTTATATTAAAACATGAACAGTATAATCGGTGTAATTACTAAATAAAAATAAACAAAAACCTTGTTTTACCTGTCAACTACGCGTATTTTATATTGTACTGTATATACACAATTTAGCTTAATACCTACTCTACTAAATCATTTTGAAGTCGTTACCGAGCCCAAACAATACAAAAATTGTAATATAATTTTATGACTTATACACAAAATTAAATTAGGAACAAAATAAATGTAATTTGCTTCTCGTTCCAACTTCAAAGTGTTAATAGATGGTATAAGATGATATAAGTATAAGAACCCATAAAGAGTGTGATTCAAAGTGTTAGTGTAAAGTACTCTGAAAGGCTGTTTGTGCATCTCAATGGACTCGCCAAACAGTTAAATGTGCGCGATGTCAGTATAGTTGCATACTACCATACGAACTGATTAACAGTGATATAACGTGAGATATAAGAATTTCTAGAATAAGTTAGAATAGTCTTTAGAATAAATTCGGATAGATTTTAGAATAAGTTATAATATAATAGTATCTAGAATAAGATTAGGATTATAATGTTGTACAGCAGATCACTTACTGAAGCAATCTTCTACATGTCAGTATAGTTATATTGTATAACGGAAAACATAAAAAAATATTTATCGCCTAATGGCAGATTGTTGAACTGCAAAGAGCGTAATAAAAAAGGTGATCTTTGATGATCTGAAATGCTATGACTCTACACTACTGGCAGAGTCCTATTTATTCTAAGAAAATAGTGTATCTGTGCCTAGTTTAAAATATAATAAATTTCATTTCTTAAATTAAGATAAATAAAAATATTCTGATATTATCATTTAAAAAGTTTTAAATATTTCGAAACTGTTATACAATGAAAACGAATTAGATATTAAAACTTAATTTTATTTCATTGCATCCACCCTTCTTCTTCATTTAGTAAATATTTTGAAAAGCCGCCATCGATGGCAATCTGTTAATCATCTTCGCTCAATTAAAAAGTATATCCGACTAAGTTAAATTTATCGAGTGATTTTTCGACTCGACGACACCCAAAAACCAAACACCCAGATAAAAATGCCGGTTTATTAAAACAGCAAAAAAGAGAAAGGGCAACAAACAGAAACGAGAAAAAAAACCCTTTAATCTTAAACGAAAGTCGAAGTTTTTTCAACGTTCGTTTGCTCGTCCGCGATAGGGTTGGAAACAATTTTTTAATAACGATCATTTTAAATTCGTTTTCGAGGCACTTTATTAAATTTTTTCGACCAGACTTGCTTCCTACCTTTTGCAAATATTTTTATAACGCACCCGTTTCGAGACTGAAACTTGGAGAAATGCTTAATAGAGAAACAAAAAAATGGAGAATTTAAGTAACGGACCTTTAGGAAAAAATTCCGACTCAAAAAAAAAAATCAAAGGAAAAAAGGATATGACAAAAGTTTCCTGCCGAAATCTTCCATCGCAAAAAATGCCTGTGAGGTTCAGATTCAATAAACTGATACAAGATATACGGTACTATAAACATCTAACTGTATCGGCTTTTTAAGGTATAATCGAATGGACTGAAAAAAGCAATGGATAACGATGATAAAAATATAATAAAATAATATATTTGATTGGTAGAATTTATTTAACTCATAGCTGTTACACAGCAACCATAAATAAACTTCTCCATATACCATAAAATAAATCTAAATCGAAGGCAAAGATTTAAGTAAACAAATAATAACAAAATAAGCACACGTACCTTCCAGTTTTGATGTAATCCTTCACTACTCCCACTCTTAACCGTAAAAGATTTTTTCTGTTTACCTCACATTAATCAACATGTGGCACAACACTCAACCATTGTTCGTCCAAAACGGAAATGAAATAAATTCATCACGACGTAAAATGTATTGTCAATAACAGTTTTTAAATTCCATATTTTTAAAGACCATATTTTTTCTTCTCATTTTATTAGCGTTGGGAACTATCGACTGAAAACAGTCGAAACAGTCGATAGTCGCAAAACAGTCGAAACAGTCGATAGTCAAATACATAGTAATTACTATTTTCAATCAAATCCATGTTCGACTGTTCTTTTTTCAATTCGTGATGTCAGACGAAGATGTACGGATCCTTTCCTGTATAAATTGTGAGAGAGGAAAGGACGGAGACATTGCTTGGCGTAGTTAATCTTATATGAGCTTATTTTTTCCAACGGTAGTATAAGCGAGACGGAGATATATATATTCCTTCACATACTAAGTTTAAAAAAGGAAAGGAAATAAATAATTATTGAATACTATTAACATGCAATTAAAATTTTCATTTTAAACAAGTAGAATTACTTTTATATTTAAATGTTCTGGGGATCTGTAAACAGAATGGATTTTTTCTATGGAACGGAATAATACTCCATAAATGTTTTATCGTTTTTTTAATATGCTAATTGCTATTTTCAAATAATATACTATAATAAATATAGACAATATAATAGAACTTAAAAAACCTAGAAACTAAAGATGTACAATAAACATAAATACTAAATAAACAGATTGTACTTCTGTAGTTAGAGAGTTAATATTGACACTAACAAATATTAAGTTTCTGATGATTTTATTGATAATATCTTTAGTTCGTTGCAGCTAAACTGAATATTATTATAGGCACTGTGATTAAAATCTTTCAAAAAATGAAAAAAAGGGAGTAGTTTTTTTCAGTACTGTGTTTTCACTATAATCATACTTTACTACCACTATTTCAAAAAATTAAGGTAAAATGGTATGTTCAGCTATATTCTTAGATTCAAAACAAATTATCGATAAGTTATGGCATTGTTTATAAACTACAAAAATGCTTAGTGTTAAACGAAAGAAAACCTATTACAAAAGTAAGTATTTAAATTTATTTTTCACGGAAAGTAATATAAATACTATAGAGGTTATTTAGAATAAAGTACTGAGAAGTATTATAAGTGCACCCATATACTAGAGGACTGACTACTTACGCAGAGATGTTCAGATACCGACTGCTACTCAGGAAATCAAAAGAATCCCGAGATATATTCTCATAAAGTAATGTACATATATTTAAGCAACAAGCCTGAACAAAGCTACACCGTAGATCATATGAAAGGAAAATATGGTTACAGAGTATTACCTTTTACTCCCTATGATTATATATCAAATTCCATCAAATTGATAGGGCGGGTGACAAGGAATGATCATAGCGGATATACTAGGCGAGAAAAATATAACAGTCAATTGAAAACCCCGGCCTGACACATAAACAACGCTACTAGATTTAAATCAATATGTTTTCTTAGTTAGCTTTAACCATCAAAAATGCGTGTATCAATTTGAAAGATGTCGGATCTTTAGTTTGTGAATTATAGCTTTTTAAGAGAAGCAACATTTGTTATTGAGAAAAAAAATGATAAAAAGGAATTTCTTGTGTTGCTAAAATATTGATTTTTGAAGGGTAAAATACAGTTGAAGCAAAAACTTGGCCTGATGCAGAGTTTCCAGACACTACCCCGGGAAAATCAACCATTGTTATGCTAAGTTTAGATGTGGTTGAATGAGCACCAAAGACGGTGAACACAATGAACGCCTAAAAGAGGTTGTTACCGACGAAAACATTTAAAAAATCCCCAAAATGGCATTGAATCACCATAAATTGAAATTGAATGAAAAAGCAGACACTCTAAAGATATCAACTGAACGTGTACATCATATCATTCACAAATATCTGACAAAACAAAAAACGATCTGGCTCCGAGCGACTACTTCCTGTTCTCAGATCTCAAAAGTATTCTCGCTGGGAAGAAATTTTCGTAGAATGAAGAAGTGATCGCCGAAACTGAGGCCTATTTTGAAGCAAAGGACAAATCATACTACAAAAATGGTATCGAAAAGTTGGAGGGTCACTATAATCAGTGCATCACCCTTGGAGGGAATTATGTTGAATAAAAAACTAATTCTGTTAAAAAAATTTGTTTTACTCTGGTAGGCTGCAGACTTTTCAATTAACCTGTTAGAATGAAGTCTACAGTAACATTGTTAATATGGTTAAACTCTATCACTCAAACAGAAGAAATATTTGACAAATGGTGGAATCTGGAACAAGTATTCGATAAATTAAAAATTAACATTTTAGTAATTGACTTGAGTGTGTCTGATAGCGAAAGTGGCAGTGGCTGAATGAAACGTTCCTAACATTCTGAAAGTTACCAAGACAGAATGATAAGAGTAGAAAGATGAACATTTAATTAATATAGGGTAATTGTAAAAAATCATATTACTTATAAGAACTGTGTACACGAATATGTGTATAGTTCTTCAACATATATGTGAGAATTTAGTCGGAACGCAGAAGAGAACATGTAATAACCTATTTCATAACACTCCTAAATTTACCTACGAACTCTGTTTTGTTTATTTTATTTACATCACAACTCTGTTGTATGCCAAAGCCAAAATAAACTATTAGTTAATGTTGATTCGACAAAATTGCGACGTTTATTTTAATAAACCAAATTCACTGTTATTTTAGACCGACCTATATAAACTAAGCATCATGAATATGCTGTTATATATTTCCTCATTAACCAGAAGAAGCCCATTTTTCAACATTCATAAGAATATATAGATAATGGTCCTTATACTGTCGTTTATCACGGTCCCCAAATATTTCATTAAATGAAAATATATCCATTTAATTTCATTTTAAAATACGCAGCGCCACTTGCAACTTTAATTTTATATATCCCACGCAAGATCCAGTTACTAAAAAAAAATGCGAACAATTGACTTGTTCATTGATGTGCAATTAAATATCATTAATATACAATACAATACAATACCCTATGGTACACCATACGTTGTAAGCTTTCTCCCTGAAATACTCCCACTTTCTCAATATTAGAAGAATTAAAATTGCACATACTGGTGGACAATATTTTGTCCGGCTCGGCAGTGGCAGCGCAGTGATAAAGGCGACAGGACGGTCCCACTGCTGTTGCGATAGTCGCGGGTTCGAATCCTGCTGGGGCATGGGATGACTACTAAGTTGGTAACTTCGCCAATCGGTAAGCTTAATGTCGAAGACCGTGGTTTGGAGCCCACGTTAAACAGTAGGTCCAGTTCAGCTGAAGCGTCGTTGGTAAAAAAGGGACTTTAAAATTTAAAATATAAATATTACAATAATAACGGCGGTTTCCAATTTGTTTTTTAATGAATATTAAAGAAAAAAATGGACTCTTAAATAATATGCATAAAAATTATTTAAAAAAATATTTTTAATTTTATCTCATTAATGACGTAAATTTCTAAGGACTAATATTCTAGTTCTGGGTTACATTGAAAATAAATTAGTTGTGTTGCTCTTGTTCCTGAAAACCTAAACAAAATGTATATTTCATAATGTATCTAATAATACCTTTCAAATGATTACATATTATATGCTAGGACATACACATGGTCTGCAGAGGCAAAGGTTCACTTTTTATGTAAATTGCAAAAACTAGGACCACCAATGAATAGAATATTGCTTGAAACTTGACAAAATGTAACAGCCAGAATAGGTATAAACAATATGTTTCTACAATAAATTTGTAGAATTTCGTTGAAAATATAAGGTTTTGGTTAAGGCAAAGCCTTTGTCCAACTAAATCCAACGCCTTCAAAATTATTGATTATTAGTTGTAACTATAATCAATATATATTATAAATAGTGACAGTATACAATTAGCTGTAAAATATAAGTTAATAACTTAATAGCAGCT
This sequence comes from Rhynchophorus ferrugineus, assembly GCF_030347505.1. Taxonomy (NCBI): domain Eukaryota; kingdom Metazoa; phylum Arthropoda; class Insecta; order Coleoptera; family Curculionidae; genus Rhynchophorus; species Rhynchophorus ferrugineus. The sequence continues at coordinate 20,531,736 of NW_027472585.1, read as the reverse complement.
TTAATGATATAAAAAGTAAACTGTGTAAAGTTCACTCGTCTATGAATTTTTTATTTCAATTCATTAGCATTTCTAATAATTTGATATACCATATAAAATTAAAAAAAAACTACAGCCAGCAGATATGAATTTTTCAATTCTCAATTTTACAATAACTGTTGGCCTCATATCAAAAAAATTAGAATAACAAACTAGGTAATGGCAAAATAGGTAATTCACAATGGCAAAAAATAAGTAGGGTTTCAACATTACAGCATGAAAAACATAAATTATACGACTTAAAATCCATAAAACATACAATATCTGCGTGAATTAAAGCTAAAGGAGGCAAATGTAGAGATAAGGATATAAAAAAGGCATTAGTCATGTTTTATACGAAAATATAGGTTACGATAACGTTTTCCTGAAACGGGTATTATCTCAGATCGTACGTCAAAAACTCATTATTCGAAATACCTTTTAACGCTGCATCAGCTAATTAAACAAAACGTTTTGTCCAATATTGCACGAGACACCAACGAAAATATTTCAAGCTCCAAAATAGACACTTCTTATGAATATTTGAATATTAATCGCTAAGTGCTGTTTTCTAAAATTACGAAGTATAAATTAAATTGCATAATAGAGGAGTCCCTCAAGTCCCCTAAAGTTTGTTATTCACGTTGGCTTTAATTTTGACCAAAAATATTGAGAACTACTTTGAAATTAATATCAATTCCAGAAGATTGTCAAAGAAGAAATCAAAAAGTTTCACAACATTTTCATAAAGCATTCCTATCAAACTTAATGACCAGACATTCTATCATATATCGAGAATAGTTAAAACGCAGAAAACTTCATAAATAAAAAAGAATATAATTTTGTTTAAATATTTAATCAATATTATAATTATATCAATAATATAGTTTGAATGTCTGACACAACTCGTATAATCTAGAAGTATAATATTATTCACTTTTTATATTTCTGTTAAGGTTTTGTTTATTCCATAAAGTTAAGCAAATATACCAAATGTTACACATAAATGAAAAAACACAGCTTCATAAGATAAAATTATAAAATTATATGAATTAGAGTTGTAAATGTAAACGTAAATTGCCCCTACATCATACTCGCCAGAACTAACACGTCTGAAATGATTTGCTCAGAGACCTCAAAAGCTTAAAAAAATCTGATCTAATATATAATAGTTAGGTTTACTGTATTAACAACTAGTAACTAGAAGAAAAAAATTGGGAATTTTTAAATTGAGTGTTGAGATGAAGTAAACTTTCATGTCATATTCAAAACGCTTCCCTAAGTTTTCATGATGACGATTCATTTCAAGCTCGACAACCAAACATGCATTGACGGGTGTAAAATCATTTGTACCAAAATTTCAAGGAAAATATACAATCAAATAAAGAAATTATTTTGAAATTACACTTTTAATTTTTCTTATGACTATTAGAATATATTTACCTCATCTGGTGTTCTAAAATTATATTTAAAACCTATAAATGAAACTAGGGTAAGAAGGTCCGCTAATTTCTCAAGTTTTGTTTTTTAGCTTGATTTCGGTTTTAACAAAATGAGGACTAAGTTGATCGCAATTCTGAATTAAGGTTGCTAAAGAAGTCAAATTTCTTCTCAACGTTTTCATGAAAGTAATTCCTTTCAGGGTCAATAGACCAAATATTCTTCCATGAATTATGAATAGTTCCAACACTTTTTACGATTATTTTAATATATTATAAAATTTTTCCCACCAGGCCCAATTTCTGTCTAAATTGATGGGATATAAATTATAACTGCATAAAGTTTTTCACATTTATTTTTTCTAGACTGGTTGCCATTTTGACAAAGAATATTGCAAACTACACGCTTCCCTACATTTTCATAAAGATGATTCATTTTCAGACTAGCTAGCCGGACTTTTGGCAATTTTTTATGAATAAATATGAATTTTGTCTACATATGTAAAATTACGATGCAATGTTAAAAGGTTTCATGTATACCGTTGAATTTAGAACTATTTTATTATAATTTTATTGCTTTTTTATAAATCTGTCAACTTAAATTGAGTGTATTAAACGCTACACACCTGATCAAAAAGGTTTATAGGACAAATAAAATTTAATATTAATTACAGTGTAAATTGTCCGTCGATCATACTAACCAGATCTACCACTCTCGAAATTATTTACGCGTAGACATCGAAAGTTTCATAAAACTGGTATATAATAAATAGGAGAACTATATTAATAACTAATAATAAACAGTCTAATAATGCTGGATGGTCTCAAGATAAAATAATAAATAATAAACATTAAAATTTAGAAATTTTCGCCTAATTTAAGTTCGCCAATCGACAACTTGGTTGAATAATTTACTTAACCAGCCAGTATAAAATACTTTCGAACCTATCAGTGAGAGAGAACTTATCAAAAAAAATTATATCAAAATGTCACGAAAATATGCAATCAAATCAAAAACTTATTTTGAAATTACATTTTCAACACCTCCTATGACTATTAGAATCTGTTTACCTCATCAGGTATACTAAAGTTACATGCAAAAATATATAAATTGAAACTGTACGATAAGAAGGACCTCCAGCTTTCTAAGTTTTTTTTAGGTTGATTTCGGCTTTAACAAAATACATTGAACCAATAATGACTGAGTTAATTATAATTCCGAATTTAAGATTGCAAAAAAAGAAACACAATTTCTTCTCAAATTTTTCATGGAAGTAATTCCTTTCAGCATCAATGACCAAATATTCTTCTATACATTATGAATAGTTCCAAAAATTTTTAATATTATTTTAATATATTACAATATTTTCCTTCCACCTGGTGCAATTCCTGTCTAAATTGACATTAGATTGTCCGTAAGTCATACTGCTCAGAATTATGACCCCCGAAATTATTTGTTCAGAAGTCTGGAAAGTTTCATAAATAAAAATTGATACAATACAATAATTAAAAGAACAAGTAGTGAATGGAATAATAATGCACGATGGTCTCAAGATAAAATAAAGCAATAAACAAAAAATTATGAATTTTCGCTTGATTTAAGTTCGACAATCGATAACTTGGTTGAATAATTTACTTAACCAGCCAGTATAAAATACTTTCGAACTTATCAGTGAGAGAGAACTTATCAAAAAAAATTATATCAAAATGTCATGAAAATATGCAACAAAATCAATAAATTATTTTGAAATTACATTTTCAACACCTCTTATGACTATTAGAATATGTTTACCTTATCAGGTAGACTAAAGTTACATTTAAAAATATATAAATTGAAACTGTACGATAAGAAGGACCTCCAGCTTTCTAAGTTTTTTTTAGGTTGATTTCGGCTTTAACAAAATACATTGAACCAATAATGACTGAGTTAATTATAATTCCGAATTTAAGGTTGCAAAAAAAGAAACACAATTTCTTCTCAAGTTTTTCATGGAAGTAATTCCTTTCAGCATCAATGACCAAATATTCTTCTATACATTATGAATAGTTCCAAAAATTTTTAATATTATTTTAATATATTACAATATTTTCCTTCCACCTGGTGCAATTCCTGTCTAAATTGACATTAGATTGTCCGTAAGTTATACTGCTCAGAATTATGACCCCCGAAATTATTTATTCAGAAGTCTGGAAAGGTTCATAAATAAAAACTGATACAAGATAATAATTAAAAGAACAAGTAGTGTATAGAATAATAATGCGCAATGGTCTCAGGATAAAATAAAGCAATAAACAAAAAAATTATTAATTTTCGCTTGATTTAAGTTCGACAATCGATAACTTGGTTGAATAATTTACTTTACCAGCCAGTATAAAATACTTTCGAACTTATCAGTGAGAGAGAACTTATCAAAAAAAAAAATTTATACCAAAATGTCACGAAAATATGCAATAAAATCAATAAATTATTTTGTAATTACATTTTCAACACTTCTAATGACTACTAGAATCTGTTTACCTCATCACGTATACAAAAGTTACATGCAAAAATATATAAATTGAAACTGTACGATAAGAAGGACCTCCAGCTTTCTAAGTTTTTTTTAGGTTGATTTCGGCTTTAACAAAATACATTGAACCAATAATGACTGAGTTAATTATAATTCCGAATTTAAGGTTGCAAAAAAAGAAACACAATTTCTTCTCAAGTTTTTCATGGAAGTAATTCCTTTCAGCATCAATGACCAAATATTCTTCTATACATTATGAATAGTTCCAAAAAATTTTAATATTATTTTAATATATTACAATATTTTCCTTCCACCTGGTGCAATTCCTGTCTAAATTGACATTAGATTGTCCGTAAGTTATACTGCTCAGAATTATGACCCCCGAAATTATTTGTTCAGAAGTCTGGAAAGGTTCATAAATAAAAACTGATACAAGATAATAATTAAAAGAACAAGTAGTGTATAGAATAATAATGCGCGATGGTCTCAAGATAAAATAAAGCAATAAACAAAAACATTATGAATTTTCGCTTGATTTAAGTTCGACAATCGAATCGATAATTTGATTGAATTATTTACGAATTAATGTACTTACCCGGTCGGTGTAAAATACTTCCGAACTTTTTAAGGGGAGGCAAAAAAATTGCGAGCGATCGAGCTCGAAGTTCGAGGGGTTCGGTGGGGATCGGGAGGGAAAACTTTTCCGATTTTCGCGATCACGGTCGCTTCGAGGAAAGCGTGAGGCGCCCGCGGCGGGAAGTTATCGTTTGAACGTACGGTTGCATGGTTCGCAGGCAAACAACGGCCAGACGACACACGCCAGCGCGAACGGTCTCTGCCATTTCGGCCACTATTCTTGATGACAAAACACGCGAAATTTCCACAAAATTATCCTTATGTAATTAATTGCTTTTTATATAGTTATATATTTATGTTTATTGTTTATTATAGCCATCTAGGAAATGAGCACTAATAAGCTATTTGTTTTTATCCTAATTTGCTACGGTTTTAGAATTACAAAGTACTTATTCTACAATAAACACTTTGGGCTTAACATCTATGTTACTGTCTGTAATTTACACTGAGTTTTACTTCAGTGAATTTATCCTTATGTAGTTAATGGTTTTTTGCTATTGTTTATTATAGCCATCTAGGAAATTAACACTAATAAGCTATTTGTGTTTATCCTGACCTGTAACAGTTTTAGAATAACAAATTACTTTTTCTACAATAGACACTTTGGGCTTTACATCTATGTCATTGCTTGTAATTTGCACTGAGTTTTACTTCAGTGAATTTATCTTCATGTAGTTAATGGTTTTTTGCTATTATTTATTATAGCCATCTAGGAAATTAACACTAATAAGCTATTTGTGTTTATCCGGACCTGCAACGGTTTTAGAATAACAAATTACTTATTCTACAGTAGACACTTTGGGCTTAACATTTATGTCACTATCTGTAATTTGCACAGAGCTTTACTTTACTGAACCACATCAAATGGTTTTAGCTTCTGGCCAAGCCATCATTTTATAGGAGCTGGAGAAACTTAACATTGATATGTACATGAAACCTCTATTCATGTTTTTGGGCATAGTCTTTGATGAAATTATTAACCATTTCTAGCACCATGAAGCGTTTATATTAGCTGGTATAACCCCAGATGAATACCATAAATCCACGCTGGTTTTAAGATTTATTGATAAAGCAAAAGCTTATTATGTACTGATAATGTTGAATATTTACTCAACAACCAGAACATTTTCAATACTTCAGCTTGAGAAAAATGTTTGTTAACATATGGCCTCCACCTGAGTTTAACATCCAGGATCATGCCAATACATTTGGCTGCAATCCATTGTTGATTCATATATGCTGGCTAGTGTTTGATTATTCTGTTGGTGAAATTAATATGCACCGATTTATTTTAATATATTTCATGCGCAACTTTTCTATTCAGCTTTGTGTATCAGCAGTAGCTCAGTCCTATTCGGCTGTAACTTTTTGGGTTGATCCACTGCAATATTCAGTGATTATATCCAATGATTGCAGGGTCATTTCCAAATATAGCAACAATATTTTCATTGGATATAGGCAAGTTCCGAGTGTCTACTGTGCATAAAGAACTAGTCTCAATTCACTTAACTTATTGATTAACTTATATGCAATAGAACTATTTCAGAAGACAAAACCTATTTTTTTCACCTATTTTTCTATGACATTAATCCGTAATGATTCCGTAAATCTAATAATCGTTGAATGTTGTTTCCTGAAAACAAATTGCTTATCCGGAATAAGATGTTTTTGCTTAAAACTCCACTGTCGTTTTAATTTAAGTTTATGAAAATTGTAATATTTTTTCTTTCGTATGGTCTAGGGGTCTAATTTATCAGAGCCTTTAACTGTTTCTCGTAATATATATGACATGGGAAAATAATTATATCTTGAGACAAAATATAAATTCGCATGGTATCGAATGTCTGTTTTTTTTTGTTCTGATCTAAAATCAAGCCAGATTATGGACCAGATTATGTAGGACTGCCTCTGGGCTTACCAATACACTAAACCGAAACCGCCTCACAGTTGACCCCTGTGAGTCAACTACTGTATTGCTTTTGGGGATATGGCACATGCTAACCGAGCAACCGTTATTGGGCACGAAGATCCGGCGCAAAAACACATAGTGAAACTAACTATAGATTCGCGAACTTGGGTTAACACGTGACTGAAAGCTATCGTATGCGCGCAAAAGTTTCGGCTGAGGTGACGGATGAGATCTTTTCGGCTTTAAGCTCCCAGCTTGTCCACCAGCTCGCAACAAGTACGTTTTCAAAACTTGAGCCGAATTGTTGTTTCACCGTTGAAGCTGTTTCTCCTGGTTGGGTGTAATAAACTGGAAGTTGGGGAGATTGATGGAGATGGGAAATCTGTTAGAAGGGCAGACTAGGGAAGATAGTAGGTTTAGTAGTAGTAGGTTTGTCATACCCGAACCTTTCTGGATTGCTTTCTGTCTTTGGGAATGATAACCGTACCGAATGTCTAACGTAATATATTAATATATAGTCTATTCAAAGTTTTTTTTAGTAATGGATAATGGATATTTGTGACGTCAAAATATTGCAATGTTGCCGAATTAACTATGAGTTTTAGTTCAGTTTGGCTTTGACATACAAAAAAAATCTAATCTAAATAAAATTATTGAACAAAAATATAATGAAATATAATTTATTTTAATATTATAGTAAATCTAATATATATATTATCGAAGGACTTAAAAACACAATTAAAACACAGTTATAATTGTTTGTAAGTTAGATTTGTTTTATTTACATTTATATCTTTTTCACACCATCCATGAGGTAGAGTTTCTATGCTCGTTTTTTTACGTAGTGGTATCCCCCTGGAGGCTTAATCCACCTATTTAACATTTGTATATCTGAGAAACGTATTTTAATTTCATTCCAGAACATATATGATTTTTTCGTTTAGTTCTTGTTTCCTTCAATGGTGTGTTTACTTGTCAAGTTATCTTGATATCACTATATATTTTATTTCTTCTTCTACTATATGTGTACGCCATTTTTTATTAAATTAATCACTGAATTCTATCTAATTTATTTACCATATCTACAAAACATACTACAAACGAAGTACATACAAAGTATCTACAGTACCATTTTCTACAGTTATATTCAATTAATTATGTGCATACCTTTACTTGTTTCCATCCTCATCAATCTGTCTCAGGAATTTCTAGCATTGCACAGCATTATCACATATCCTGAAAATTTCCTTCAATCACTTTCACTTTCCCACTCATTGTCCAATTCACTCACCAAACTGTTAATTTTTAATCGGTCTGAAACATGTTCTCAATTCCACCATTTATAAATGACTTCCTTATTCCAAACCCAAGTTGTTATGGTTGACAGTGCTTTCTTCCACATATCCAAACAATTTTTGATGGAATATCCTTCTCGACCAGCAATATGTCTACATTTAAGTATTAAAAATGTAATGATCAACAAAAATTAATCCGACGCTATTGTAACTTTTACCTTTTTCCATCAATTTTTGTTGTCTTTACACCTTTTTGTTACCGCCTTGCCAAGAGCGCCACAATGAACCATTTTGAAATATCCAAGTTTCATCAAGATACACCAATTCAAATAGTTTATCTTCCTTGGTCTTATTTTATGCTTTTAAAAATTTAATAATTTTTAAGGTAATGTCTGGAAGTTATATTAAACCTCTCCGAGGGTTATCTTTACACCATTTAAACCCTATACCCTATAAGAGTGTAGACATCTGTTTCAGACAGACAATTTTCTCTAAAATAATTTTATTAAATTATGTTTTTATCGATAAAATAGTTTCTGTACTTACTGTTCTTACACATTTCGTATATTTGGTCTTGAATAGAGCCAATATTAAAATGGTCAAGATTCGTCACCCACTTTGTATGTAGACGGATTTCCTTTGGTGAATATAACCTATTATTCTTCATTTTATAAGCGATGTTATCCACAGTACTATTATTTAATATCATCAATAATTACCTCTCTAACGGAATTTACCAGCAAAAGGGAACTTCCATTATCTCGTTCCTTTTCGAAATAACCTAGTAAAGCAGCAATCAATTTGTGACCCTTTTTTGTATTGTTATTGTTTTCGGCATTTTCAAACAAAGTAATATGATACATTACGCAGCGACTTAAATTATCAAAATAATTAAAAGGATAAAATAATGTTTGCCGGTTTATAACCTGTAGTAATTATAACTAATATTTTGAGTAATTTAGCGTACATCTAACAACCAGACGGCGACCGGCTGTCAGATGTATGAAAAATTCTTGAAAATAATAGTGTTAAGAGATTTTAGCTCTTACCTATAAATTATAATATGCTGTATAATTAACTGTATGGTTATTAAATTGACATAGAAATGGCAGCAATAAACATTACAAAAAATATACAGGAGGCATATTTTGCGACTTCTAACAATGAAACATTTCCCAAAAAAAAATACACATATATCATATATAATACAGAAATAGATAGAAAAACGCATAACAGATGGGGCTATCTGTCTCTCAGTGGACCTAAAGTGTAGTGAATACGTGTTTACGTGACCCGACAAAAAGACTGCATCTCATTTTAATTAGTGTTATAAAATTATTTCCCCTTATTTCACAACAGTTTAAATCAAATAAACATGAGGCAGCATATTCCGCGAGTCCTAACAATGAAACATTTCCAAAAAAAAATACACATATATCATATATAATACAGAAATAGATAGAAAAACGCATAACAGATGGGGCTATCTGTCTCTCAGTGGACCTAAAGTGTAGTGAATACGTGTTTACGTGACCCGACAAAAAGACTGCATCTCATTTTAATTAGTGTTATAAAATTATTTCCCCTTATTTCACAACAGTTTAAATCAAATAAACAGGAGGCAGCATATTCCGCGAGTCCTAACAATGAAACATTTCCAAAAAAAATACACATATATCATGTATAATACAGAAAAAGATAGAAAACGCATAACAGATGGTGCTATCTGTCTCTTAGCAGACCTAAAGTGAAGTGAATACGTGTTTACGTGACCCGATAAAAAGACTGAATCTCATTTTAATTAGTGTTATAAAATTATTTCCCCTTATCTCACAACAGTCCTTTTGAAATTCATTTATAGTATTTTTGGCCAATAACTAGTTCAAGAAATAATACGTAAGTGAAAAATGTAGTGCGTGAAATAAACAATGTATTTATTTTATTTTTGTATCCTCTGGAAATAATTAATATAAAACATTTAATATCTAAAAATGGCAAATCACAGCGATTCAACCAAATCACATGCATACTTTGATATAAGATTAGAACAATCAGCAATACCGCAAACTCCATCATCAGAATGGACTACAGTCATTAATAAAAAACGATTGATAAGCCCAGAAGAAGAAATTGCGAGAAAACAAACAAGGATCAGTGACTATTGCTTACGGAAACAAATAGAGACAAAAAATAGCTTTAGCGACCTATCGGAAGAAATTGAAGAGAATATACAAACAAGCCCTGAATAAGTTGTCCCCAAACCACCACCAATAACAATTTATAAGGTAGGAGTAATAAAACACATCAATGACCTATTGAAAAGCATCACTACAAACTATACAATCAAAACAGTGAGCTATGAAACAACAAAAATTTAATTGTTCGAAGCCGAGCACTTTAAAGTTCTAGTAAAAGAACTAGACGAAAGAAACACCCAGTACCATACATTCGGGCCTAAATCCGAGAGAATATTTAATTTCGTGTTAAAAGGATTACATTACGGGACGGACTTTAGCACCTTCAAGATAGCCCTAGCTCAAAAAGAACAAGAAAATGGTTCAAAACAATAGCGAGAAACGACACCGCAACCAACTGAAACTACCAGCAACATCTCTAGATTAGCAAACATGATGGCCAAAGTAATGGATCAAATGAGTACGATGCTTGGTCTACTCACAACCGTCGTCAGCAAACTTGCCTAATGCCTGAAACCATTAGCAACAAAATCGCCGGCTGGAATGCCATTGGGCTCCAACAACATGTCAGGGAACTCAAAATGTTCGTAATTGAACAAAATATTGATATTATGATGATTTCCGAAACACATTTTACCGACAAACATTTTTTGAAATTTCCCAAATATAAACTTTATCATATAAATCACCCTAATGATAAAGCACATGGGGGTGCAGCCATAATCATTTGAGATGATATAAAGCATTTCGAAAAAGAAAAATTCCGCAGAGACTACCTGCAAGCAAGCAGTATAACCATAGAGAAAGTCGATGGCCCTTTAACAATGTCTGCAATTTATTGCTCGCCCAAACATAACAACAAGGCAGACCACTTTCAAGAATACTTCAGTACGCTAGATAATAGATTTATAGCCGGAGGAGATTACAATGTAAAACATTTAATGTGGGGTTAATGAATAATAACCTCAAAAGGTAGAGAACTGGTAAAAGCAATAAAGACAGATAATTTACAACATATCTCTACTGGTGAACTAACATATTGGCCTACAGACAGAAATAAAAAGCCAGATACTATAGATTTCTGTATTACAACAAATTTTGATACAAAAAGGTGTCATGCAGAATCATGTTTTGACCTGTCTTGTGATCATTCACCAATAATAGTAACACTTTTTTCAAAAATTGCCATCAAAGATAAACCCCCTTCTGCGTGCAATAATAGAACTAACTGGACCTCATTTAGAGAAAACTTGGACCGAAACATCTCTCTAAACTTACCGTTACAAACTGAAATTGACATAGAAATGGCAGCAATAAACATTACAAAAAATATACAGGAGGCAGCATATTCCGCGACTCCTAACAATGAAACATTTCCAAAAATAAACATATATCATGTATAATACAGAAGAAGATAGCAGAAATAAGAAAGTTACGATGGAATTGGCAACAGCAAAGGACTGAAGAGAATAAGAGAAAATGTAATAGTACAATAAAAGAGCTGAAAGAACTAATTCAAAATGAACAAAACCAAGGCATTCAAGAATACCTAGAGAATTTGACACCAACTGAGGCTACAGACTATTCGTTGTGGAAAGCAACAAGAAAGCTTAACATACCCCAGCAGTATAACCCACCTATTAAAACAAACGAAAATAATTGGGCTAGAAGCAATAGACTCCTACCGACCTATAAGTTTATTACCGATAATCTCGAAAGTTTTCGAGAAACTATACATCAAGAAGCTAAACTACATAATAGAAAAAAGAAAAATTATTCCAGAACATCAGTTTGGGTTTCGCAATAAGCGTGGGACTAGAGAACAAGTGCACAGACTTGTAAATAAAATAAACACTGACCTAAATGTCAAAAGATATTGTTCGGCTGCTTTTCTATATATATCTCAGGCTTTTGACAAAATATGGCATACGGACTTGCAGGTTAAACTGAAGAAACTTCTCCCTCATCCGGACTATCAGTTACTAAAATCGTATCTCACTGATAGACATTTTATTGTAAATCAACTGATAATTATACACAGGACATTTAATAATTCTAGTGTTCTTGATTCTTGACTTGACATTCTTAATAACTTTTCTGTTCTCGATTCTTAATTCTTTTTAATTACTTTGCCAATTCTGATTCTCGTTGTCGATGCATCGTGTTTTATCGTGGTTGAGAAGGCTGGTTCAATAAACCCCTTTCTGTATTCCGATTCTTTCAGAATTTCGTGGAAGGAAAGACTTTCCAGCTAGGAACTTCTCATGCCGATAGAATAGGTGCGTTACAGACTCTTAAAGAATAGTCGAAAATTTCAGGATCTCTAACCATCTTGAATTTTATGGTTATAGCCGCCATAAAATGTCCTCTACCAATTGTAACTTCTGACGAGCTTCGTGTAGCCTCGGTATCTGAACCCCCATTATCCGCAATACTCAACAATGAGCCGATGAGACAACCTTTTTGCTAGACAGGTGTTTTTTTTGCTGTTTACTCGGTGTCTTTCTTATCTTAAACTAGCCAGTTTAACCAGACCTCACCAGACATTTGATACAATGCAATATAATATATATGTGTCATGTCATAACTCTTTTCAACTGTCACTTTGTTTTCTGTCACAGATATTACAAAAACAGTTAAATGGTCTAGTAAATTAGGCCCCTAAAATATATAAAAGAAAAACCATTATAATTTTTGTAAACTTAAAATTAAACAATTTTACCGTATGCATGAATAGCCTTTAACAAATCTCTACTCTTGGTTGTAATCAGAGAAGAACATCAGCAATAACAATTTTTATCCACACTATATACTTGCAGTTCGAGCATATACACCAGTTGAACATACAGAAATAAACAATAATTGTTTTTATAGCGTGAAAATTACTTTAGCTAGAGCAAATATTCACCATTTTCCTATTGGTTCTTCAATTTCTTTTCAGACTTCTTTTTTGAAACAATTTAATCCCGTTGGGATGTTCTGCTGAGATCGAACCAAATGATTATCAAAGAGCTTCATATAGTAACAAGATCTATAAATGGACTGGAGAGTGGAAACTCACTTGACCAATATTTCTCAAGCTAATTTCTCAAGCATAAGATAAAACCTCGAAATATATCTCATTGGCAGGTTAAATTCGAAACATCATGTTAGACAGAAAGCAGAGCATATTAGATTCAAGATCAAGCAACTCTACTGGTTAGTCGGAAGATACTCTCAAGTTGACCAAAAATCAAAGAGAATGGTTTATCACTCAATCATAAAGCCAGTTTGGATTTATGGTATACAAATATGGGTTTGCAAAAAAAACATAAAATCAACTAGTAATCCAACGTATCTTACCGCTACGTAACCAATGAAGAGCTGATGATGACCTCGAAATAAAATGAATATACGAAATGATTCAAGCTTTTGCCTTAAAATGTGAAATAAAGTTCCTAAATCATAGCGACATGGAACCAATACAGCTACTGGACAACAGGCAGGAAATCAGAAGATTGAAGCGAAATAAACCACATGTTTCCACATATTCCACACGAGCTTGTTTATTGTAAAATGGTATTCTTAACTTTAGCTTACGTAGTTTAGTTTTATTTTATTTTGGGAAATACATACTGATGTATAAATCTCGTAGTGGCGTTGCTTGTGTATTAATGGAAGTACAACAGAATATATAGTAATAAATTAATTTGTAGATTAAGATTGTACTAAGCATATCTAATTTAAAATGTAATTATTTTCAAGAATTTACCAATTGTTAATTTAGTATTGAAAAATGTGTAACATTTCATCCTTTGAGTGATACAACAGGTGAAGGTTTAAATAAATTTTTACTCAAAAATATGCTGGTAGATGCCAAAGAATTAACATCTTGCATGAAAATAGAGGCAAAATTAAAATATTCATAAATTTTAAAACCACAATATGTAAAAAATCAATTTTCTTACAAAAATGAGATCAGTCAATTCAAATCCAAGAATTAAAATTTAAAGCGAATTACCTCTTTCCATTGTTAGACAATTACTCTTTCATCTGTTAAAAAACTTTTTTTAAGTCTTCCATTTCCATTCTGATATTTTTTGTGATATTTTATTCTATTGTTTGTTGTATTGTGCAAAATTTTATCGTATATTGAGGATCTTGGCCAGTATTCTCAAGCAAAATATTGCAATATTGGCAAGTATAATTTTATCTTAAACCATGTAACGTAATTACAGTAACGTTACAGCAACGTGGAAGCACTCAAGTGGAAATTAGGAGATTAAAACAGATAAGGCCAGTTAAACTTGTATAGTACATAATAATTAAAACAAATAACAATAAACAAAACTCTTCAAATTCTAAATATCAGATATTATATTCGCTTAAATTATATGAAATTACATTATACATGTATTTTTTCATTTACACTGATATTTTAAATGCTCTTAATTAGGCAGATTCTCTATATATCTACATATAATCATATTAATTATATTAAAAATTAATATTTATACTATTCAAAGTATAACAACTTATTGATAATATGGCGAAGGAAATTTTTCCTCCTTCGTCATATTTTCCGCAAAATTTTGTGAAAATATAAATAATCCAATCGCCTGAAAATTACAGCAACACGTGCTTGACAAATATCATATTTTAATAATTTATTTATTAATTCAATTGTAAATATGCTGGACGGATTTATAAAAATGTCATTGAAATCTATACTCATATGCATACAATAGAAATAGTACGTATGTATTTTTTATAAAGAAACGCATTATCTTTGATCATAATATTAATGTCCGCTATATTATGATTCAATTTCAATCTATGCCAGCCCCATATATTGGTGCTTAGAATTAGTTAAACAACTCATATCACCAGCGCAGATTTAAGGTTCACTTTAAATGGATTCCTTGTAATTAATCATGACAAAAATGCAAGTATTTTTTAGTTATTTTTCACGAATTTCAAACATCAATTCCCAATAGATCCACCTTTTTGAATTTGGTCAATTTCCCATGGTTCTTAATGACCTGCACTCACCATTGAATGACGTGTAACAAATCATTTATAGGATTAATTATTAGTAGTTAATATAAAGAATACATATCATTTTTCTATTAACAAACCGAATGAAACCGCATTTTTAGATAATTATGATAAATATGCATTATGCATAAATATTCAAAGTTACAGGAACAAGACAAAATAACATAAACATCATAGAACATCTTGTTACATATTATAAAGTAATTTTAAATTAATTAAAGTTAACGCGGTACTTATATACTTTTCGATTTACATGCCCAGTCTTGTAGACTATATTTCAATGTATTATACATTTTGTTCTGCAACCCTTAATACAAGCGCTCAGTAAAATATGGTTTATCAAAAAAAAATTTGTATATACGTCATCTTAATTTGAGATGTCAAAACGTCGCAATGTTACCTTATCTACTCTGAGTTTTAGTTCAGTTTGGACTTAACATACAATAAAATTCTAATCTAAATAAAATAATCTACAGCAAAATAATATTATCAAATATAGTTTATTATAACACTATAGTAAATCTAATTCATACATTATTGAAAGATTTAAAACTACAATTAACTACACAATTATAATAGTTTGTAGGTTAGGGTTGTGTTTGATTATATTTACATTGGAATCTTTTACATACCACTTATGAGACAAAGTTCTAGGCACTTTTTTTATGTATTTGTATCCAGTGGAGGCTTAATTCACCTAATTAAAAATTGTATATCCAAGTAATACATTTTACTTTCATTAGAGAGTATATTTACCTTTTACGCTAAGTTGTTGTGGCTCTTGGTACCGTGTCTCGTTGTAAAGACATTTTGATATCACTCTATTTCTCCTTGGTTTTTTCTGTTAATACCTATTTACTTCTTTCTTAATAAAACTAGATTTAATCACTGCATTTTCCATATCTGCCAAAAAGTTACTGTTTTTTTTTCTCTCCTGACACATTTTAAACAAATACTCATATATATTCTGAACAATTACACACATGTGTGTGCACAAGAATCCTTTACGCTCTACAATAACATTTCCTACAGTTAACATATATTAATTATGCACTCTCCTTTACTTGTATCAATTATACAGCAGTGAAACATATACTCAGAACGATTGATTCAATATCTAAGCTGTTAATGTTATGGCCTAACAATCTTTTCCATCAACTTGTTTTCATAACACTATTTTAACTATCATCTTGCCATGAACGACCATTGGGTATATTATTTAAAAGACTAACAGTTTCATTTGAAATAATTGTATTAAATTATGTTTGTATTGAAAAACTGCTCCCTGTTTTTATACATTTCATATATTTAATCTCTGGTAGAGCTAATATCAAGCTGATCTTGATTATCACCCGCTTCGTATGAAGACGGTTTTATTTTCGGTGAATTCAAGATAATATGTTTCATTTTTCGAGATGTTTCAGTAACCGTGTCCATACTAATATTCGGTGCAACTGCAACATGCTAAAAAATATGTTCAATATAAATCGCAGCAAATTAATATTTAATAGTAAAACTGCTTACCTTTCTAACGAATGTGACACCGGACAATTTTACCAGGCTAATTCGGTTACGCGTTCGAACTTATCATTCGAACAGCATTGTGTCTCTTTTTAACTAGAACAAAATATGGAGGAAAATGTTGTCTAAATCTAAAACTAATTTACATATTGCGGCAGAGAATATATTAAATATTTTGATGACGTATGTACAAAACTTTTTTGGATATATTACATTTGATTTGCCACACATAGGAGGAGAGCAAATCATTGATGCTGAGTTAGCGGTAAGATCTATGATGAAAACATCCAACTTCCTTAACGTTTCAGGACCGATGTCTACTGTGATGATAGTATACACGAAACATGGTAAGACATTATCGGTGAAGATAAATGGAAGGCCAAAACCAAAGTTAACTGACAGAAACCGACGAACATTAAAAAGGATTATGGCCAGGTAACCTAAAACTAAACCACCAAATGATAGGCATAGCAGGACTGCTATTGAAACACTTTTTGAAACGGAAGCCAACCTTGAGGCTATGAAAAAAGTGGTGACCATACATTCTGAACACTTGATGAAAAAATATAGTGTGGCCCGAAAAAATCATCCATTACATTGTTACAAAGTTTGTACCAAAAGAAACCTACTATCCTAACTACCTGTTTTCTATTCAGTAATACAGTCAAGCACGAGCGAAGTTTCGTAGTAATTTTGATAGCAATATCGTGATATTCAGCTGGTTCTAACATTCACATCACTGGACGGATTACAGCGAATGAATTTCTCTACATACTACAATGATAAAGTTTTTAATGTGACTAGCATATTGCTGCCAAGCACTGATAATGCGCCCCTACAAATAGCCAAAATGGTTCAGTCCAGGTTTGCGGAGCATCACAATATCTTCTCTGTCCAGCACAATCACCAGACCTCATCATGATTGAAACGTAACTGGGAGTTTTAGAGCAGATTTCTAAATAACGGATATTTTCGTGCAAGAATAGAACAACATTCTTTTAGAATCTATTGAGATACTCACTAATCTACACCTCAACGAATTGCAGCTATTTTAGAAGCAAATGGTGGTCCTAGACTTTATTAATAATTTAATATTGTTCGGTGTTCATATAACTGTATCCATTCTATGTGATAAAGCTAGAAAAGGAACATCCACAATTAGACTAATTTTAATTTCCCACAGAGTGTAGTAGTGGCCAAATATCAGAAATAACTTTTAAAATATAAGTATAATTACATTATTTTTTAGAAAATGACAATTACTTACCTTCAGAGTTGATTAATAAGTTTTATTTCAATTTGAAGTTCCATTATTCTAAAAAAATATAACTGACTAAAAAGAATCACACCAAGAAATCTTCATAAGTAACATCAATTGTCCTAGCTTTATTTCAACAATTCACAATTCAGTTTTGTACTCTTTCTATTTTCGCATATTTCTAAGGATTTCAGATAACAAAAAATAAAACAATAAATAACCGTGTTTATTATTGTCATTTGTACTAGTTATATTTCAAAGTGTAATTAAAAAAAGAATAGATTATCGTGGCTGTAATTTATTCCACTTTTATAATCTCTATTGACTAATTTATTTAGTTTATCTAGTTACAAAATTTATTATATACAAACGATAAAATGCTTAATAAAGATAATACATCATAACCATTAAAGACTAAAAGAACATAGGCCAAATAACATATCTCACAGTTTTCCTTTAGACATCAAGATACAAGCATATCACTTATTTTAGTCAAGAGCCTCGTTATTGAAAGTTACTTAACAGGACGGTTCCTCTAGTGCTGCGATAGTCTCGGGTTTGAATTCTTCGAGGGCCCGTTTGTTACTTTAATTTGGTGTTTTTGTTATATAATTATTGTTATTTATAGGCAAGTATGTAGAATCCGAAAAAAAATCGAGTCGATCGGCGTAAATAGTTTGGGTAAGAACAGATATCTTCAGGATAACGTTAATGTTTAAGTTGGCTAATGATCGAGGATCGTAGTTTCAAGCCCTTCTTAAGCAGTAGATCTGGTCACTAAAAGAGCCAAAAAATTAACGTGACTAAAATGCATACATCTCTCTCACAATGGGGCATTGAATTGGCACTTTCGGTTAGAGGAATATGAAGGAATGGATGGAATACACTTGGGCAATATTTTGTTTTAGAAAAATATTATTTTAATATAAAAAATAATTAAAGAAATAAATAATGGATTGTATAAAATAATAATTTGTGGGCGATTTTGAACCATATTGATTCACGAGTAACACATTCCATCACATTCGAAATATGGAACTGACAACTTTACAGTTTCAAAAATGTGTCACATTGAGAATACTGAGTCTAAATCCTACCTAAAAAAATTATTTAGCTAAATTAGAGACAATATATATGAGTTTCTTTAATTACTTTTAATAAATATCATTGAAATTAGCATTGGGAACTATCGACTAAAAACAGGTGAAACAGTCGACAGTCAAAAAAAAATAGAATTACTGTTTTCAGTCAAATACACTAATCGTTTTTTTCAATTCGTGATGTCAGACAAAGGTGTACGAATAATATCTTATATAAATTGTAATTGAATAAATTGTAAGAGCGGAAAGAAACAAAGAAACTTGCTTGGGCCAGTTAATTTTATATGTAGTTATATTTTCCAGTGGTAGTATAAGCTAGACGGAGATGTGTAAATTCCTTAACGAACTAACTTTTAAAAAATAAAAGATAAAAATATTACTGATCATATTATGTATTATTATAATAATAACAATGCATAACATGAAATATATAATTTAATTTTAAACGAAGTAGAATTACATTTATATTTGAATGTCCTATGGATCTGTAAAAAGAAATGGAATTTTTCTATGAAATTGTATAATACCCCACAATTTTTTTACTGTATTTGAATGTGTTTATTGCTATTTTTAAATAATATAATACTATAATAAATACTATAATAAGCATAGTAAAAAAGCAAACTACCAAAAAAAACATAAAACTACATATATTACATATAAAACTATGTAAGCATAAATTGGGTCCATTTTTGTCAAGGCTGCGGCTAAGACGACAGAGCCAGAACGTTAAATATCAGTCGAATGAAACTAGTAGAACCAAAAATAGTAACTAAATGTACGACTGAAACAGTCTATAGTAAATAGTAACAAAATCAGTCGGACCGAAAATAGCGACTGAAAACAGTCGACTGACGCTAGAGTCGATGGCGTTATTAGAACTAAATCCATACGTTCTTAGGTAACCCTCAAAAAATGCGTGTATAAATTTGACAGCTGTCGGAGCATTAATTAAGCTAAATTATAGCATTTTGAGTGAGGAAAAATACAGTTGAAGCAAAAACTTAGCTTGATGACGAGTTTCCGAACACTAGGATGCCCTAGGAAAATCAATCATCAGGGATTTGTGTGGTAAGCTTAGACGTGGTGAGATGAGCACCGAAGACGGTGAACGCAGTGGACGGCCAAAAGAGGTTGTTATCGACGAAAACATTCAAAAAATCCACAAAATGATTTTGAGTGACCGTAAAGTGATGTTGAATAAAATAGCAGACACTCTAAAGATATCAACTGAACGTGTACATCATATCAATCACGAATATTTGGATAAGACAAAGCTCTGTGCAAAGTGGGTGCCGCGTGAGCTTACTTTTGACCAAAAACAACGACGAGTTGATGATTCGGGGCAGTGTTTGAAGATGACCAAACGTAATAAACACCAGTTTTTGCGTCGATATTTTCCAGATCTGGCCCCCGCCGACTATTTCCTGCTGTCATATCTCAAAAGAATACTCGCTGGGAAAAACTTTTCGTCGAATGAAGAGGTGACCGCCGAAACTGAGGCCTATTTTGAAGCAAAGGACAAATCGTACTACAAAAATGGTATCGAAAAGTTGGATGGTAGCTATTATCAGTGTATCAGCCTTGAAGGGGATTATGTTGGATAAAAAAAAAATTTTGCCAAAAAAATTTGTTTTACTATGGTAGACCAGGGACTTTTCAATTGATCTGTTAATTGAAATTAACTGGGTATGCTGCCAATGGAGTAACTGCGGTACTAACACTAATTTAATTTTCAACCTATTATGAGATTTTGATCAGCGATACCTATCGGTGAAAATGGAGAGCTTCAATATAAAACTGTTTAACAATGTAACTGTTAAAGTCCACTGTACCGGCTAGGTGGTGCAGTAGTAAAGGCGATGGGACGGTCCGCCTACCGTTGCGATAGCCGCGGGTTCGAATCGTGCTGGGGCATTGTTGTAAATTTATGTTTGTGAGTGTTTAAAATTTGTGAATTTTCTAGGCAAGAGTGTAAAATCCGACAAGGAAAATGATCCCAGTCACGCTGGGTAAGACCGGATGTCTTCTGGGATGATTTCTAAAGTTGGTCACTCGCCAGTCGGTAGGCTTAATGCTGAGAACCGTGGTTCGGAGCCCACGTTAAACTTTCAGTCCAACAAACGTCCAGTCCAGATAAACCTATAGTTGGTAAAAGGAGACTTTAAAATATATTTTTAAAAAATTCGACTGTTTTAATATTGCACTCCATGAAGTAATGCTTCTTTGCCTTTTGGTTTTATTTGAATTATAGTTCTCAAACTTTAAAAAAAATCCCATATGTGTTATCGGTAGATAAATCAACTGTTTCCATATATTTACATTAGGAGTGAAAGACCCAAAATGAGAAAAATAGACCGCCGCACGAATTGGCTGGAAATTCCATTTCGAACAATTTCAACGTAGCCTTTCCATTACATGCCAGGCAAACAACGACGTAGAAAAGTGGATCTACTACGAAAATCGCAAGTCAAGGATACCTTATTTTAGCGAAATAATTTCGAATTTGACGCATGCCTACGTGGGTATGTAAATTCTGTAAATATATTTTAATATAATGTTAGTGCTTGATTTCATATAAATCCTATAATACATTTTAACATAATATTGGCGACTCTTGATATGTAATAACATATAATAACATAGAATTTACAATTGGTCTTGTAAATTCTGTAAATATATTTTAATATAATGTTGATCTTGATGAAAATTCTGTAAATATTTTTTAATATAACGTTTATATATATGGTTTCAAGCATTCATGTCATATATTTAATTATGTAAATTTATTTTCATATGATTTTTTTTAATAAAAATAGAGTAGAATGGAAATAGAGTATATATAAAATATATTCTTATTATTTCATATTATTTAATCATTTTTTTAATAAAATGTGTAATTAGTCAATGTTTCCAATGTTTATTTATAATAGTTCTCCTTATAAGTTTATTTCTAATAAATAAAAACTCTTTGTGTCTTTCCGTTAAAAATATAATTTTTTCAAGTAAACTAATAGTCTATGCATTTAAAACTATTTCCAGTTTAATATAATATAGTTATATATAAATATATAATAGTTAATTATAAATAAAAGAAGACAGGTTGACATTGGTTTGCCAATCGTTCCGACGTTACTCAAAAGTATCGCAGTTGAAGCTGTAAGGTAACAAGAAGTAAACTGAAGGTACATAAAAACCATAAACTATTCTAATTAAGAAATTACCATGCTTTGAAAAAACACTCCTAGTAAGGTGTAAAGCCATCAAAGACGGACTGAAGTTGCTGTGAATTAACATAGTGTACTTGAATTTGGACAAAAGTTTGCAATTGAAGGTGGACGGCCATCAAAGTCGAATTGTAGTAGCTCAGATAGATAGAAACAGAACCATCTCGAATATATTAGAATGCAAACTAACGAACGAGGGTAGAGGCAACACTCAAAAACAATCTCACAACTATAAGCCGTCTAGGCGGGACAATCTTTACGACCATTCTTCTGGCCGTTTCTTTCGAAGGGTATTGTTATATCTTACAACCGTTACGGATCTGGATATTGCGACCATGTGTAAGAGTCATATGTTTCAAGACTGGCTGAATGGTGAACTAGTGAAACAAGTTTGGTCGACTATCTAATGGATAAGAACTATCGGTGTCGCTTTGTATCGCAGTTCAGCAACTCGCTTCTTCTTTCCTTAAATAAAATAGTTTATTATAAGTAAATTAACAGTTTTTGTGTTTAAAACCATTTCCTATTTCACAATTTGATTTGCTAAGTAATGTATCCAAAAAAACATAGGTTCACCGAAGAGAATTATCGAAAAAATGTGCACATATTGTGGAGTCGGTAAGATATAGTATGAAGATTTTATCAATGAATAAAACTATTGCTGCAGATATAAAATTCGATTATTAGATGCAAAAGTTGATGCACTGTTGCAGCTCAAATGTGAAGTTATGCCGCACCATACTCACTAGACATAGTCCTTCTGATTAACACTTGCGCAAATCAATGTAATATGGCTTGGCTGGCATAGGGTTTCAAAATGCTGAAAATGTGCGAAAATTGTTGGATCATTCATCGTTCTTTCGACACGGCATCAATACTTGCCGATAAATGAATTTTCCAATGAATATCACCTAATACGTTCATGTAAAAGTTGTTCCATTTTGTTTAATATAATTTGTTTTTAACTAGTCAAGCAATTCTTAAACAAGCAAGCTATTCATTTCTTGAAATAGCTTTAATGGTTTTTTTAGTATTCTTTATTATTAATATCTCAATTCCTCATTAAATACACTGCCAGCTATTTGACGTTGTCTGCTTGTGGGAGTTCCTTTTATTTTATTTTATTTATTCATATTTACTGAGGGGATCTGAATAAAAGGTGAATGTCACATGGATATTTTTTGTTTCATTTGCTTTTATACGCCATGTTTTCCACCATCAACTTCGACTTTGTTTATTGTGACTTGTGACTAATTTTGGATCCTCTTGTGATGATAAGACCGCTGTATCGTCAGCATATGCAGCAACAGTCATGTTTCTTGAGGTCGGTAGGTCAGCTGTATAAAATAGATATAACAATGGGCCAAGGACACTGCGGAACACCTAATTATATAGGATGTAAATTATTGATTGTAAAGGATGTAATCCTTTTTCACGATATAATACCTGTCCGTGAGGTATGCCTTCAGTAGTCGAAAGTGCGTGTGGGGCAAAGGTTTTTCTATTTTAACCTGTACCTGCAGTCGAGTATGCCACACCTTGCCAAAAGCTTGAAATATATTTTTTTTGTCATTTTTTTTGTTCCACCTGTATTATTGTGTTTATTATTATCTTGTGTGAATATTTTGAGTCTCTTAAGGTATGGTTTTCAAAAACTTTAGAAATCACATGTAACATATTTATAGGACGATAAGAGGAGACGTCTTCTGATTTTTTCCCTGATTTAAGAATTGTAATGATTTCAGCTACTTTCCAAATGCAAGTAAAATATTAATATGGCACTAAATAGGTTTTAATATTCTTCCATGAATTAAGTCAAAGCCAGGAGCTTTTTATCATTGATTTCTTTCATTATTGTATGTTTTATTTCCTTAATAGTAAATTTCTCAAGTATTTTCTGAAATGATTGTTTTATTGAAAACTTAAATACCAGCAATAAGGATTTGTAATCATGATTAATTATCCTGATTACTAATTCCTGGTTAGTCAGTTGTGTTAACAGTTATATTTTGCAAAATAAAAACGTAAAACGTTCGCAAATACACGTAACGTCAAAACAATTTTCGCTCCAAAAAAACTACCATCGCTAACACATTCGAACTAACGTTTTCCGCTACCGTGACCATGCAAATGTCACCCGAACGTCTTTCTACTGAACGCACCCGCGCTACCAACACACGGTTTCCCAAAACCGTACTAAATACGCGGAAATCGAACCAATCCGTGTGACAAACCTAAAAGTCGATTAAAATCCGGTTCTGGTCTCTGGGTTTAGGTATTTTCAGACAAAATTCGGTATATAAACAATGGAAACATTGACCGTAACACAGTGTCACCTGTAGCTCGCTGCAAATTCGACGGCCTCCTCTATTCAAAATGAAAGTAGTTGCATTAATCGTATTGATCGCCATGATCTGTTCGGCGATGGCTGGTAAGACGTTGTAAAATCATTTTCGGTTTATGAAGTGCTAATAGTTTTTGTTTGGTTGTTTCAGCTCCACCATTCCTAGCAGGGTAAGACATTTTAATTATAATAATGCCTATATTACAGCATTTGACAGTCCTGTGAATTAATATTAAAGCAAATTTCTTCCCAAAATATTCAAAAATATTTTCTTATGGACTTATGTCCAATACAATTAAGATATAATGACTGATAATGATATAATGGCCTTCACCATATCAAAGAAACCATAGAGTGCATTAAAAAAAACTGTGTCTATATTTACATTATCCTTTATCTTGTTTAGCCAGGAATATCAAGAAGTCTGCGTTTTGCTATAATTACTGTGACATAAATGTCCTTCGTATACCCTTTAATATATTTTCAAGTAATAACAACCAATTTATTCTTTTAAAAATATTTCTTCTTTCTTTCTTATATTTTCTGTCTAATTAATATAATTATATTGTGTCGATTTAAAATGGCATCTAATAAAGTACCTATTTAATACCTAAATAATATTACTAATATTACTTTTATTTGTATTTCTATTATCGAAATTTTTCTCCATTTAGATTAGACATAAAATTTATATTAATAATCAAATTATTATATACTAAGAATTTATTTTAAAGGAATCTTTCTTGTCATTATGCAAGAGCTATTTTTGAAGGCATTTTCCAAAGGATCACTGTTTTGGAGACTGTCCGAGCTTCAGTACATTTTTATTAAAAATGATGCTCAATCAAAAAAATAATATATAGTTTATGATACGTAATAAAGAATTTATATAAATAATTGAAATTAATAGTCTTACTACAAAACTTCATAATTAATTCACAGTATGTCGATTAACCACATATAATCATACTATATATTTAAATTCGATAATCAACAAAATATGTTGTATTCAAGATCATCAGCAAACGCTCAGGCTTCTGCCAACTCAGGTTTTAGCTCGCCATTTGGATTTTTACCAGGATTGTAAGTATACTCAAATTTATTTAACAGACTTCAACATCAATAGATGTTAACTCCAAACAGACTAACATAAATTGTCATACTTTATAGCAGTGGAGCCCAATCTTATGCTAGTGCTTCGGCAGGATCCAATGCTATAGGTGGTAAGATAACTATTATTAAAATATGTGTTTGTTGTAGTTATTGTATACTATTAATTTTATAGGAGGCCATTCTCAAGCTCAAGCGTCAGCCAGTGCCAGCTCGCACTCCTTTTAACGACGATGAGACGCCATGATATTGCAACATAATGATGCTTTAATGAATACTAGACTTATGTGTTTGATCCATTCGAACTTTCAAACTTTTAAATTTACCAAAACCTACTTAGTGGATACGAATGCAATACAACTGTAGATACACATTTTTTTTTGTAAAAAGACAATAAATTTATTAAAAAACATTACGTTCTTATATTATTATAACTGTTTTTAATAATGAATAGTAATTTTCCACATAAAAATTAATGAATACCTTATTTTCAATTATATTAAAATTAAAACGATGGTCAATGAACTTACTTATTTTTGGAGAAATTGAAAGACGAAACAACATTTCAAGAAAAATAAACTGCCAATAATTATATTTACAGTTACATTATTTATTTTGTCTTACTCAGCAGTTATTTTTATTTTTATTTGGATTTTTTCGGAATAATTGCCTTTGTATATAATTGATTTACAACGACATTTTCCCCAGTTTTGCAAATAATCATCCATGTCTTATTTCTGGAACGGTTCTAATGAAGTGTTTTAGAGTATTGTCAAGTAATCAGAAGGAATTATTCGTTTTCATCGTCTTAATACATAAGTATTACGGTTGTATCAGTTATGGTTATGATCACAATATAAAATTAAAATGACATTTAACAAAATATAATAATATAAACATAACAGAATTAAAAGTAACTTGACTAATCACATAAATATAGACATATGTATATAGAATTTTGTACAAGATATAAAAGACATGTGGATTTGGATAACAAAATTACTGGTTAGATATCATGTTGTAGATTAAGGCCATCAAGGAATTTAAAGAGCTTATTAGAGGTTTTCCAAGGTGACCAAATCTAATATACAGTGAGGTAATTTAAATTCGACTTTCAATGTGATCAAAGAGTTATGTTCTACGAATATATGACATACTTAATATGTCTCCCTTCGGCCAGTGGGAATGGGTATATTTACAATGTCTTAACACAATGTGGATTTGGAAGAAATAGTATTTTATTGCCCATAACTTATTAAATATTTCCATTAGGCCCCAGTGCTGTTGAGTTATGTCGCTTGATATTATAAGGAAAAAAAAAACTTCTGGTCTAATGTGGTGCAGAATTTTGCGTATTATACACGTTAATTGATGGATGATCACATGAATGTGATACAATTACACTCAGCCCACTAGAGGAACATTAAAAAGAGGTATACGGTGATCTTTAAAATGAGTTTAGCGCGTAAAAACCTTCCGATAAGGCGAGCGGTTCAACTGAAACGAGACCTTGGAAACTGGGGAATGGGTTATAGGCTCCCAGGGCAATTCTAGGGGCACTATTTTGGATAGCTTCAAGATAGTAAAGGTATGAAGGACCGGAGATATCGTACAGGAAATATTCATAGTCCAAATCGAACCTAATAATGTATTTATATAGGTTTTGTACAATATCCTATAAGACAATTAAAATAACCAACATCTCTGAAAAACTTTAGAAAGAGATATTTTCATTATTTAATACACAATTCTGAATGGAATGAACATATTGTTGATTTTTTTCATTCAATTTGAAGACTCTTTGTGTTTTCTGAAGTCTTAAAATTATCTAAACTGGAAATTTTAATAGGAAGTTGCTGATACTAAATAAGACAACATTCAAAATTTTGTATAACGTATATTTAAGTTTTAGAAGCTTCAAAAAATACAAATTACATATTAAATATTACATAATGTTCTCCATTGTCGTTAGTAAAAAATATGGAATGTTCTTATTTTATATAAAAGTAGAAAAGCAGAATCAACAACAGTTAAATCAACACTGATTTTTCTATTACCACTACACATAAATTTTAATTTAATGAAAAAATTTGTGTGTATTAATATATATAAATAATATAATTGTTATTTAGAAAACTTATTCGAATGTATATTCATGTGGAGGTATTTTCATTGGGGTTGATATAAATTTAATTTCTGTTGCTACTTTCAAATTTCAATGAGTAATGTGTGATTAAATGTCTTATCTTAGCTAATATTATGGGCAAATTCATAAATATTGGTTGTATGAAGAGTCCACTTTTAGCATTTTCCTGAAAACTTTTCATAATATACTGAAAATATATACTGTATATTGAACTAAGCGGGACTGCCACTTCTTTTTAATTGTGTGATTTGCCCCGTATGTAGATACCCAGCAACAGAAACAATCGCCATGAAGGGCAACATGTTTGATCATTTTTCCTAAGGCTGTTCTTGCCAGATGTGATACCTTAACACGTGTTTTAAAGTCCCAAGTCTTAATATGGTACTTTAGAACTTATTTCTTTCAAACTTCTTCATTTGTTCATTGTGAGAGTTAATTTGTGAAGACGCGACATTCATTGTTAATGCATTTGTTATTATCATATAGTGGATTTCCTCATTTTTTCACTCTATTTAATTTCACACCATTCTATTTATTTCATTTATTATTTTATATTTCTTCTTTTGTTTATTTATAATAGATAAATAATTAAATAAGTAATAAAAATATTTAACATTTAATTGATTAGAACATTAGAAGGAAAGAAGATAAAGTTATCTAGTAAATATCTAATATATAGAATTGATCTATTTTCCTCTATCTTATAATTTATTCGTATTTTTCATATAATTGTTAAGTTAAAAGCTAATAGTTTATGATAATAAAGATAACAGTTTTATGATTGCAGCTATGGAATATGAATTACAATTATTTTGTAAGGCAGAAACTCATGATAAAATTGCGAAAGTAGCTGTAGTTATCAGGTATTGATAATTTGAAACATACATAAACGCCACCGAAAATGATTGCTGCGACCTTTTAGAGGCAGCGTATTTGCCTCTGGCTTTTTCTTTTGTACGTATTGCACGTTTATCACAATGAAAGTTAGAAGTGAGTGCACATTAGAAAGAGTGTTGCTTATTTATTTATTTGAGATATTGGCCTACTTTTATTTTTATCCTAGAGGGACTTACTAACTCTAGTGGCAGGCGTGTCATATCGATATATCGATATTTTCGTTAGCCATTATATTTTCTAAAAAAATTAAAGGTTGTCCTTTTTACCATTTCAAAAACCTTATATTAAAAGTATCGCAAAAAATAATGCAAAAAAATATAAAATCAATATTATTATATATTCATGAAAATGTTCGAATACTTCGATATTTTTTCTCCCATATATCGATATATTTTTAATTGTCAACATTATTAAAAATCGATATTTAAATTATCTGCGGCCGACATCCCTGGTATGTGGATCCAATATGTCACCAATAATTATTTTAGAAACAAAATTGTTTCCATAAAATGAAAATGTGTTATTATTACTACAAAAATCACTATCACATTGGGATTTGTAGGTGATCTATCAACTGATTTCAAGTAGAGTGTGAATCTCTAAAAATGCATAAGATTTACGTAAACGGGTTTGAAAAGTTAATGTAAACATTTGTTTTGGTTTCCTATTTAATTAAATTATTTATGTTAACATTTATTAATTTTTCAAATATTTAACAAGCGCTAAAAATAGCAAATTATCAAATATCATTATTTATTTATGTTTACAACTGTTTACTTCATACATTATACAACAATTTTTTACTCTAACGACAATGATCATTCATAAAATAGACAGTGATCCATATCAAAAACAACGTAAATCAGACTAGCTTCATTAAAAAAATATAAAAGAACAAAACGAATCATATTTTTTCAGTCAAATTTCTAACGACTAATCGAATGACGTGATTGAAGTAACACATTTTATTTGCTTATTTGCACTAATAGTTTTTTCGCCGTGGATTTCTCGGCTAAGTGCTACAAAACAAAGAACGGTGACAATGAAGCAGACAATTCCGAGAAATTTAGCGATCAAATGATGAGGGGGATTTTGTTGACGTTTTGGATTCGCAACGATTTTGTTTTTCTTTTCACGTCTGAAGTAAAAAAGAAATATTGTCGTAAAATCGATATTTTATTAACTTAGTTGAGACTTGTACGGTGTTGGCTTATTTTTAATAGGCCTATTATTTCGAGGTCAAATATCCCCTCCGAGAAATAATAAAGAGATACATAAAGTTAATTTTATTTTTGAAGCTTACTTGAACAAGAAAAAATATTCTGGTGCAGGAAAATATTTAAACACAGATCTAAATTAAGAATTATATTTAAGTTATGCATTATAAAACAATTTACCATACGAAACAAAGAAAAAGGAAATAAAAGTAAATCATATAACTGTTACGAATCACTTATGATTCAGGACTTTGCAACAGAAGGACTTTATATCTCTGATCTTTTATACATTTTTGAACAGCCTCGATACAAACTACAGTACCCTCTACTAGTTGTTCTTCTTTTATACCCCATCTCAATATAAAACTACCTAACGACTAACTTAATTAACAATATCAACAAAAATTACAAAAATGCATTTAGATTTCCAGAACAAAACTATTACATTCTATATATAAATTTGTTTGAAGTTAGAACTATTCTCTTCCTACATGGTGAGAATTTAATTTTAATTAATGATTTAATTGAATAAGTCTGCACAATTATGTGATAAACAGACATAACAATTAATTTTTTTTCACACAACACTCTTAAAAAAACTTTGAAAAATCATAAAAATAGCCGCGAAAACACTGTCCACATTAATGCAAATTATACAGTCTGTTCTTTGGTTGCCAAACCTACCTGTATTTATTATCTGTATTTACCTTTGAATACATGCATTTGTGTTTATGAAATGGTATAAATCCATTAAAACTTTTTCTAGTTGATCACCACCCCAGTCTTCATAACTTTCACCCTCATGTTCACTGTTGCGTTACATTAGTCCATCGGCTTTTGGTACCTTTTGGGTTTTCAAGTATTCTTTTTTAAGCTTTTCATTGGTTCATCAAATATGTGTTTAGATATAAAGTCCTGCATGCAATATATGATCTCGTAACCAACAAAAAGTACATAAGGCTGCATTTTAATCATCATATAGTACGCTTTAAATAATTTCCCCACTTTTGCTGATGTTAGAATTAATTTCAATCGGTGCTGCTATCTTCAACGTTTCCTCAAGAAGTCATTAAATGATGAAATGTTAAATAATTTTTCTCTCTTTTCCATTTCCATTAGGGATCAATAAGTCCGCTGTTTGCTCTCCGTGTCCTTTTATTAATGCGTCAGCATTGAATATTACCGAATAATTACCACCTTTTGTGCATAAACAATAATCATAATATTATCTCTCCACCGAGAACTGGTTCGGCACTTCATTTCTAACATACAGTTTACCCGAACAGTGCTTGATTTCATTGTTTGTATCTGGTTTCGTCAATAAAACCCTCTGATTTTCTGGTAAAAATGTTTTGTCCATTATTCCATTTTAAAACACGATGTCATCTGCTTTATCTTTCTGTTTTGTTGAATTAATGTTGATATGAAATTTCTAATAATTTGCAACTAAACCCTACTGCATTAGTTTCAATGTCTTTTTTATCATTCGTGTAACTCTGTCGAACCCCATGTTTCTGGTTTTCTAGTTCCTCACTGCTATTCTGTTATATCTCATTTTACTAATTTTATGGCACTTCACTGATCCTTGCAATGCATACACTGCTGGGTTACTAAACTCATCTCCGTTGATCCCAATATTTCTTTTTATAATGCCGATAACTCTGGATCCCATGTTTGTAGTTTTCTGGGGTTTCCTTGATCTATGAGTACTCTAGTGCACAACATAATTCCACCATCTATTGCATACAGCCTTCTTCCTATTTCTACTTTCCTTTTCCTACTTGTATACATATTTTTATATATACTTTACCGAACCTCGAACTTTTCTAAACCTCTATTCATCTTCACTTTCCATCCACAGCACTCTTGTATCAACGTAAATCATATATTTAACAATAACTGTCACTAACGAATACAATCCTTAAGTTAACAAAGCTAATTTTAAGTATGCGAGATCTTGATGTCGAAGTGGTAGTGCGACAATCCTCAAAACAAAATGAAAACGGTCCTGCGCAACCAATTTTTGGTGAAAATAGTGAAGTTAACAACACATAAAAAACATATAGTACGATCAATAAAAGAGTGAACTCACGTCGTCTAAATTTATGACGTCTAAACGTTGCAATATTGTCACGTCAATTTTGAGATTTAGTTTGTTTTGGTTTTGACAAAATTATCAAATATAATTTATGTTAACACTATAGTTGAAAAAGTAAATTTTATTTGTTTATAATTTGAAATATTTTTTTTTTAAATACAAGGACGTGTACCATTCAAGTGTATCATAAATAATTCCGAATAGCTATGGTAATTCTATCTGCTAATTCGATATTTCAGGCCTTTTAATTTTGGGTCCTTTATATATTTTTTAAAGGTTTGAACGATAATATAAAGGAACTAGACGGGATTACCGCTTCTTTTTAATTGTGGAATTTATCGCCTTTGTAAATATTTAGCAACAGAAATAATTTCCACCATTGGCAACATTGTTAGCGTTTCTTCATGACTGTATTTTCCAGATGTGATATCTTAGCATGTCCAAAGGACGTTATAATTTCACAACACTTCATTTTTGAAGACTCGATTCTCAGACTCCCTGCCTTCTTCTTATTCAATTTAGTTTACTATATTTTGTACCGCCCAACCTGAGTTTCATAAAGTTGTATTCATCAGTTTGTTCACAGAGCATTCCGGTTTTTTTTCCTCTTAATTTCCATTTATTATTCTTTAAATATCCATTTATTATTCTTCATTTATTAATTTTTAGTTATAATTGATCATTTATTATTATCTATTTATTACTCTCTAATAAT
This sequence comes from Rhynchophorus ferrugineus, assembly GCF_030347505.1. Classification (NCBI taxonomy): domain Eukaryota; kingdom Metazoa; phylum Arthropoda; class Insecta; order Coleoptera; family Curculionidae; genus Rhynchophorus; species Rhynchophorus ferrugineus. The sequence continues at coordinate 20,499,064 of NW_027472585.1, read as the reverse complement.
TAGCCTCTCCTAATTTCTTTATTTTTCTTTGTATCTTTGCCATAATTCTTAATTATAGTAAATTGAAAATAATAAGGGATACATTGAAGCATATATAAACGTCACTGAAAATGGTTACTGCTGGCTCTTAGTGGCAACGTATCTAGTATGTGGCCGTCGGCTTTTTTCCTTGTGCGCATTGAATTTTCATCATAGCTGGATCTGGAGAAGTGAGTGCACAATAGCAAGAATATTTACTTATTTATTTAAGATTTTAGCCTAATTCTAGCGAGACCTACTAACCTTAATGGCAGGATATCGTGTGTCTGCTTCCCTTGATCTCATTACTTGCCCATTATTGTTAATGCACGCACCAGCTTATGTTATGACATAAGCTGGTGCGTTATGCGTTACCTTCCCTTCGTCCCGTGTGCATATGTCATACTTCATCCTGGCATAGTGTATCATTGCTGTCAAGCACTGTTATTATCTGATGTCTAACTGTCCGTCATAGTTATCAACTACTACGGACTAAGGTTGTTATCAAATAGCATTTTTATTCCATAAACGTTATTACTGTTGATATTATCAATAGCAACAATTATCAGTAATATGGCGGCATTATTAATTACTCATACTTTAATAATCTTTGTTATATTTCGTGTATATATTTAATCACCCTTGTTAATGAAAATTAGTTGCTCGGGTAGGTTTTCATTTTTCATTATGTTTTCAGAACTGCCACCTGTTTTTATTTATCTGAGATACTAAATTGTTTTATATTGCTTTATTTAATATAATTTTTATTTTATTCACGGGTTTAAAATTAAACCTACCGGTGTAATTATATGCTTACTTTCAGTCGTTCCTTTGTTTAATTTGTCAATAATGTGGTTATCAATTTTCAATGTATCTAATTCATATTCTATCTATCTAGTTCATTATCCCTCTGTTCTGCCTGTTCTATCTATCCATTTAACGATTCCACTATTTGTCAGTTTCTTCTTTAATATGTTTGATAGAGTTCATCCAAGCCGATGGTGTAATTTACATATTCAGACAGTTCTTGCTTGTAGATCCTTCGCAAGTTTTATACCTATTACAGTAATTCTATGCTACATCCAATATCAATTTTATTGCATTAAATGTTCATTTATAGAGAGGATGTAATACTTTTTGGCCATGTTGTTCACCCATTTACCATGTTTATTCCTAAAAATAAACAAATTGAGTAATATTTTGAAATAGTTCTCTATTTAACATGGTCTCTTCAACACTGAATTTATGTATTTCAAACCATTATTTAATTACAGCTTTTTTGGATGCTCTGGTTGGTATCTTTTCAACCAGTGTATAATGAATTTACCTAACAATAATTGAAGGTTACTCCAAGTTCTTTAACAGTTCACTTTCAGATCAAAGCAAAAAATGTTATGGTTAATTTCTCCAGTGTAGTAGTCTATGTGCTTGAAGGAAAACACTAACTGTGCGCTAGGAATAAAACCGTTCTTGTGTCCAACAAACTTTAAACTTGCTTAATATTTTGCAGATATATGATGAGATGTATTCACTTAAAGATCTATGCGAATTTTACTTATGTTTTATGTCTGCTTTGCGTAAAAAATATGGAGAACACTGTACAAAAAAAACAGATAAAATGGAAAGATAAGCATCAAGCGAAACACATATTGTAGTTTTGAATGTAGAACTAGAACCCAGAACGAACAGGCACTCCACAATGCATGCATGAACAAAAAGTCGGCGCGGGAGAGTGTTGAAATTGCATTAACAAATATGCAAAAACAAATAAATGCCCTTTAGCTACAATAAACAAAGCTCTGAGGGAAAGACAAAAGAACGATAAACCACCAGGCCAGCAAAAGCAGTCCAATTGTTACATACGAAACAGATGAAGAAGAATTGTAGAAAGAAATAGGCTGGATAACTGTTAAAAGTAAAAAAGGAAAAGCATTTAGTTCCAAACGATCTTCACCACAGCAAATAAAAATAAAACAAAATAATGAACAAAATAAAGAAATTAGAATGCCCATGTCACCCCCAATTATCGTAAGTAATGTTACCGACTTTGACGTGCTTTACGAAACACTGAGGTCCAAGTAAATAATATTCAAAGCAACGGTACTAAACAATGGAGAAATAAAACTCGACGCGGAATATCGTACAATATTCATAAACATAATAGATTGTTTAGAGTTGCTGAAACTACAATGGCACTGTTATGAAGACAAACAAACCGGAGACATCAAAGTTGTGGCCAGAGGGCTTCCATCAACAGCTAAAAGTGAAAAAATTATCGCAGAAATAAACTAAAATGGGCTTAAATGCTTAAACGCGACAAACATTATTAAAAAAGAAAAAACCAAAAATAACAAAGAAGAAATTTTAGTTCACAAGAAGCCATTACCTCTATTTATGTTATCCTTTGAACATGATACGGACACAAAAACTATTTTTGGTATTAAAAGAATTTTAGCGGTTGAAATAAAAATCGAACTTTAAAAAAATCGAACTTAATACCGCAATGAAAAAGATGCCAATTGCATGGACACACGCAGAAATTCTGCAGAAGACAACCTAGATGTGTAAAATGTTCAGGTAAACATATCACCACAGAGTGTAAAAAACCCAAAGAAGCTAAGCCGAAATGTGCAAACTGCAATGAAGCGCATCTGGCAAGTTACAGAGGATGTGTTGTTGCTAAAACACTACAAGAGAGGAGAAATAGAATAGCTCAAATATAACCTCAAGAAACAATGAGTAAAAAGAAACAACCATAAAAATATAACAACGTTAATGGTGAAATAACTTATGCCCAAAGTATCAGTCAAAATAACCAAAGAGACACAAAAGAAGATGAAGCAATCACCAATGAATTACTATTTAAACAAATAGAAAAGCTGGATAAACAAGAAAAAATTATCGAATATTTTTTCGAAAGAATTGAAAAACTAGAAATGAAAAACTTTGGGCCTGCGACCCCAAAAACCCGAAATGGCAAATAAAGATATCCGAATAGCAATTTGGAATGCTAATGGAATCCAGCAACATCACGGTGCCCTACAAGTATTCCTAGATATGAAAAAAATAGATATTTGCCTAATATCAGAAACCCATTTAACAAAAGAATCCTTTATAAAATTTGGAGGATATACATTTCATCATACCATACATCCAGCTAACACCGCAAGAGAAGAAAGTGCAATAATAATAAAAAAAAACATTTTCCACCATCAAGAACCCGGGCCCAGTACAACAGAAAATCGGGTAACAGCAGTAACTATTAAATCAAGCAGATAAAAGGTTATAATAGCCGCAATTTATTTTCCGCCAAGATAGAATCAAAAAAACGAAAATTATTTGAATGTCTTAAGCAACCTGGAAGAAAAATTTATAATTGGAGGTGATTTCAATGCAAAAATTACAAGATGAGGATCTAGAATGACAACAACTAAAGGCAATGAACTGCATAAAGTAGCTGCTGAAGTAAGATGTAGTTACATGTCAACTGGAAAACCAACTTATTGGCCGACTGATCAAGAGAAAACCCCAGACCTATTAGATTTCTTCATAGTAAGAAACATAACATCCAACTATATAAAGGTCGAAGAAAATTTTGAGCTAAGTTCAGGTATATAACCAGGTCCTCCTGGTTATATACTTAAATATAAGTTTTTATAAAGACAAATTGTACGTTAGACGGAAACTACTAGTAAAAATATATAAATTAAATAATAAATAAAAAATGTCTGCTTTAACTGAACTATTAGAATAATTTGTTTTTTTTTAATAAAGATTGTTCTATTCTATATAAAATATGAATCAGTCTAAATTATTACTTAGAATACACTATCCATTCAATAAACAACACTGGTGCTACTATTTTATCGAAATAATTATTTCTAGGTTAGTTTTTTTTCGAAAGTTCCAGTTAACATCTGACGCTGACTGAATTAAGAATGATTAATCATAATTATAAAAAGTTAACAATAGTTCAACTAGTTTCTGGTTTCGTCATATTTTAATGGAATATATTAGGAAGGTGTATATCATTACCAATCTGCGGGCGTGGTGGATTTTACCAGTTCCTGTAATGACTAAATTATTTTCAAAAAAATGAACCAGTTAAATTATTTATAAGGTAATTTGTTATGCAGGAATCTAAGAGAACCTTTAGTGGTTTGATTTGATGATTTCATTATTAAATTTTGTTTTAATATATCATGTTTATTGTCTGTTAAATACTTCTACAGTCAAAATTTGACAAGACTTCCTGAAATTATTAATTTTCATATATTTCAACATTTCGTCCCATATTGTGTATCGTTGTCCCTAACGTGTATATGGAAACATTATTTAGTTTAATGGTGTCTTCAATTCTGGTTTAATCAACTCAAAACAATTACCTCAAAGCTAGTTTAGAGATTAGGCACAAATCTAATGCAACTAAATCGGATGAATAATATGAGTTAAGTTATTTATGAAACAGTCATAAGGAAAGGTAGTGAATTTATTCACATAAATATCAAATACTAATCAATGATAAGTTAGTCCTTTTGATCGATGATATTTAACCACTTTTGTGAGCGTAAAATTCAATATGAAAAGGTTCTTTTGAAACCAAATTTACACCATTGAGAAAGTTTAGTGGTTGACAATAGGGAGTTGGGGATAGTATGGCACAGTTCAAGCACGAACACCATTTTCCTGCGCCAAACCCACCAATGTGGGTAAAAATTTGCAAAGATTCACTGGACCCTTCTTCGCATAATGTTATCGTATGTGATGATTTTTAATTGCTAATTTATAGGGAACTCAAATATAGTGCTTTTTTCCAATATAACTTCAATGAACGAGCGTTACTAGAGACAATAGTAGAAACATACTATTGAAAAAATCTATCAAGAAAAAAAAACAGTTTCATTCATCAATCTTGTATTTTACTGTGGATCTTTAATTAGTATTTCTTTTATCTCTCGTTTACCCTCATATTTTAGATGTTTTTCAATGTGTTTTCTCTCTCTGCATAAAAGAACATTTTTTCACTTATCTCTATCATTGAGTTAAGCAGTGAATATAGACGCTGATCACAAAATACTCAAAATTCACTTTGAACAATCATTAGATTATTTCGTATTATTTAGAATTTATGGCGATAATGCTCTATTATTTAATCTCTTCCGTTCTGCTATTTTTGAGTCACACTATTAGGTACTATAGATATCTCGTAATGTTAATTGAATAATTTAATTGGAGTACTGTTGCAAAAAAGAACATTTGTGAGCAATCAACGCAAAAACACGAAATTGTTTTATAACAACACTCGCTCAACACGTTTTATACGCTGCCATAGTTGCTATGGTACCACAACCGTCGTACTTGTCAGACCTACCCTTGTTCAGATCAACTCAGCATAACTTGGCAAGTACACCGTTTCAAAATAAGTGTAAAAATAAATTGGATTACGACGATTACATCGCTATCAAACCAAGATCCTTCCTTCAACATGGTATTCCCAAGTTGTAAGAAAGATGGAAAGGTTTTGTAAAGCACGTACAAAGTTTTCACATCTTTTTTTATCTAAAATAATCAGATATTTGTGTATAATATTATTGTTGAACCGATCTGACGATAAATCGGAACAAGTTCAATGTAAAAGCTAATCATTTTGTCTTTTGAGCAAAAACTATGTTCTATGAGACATCGTAGAAACACCGCAGACCACAATTTCTATGGTGCAACAGTTAGAACGTTAAGCACGTTAAATACAGCGTTAATAATAGCACACGAAGGTCGCGGATTCGATTCCCTGCGAGGGCAGTAGCTTTTTTTGTTCTAGTTTGGTTGGAAAATTTGTCAAATCACCTAGAATAGGTAGCGGATCCCGGGGTCTGAAGCATTCCTTGATTTCAATAATTTTTTCTTTATTCCTACTTTTGTTCATACGGAGCGCAATTTTACTTGGGCTATCCATTGTAATCGTAATTATCTAACACTAAAAAGAAAGCGTTTGAACGTTTTAACAAAGAAAGATGTCTTGAAATAAAATTTGTATATAATAATCGTTTTAGTAACTAAATAAAAATAAACAAATAAACTTATCTACAGCACGTATTTTATATTCTACTGTATACTGATTTAGCTTAATACCTACCTACACTTATTTATCTATTTACAATATTATTTTAACCACTACTAACTGATTACACGAAACAACACAAAATAATAATAAAATTTTGTGACATACACGAAATTAAATTACTAACAAAGGAAATCTAATTTGTTGCACGATACCGAGTTCAAAGTGATCAGTTGGTAATAGTTAAAATAATATTGTAAATAGATAATTAGGTTTAGGTAGATATTAAACTAAATTGTGTGTATATAGTAGAATATAAAATACGTGCAGTATGTTAGATAGGTTAAATGAGGTTCTGTTTATTTTTATTTAGTTATTACAACGATTATTATAATTACAACGATTATAATTTTTAGTGAGTTCTTTATTTATTTTTTTTTAAATCGGTTCAATTTTTCTGTTAAAAATATTTTTACAGTATAAAAATTAGCAAAATACACACAAGTATCTAATATTAAGTAATATTATCTCATAATTATATATATTTATATAAATTTATTATTACGTATGATATTTATTAGCAAATCATATATATATTGCCTATCGCTAGCCACTTTCGTGTACTTTAGTGAGTAAATGGCAGATGATTCAATATTAAGTATTTTTGATATAAGAGATTATGTTACAACATTTCCCATACATTTAGCACCTGTGGCATTTTTTCATCGCAACTTCCTCTAAAGGTTTTTAATCTTTCATAATATACCAAATATTCACAAAATTGTCTTTTTTTAAGTATGTTTTTAACAGTTTTTTATTTAACAGAACCGTTAGATAATTTTAGATATTATTTTCCAAATTTTGTGAACACTGTTCCGCCATCAATCATTATAATGCAGTTAGAATTTGAAAGGCCTAACAAACATAAATGTCAGAGCCGAATACTTTTGATTATTGATAAAGAATTGAAGAGATATCCTAAAATTATTTAATTCGATAAAACAATACCGAAAATAGTTTACTATAAATAAAATAACGAAGAAATCCTCGAAACTCGAACCTCATTAACATTTAAGCTTAATTTCTCATACTTAATGAGATGTACAATAAAAATCGGGTTTTGATAACTTAAAAATACATTAAAAATCCTATTTATTTATTTCGGAGAAACCGATAACAATAACAGAATGCAATATAAAAGCACGGTAGACAACCTTCAGTTCGTTATAATAACCACTACCTTTTATTCCAACCTTTCATATATTATCACCACAAAATAAAAGGTAGTATTTTCTTGTTACTATCTCTGATTGCCTGCAGAATATTTCGCCATAATTGCACCAAATATTTTATTAATTTGACCTTTATTATTTATTAAAATGCATCATCTTTTTTTGAATAACTAGTTAAATCAGACATGTTAGATAGTCGAGAATATGCATGGTACTAAATCCATTGAATATAAAAAATAAAATTAATTTATTACATTTTTACTAGTCGTTGCGGGGTAACCTACATCTTCATGGTTCAACAATTTTGAGTGTGTGTCCTGTTCTAATGTTATCCAAGAATTGTTGATTTGGATTACTATTATGTAGTATATTCAAAGTTTTGTTTGTACAAGTCACCTAAACGTGTGACGTCAAAACGTCGCAATGTTGCCGCATCAAGTCTGAGTTTTAGTTCAGATGAGCTTTGATATACAACAAAATTCTAATCTAAATAAAATAATTGAATAAAAATGTTATCAAATATATTTTACTTTAACATTATAGTACATATAATAAAATTAAAAAACAAGGTTAATATAACTTTGAATAGACTATATAGTCTATACAAAGTTATTCAAAGTCTTTAATGTATTGCCTGCGATAATTTGTAAATTCGTTTCAGAATCAGACAATATTTTCCTTCTTATTTTATTCTAGTTAAAAAGAGACATAATGCTCTCTGATTAGTTCGAACGCGTAAACGAATGAGCCTGTCAGAGTTGTAGGGTTGTCAGAGATATGCAAAATTCTTGGAAGCAATAGTGATAAGAGCTTATAACTCTAACCTATAAACTATTGTGGCTGTATAATTAACTGAGAATTATATTTGATAACATTTTTATAGAATTGTTTTATTTAGATTAGAATTTTGTTGTATATTAAAGTCCAACTGAACTAAAACTCAGTGTTGCTGTGGTAACATTGCGACGTCTTAACGTCAAAAACTTAGATGACGTATGTACAAAATAACTTTGAATAAACTGTATATCGCGTTTTCAACAAAACAGTGAATCCAAGTCATCTTAATTGATGACGTCAAAACGTCATAGTGTTGCCGCATCAATTCTGAGTTTTACATCATTTTGGGTTTAACATACAACAAAATTATAATCTAAACAAAATAACTAAACGAAAATACTGCAATATCAATATAATTTATTTTAACATAATAGTAAATCAAATTTATATCGTTTCAAAAGACTTAAATCTGCAATTAATTATACAGTTATAATAGTTTGTAAGTTAGGATTGTGTTTGATTATATTTACATAGAATTGTCTTTCATACCACCTATCAATTAGAGTTCTAGGCGCGTCTTTTAATGTATTGGTATCCCTTGGAGGCCTAATAAAGGCAATTACATTTTACGCTCAGTTCTTCTTTCCTTCAGTACTGCGTTTCCTTGTAACGTCATTTTGATATAATTGTAATTCTCTCTAGTTTGTTACTACCTGCATATATCTTCCTAAGTAAAACTAGATTTAATCACTGTATTCTCCATAATTAATCTGCATTATCTGCGTTAGTATCATTTCTCACTTCACATGCTGTTCTTCATAGTGTCTAATCGGATTCAACGAAACCGAAGGTGTTATTAACTATTCCTATTTCTAGCTAATAAAACTAAGGCTATATGTTATAGTTAGTAAAACATAACCAAATGTTATTCTAATGTTTACCTTTTCCATGTAATTTTGTTGCTTAAACACTATTTTTTATCGTCTTGCCATGAGTGACCATTGGGTATATTGCTTCCATTCTGAAACATCCATGTCTCATTTAAATACACAAATTCTTATTCGTGGTCCCAATATTGTGTAATAGTGTATGAAAAGATATTCTACATCCCTCAAAGAGCCGCATATCTCTAAGTTTTCTATGGGTACTTTTCAGACTAACAGTTTCCTGTATTATAATTGTACTAAATTATATTTAAATTGAAAAAACTACTCACTGTTTTTATACATATCATATATTTGATATCTGAGAGAGCTAATATTAATCTGATAGAGCTGATCTTGATTCGTTACCTTCTTCGTATGAGGACAGTTTCTTTTTAGTGAATCCAAGATTATATTTTTCATTTTTTGAGAAATTTCACTGACCGTGTCCATACAATGTTCATTGCAGCTGCAACACACAAAAAATATTTTTACTTTTTAACTAGAATAAAAGGAGTAGGAAAATATCGCCTGATTTTGAAAGAAATTTACAAATAGCGACAGGCGATAGCGAATAAATATCTTCATGATGTGAGTTCACTATTATTTTAGACTATAGATATTTTCATGAGAATGGAGTCTACCATTGATGTGTCCTTGCAATTCTCTTGATTTCCTGAGTGACAGTGGGTATTTGAAGGTATCGGTGTAAGTAATCGATTCTGTAGTACCTTAGTGTACCTAAAATACTTTTCAGGACCTTGTGCTGGAAAAATTGTATTTATATTACTGTAATATAGGCTTCCTCTTATTTGAATTGATCGAAATCTTGCACTACATCTGAATATACATTTTTACCCTCATAATTCTGAAATCGTGCAAGTTGGTAATTTTTATAATTTCCTTTAGTTTAAAAAAATACAAAATCCTGTCTAAGATTGCTTGATTTATTTTTTTATTTGCTAATATCAGTAGTCTGAGATAACTAACGTATAGTCTGACATTTGAATTGATATATTTAGAATATATATAAATAGTAATGTTTAAAAATGGATATAACTTGATAACTTAATCCCATCTAATTGCATTTAATTCCATTTTAGGAAGTATATTTAATCATTTTGATTTTCTAATTATTTTTATTTAAGCCTAACATCTTCCAATTTTTGTGAGTACCTGTATTTGACGTATCTGTAACGTATGTTATTTTGGTAATCAAGCTCTAGTCATTTTGATTATTATCAATAATGTAGCCTAAATGTTATATTCCGATCAATTGCGAGCAACATTGTTATGTAATACGGCCCAGATTATCTGACGACCTGAATGGTGAACGAGTGAATATGGTTGGTCTCTTTGGTCTGGCATGTCTGTACCGCCATTTAACCAGTGGCCACTTTTTTGCTTTATATAAAATAATATTTTCCAAATAAGAAACATTGAAGATTTATAAAAAAATCCTAGTCCGTAGAATACCGACACATGCATCACATTTCAAGGTGGAAGCCCACCAAACACGGATTCCAGTAATTCAGTCTCTTAGCTGTAAATTAATTGCAGCTGGAGTCACCAAAGCTAAGAAACCATTCCATATAAGGATACCATGGAAATTTGGATAGAAACAGTGCCATTTCGAGGATCTCCGAATTCAAACTGGGGGACGGAGTTACAGGCGATATTCAAGCATAATTTTACAAAATTATAAGCAACAAGTCTAAACGGATTAACGACCACGAACATCCCTGTGCTGTTTCTTTAGGAGGGAGATGTTATTTAATATGGCCCAAACTATCCAGTCATCTTTTTTTTGATTGCCTAAATAATGAACGACGGCTGACGGATTGGTCTGTTCTTTAACCGGCTTCAAAAAAGGATAAGATTCTATGTTCGACTGTAATTTTTTTTTGTATGTTCGCCGATTTCTCCATCATTTATGGGCCAAATTCTTTGTTTATTTGAAAGAGTGCACTTCCGAGGTGATCCCATTGGAACCAAGTCAGGATCTGATGGTGGAATGCGGGAAAATCGAGGGAAACGCTCGCGAAGGCGCGAACGAAATAGAATAATCAAATATTTTTGTATAATGCTATTGGTGAACTGATGTGACGGAAGACCGGAACTCGTTCAGTGCAAAAGCCGTTCAGACTATATCCTATGGAAGCCGTAAAAATATTTCAATTAACTATTTCTATGATGTAGTGGTTAGAATATTCAGCTCACACATAAGGGTCACGGGTTCGATTCCATGACTTTTTCTTGTTCTAATTCGGTTAGAATATTTGTCAAATCACTTAGGCTAGGCATCGGATCTCAGAGCCTTAAGCTTTCCTTATTTTTAATTATTATTTATTTATTCCTATTTTTCCTGATACGGCCTCTGCACCTTTACTTGGCCTACACATTGTAATACTTAATAAAATAACTGTGCAATTTATGGAGTAAGCATCTAACCCTAAAAGGAGAAAGATAAAATATTTTTAATAAAAAAATTGAATCGCCTTCAAAAAATAAAGGAACTCATTAAAAAGTAAAAAGTGAACTTACATTTTTAGGACAAAAAAACATTTTGAAATAAAATATGTACACAACCGTAATATACCATAAAGATCGTATAGTAACTAAATACAAATAAATAAAAGCATTATCTACTACACGTATTTTATATTCACCAAACCAAATCAAATCTATCATTTACAATATTATTTTAACTTTTACCAGCTGATCAGTTTGAAGTCGGTGCCGAGTCCAAACAATACAAAAATAACAATATCATTTTGTGACAAAATTAAATTACGAAAAAAACAAATCAAATTTGTTGTTAGTACAGACTTACAAACGAAAGTTGGTCGTCGTTCTTCTTTCCGTTAAATAAAATATAAAATTCAAGTAAATTAATAGTTTTTTTTTGTTTCTTAAACCCTTTCACATATTTTAACCGAATAAACCGAATAAACCTGTAAAATTCGCCTTGAAGTGGTACTATTGGACCATGTTACAAGATGTCTACAAAATTCCTTAATTCCTAATCATTAGTGATGTTAATAAGAGTTTATAAAACAATTCTGTAAACCAAAATTCCAAGTTGTTGCGGCAACTTTGACTTTGATGACATAAGTTATGAATTATAAAACACAACAACTAGTAATTTACTTCAAGATACCACTTTGTTTTAAAGAAACAACTTGTTGGACGGTAATACAAAAAAGAAACTGAAGATTTAAACCTATTCAGGCCAAAGTATAAATAATGGAAACGATCTTCAGCCAAGCTTGCATATTCGGTTAAATAGAGCTAAACAAAAGAAAAACAAATATGTCAGCTATTCATGAAGTATTTATCTATATTTAGTAATTCTCCACATACTGAAAGGATACGTTAAAAATCATCGTCCGGTATATTGACTATACTGCGCCGGAGCGCGCGTCCCCAATGTTAAAATTATTTGAATATTCTCAGTATTACTTGGGATGTCATGAGTAGGATTGTGTCTTATGTATAACCAAACTTCTGATATAGGCATAGTGTTAGTCTTCGAGGCCTAAAATATACTCGGTGCTATTAAAATAAAGGGTAATATTCATAATTTTTATATTAAGCTATACATACCATACATATGTATATATAGTAAAAATTACCATTAAATGATAATAAGAACATGACATTAATTTACGAAATATTTTAAAGGAGGTAAAAAGAAAAATACAGCATAATACTACATTTTTATATATGAAAATTTAATATTAATTTTAAATTATAAATTAGAGGATATAAAACAATGAATCTTAATAATGCTATAAGCTATTTACTAAATTACCACATATTTGAATATACAATACTACAAATGCATTACTTATAATTAAAATTTTATAAGAATTTTCTTGTAGATACAGTCCTTTATACTTCTCACACTAATTACTAATTAATTACAACACAATAAAAGTTGTAATAAAAAATTTTTTCAAACAAAGGCAAGTTTAATATATTTCATGGAAAAAAGGGCTTACCCACTAAAATACCACTACCGTATTAAATAAAATCAAGGACTAAAGTACCTAAAAACTCAATGATGTCAATATTTTGTGTTTTTGTTTAGAATATGTACCTTTCAAGTATTTTCTTTTATTTCTTCTTTGGGTTAATTTCCTTTTCCTTGTGTTGGCAGATTACCTTTCCTTATCAGCAAATACAATCCTTTCCTAAATAGCTACCTGTTGAGATGCGGGAGAGAAAACAAGGTTGTAAATATATACATTTAAAAGATATTAATTAATACGTCTATTCTCACGCTGATAAACCGTGTGCGTTTCGGACTCTTAAGGAATTCCCAAAAATTCCACGATTTTGGGTGTTCTTGATATTTATGGTTAGGCGCCATAAAGAGAACCTACCATAACTACCAGGTCTAACATCCGACACGTTTCGTCTAGCCTCGGTACCTCAACCCTCCTCGATATCCGAAACACTCGAGAACGAGCTGATGGGAATCATCGTTGTTGAATACGTCTGTTCTGTTTACTTGGTATCCTTTTGCCTGTCTATATTTACCAGACGTTCAATATAGTGCGAACGTTATGTTTTTTGTCAGGTCATAATTCTTTTCCATGTCATATATATACAAATTTCAATTAAAAGGTCTAATAAATTAGACCCTCTAACAATACAACTAGTAGCAATAAATTGCTCTGCCAGAGAGACATACTTAACTGACATTAAAAATAAAGTCATTATTTTAGAATAGTACAATCACAGCACTGTTGAGGAACAAATTTGGAGACGCAAATTAAAATGGTTGCACACAACTCGAAGAAAGACATGTATCGAGAGTATCTACAATAATCTGAACACGAGAAATTGTCGATAGGTGATATTGTCCCAGACCAGAATAGAGGCTGCTAATCGTCAACTATGGAGAGATTTAGTTCAGATTATTGGAAGGACTGAGGAAATCCTTGAGGTACAGTCTCATCATATAGGGTACAGTCAGCAAAAATACTGTAAAAGTTCCAACAGAGGAAAAATTTGTCAAATTTATTTTTTGAAAAATGCGAAAAAATAAATAATCAATAAATTATTGAAAGCTGTCCATGAAAATTATACAAATAAGAATTTCCCATTCAGTCATTTTATACACATTATATTGAAGAGCGTACAATTGCCGTTTTATTCATTTCTTTGGACACCATTTCAAAAACCATTTTCATTTAAAACCATTTCAATTCTTCTAATCTTCCCACTGCTTTCTAAAATAGTAGAAAATGTAATTATCTAAAGGGTATTTAAAAAGAGACATGATCGCTCAATATAACCCTAGTAACATCTGATATTAAGACAAAGTAATCTGATACTGTTTTATATATATTCTATTCAAAGTTTTTTTGTATATGCATCATCGAAATTTATTTCGAGTTTGTTTGTTGTTAAAGAGTTATAACCTTATATCACTATTACTTTTGAGAATTTTGCATACGTCTGACAACTGGACGACTTTGAGAGGCTCATTCGTTTACGTGTTTGAACTAATCAGACAGCATTGTGTCTCTCTTAAACCACAATAAAATTAGAAGCAGAATATTGTCTGATTCAAAAACCAATTACGGCAGGCAATACATTAAAATCTTCATGATAAAAAAACCTTAAATAGACTACAGATGCTCAAGCTCGATCGTTCGATACAAACAATTTATTAATTGAGAAATATACACTCTACCCATACTTCGGCAATGTATTAATGATATTTTTTTTAATTATGTAATTAATATATTGTTACTAGAAAATTCCGTCTAACCTACAATTTGTCTTTGTAATAACTTAAATCTAGGTATATAAATAGGAGGATCCATCAGCCCTATCTCAGTCTCTGGTGAAATAATGTTTATACATGTCATTACTGAATTTTTTAATATATACAACTCACTACACAACACTACACAAAATCAGATGGTTTGATTCTTTTGAGTCTGTGTCCTGTTCTGGTGGTATCCAATAGTTGCAATATTTCAATATTCATATGAAAATGGAGTCTTTCCTCATCCCCCTTGCAATTATTTTGATTTCTTGACTGACTGTGGATATCTGAAGTTATCGATGTAGGCAATCAGTCCTATAATATTTGGGTACACCCACAATACCTCTCAGGACTTTTTTTCTGAAAAATTTGTATTTTATGTTACTCTTTGCAGAACATCCCATTAGCAATTTATTATGTACCGTTATTTGTGATTTTCTTCCAGTTAGCTAGTACATTTTCCTATATTTCAATTCCGGTTCTTTTTTTTTTCTTTATATGTCCCTTCCAGCGAAGTTTTGCATCGAGATTCATTCAAAGATATTTAGCATTGTTGCTATATGGAATGATACTGTTATTTAATATTATTGTACTTTTATTGTTATGCTTGTACGGTCTGTTTATAGGTGAACTGCACATGTACAGATTACTTTCATTAATTCTTATTTTCGAAGCTTGCGTCTTATTATTTGTATTATCACTTCCCTATTGTAATTTTCATGAGGCTTCTTCACAATTGTCTCCAACAGCTATAATCGCAGTATCATCAGCAAATGTAGCCATCGTAGAGTAGATAAAACATTGGTACCAGTACACTTCCTTGTGTTATACCTGCGTTAGCTTCTTTTATTGTAGAGTAAGTTTCTTCTTGTTTGACTCTGAACATTCTGGTTGTAATATATGATTTTAATAGTTCGGTGTGTTGTTTTGGTAGTATTTTCTGTAGTTTATGAACAAGGCCTTCATGCCAAACCTTATCGAAGGCCTGGGCTACATCTATAAATATAGCTGAGCATACTTTTTTACTTTCGTAGGCTTTTTCAATAACATCTATTATTTTGTGGACCTGGTTAATTGTTGAGTGCTTGTTAATAAACACAAACTGGTGTGTTGGTATTAGTCTTTTTCACCCTATGATCAGTGTTATTCTTTTCAACAGGAGTTTTTCAAAAACCTTAGATATTACTGGCAGCGGTGATTTAGGTTTATAGGTTCTTATTTCGTAAGGTGACTTCCCAGGTTTTGGGATCATTATAATTTCCGCCATCTTCCAAATGTTTGGGACATGTCTTAATCTAACTGCTGTATTTATCAAGTTGGTGAGTTTAATAATTCCCTTTCTTGGTAGTTTTTGCGATTCTTCTGTCATTAAATCGTAGCCTGGTGATTTTTTGGGGTTAATGTCAGTTTTAATAACTTTGGTTAACTATTTCGGCGTGACTAATTCAATCATCGAATTTTCAGCTTCTATTTCCGGCAAATTATATTCTATATTAGTTTAGTTTGGTTTGAAAGTTTTTTTCTAGATATTCAGCAAATGCTTCTGCTTTCTGGTGATTATCGTATGCCCAATTCCCACGTAGGTCTCTTATAGGTGTTCTCAGATAGTAATTTATGCTTTTGTATTTAATTTCCAGTACTTCCCTTTTCAGTCTTTGGGTTATATTGTTTAAACTATTTTAATTTTCAGGTGTTCTGTTTTGTTGCCACTTTTTTCGTAATTTACGTTTTTCAGCTTCCATTTCCTTCACTTCTTTTGGATAATTTAATTGATTTGATTAGATGATTTGGATGACTTAAATTTAGTTGAATTTGTCTGTTCAATTCGTCAGCAAATCCTTCCCAGTCTGTTCTCTTGTTTGTTAACGTTGGGTTTCTTTCTTGTCTTATTATGTTTTCGCTCAACGTCAGAATCACTAGCGTATGATCTGAACTTAGCTCAAAATTTTCTTCGACCTTTATATAATATAGTATTAATGACAGTGATGGTAATAATAATCATGTAATTAATTAAATTGAACAAAGACTGTAATTTGTCTGCTGTCACTTGTTTCAGTAAATATAAAAAATAAATATGCAAATTTACATGTACCATTTATTGTCAAAATGTATTTAATTATTTATTATAGCTATCTAGCCAATTAACACTAATAAGCTGTTTGTTTTTAGCCTAATTTCCTGGGATTTTAAGACAACGACACTTTAAACTTAACATTTATTACTTTTTAACATGCACTGAGTTTTGCTTGTCTTTATTGATGTAGATTAATTGGTTTTACTCTCTTTGCTCTTCTGACCAATAACTAGGAGCTGGAGACAGATCTTATATTTTTTGTACTTCAGCTAGTCCTTGATAATGTTACCAGTTCTTCACATTTCTTAACTATAGAGAATCAACAATACCTGTGACTTCCGCCTTAGTTTATCATGACAATATATTTGACTCTATTCCTATATGAGTCTATTACTTATTTATATATACTTATTATTATTAATCAATATGAACTGATTTATCTTTATTCCTTTTTCTGTTTGCTGTTTATAACTTTTCAATTGATTCGTCGTTACTATCACCAATAAGCAAAATCCATCTGCAAATGTAACAACAACATTTTCATTGGACGTAGACCAGTATGAACCCGAGTGGACAGCAGATAAAGGATTGGTGCTAACATACTTCGTATACAACAAGAACATATACAAAAAGATGGCGATAAAATCTAATATTATGGTTTAAAAGGGAACAATATTTGTTATTATTAAAGAATGTTTGAAACTTAAATAATTAGAAAGTATTTTACGTTACGTTACCTTCTACATGTGTACTTCCCACAGTAAATCACACCAATATTTACCGAAAACCAACACCGATAATTCATTTTTGATGAAAAGAACGTCATTGAGTATAAAACCGGTTAAGAATTGCAGCTTTCTAACTAATCAGAAGCAATTAATGATTTCCATGTACTATAAAAATAATGACCAACTCTAAATTATTTGCAGTATATCGGAAAAAACCTCAAAATGAAGGTGTTAATTATTTTTGTTATTGGTTTTCTCTCTTTGGCGATGGCAAGTAAAAAGGTTTTAACTTTAGACTCACAAAATTTAGAAAGGTAACAACAATATAATATATCATTAACGAACTATATTACAGTGCTTATCTTCAATTATAAATTCTAGGTTGCTGATTCCTATTAATCCAAATTCTTTCAATACGCCAGGGTAATTACTCATTGTATATTATTTCTTTAACATTTAAATCTAATCTAACTTATGTTTTAGATTCGCGCTAAACGATCCAGCTACACCGTAAGTATCTGAGAATATATATATATATATATATATATATATATATATATATATATAATCATAATTAAATATCTATATATGAAATTCAGCACAAGAACAGCAAGTGATGAGTCTTCAAATGGAGAGAACGCAGGAAGGAAGCAAAGACAGTATGTAATAATATTAAACTTATTTAGAGTGTGTCAAATTCGATATTCTAATTTTAATAGGGCAATGATGATGTTAGACGATGAAGGTTCAGGTGACGCAGATGCAGCCTCTTTGAAGTAAGTACCAAAAATCAAATGTTTATTAGAAATTAATACTCATAAACATATAAAAACTAGTCGTTCTTACTATATATTATGTAATATAACAACACATTTTTTTGCCAAAACGAGTTTTTTTTTATTCAACATAATTTCCTTCAAGGGTGATATACTGATAACAGCGATCCTCCTACTTTTCGATATCACTTTTGTAGTACGATTTCTCCTTTGGTCCGAAATAGGTCTCAGTTTAGGCGAGCATTCCTTTGAGATCTGAAACAGAAAAAAATTTCTCTGGTGGCTAGATCTGGAGATCGAAGCTCAATTTATGGATTTTCGGCATCGTGTTCACCGACTTGTAAGACGGTGTATTGTCTTGGTAAAGCAGCACTTTCTTTTTCTTCAACTGCGGCCGTTTTTCGCTGATTTCATTCTTCGGACGGTCCAGTAACGCTATATATTAGTTGCTGTTGATAATCCTTCCTTTTTAAAGGTAGTCAATGAAAATTATTCCATACGCATCCCAAAATACAGACGCCATTATCTTGCCAGCAGACTGTTGCGTCTTCCCACGCTTTGAAGCGTGTTCATTGTGGACTGTACCACTCGGATGACATGAACTTCAGAGTGAAATGATGCTATGTTTCAACCATTTTCACATATCTCTCAAATACACATATCTCACATATCTATCTTCAAACGCTGCTCCGAATCATCAACTCGTCGTTGTTTTTGGTCAAAAGTGAGCTCGCGCTGCACCCACTTTGCACAGAGCTTTCTAATACCCAAATATTCGTAAATGATATTATGTACACGTTCAGTTTATATCTTCAGAATGTCTACTATTTCATTCAATTTCAATTTACGGTCATTCAAAATCGTTTTGTAGATTTTTGAAATGTTTTCGTCGATAACAACCTCTTTTGGGCGTCCACTGCGTTGACCGTCTTCGGTACTCATTTCACCACGTCTAATGTTAGCATGCCATTCCTTGATGGTTGATTTTCCTGGGGCAGTGTCCGAAAACTCGGCATCAATATGTGTGTGTGTGTGTTTTACCTATTTCCGAAAAACTCATTTAGCTAATATCATTACAGTTAAACTGTTGTGTTACAAAAATTTTATATACTTTTTCTACAACCACAGTGAAGACACATATGTGTAATTTTTAACTTTTTTATTTCACTTAACATCACTTTCGTTTTCGCCAATAGAGACCTTGTATTTGTTTCTAAAGCATTTCCAAGCCTATATACTAATGACACATTATCAGCGTACGTGATTGCGTATACACTGGCTCTAATAATCCGTTTAAAAATAACTAATTTTTTCCTCTTGTTCTGTTTTCCTATTGATTCATGCATATCTTGCAAGTATCGATCTTCTTTT
Source organism: Rhynchophorus ferrugineus (assembly GCF_030347505.1). NCBI lineage: Eukaryota > Metazoa > Arthropoda > Insecta > Coleoptera > Curculionidae > Rhynchophorus > Rhynchophorus ferrugineus. Next base: position 20,479,322 of record NW_027472585.1, on the reverse strand, counting down.
TGTATCTGTTTTTATATAAATAGTTTAAATTGTTTCCTGGTCGATGTTTAGATCCATAAAAATCGAATTATGTCCATGAACCTTGATGTGTTAAGGAATTTCAGCGATTAGCCGACCAGAGTGAGGGTTAACTTTAATATTAAACTGTTAAGAACCAATTTTAACAATAGCCCTCACTTAAGCACTCATCGCCATGTAATTTTCCTTTTATTCTAAACACAAAAAAAATTGTATACTATTTTATAAATCGTTTCCTACTACCTTAGAATTTGTCTATACAGAGCCTTAATTATAACCCTTCCAATAAAAAGACAAAGTAGATCATCAAAATGTATATTACAACTTTCCCATTTGGGAATAATTAAATGTATTAAGTTACTTGTTGCAGAATATCCCTATAACTGCATTCGATAGATCCACATACGAGTTAATATTTTTTTGTACAACAGCAACTTATTATGTGCAGATAAATTAGACTTCCTTACAAAAAACTAACACATTTTTTGTATATTGATTAAAGCTTTTTCATTTATTTTTTATATTTTCTTTTCATACAACTTTAGCTTCAAGATTTTAGATTGTTCATATTTATTGGTATATGAATAGCTTATAGGGTAAACGTTTTTCTGTTCGTAAACTTTAATGTATTTGACTCTATTTGCATAGTTAATTGTTCATGTTCATAGTAATTGTTGAATGTTCATAGTAATACTCATAGAACCAAACTGATGTGCGGGTATTAGATTTTTGCTATCTATGATTGATTTAAACTTTTTTAACAGTAGTTTATCAAATATTTTCGATATTAGTAGTAGTAGTGAAATTGGTCAATAATATGTTATATAACAAATGAAGTATTAATGGTTTTTAGAGGTTTAAGAATCATAATAATTTCAGACATTTTCCATCCGATACATTTTTTACGACCTAGCAGTAGTTTCTATTTCAAATTTGACTGAATCGAACTAAATAATCTTTTCGAAAAATTTATTTTCGAAAGAGTAGAGAATATTTCGAAAAACACCTTTGCCTTTTGATCTCGATCAACCTGCCCCTTCGATTCATTATATTTCCCAAGGAAAGTATACTTCGAAACACCTTGTATTACCTTAAAATACTATAATTTTATGATACGTACGTTATAAATAATCTAATGCAAATAACAGTAAATTTATGACTGTCACACGTAGTAAAGTAATATATCAAATTTATATAAAAATAACAGTTTTTACTGTCGAAACGCATTAACACCTTAATCACCTTAAATTATAGATAAATTGGATGCTGCAATCAATTTTTACCAGCGCTAACTATTGGTAAAAATCAATTTAAAATGCTGTCGGATTCGATTGTTTTTATATTTGACTCTGTTTGATAGTGAATTGTAACACAAATTGAACGAAAACAAATACAATCTCTAAAAAGTTTTCTGTAATTTATTGTCGCTAGTGATGAAAATTGAATATATTACAATAGTCTCAAGCATTCATATCGATACCTAAGCGAAATTATACTACAGACATCTATAGATATCTACCGACACCAATTCTACAAATTTAACCGCTTGTAATGAATACAGACGGCAATGACAAGTAACATTTACAAATCCATGCTCTTGAATCACAATGTTCGGCCAACATTGCAATAGTTATAAAGGATACACTGTTGCAGATCGAATAGGAAGTCTGCCTCACCCAGCGTACATGCCAGACAGCAGAGCATCGATGCAACATAACTTGGCTTCTGACTTCCACAGGTTTCCAATATGATGAAGAAATGCGAATATGAATAGATTATTAAATATTGACAAATCAACATCGTTCTTGCGTCAGAGTATCTCACGGCATAGAATGTTAAAAAAAAGTTGAGAAAACGATGAGAAATATTTTTATTAATAATATATATTATATCAATTTATCTCAATTAAAATAATGTTAAAGTAAAAGTGATTAGAGTACATTCAAATGCCTTATAATTATGCCACATCAATAACACAAACTTATAGTCCTTTCATCACAGAAGCTTACGTTTTAAATACTATATGAACATATTTTCAGCACAGACACTACTTGGATGGATGCTGTTTTTTCCCTCAACATCCCAAAGGGTGACCAGTATGTATCAAATAATATATTAATAATTATTTATGGAAATATATATATTCTATTATAAAAATAATTATTTTTTATCATTTTTTAGAACAGCCATTGCAGCTGAGACAGATGATTTAAATCAAGAACAATTTATTTTACACAAAATGTAAGAGTAATATAAAATATATAACTTATTTCACACTTGTATTTTTTTCTTTTTCTTGAGCTGAAGATGTTATAATAAGACTTGAGGAGTTTGATATATCGAAAGCTTCAATGTACATTAATTTTCGACAGTATCAGGAATCATATAAAGGTTTCAAACTCTTCCTAAACTAAAATATAATGCCACTGGAATCCTTACTCTCCTTAACCTGACTGAATTAATTATCTGAAGAATTAACTCTGGATATTGGATACATTTTTGGAAAATTCTAAAATGCAAATATAAGGTTGCATCAATACTTAAAACCGACGACATAACCAACGAAGAAATGCCCAATGTACTTGAAATCAAACGGATTTACCAACTTATCCGATATATTGCCTTAAAACGTGAAATAATGGCCAGGTACCGTGAAAGAAATACATCTAATCAACAACTTGCAAGAAATCAGAAAATTGTAGCTAACCAAGCGTCGCCAACTTGTAGATATAACTATTACTTTGAACAATACTTATCTAATATGTTTAGAAACTGATATATTATTAGACAAACAACGAAATTCCCCAATAACCAAGCAAATAAGATCAGTTATGTTCCACGATGATGTCTCAAGTTGGTCACTGACCACACAGTGTGCCGAGTACCATGGTCCAAAGTAAATTGAAATTGAATGAAATAGCAGACACTATAGATATCAACTGAACGTGTACATCATATCAGTCACGAATATTTGGGTATTAGAAAGTTCTATGCAAAGTGGGTGCCGCGCGAGCTCACTTTTGACCAAATACAACGACGAGTTGATGTTTCGGAGCAGTGTTTGCAGACGATCAAGCATGATAAATCCGAGTTTTTGCATCGATATGTAACAATGGATCAAATATGACTCCATCATTTCACTCCGAAGTCCACTCGATAGTCATCCAAGTGAACTGCACACGATGAACCCGTTCCAAAGCATAGGAAAACGCAACAGTTGGCTGGCAAGGTTATGGCGTCTGTATTTTAGGATGCGCATAGAATAACTTTCGTTCACTACTTTGGAAAAGGAACGACCACCAACAGCGACTATTACATAGCATTATTGGACCACTTGAAGGACGAAATCGCCGAAAAACGACCGCATTTGAAGAAAAAGAAAGTGCTGCTTCGCCAAGACAATGCACCGTGTCACAAGTCAGTGAAAACAATGTCAAGTTCGATGAATTAGGCTTCGAATTGCACCATCATCCACTATTCTCAGACCTCAAAAGAATGCTCGCTGGGAAGAAATTTTCGTCGAATAAAGAGGTGATCGCCGAAATTGAGGCCTACTTTGATGCAAAGGACAAATCGTACTACAACAATGGTATCAAACAGTTGGAGGGTCGCTATAATCAGTGTATCACTCCTGAAAGGAATTGTGTCGAATTAAAAAAAATAATTTTACCGAAAAAATGTATTTTACTATGGTAGGCCGGGGACTTTTCTCAATTCATCTGTTAATAAACTGCTATTTAGATGAAAATACGAAAATATTTTTATAGTTGTTGTTATTAGATAGTGTTTTAATCGGCTAGATTGAGGTCAAAGAAAATTATAATACTTTTTTGGGGTCTCGGTGGATCCAACAAGTCGCTACTTTTTGTTCGTGGTATACTGATGTTAAAGTATTACAAAAGAGTATCTTAATTTCTACCCAAACAAAAATGTATGCTATATTTCGTATTCATTTTTAATTAGTTCAATTAATTAAGAATAGACAGAGATAACCAAGATCCTAATTTAAACAAAATTATGATTCGATCGTATATTGTGTCTATATGTTAGACTTTGATAAACTCTAAAACTAGTTTGATGGAATTGTATTAGTTTGCAATAAACAAAATCTGAAAATTAGTACTAGCTATATGAAAAAAATTACTATATGTTGTTAATAATAGGTAAAAGATTTTAGAAATTTGTAACAGTTCATGCATTTTAAAGAACAGTCTTTTAGTAATCCATGAATGTCAAAGATAAGGCAGTTAGATTGGTAAGCCTTACATTACTCATTATTGTTAATATTGTATAATTTTTATTCAATTTTTTTTTTTTAAACTTAAACTCATTTTCAATTGACACGTGGATACTAATCTGTCATTTAAAATTTCCTTCTTGTTATGCGCCACTGAGGTTCCATGGAAATTCCAAGTCCTTCACACATATTTTTTGCATAACTTACAGCGCCATCTGCCTTTTCCTCTCGTTTCTCTATCAGCACTCGTATTTCTATCTTATGTCAATTTCCTTCGTTAATAAATATGTTTATACATCATTCACTTAATGTAGCACTAATTGACAGAGGCCCAGGAAACAAAAGAACGGAAATGAATTCATTGTAATTAGCAAACTTCCTGCATCTGATGTTGCGTATCGGCTTTTCCAAAGTGACGAGAATATATTTGTAATGATACCACGGTAATTCTATAGTATCGCCTCTTACACTCCATCACGTATTTTAAACACCTTTTTAAACTATTGTGTATAACTGCTATCAGAACATCGCAACGGTGTTTGGAAAAAAATAAGTAGCAATATTCTAATGTGTCGAAAATATTAAAAAACTCGCCTCAATTATTAGATTATTAGATTTAACAAATAGTTCGTTCAAAGTACGAATTCGACTTTGGATTCTTTATTATTTCTTTAATTCTTTGCTGAACGCTTAAATTTTGATCGCCTCTATGGTTGCTTATATCTGAATTTCCCAATTCCATCACAGAATAAGTAATAATAACTATAATAATATTAAGTAATAACAGAATAAAAATAAAAATATATATGAAACTATTAATATATTTACAAGATATTATTTTTATTTATTGTAAAATATTGTCACCTAAATTACGCTATGCCACGCACGCCCACGGGGATCTAAATTTGCAACCTGGTCAGTTATTGAAAATTTTACGTTTATTTAAACGATATAATATAAATTCAAAAAATTAATTTTAATTCTCAAGCCAATCTAATATCATAGAATAGAATATTTCTGTTGAGACCCAAGTTAAAATGTTTTGATATATTTTTCGTCAATCATATTTATATAATATCAAGAAGAACCTTTTATCAACATTAAAAATGCAATGCTAGAAATTCCTGAGACCTGAAAGAGTGATGGGAGTGGAAACAACTAAAGGTATGCACATAATTAATTGAATATAACTTCAGAAAATGGTATTGTAGGAAGTGAAATATTTGTGCGGACAGATATGATTGTAATTGCTCAAAATTAAACATGAGCACTAGGTTACAACGTATGAGGAGAGAATGAATACTAACTGTTTTGTAGATATGGTAAATGATTTAGACAGAATTCAGTGATTAATTTAATGAATAATGGTGTACACATATAGTAGAAGAAGAAATAAAATATACAGTGATACCAAGATAACTTGACAAGGAAACACACCATTGAAGGAAACAAAAACTAAACGAAAAAAGTAAATATGCTCTCGAATGAAAGTAAAACACATTTCTAAGATACACAATTGTTAATTAGATGGATTAGGCCTCCAGGGGGATACCACTACATAAAAAAACGTGCCTAGAAACTCTACCTCATGGATGGTGTGTAAAAGAGTTAAATGTAAATAAAATAAATCTAACCTACAAACTATTATAGCTGTGCCTTAATCGTAGTTTTAAGTCCTTCGATAATATATGTATTAGATATACTATAATGTTAAAATAAATTATATTTCATAACATTTTTATTCAATTATTTTATTTAGATTAGAATTTTTTTGTATGTCAAAACCAAACTGAACTAAAACTCGGAGTTAATTCGGCAACATTGTAATATTTTGATGTCACAAATGTCCATGATACATTACTAAGAAATCTTTGAATATACTATATCTTTAAAATTAATCAATAACATATCTTACATGGCACCATTGAGTCAAGACAGTGGCTATGATTATGGCTTATATAATACACATCCTGAATTTTTGTCCTCGTTTATTATCTATGATTCAACACTTGAATAGTCACTTCTATATTTTATACCTATGAATTTCAATTAAAATTCTATTGAATACTATTGAAATTCTACGATCTGCTTAATGAATATTATATAGATATTCATGAGTCAATAAATCTAGTTTTTTTAAATTGCCACTACTTAAATTAGCTCGTGTTTCATCAAGTATAGCATCCCTGAAATTTTAGCAGCTAGTTGGGATGCATTCTTATTTTATCTGATTTTAATAACATTCACCTCTCACTCTTTGATACATTCTTATGAATTCCTGATCGATTATTCTATATCAGTTTAGAAGTAGTAATATTTTTAGTAAAATTGGATCCTCCAACCTTAAAAATCTTCAAGCTCATTAACAGGCTGCGATTCTGATAAGAATTACTCATATAATGGATATAGAGTCATACTTATCTGCACTTTAATTTTCGCAGAATCATCTAAAATATAACGAATTTAGTATAGAATTGAATCCAATTTAAAAAATATTAAAAAAATTTAATGGTTACACATCTGGATGGAATATCCTAATATATCTGTTGAGATTAATAGATATATAACAGCATTTTTGACAGAATTCACAAATCGATGATTTATCCATTACTGTCTACCAATTCTAATCAAAATATGAACACTAGAACAACAAATAAACCATAAACAACAAAATTCTTCACTTTACAAAACAGAGGAGTAACAGTACTGGCACGAAATGGGATAAAGGGAAATAGCGCGCGAGATCTGCTATCACTAAGGTTAATAAGCCTCGCTAGGATTAAGATAAATTATCAAATAAATAAATAAATAAACAATACTATTGCTAGTGCTGTTTATTCAGTACCAGCTATGGTGAACGTGCAATGCGAACAAAGGTGAAATCCAAAGGCCACACATGTAAATGAGGAATGATACATGGAATGATACATACAGAAAATAATAAATGGAGCTTTAATAAATAATAAATAACAATTAATAAAAGAAAACTGGAATACTCTGTGAGCAAACTCACCATTTGATAAAACTCAGTTTGGGAGGCACAAAGAACTGTAAAATAAACCGAATAAGCAGAACGTAGTGACTCTGGCCTCCGCGTCTTTAGAAATGAAATTTTATGAAGTTCTCTCGTGCCTAGGACGTGATCATATCTAGAGTATCAATCTAGTCAACGACTCCAAAAAAGGTCTAAAATATCGAACATCAGTTGGAACTCCAAGTACTACAGATATTCGGAACGATTTATGAATTCCTTGAATGGTATATGACTCTGTTTATGTTTTAGGAAAAAACTATAGAGAAAAAATAAACAAATAAAATTCGCTTTTACAATATATTATTAACGTCACTTCAAATATGGCAAATGTTAAGTTACGTCATAGATGTTACTATTTTTCTAATACAAGGTCTGATTACTACTAATCAATAAAATAGTAAATATTTATCTAAAATTTTTAACAAAAAATTTCTACAATCCCAATTGTCAGAAAAATCCCTATAGCATTATCACAACCGTTTGAAAACACATATATGAGCAAAAGTAAACACTTCTTATGTTTGTACAGATAACTGTTATTTATCACCGCATTTGTGTTTACATAAATTGTAAATACTCTTTAGACGTTTAAATTCTAAGTAAAGATAACGGACAATGATGAAAAAATAGAACGGAGAGAATTAAATATAATTATTTGAACAGATATGACAACATGAAAACTTTTATTAATATAGTATAATTAATTATTGTCGAGTTATTTACAATTTGTTGCTGTAGCTGCTTAAACTAAGTAGTAGGAAGACCCATTAGTCCTTAGTCTCTAATAAAATAAAATTCAATGGCAATTTTCAGTATATTTAGCATTTAATTGACTTCAATATACAAGATACGATTTGTTTCCATTGAGTCTGCGTCCTAGTTCAGTGCTGTCCAAAAGCTGCGACACTCGTAGAAAAACTTAACTTAATAACTGTAGAATGTATAAGGTGTACTCTAACAATTTTCTCATTTTAAAAAAACTAATATAGTTGAGACAACATATATTAGTTAATTTCCTGTTACTTTTTTCCATCTTCATGAGTAGATGAGCTTGCCGAACAGGTTTAACATGACACACAAACTCGACCTTAGTGGATAATGATTAATTTAATTTGACCTTAACTGAAAATATTAAGAATATAGGATATCTGAAATAGACATGCAAATCCTCACATGTGTACATGGATTTGAACTAGCAACGTTGCCAGTTGTTCAAAATTATAGGTATATTTGAAAAATACAATATTAATAGAATAAATCATCTTGAATTTACAAGTTAATCTTATATCATAGAACCTTATATTTCTGTTGAGATCCAAGTTAAAATATTTTGGTACATTTTTCGGCCGCTATAATATAAAAAATGTAATATATTTTGGAAGAAAAAATAAACTTTAATTTTAAAATAATGCTGAAAAGAAAACGGAGCTAAACAGATAAACACTACAATAACAAAACCATATTATTAACTAAGTTATACTTCATTTCAATAATTCGTATATTTGAAGAGCATAACATATATTTACGGGATTCGCAAGTAGGGTAGATACCCAGAATCTAAGATTGCGGCTTATATAACACACCTCCTGTAATTTTTACCTTATTTATTACCCATATTTCAACACTTGTTGACCACTTTTGTGTTTTGTACCCGTAGAAATAAATTGATTTGCTTTCTGAATATTATATAAAACTTTTGTATCAATAAATATATTATTTTCAAATTACCACTATTTAAATTAGATCGTGTTTTATCCAATATAGTACCCATTGAAATTTTAGCAGGTAGTTTGGCTGCAGTGATATTTTTATCAGATTTTATTAACACGTACCTCCCTAACTTAACCCGCAACCTTAAAAATCTCCAAGCGCCAAACTTCAATATTGCTTGTTGATTATATGATCAACGAGCTGTAATTTTGATGGGATATACACACATAAAAGGCATCCAGTCATGTTTATCTGTACTGTTACATTCAGGGTCAACTTTACCTAAAACATAATGAATTTGGTATAATAGTAATCCAATTTAAAAAATTAAAATAAAAATGTAATAGAAACACAACTGGATTGAATGCCGTAATCTATCTCTTCAGATTAGAAGTCTTACAATAGCTTTTTTGATAATATTCATAAATCTACGATTTGTCCATTATTGACTACCATTTATAATCAAAATATGAACAGTACAAGAGCAAATGAACAATAGACAACAAAATTCTTGAACTTACAAAACAGAGCTCCAGCAGTGCCAGAGTCAAATCCAAAATGGCTACTGTAGTACGGTGGATTCTACAACTAGATTGCTTGTGAATGGTAACGACCCAAAATCAGGCGAAAAATACCAAAGTTTACCGAGTACCGGTTGGGATACTCCGGAAATAGCAACTACTATTTTTATACGCACCAGGTGAAAACTGACAACTACCGATTTAGTTAGAACAGTTGTTAGGACGACAGGAGGGTCGCCTTACTGTTGCGATAATCGCGTGTTCGAATCTCGCCGACGCACGGCCGTAAATTTATGTTTGTAATTTTCTAAAAGGCGAGTGTGTAAAATTTCACAAGAAAATAATCCCTGTGACGCCAGGAACAAGGCTGGGTAAGACCGAATGTTTTCTAGAATGATCTTTAAGCTGATCACTGGCCAGTCGGTAGGCTTAATAGGTAGGAAGATGGTTCGGAGCACGTTAAACTTTAGGTCCAGTCTAGATATGGTTTAAAAGGTAAAATGGAGACTAAAATATAGCACAAAAAGCTATTTTATTAAAATCCTTTTAAATATAGCAAATGTTAAGTTCATAAGCAAAAGTTCTTATTTTCATAATACTATTCAAAAAAAAAAAAAAAAAATATATATATATATATATATATATATATATATATATATATATATATCTGAATACTACAAATTAATAAAATAGTTTAGCTAAAATGGCCTTCTCAGAAAAGATACCATAGCTTCATTATAATCGGGTCAATCGTTCGGGAACACGTGGATGAGCAAAAGCAAATAATTCTTATTGTTTGTATAGATTACGATTATTTATCAAGATGTGTGGGTGTTTACATAAACTGGAAATAGTGTAAATTCTATATAACTATAGCGCGCAATGATGACAGAAAAGAACGGAACGAATTAAATATAATTATTTGACATGACAGCAAAAACATTTAGTTTATTAACATAGTTTGAACTTACCGCTACATTAGCTTAAAGCCAAGTACTTATCTAGGAAGACCCATAAGCCCTTACTTAATCTCTAATAAAATAAAATAAAATTAGATTTAGATTAATAGACCTCACTACACAACTATACAATATCACAAGGTTTGTTTCTTTTGAGTATGCGTAGTAGTTGTTGAGACAGGAGTTGCGATACTTCGTAGCACAAATATAATGCAACATATAACAAAAATAAGATCTACATTTTAAAAAACAATTAGAAACAAAAGTGTCTTTATTTCAAAGGCAGCAAATTGAAGGGTTTTGATTACTGAAAATTGAAACATGTTTCCCTGTAGATGTTTTTGAAAGAGACGAATCCGCGCCTTCAACATCAATAAGACTAAGAATATAAAGAAAGCTCTCATTCAGATATTGTCAACAAATGGCGATCTTTCTCAAAATATTGCTTGTCCTGTTGAATGAAGAAAATAAATAGGTTTACAAAGGTTAAAAATGTAATATTTGGCATGGGTACATATAATATGGATAATGTGATTTTTATAGGTACTAGGTATTGTAACATGTATTTACCATATTCAATAAATTCAGTTATTTTAATTTAAAGTATATTTTGAAGAGATATTATTTTAGTTTTGTAGTTCTGTTTGTTGTAGGTTAATTGAAAAGATCTCGGCCTGGCATATAGATGGCACTACTAGAATTAAATCCATATGTTTTTTAGTTAACCCTAACCCTCAAAAGATGCGTGTATAAATTTGACAGATGTCGGATGATTAGCTTGTGAATAGCATTTTGAGTGAAGTAACTTTTGTTATTGTGAAAACAGTGGACAAAACGGAATTTCGCGTGTTGATAAAATATTGCTTTTTGAAGAGAAAAACACAAACAGTTACAGCAAAAACTTGGCTTGATGCCGAGTTTCCGGATACTGCCCCAAGAAAATCAACCATCAAACAGTGGTATGCTCAATTTAGACGTGGCGAAATTTGCACCGAAGACGGTGAACGCAGTGGATGCCCCAAAGAGGTTGTTGCGGATGAAAACATTTAAAAAATCCACAAAATGATTTTGAATGACCGTAAATTGAAATTAAATGAAATATCAGACACTCTAGAGACATCAACTGAACGTGTACATCATATCATTCACGAATATTTAGGTATGAGAAAGCTCTGTGCAAAGTGGGTGCCGCGCGACCTCACTTTTGGCCAAAACCAACGACGAGTTGCTGATTGGAAGCAGTGTTTGAAGATGATCAAACGTAATAGACCCGAGTGTCGAGTTATCCGAGTGGACTGCACTCGATGAACCCGCTCCAAAGCATGGGAAAACGCAACAGTCGGCTGGCAAGATTATGGAGTCTGTATTTTAGGATGCGCATGGAATAATTTTCCTTGACTACGTTGAAAAAGGAAGGACCATCAACAGCGACTATTACATAGCGTTATTGGACCGTTTGAACGACGAAATAGCCGAAAAATGGCCGCATTTGAAGAAAAAGAAAGTGCTGCTTCACCAAGCAATGCACCGTGTAACAAGTCAGTGAAAACGATGGCAAAAATCCATGAATTGGGCTTCGAATTGCTTTCTCATCCACCGTATTCTCCCTCTCTCCAGCCCTCAGTGACAATTTTTTCTGTTCTCAGATCTCAATGGAATGCTCGCTGGGAAGAAATTTTCGTTCAATGAAGGGGTGATCGCCGAAACTGAGTTTTGTACACTTTTTTTGTACATACTGTCGCAATTTGCAAACTCTTTTCTGAATCAAACAATATTCTCATTCTCATTTAAATCGAGTTAAAAAAATATATAATACTGTCTGATAAGTTCGAACGCGAAATCGAACTAACTTGTCAAAGTCGTCCGGTTCTCAAACGTTTTACTACAAACTACACGTTATAAACCGGCAAACGTTATTTTAGCGCTTTGATTATTTTGACAAATTTTAAATCGCTCGGTACTATATCATGTCACTTTGTTTGCCGAATGCCGAAAACAATAGATAGTTATAGTCACAAACTGATTGTGTATTTAATAAGTTATTTCGAAAAGGAACGAGCTAATGGAGGTCCTCTATTTACCGTAAATTCCATTAAAGAAGTAAACATTGATGATATTAAATATTATATATTACTGCAATTTTATTGAAAATGTATTTTAGCATGTTGCTGCTTCGCTGAATATTAGTGTGGGTACTATGACTAACATCGCTTACAAAATGAAGAACAATATATTAGATTTAACACCAAGGAAACCCGTTTATATACGAAGTGAGTGACGAATCTTGACCATCTTGATATTGGCTATATTCGCGATGAAATATACGAAATGCATAAAAGCAACGAGTACACAAACTATTTTATGGATATAAACATAATTTAATAAAACTATTTCAGAGAAAATTGTTAGCCTGGAAAGTGTAAGTAAAACAGTTAGGGACATGCAGCTTTTTGAGCGATATAAAACTTCCCGTCATACACTCTTACGGGGTATAGGATTTAAAAAGTGTAAAGATAACTCTCGAAGAGGTCTAATGGAACTTCCGGACATTGCCTTAAAAATAATTCAATTTTTAAAGGAGTAAAATAAAGTCAAGGAAGAAAAACGATTTGACTTTTTTGAAGATATTTCAAAATGATTCATTGAGACACTATTAGCAAGATAGTAACCAAAAAAGTGTAAAAACAACAAAAATTGTTGGAAAAAAGTAAAACTTACAACAGCATTTGATTAGGTTTTGTCGCTCATAGTATTTATTAATAATTAGTTGCAAATCCAAGTCCAAGGGTGACTTCGAGCTCGAGTTTGAAAATCAATTATTAAAGAACCTGGAGATACCATCAGTTATTATTATGGACAATTCACCACATCATAGCACACTGGCCGAAAAAATCCCAACAGAATCATCAAAAAAGGCTGTAATGGCTTTGGCTTTTAAAACATGAATTAAGTTTTGAAAAAACTATTCTAAAAACTGAACTATTTCAAATTATTACTAGGTAAATATAAATGATATGTCTCATTGCGTTTTCTTGCAATGTACCTTGTTATCAAAAAGCCCGAAAAAAAAGATATACAGTAGATCAGGTGGCTGAACAATATGGTCACATAGTATTACGACATATCATAATAGCAAAGTATTATTATAATAGATATGCTGGTCGAGAAGGATATTCTATCAAGAACTATTTGGATATGTGGAAGAAAGCATTGTCAACCATAACACCTTCGGTTTGGATGAACTCGATAAGACATACAGAGGAAGTAATTAATAATGATGATATTGATAAATGGTGGAATCGTGAACATATTTTTGACTGATTGGAAATTAGTAATGTAGTGATTGACTTGGAAAGTGACTCGGAAAGTGACAATGACTTAAGGAAGCCCTCAGAATATGAAATAATGCTGTGCAAGGCTGGAAATTCCTGAGACAGAGCGATGGAGTGGAAACAACTAAAGGTATGTACATAATTAATAGAGTATAACTGTAGAAAATGGATCTTAATTGTAGCTTTAAGTCCTACGATAATATATGCATTTAAACAAACTATATATGTTATAAGACATTTTTGTTTCATTATTTCATTTAAACTAGAATTTTGTTGTATGTCAATGACAAACTGAACTAAAACTCAGAGTTGATGCGGCAACATTGCGACGTTTTGATGTCACAAATTTATATGACGTATATACAAAAATAACTTTGTAGAGACTATATATTTTATTTCTTATTACTATGTAATACTACGACAATCATATGTCTCTATGACACACTATATTCTAATTGTTTTAAATTAAATATAGCTTTGTAAATGTTATATGCACATTTATGGCCAGCAAGTAGATATTAATTAATTACACTAATATTATAAATATAAATAATATTTGAAAAATCGCTTAATTAATACAATTGATTTGGAAAATGCTATTTTCTGGTTTATGCAAACTTATATACAAGATACGATTTTTTGTTTCATATTACGATGACTTATGGTTCCCCCACCTTAAGTCGTAATGATCATTATCTCTTCTGTTATATGCAAACGGTGAAATTATTTTAAACTTACATAGGCATGACAATTTAAAAATATTACCTTTACTATGTTTTTCAAGTAATTTGTTATTTTGTGATAATACAGTTAATTAATAACATTTTCTTACAATTTTATGATAAAAGTTAAGATAAAAAAGATTACTTTTAATATAATATTATATATATTATAAATAATATCGGTAATTATATCAGATTTGAGATTTATTGTGAAGCAAAGAATTAATATATGTATATCGAAAAGGGAAAAAGTATCTGCTGCAATGTCAACAAGTAATGGGTGATGGTGTAAAATATATGCACAAGCTGAGTAGTGATATATAATCAAAGTTTTTTTAGTAATGCGTCATGGATATTTGTGACATCGAAACATTGCAATGTTGCCGCATCAACTCTGAGATTTAGTTCAGTTTGGCCTTGACATACAAAAAAATTCTAATCTAAATAAAATAATTGAACAAAAATGTTATCAAATATAATTTATTTTAATATTATAGTATATCTAAAAACTACAGTTAATTATACAGCCATAATAATGTATAAGTAAGAGTTAAAACCTCTTATCACAATTGCTTTCAAGAAGTTTGCATACGTCTGACAGCTGGTCGCCGTCCGGTTGTCAGATGTACGGTAAATTATTTAAAATATTAGTTATAATTACTACAGGTTATAAACCGGCAACCATTATGTTAGCCCTGTGATTATTTTAATAAATTTTAAGTTGCTCCGTAATTCCATTAGCGAGGTAATTATTGATTATATTAAATAATATATACAATTTTATTGAAAATGTTTTTAGCGGGTTGCTAAATATTAGTGTGGGTACTTTGAATAAAATCGCTTACAAAATGAAGAATAAAACGTTAAATTCACCCAAGAAAACTCGTCTACATACAAAGTGGTTGTCGAATTTTGACCATCCAAATATACGAAATGTATAAGAACAGTAAGTACACAAGTCTGTCTGGAAAGTATACATAAAATAGTTAGCTTTTTCAGGGATGTAAGACATCCTTTCATGCACTCTTACAAGGCATAGTGTTTAAATGGTATAATGATAAACCTCGGAGAGGTTTAATGGAACTTCCAGACATTGCCTTAAAAGAATTCAGTTTCTAAAGGCATAAAATAAAATAAAGGAAAATAAACAATTTGAATTTGTGTATCTTGATGAAATTTGAAAATTTCAAAATGGATCATTTGCACTCTTGGTAGAACAGTAACAAAGAAAGTGTAAGGACAACAAAAATTGATGGAAAAAGGTAAGAGTTATAATAGCGTTCGATTAAGTTTTGTTGGTCTAGAAAGATATTTCATCATAAACTGTTTGGATATGTAGAAGGAAGCATTGTCAATCATAACACTTTCGGTTTGGATGAACTCGATAAGACATACCGAAGAAATAATTGAGAAATGAGGGAATCGTGAACATGTTTTAGACAGATTAGAAATAAAGAGTTTAGTGATTGAATTGGACAGTGATTCGGAAAGTGAAAGTGACTAAAGGAAACTATCAGTATATGTGATTATGCCGTGCAATGCTTGAAATTCCTGAGACATAGTGATGTGATTGATATGCTCTCTAATGAAAGTCAAGTAGATTTCTCAGATACACAATTGATAATTAGAGATTAGATATTAGATGTACTATAATGTTAAAATAAATTATATTTGACAACATTTTTATTCCATTATTTTATTTAGATTAGAATTTTCTTCTTTGTCAAAGCCAAACAGTACTAAAGCTCAGAGTTGATGCGACAACATTACAATGTTGCGACGTCACAAATATCCATGACGTATTACTAAAAATAAACTTTGAGTAGACTATATGACTTAAAGATAATAAATTATTTGCTGCAAGTTTAATTGTTGATAGTCGACTTATTTAAAACTTATTGAATTTGACTTATTTAGTTATGTTTTATAGAGTGAATTTTTTTGATAATTAGATGAAATATGACAAGCTTTTTAAAATGAAATGTCTTCTTATAGTTAAGAATAAATGTCAGTTTTAAAAGAATTTAAATTAAATGGGCATGTTTACTCTGTCATATTCATGTGGTCTAGAGATTCTATGGGTTTTAACATCTCATAACACACCACACCTCGCTAATACCGCCCTATATGTAGCAAATATTTCTGAAACAACTACAAACAAAAAAACTTTCTACAACACACTTTTTTCTTCTTAACACTTTTTAAAATAAAAAAATCCAGTAGAGTCCATAGATTAGGAATATTTTTTTCTTTCAATTGACCAGTAAATAGGTTCACTATTTATAAGCCATGCAAGCTTCATTCGTTCTGTTACTTATAGTAATTGCCTTCCCCTTCGGTCCTCTTGAGTTCCAGTCGCCATCACAATCACAAGTAAGCTTTCAAAATGTCGTTCATATAATACCTGTCTAAGGGAGCAGAATACTACAGATATTACCCTTTCAGTTTTATTGTCTCTGACCTTTATTGGGGTTTCCTGTTTTTTTTTTGTATAAAATTCCCCCAAGACATAATGTATGATATTGTTATAATTATAATGGCTATAATAGTAATAGTCACTCCGTAGCGAATACCTATAAACGGTTTGTTGTATGTAGGGTGAAATTTAAAAATGCAATATTCAATTTAGCTATAAACCAAGTTTCACAGATTAATGTTGTATCTGTTAGTTCAGCTTTGAGAAAGGTTCCTAATTGTTAATGTGTAAAACGTTTTAAGTTATTACTCGAAGGTTGTAAGTTATGTTATTACTCAAAGGTTGAAACTATTAATTTTTTAGAAAGGCTGCTGACTATTTGAATGATCACTATCTGCTAAGGCTTGTCAAGTATATTTTCCAATAACTGGGTGGTATTGTGTGTCGATTGCTTCTACATACAAAGTCTTATTTTTGTTGTTGTCTCTTGGTTGTATGGAGATGCTGCGTGTTTTTTTTTTGTCAGATAGTTTTGCAACCTGCCAATTTTCTTTTTACCACATGACATATTTAATTATTTTTCTGTATAACAATCATTGTAGTCGACGGGTATTTCTCTTAACAGTAATCTTTTTGCAGTTTGTGATAATCTGTTTCTTTCAACACTTGATTTAACTAAAGAGTTTATACCAATGATTTTTAGATCGAATATCTTGTACATTTCGCACTGCAAAATGCTATTCGTTTTTAATAAAGCTTCAAGTGTAAATTTCAGGTTTATTATATATTTCACATTAAATTTGTTTAATACTTTACTGCCATTATATTTTGACTCTAAATCCACATAAATATTAGTAGAAGGTTCTTTGATGATATTTCGATGTAGTATGACTACTGTCTAGATTTAACTTGGTATCTACTAACAAATGGAGATCGCGTAGTATGACTGTGTAGGATCTTTCACTCTTAACTGATACGTGACTGATGTATTATTGGAGATAAAGCTTTTTCTAATGCAATTAGCGGTTTGTGTTCTGATAACATGAACTGAATTGAGACTGGTCGTCATATATATTAAATTTTCAGCAATTTTATCCAATGCTTCAGTAGTTTTTCGTAAAGTTTGTTTTACCAAGTTGTCTAAGTTAGGTTTTATTGTTGTTTGAATTTCATTAATAACCAACATTTTTAATATAACATTAATGACCATCATTTTTAATATAACATTAATGACCATCATTAAGTTAAACAGTTAATTTACATGCTATTTATCTACATGCTATCCACATACTGCAAGGTGATACAAGAAGAATGAACATCTACTCAGATCCTTGATCGGCATGTTATCCCACTGATAACAGCGACAAAATTTTAAATAATTCACATCGATACTGTAAATACAATAAACACGATCATGAGACACACGACCACGCTTTTGTTACAATAAATTCATACGATAAATCTCATAATCAAAATCGACAATCGGAATACGACGGGACAGCGTCATCGTAAATTTTTAAACATATTTAATGGGCTTCAGCAGCAGATTTTTTCAAATCAAGCAAAAGAAGTACTTGAAAGACAATTTAAGCGCGTTCTATCATTAGCGCCTAAATGGCATTAATAATATTAAAAACAAATATCAAAACCATCGAAGTTAACAGTTCTTACGTTGATAAATTATTTAAAATTATAAATAGATATCGCTGATAAAAATACATGCAAACACCTAATATAAAAATGTATTACCATCAAGCCATAGCCGACGCTTGGGGGGACATCTACTTTTCAACCAACTGCTCTTGGTACCGCAAAAGCTCGAACATTACGGGTATCGTATAGTCTATTCAAAGTTTTTTTAGTAATGCATCATAGATATTTCTGACGTCGAAATATTGCAATGTTGCCGCATTAACTCTGAGTTTTAGTTCAGTTTGGCTTTGACATACAAAAAAATTCTAATCTAAATAAATTAATTGAGCAAAAATATTATGAAATATAATTTATTTTAACATTATAGTAAATCTAATACATATATTATCGGACTTAAAACTACAATTAAGACACAACTATAATAATTTGTAGATTAGATTTGCTTTATTTACATTTAACTCTTTTCGACACCATCCAGGAGGTAGACTTTCTAGGCGCGTTTTTTAAGTAGTAGTATCCCCCTGGAGGCTTAAACCACCTAATTAACAATTGTATATCTGACAAACGTGTTTTACTTTTATTCGAGAGTATATTTACTATTTTCGTTTAGTTCTTGTTTCCTTTAATGGTGTGTTTGTTTACTTGTCAAGTTATCTTAGTATCACTGTATAATGAATTTCTTCTTCTACTATCTGTGTACACCATTCTTCATAAAATTAATCAGTGAATTCTGTCTAATGCATTTACCATATCTACAAAACAGCTAGTATTCATTTTCTCCTCATGCGTTGTAACCTAATGCTCATGTTTAATTTTGAACAATTAAAATCATATCTGTGCACACAAATCTTTCACGCCCTACAATACCATTTTCTACAGTTAAATTCAATTAATTATGTGCATACCTTTAGTTGTTTCCACCCTGATCACTCTGTCTCAGGAATTTCTAGCATTGCACAGCACTATCACATATTCTGAAAGTTTCCTTCAGTCACTTTCACTTTCCCACTCCTTGTCCTATTCAATCACTAAACTGTTAATTTCTAATCTGTCTGAAACATGTTCACAATTCCACCATTTATCAATTACTTCCTTTGTATGTCTAACCGAATCCATCCAAACCCAAGGTGTTCTGTTTGACAATGCTTCCTTCCACATATCCAAACAGTTTTTGATAAAATATCCTTCTCGACCAGCAATATATTATTAATTGCAATTATTCTGCAATTAACTATTGATAAATATAATAATCAACAAAACCTAATTGAAATCTATTGTAACTTTTACCTTTTTCCATCAATTTGTGTTTTCTTTGCACTTTTTTTGTTACCGTCTTGCCAAAAGTGTCACAATGAACCATTTTGAAATATCCAAATTTCATCAAGATACGAAAATTCAAATGGTTTATCGTCCTTGGTATTTTATTATGCCTTCAAAAATTTAATTATTTTTAAGGTAATATCTGGAAGTTATATTAAACCTCTCTGAGGGTTATCTTTACACTATGCCCTGTAAGAGTGTATAAAAGGATGTCTTATATCCCTCAAAAAGCTGTATGTCCCCAATTCTTTTACGTATACTTTTCAGACAAACAATTTTCTCTAAATTAATTTTATTAAATTATGTTTATATCGATAAAGTAGTTTGTGTACTTACTGTTCTTATACATTTCGTATATCTAGTTTCGAATAGAGCCAATATCAAAATGTTCAAGTTTCGTTACTCTCTTTGTATGTAGACGGGTTTTCTTAGGTGAATCTAACTTATTACTCTTAATTTTTTGATTTGAGCGACGTTATTCACAGTACTCACAGTAATATTTAGCCCGGCAACAACACGCTAAAAACATTTTAACAGAATTAATTTGCCAGCATTGAAATATTTCGACGTCACAAATATCCATGGTGCACTACTAAAAAAACTTTGAATAGACTATATATACCAAATGCCGCCACCGCTAAAGATTGGTTGTACTATCGAATGGAAACGAAACTGTTTCATTCGTTTCAAACATCAGTTGTGGCTAGTTCGTTCAAATAAATTGAAAATAATATGCCTATAATGTGATTGTAAATAGCATATAGTCTATTCAGAGTACACAAAGTACAGTCTATACAAGACACCGCCAACTTCATCTTAATAAAGTCGAATTGTAGTTGAAAACATGGGGTATCAAAGCAACTGAGACAAAATCTACCCATGTTATATTCACCCTTTGCAGAAGGACTTGTCGCTCAGTAAAAATTAACAATTATGGACTCCCGCAACCAAACAACTTAAAATCTGGAATTCATTTTAATCGACGTTCAACGAAGAAAAAACACAAACAGCTTTAACTAAACAAAATGTATTGGCTGATAGCGCGTAAATCGAAATAATCTTTAGATAAAAAGGTTTCGCTATATAAGATAATATCAATGGTATAGGCCTATGTTATTGAACTGTAGGATACTACTAGCCAATCAAACATTGTTATCCTTCAGAGGTTCCAGAATAAAGTGTTTATACATCAGATCACATACTAATGCGATCTTCTACATATCAGTATAGTTGTATAACGGAAATCATATAATGATACTTATTATCCACGTATAGATTGTTGAAGTATTTTATATATTATCATATTTATCATATTATATAATGTTAAAAATTAGGAATTCAAACATTATTATGTTCAATAAAGGTTGGTTACTAATCAAGTCACAATGAGGGTCTGTATATACCGTAGATGAAAAAGTAGATAATTTGAGTGAGTGAGAAATAAGCTCTTATTAATTATTATATTTTATTTATTACAAAATTTATTATTATTATTACAAAATATTATATGTATGTATCTATCTTAAATGAAGCTAAAGTCAATAAAGGACATGTCAATAAGGTGAATATGTGGACCACCAAGTGCTTCTTCGCAAAACTGAAGTCACAATTGATCCGCGACATCTATATCGCTATTTTCATATGTACAAGTGGCAGTTTCGTTATTGCTTCCCATAATTGGTATACATGATGCTCTTCAATATTGTAAGGTCCCACCAGAAAAGCATCTCTATTGGAACCGCGTAAAATATTTTGAATGCCGTTTAGGTATAAAGTATACGGACGTATATCGATGCGCTGCAATTCCGGAATCCTCGAAGCCACCAGGCCGTAGGTGTAGACGTCCTCAAGATAAAAGAAAGGAGTGCTAGCAATATTATCGTGTAATTTGAAGATGGTGTCCATGGTGAAGAGAACGCCCCAACCGGAACAATAAGGGGGATAAATCTCGTACGGATATTCGTTATACGACACCGTGTACTTCCCGAATTTCTCGCTCTGATGTCTAACAACCTTTACATTTTTATGCTGCATACACAGGAGAAGATTCGTAACATTCTTCGGATCCAAGTCATATTTTAGGAAGAACATCAACTGAGGAGTGTTTACAAAAACGTCGTCGTCCACTTTCAACACATATTTGAACGACCAGTAACGAATCGCGTATTCCAAAGCCATCACCGTCTTCAAAGTCAAATTCCGATACATGTCTAGGAAATCACCCTGCACGACATCATGATAAAGCCGGTTCTCGGCCTCTATCTGATTTTGCAAATCACGATCTGTCGTCCGCCCGAATAGAAATAACACTTGAAAGTTGCCGTTCGAATTACCCCAGGTCTCTCGAATCGCTTTCCTTTTAAGTATATTGGCAGGCGCTGAGGAAACCAAGATCAACAGCATCTCGCCCGAATGGCCATTTAGTCGGTCCTTATGATCCTCGTTAATTAAAAATATGGTATATAACGAAAATACAAAAAGAGTTACAAATATTATTATTTTTACTCGTATACTATTCATTTAAACTGATCCGATTTATACTGGAAAAAACTATTCATTTAAAACGTATCGAATGCACAGTATCTCACAACCGCGTTTCGCAAGCTCTAGTGAAATTCAAGTACTGCCATATATCAAAGTCGGCATTATACTACTAAACCAGGATACTTTACCTACATATACAATCAATACGATATAGTAGTTTAAGATAATTATGAAATTACATCTAAAGAAGCGTATAGAGACATCTATGTTATCAGTGAAAAGCAAGCAATATCTTAATGCAGCTCCAGGAAGAAGAAAACTGCTCGATAATGATTAACGCTTACAACAGATGGCAGCAGCAGCGATATTGTTTATAGGAATGTTCGTCCGGTCGATCGGAATGTGTGGCTGTCGATACGATTGTTTGTCCGAACACTCACTAATATATTTGAAAGGAATTTGTACGAGAACTAAAAACACTGGTTGAATAAAACTTGTTTAACATTGAATGACACATGTGGTCGATGGGAGAAGTGACAGGATATTAGGTTAAGGTGAAGGAAGTACGGTAGCGCTGTGGAAGTGGTACTGTTACAAGGGGGTGGAGAAAAGAAAAAAGAGCCAGACGTTTTTTTTTCTTTTCTAGATTGACTAGCTAGAACCAAATGGTCTTCTGCGAATGGAATCTGCGGTCGAACTGGAGACCGAGGTATGAGACTTTCTGGAGCCAGGGGATGGGGACTTTATTGATTTGGAGGTACATGTACATGTGATAGGCACAAAATTCCTTCTTGCGGTGGAACAGAAGAGCCTTAGTTTTGCTCGGGTTAATCTGAAGCCCCCAGAATTTGTACCATGCTATCGCTTGGTTCAGTTGTACTTGGAGTCTATTGCGTATTGCGTGGGGACAGTAACCGGTTGTAAAGAAAGCGGTATCATCTGCATAAAATGGAAAGGAGAGCGAGACGTCGTCGCGATGGTCTTTTATAGCCTGGAACTGCATGGCACCAATCCACCGGCGTTGTCAACCTTTGAACTTGTAGGTGAATGCGTGGTGGCCTAAAGGATCGTGGCTGTCGCCACATGTTGCAGTAAGAAACTTTTAGACATAATTATATAAGAATAAGAGTTTTGATGTGAATTAATTTATTATTATTTCCTTATACGACTCTAGTATTCTGTTTTAATATAATTATTTTCAACTTGGACTTAGTAAAGTGTAGTAAATCTTAATTTTTGAAATTTGAATAAATATATAGTGAATTCAAAATTATTTTGTACATATGTAATTTAAATTTGTATTATCAAAACGTCACAATGTTGTCGCATCAACTCGAGTTTTGTTTTAGTTCAGTTGGGCTTTGATATACAACAAAGTTCTAATTTCAATAAAATAATTGAATAAAAATGTTATCAAATATATTTAATTTTAACGTTATAGTGCATCTATAATCTACATTAAATTATACAGCCACAATAGCTTATAGGTTACAACTTCTTATCACTATTGCTTTCAAGAATTTTGCATACGTCTGACAACCGGACGACTTTGATAGGCATGTTCGTTTACGCATTCGAGCTAATCTGACAGCGTTGTGTCAGTATTTAACTAAAATAAAATGAGAAGAACAATATTGTCTGATTCTGAAACGAATTTACAAATTGCCGCATGCAATACATTAAACATCTTGATGATGTATATATAAAAAAACTTTGAATAAACTATATATTTATGTTTTTATTTACCGACAAATAAATTATTCAAAATAAATTTGTCAACTTACATATTTGTTTTTTCTTTTTTCTTTTAAAATTAAATATGTTTACAAGAGGCATTGTATTTATTATACTATAGAAGAGGTATATTATACCAACAAATTTGCTTACATTTGAAATGAGTTTCAAGAAAAACTGGGTGAATTATAAAATATATATTATACTCTTTAAATATATGAATACAAATTTTACAAATTTATACCTCTGATCTGTTAGTGTAATGTTTTTATGTTATATAATATATAAGTAATACAAGTAATTACATATTGTTTTCTTCTCTAAATTATTTTAAAATGAGAGATTTATAAAAGATAATTCATATTACATATTTTATGTTATAGGAGTTCAAAATGTACCAACAATTTTGAAATTGAGTCTCAACAGAAATACTAGATTTATTTGTGAATTCAAGATAATTTATTTTATTTATGTTATGCTCCTCAAATATACGTATAATTTTCAACTACTGGCAAAGTTGCAAAGTTGAAACCTTATGCGCAGGGCGATAATCCAAAACTAGACTATTTAGTTTAGTTTACTCCTCACTCTCCAAACCACTCATGCCTCCATCAAGCTGCCCGCGTTGCAGCAACTATACACCAGGCACTGATAAAAGGTCGGAAAATCGGAGCTTTTCTCTCAGATCTTCTTAGATGTCTCCAAAGCTTTCGATCAAGTATGGCACCATGGTCTAATATTTAAAGCGAAACAGCTACGTCTACCGAATGACCTAATATCCCTAGTAGATTTATACTTGGACGCTGGGTCCTTTCAGGTGAGGATCGGTGACGCAATCTCCCCTCGTAAACAAATTTCCGCAGCAGTCGCGCAAGGTGCTCCACTAACCTCAGGACTCTTCAACCTTTATATGGCTGATTTACCGCTCTACAAACTTTCCCACACAGCATTTTACGCAGACGATACCGCTTTCTTGACAACCGGTTACTGCCCCGACGCTGTTCTCAGGCTATTCTGTTCTACCGCAAGAAGGAGTTCCGCGCCTATCGCCTCCAAATCGATAAAGTTCCTATCCTATCCTATTCAGCACGCCATTTGCAAAGGAAAGGGCGTGTACAGCCTACTATTTTCTTTCCTCTGCAGAAAAAACAAACTTCCAATACCACAGAAAGAGATGCCGTATAAAATACCAGTCCCTCCAATCTGCCTCAATGGAGCATTGGTGTGGTACAAGTATGTCTCGGAGAAGTCATTCCCTTCTTGTTATCAATTTTAATAATTGTGGATTTTATTGTTTATTCAATATAATGTTCCCACACCTCAAAATCTTCAAGCGTTAATGTTTCTTGTTCAATTTTAATGTCCTGGAATTAATTATAATAAATAGAATTTAGTATATAATTCATTACAGTTTTGCAAAATTTAAATAACAGTTCAATAACACATTAGACCATTAACATATTACAGATTAGAACTGTGTAAAAAAAAGGAATGGAATAAAAAACCGCATGGTACTCATCATCGCAAATTACCAACCGTGTATTAATGTGTGGGTGTATATATGGTGGCCTAATTACTCCTGAACCTGAACCAGAACTGTTAGCTAATATCACTCCGTTAATTGTCTTGAATTTTGTGTTATAAGAAAATATAAAGCACCCAAATAATTTTTTCAACTTTCCAAGATATTCTTGAAATACCTTAAATATTAACTTGATTTAATTGAGGTTGATATCCAATTGGATGGAATGTTTTAATTTTCCCAGTTTCATCTAATTTTTTCAATTATTTTTATATTATTCATTGCATTATGCGATTTAAAGACTGTTAAAATAATAAACAACTTAAATAGTATTGTGTTAATATTATTAACACACGTTTTGTATTTGATGTGGTGGTTAATTTTAATGAGTTTTTCTTTAAAATTAGCTATTTCTATTTATTTTTTCTCATTAATTCAAAGAGTACGGTCACTGAAAGCTTTTTAATAATGTTAGAATTAAAGAACTTAAAACAAATAAAAACATTCGCCATTTTGCTGTTTTTATAATTCCGGGATAAGACCATAGCGGCAAGACTACGAAAACCACGAAGTCCATATAACGAAACACGAAACCACGAAATGCATAGCTTTTGGAATTTTGCCGTCGCTATTTTGATGTCTTTTATATTCTAGAGATATCAATAAACATTCGAAAAAAATATTAAGTGTTTTTACTGAGCTTGAATACACCTAACATTTTTATCCTTAATTATATTCTATTTTAAAGTTATTCCAGACTAGAATATGAATTAACTACTTAAGAATATGTCCTTAAACATGTAACTTTTTCGAATTTCATTACTTAATTCTTTTTGTTTTATATATTCTTTAAACATTAATAAAAAAATAGTTAAGAGTTCAGATCAGAAATATAACAGCTGTTTCCAGATGACATCATTTGGCGCTACACATATTATACAGGACAATTTCATGCCCACTTTCTCACCGATGACTCATAAATGCATTCAGTAGTTACCAAACACATGATACATGGACCTTTCGGAGTTTTCAACTACAATTCACCCTGTATGGTTAACAGCAAGTGTTCCAAGCGATACACACCTGATTCCTGAAACCATAACGGGAAATGATGGATACCCATTGTGTCGTTGGCAATCAATTGCTGACAATGGGCGATGGGTAGTCGTGAAGATAAGAGGACAAAATGTTGATGTAAACAATCGTTGGATCGTGCCATAGTCGCCAATATTATCCAAAGCTTTTTAGACTCAAATCAATGTGGAATATTGTAACCCTGTGAAGTCGATCAAGTATATATGTAAATATGTTAACAAAGATAGCGATATTGCCGTCTTCGCTGTAACCAATGCAAATTACTAAATATCACAGTACCAGATGGGTCGCTATGTAAGTAGCAATGAAGCAACATAGCCTATCCTTTCATTTGCGGTCCATAAAAGATACCCTACAGTAGTCCATTTGGCAGTCCATCTCGAAAATGGTCAGGAGGAAAAATGTCGAGGATTCGAGATTGTAGGGGATTCGAGATTGTCGAGGATCTCAATGCGACCATTCAGAATTTTCATCCGGGACAGTTCGTTCCCTCCAAATCAGTCGACATCGTTATGGACCAGGACGACGTAGTCAGCTATCACCCTGAGCTTTTAAATTCACTGGAATTGCTTGGATTACCACCTCACAATTTGAAGTTAAAAGTAGGATCAGTTATCATGCTGCGTAACATTAATCAACCTCGAACCTGTGTAATGGAAACTGGCTGTGAAAAAGATGATGAATAACGTCATTGAGTCAATAATCATAAAGGGAAAATACAAAGGAGGATGTCTTGATCCCGCGTATACCGATCATTCCAACGGATTTACCATTCGATTTTAAACTTTTACAATTTCCAGTACGTCTGACCTTTGCAATGACCATAAATAAATCTCAAGGCCAGTCGTTGGAAGTTTGCAGAATAAACTTGGAGTTTTCCCGTTTTGCGCATGAACAATTATACGTCATCTTTGTTTATTTACGCACCACAAAACAAAACAAAATATATAGTTTATCAGAAAGCTTTAAATTGGTTATCAAACTGTATCATAACTGTGTGTGTCTGTAAATATCTAATGAAAACCTTATAAATAGCCAGTATTTCAGGAAAACTCTGTTTTTTAAGTATGAAACATCATGCGTAATTAATCGAAAATAATAATAAAAATTAATTCATATCGAGCAATTCATTCATATTTATCGATTGAGGCAGTACGAAGTCTGCCGGGTCAGCTAGTCTTATATAATATCTTATATATTTTGTTCTAATTTTAATTTAAAATTAAATATATTTTATAAAATGTTCTTCATATTAGTATTTAATGTAATCTATAGAAAATAATTAATAAAATATGATTTTTCTGTTTAGTCTCTTTTTTTTACCAACAAGGGTTTATCTGGACAGCCTGGTTACTGGCGCAACTGGGATCATTTTCCTCAATCAATTTTTTCCTCAGTAACAAATGTGAAACAATCACAAGCATAAATGTACGATAATTTCTCAGCAGGATTCGAACCCGCGACTATCGCAACAGTAGGAGGCCGTCCTGCCGCCTTTACCACTGCGTCAACCTAGTAATATTAGATAATATTAATATTAGTAATATTAATAATATATAATTAAGAGTACGTAATAAATCCATACATAATAATTAATAAACTGTATTTATTTTAAATATTTTTTTGTTTTCTTTTGTCCTTTTTTAATTTTAATTTAATTTTTTTCATATTAATTTGTAATATGATATATACACAACGATTAATAGATTTTACTTGTTATATTACATACTGTTTTATTTTCTTTTTTCCTTTCAAAATTATTTTAAAATTAAATATGTTAATAAAAATTCAATCGTATTACTTTTATTGCGTTACAGACCATGAACATACCAATAAACTTCAAGGAAAAATAAGGTTAAGTTGCTAATTCAAGATAATGTATTCTGTTCTTCAAATATAGTTATAATTTACTCGAAACTATCAAGCCAACAAGGCCCTACATGAAAGAAATATCAACTACCGATTAAAAACATTCAGATAAGATAATATTATATAAAATGTGATTGTGGTTTTCTAGCGGAAACCACGCAGTGCAAAGACACAGTTCGATACAACGAGTATCAATAACCATACAGTCAGAAAATGTAACGATGTCCATTGTTAACTTACTCTTTATCATTTTTTTAATATCGGAGATCATCGCTTACTGCGAACCAGGTGTGAGTGTGAATATTAGTGACGGTGCTATGATTGAAAGTGCAGGTTTTGTGATTAAAGACGCCGTCCTATACAACAAACATCAATACTATCGCGTAAACAATACATTATGGGGATGCCCGTGTTTAACTCGTAAATGCATCCGAAAGTGTTGCCCAAAATCCATGATCATGTCAATCGAACTGAGACAGTGCGTACCAAGCGATATCATCTTCAACGTCACGATTTACGACGAAATGATCGAAACCAGTCGGACATTAAAAGACTTTTTAATAGTCTCCAATAGTGATTGTCCTTCGAACCATAACAAGGCGTTTTTGGGAACACCTTTCTACATTCAGTCAAACGGCGATCTATTTGATGGTAACATGACCTTCTACACTCCCAGCACCTACTGCATCGACATATTCGACGACTCACTCCAGGCTCTGATCTGTGGTAGCAGTAGAATTGGCGTGTTTATATGGGGTAAATATATTCCAAACAAAATTCCACTAAACAAATTTATATTAGGTGCTTCCCTTAATTTTTTCAAACTAATTTATTATATTAATTATTGTTTTGTTATGTTAAACACTTTAAATTATTTAAGGTCGTGTTGCTCTGTGTTATATCACAATTTCCAGTTTTAGCTGCAATATTTTAAAAGTGATTGTTTCGATGCCAATACCAAAGAATAGTCTAAATATGTTTAACTGTAAGGCGTTCAGACCATTATACAGATTATATAGTAGGAAATATCTAAAAGCAGAGAAAATCTGCTACAATAATTTACTGAAAATGCCATTTTGAGCTGCTTCAGAGTCTAATGCGATTTCATTCCTCAGAAGGTAAACGATATAAGTTTGCTGTGACGTACTCTGACTGGCAATGAGAAGTGTATCTGCTAAGATAATCCCAGGAGCAAATAGTACGGGTTAATCCTGGAGTCCAAAGAGGAATATTGATGAGAATAAAGTGGGATCAGCATTGTGTAGTATATTAGAAGCTGCTAGAGCCGACTAAAGCTACTACTGCATTTGTCTACCAATATTATTAGAAACAATTTGGATGGCCTGTTATTCTAAAGTATGAAGAGGCTGCCAATCACGAGAAATAGGTCAAAATCATTCACTTGCATAACAAAACTCAGACACGGGCTGCAAAACTTGTCAAGCATACACAGTTGATGCTCAATTCTACCGCACCCAGCGTACTCACCAAACATAGCTTCTGACTACTACTCATTTAGATCGATGGTTTGGCTTACTATGCGGTTTCATAATGCCAAAGAAGTGTTAAATAGATAGATGATAGATGTTTCTATTTTACCCGAAATAAAAGTTATTTCTGCAAAAAAAAATTAATTAGTTAGAAAAATATTGTAAATAGATAATATAATAGGCATTTAGCTAATCTGTGTATATAGTAGAATATAAAATACGTAAAGTAGATAGGTAAAATAAGGTTTTTGTTAATTTTTAATTAGTTACTATAACGATTATTATATACATATTTTATTTTAAAACGTTTTTTGTGTTAAAAATCTAAGTTTGATTTACTCATAGTGAGTGAGCTTTACTTATAGTAGTGAGTTCCTTATTTATTTTTTGATATCGGTTCAATTTTTCTGGTAAAAATATTTTATTAGTTTTCAAATAATATGAAAAATTATGTTTAATATAATATGATTGGTTTAATCGAGACAATGCATGAAAGTCAGTGCATGAAATCAATATATCTCCATAGGATTAAAATGCACACTAGACAGTAGGAAAGGGGTTTTTAAGTGAACTCAGTGAACATCCACCACTCTTCACAACTGGACGACCGTATATTCTTAAAATACAAAGAGAAAAAAATGCAAAGTCCTCGGCAAGTGTCAATTAAAGCCCATCTTTGTTAGATGACAAAATGTTAATATCAATTATCTAGTTTCTTTTACATAAAATAATTCCATTAGCTATACTTTACGGGTTAAGAATAAGTGACACATATATTATAAACAATGTGGTTTTATCAATTTTTACAGCTTAACCAGTACTTAACAAAATATTGTAGTTGCGCATGCTTCTGATATTGTAAGGTTATTAGTAAAAGGAACTAGAACATTAAAATTCGCAAATTTTATTCACCCAAATGTTACCAGGTAACTTGATACAGTACCGGATACACTCTTTCGTTCTATAGAGCTGCTAAATGTTTGAGAAAATCAAGTATCCATCATTAACTGTAACCTTTTTGTATTTCAGTGTAATGTAATACTATGATATAGTTACTATAGTCTATCCAAAGGTATATTGTACATACGCCATCATCATCATAAATATGTAGCAATGTTGAGTGTGAGTTGAGTTGTTTTAGTTGAGTGAGTTTTAGTTCAGTGAGTTTGGATTTGACATACAACAAAATTCTAATATAAATAAAATAAACAAAAAGACCGTAATATTAATACACCGTATAATTTATTTTAGCATTATAGTTAACAATATATATATATATATATATATATATATATATATATATATATTCGGTATAGTGTTCCCTTACAGAAATATTTTTAAATAACTGTATTTCTCCTTCGTTTGTTATATTAATACATGTAAACAAGTTTTTTGATAAAACTAATGTACATACCGCTACGAACCTTTAGGGCACGACGCATTCACCTACAGCAAGTTCAACTCTGGTGGATTGGTATCATGCGGTTCCCGGCTATAAACGACCACCACGATGTCTTTTCTTTTCTCTGTCCCTTGTAGGAGTACCACTTCCACAGCGCTACAGTATTTCTTTTACATAACCTAATATCCTGTCCATTCTCCCGTCGACCACATGTATCATTCAATATCGAAATAAACAAGTTTTTATTCAACCAGTTGTTTCAGTTCTCGTGGGAATTTCTTCCACAAAATAGTTGTTTGTTTGTTGAGTGTTTGGATAAACATCGCATCGACAGCAACACATTTCGATCGACCAGATGAACTTTCTTACAATTGGTGACCCCAACGTGATTGAAGTGCCTAACAGGTAAACCAGCTCAACATAAGCCACTCGACACGTACATGGAAGGATAGCATGAGGAACGGAACACATCAACATCACATGGTCGACATAATCCCATAAGACTAGCCTGATGGACGAAAACGACATAATCCCATCATAGATAACAGCAACACATGAACACCTTTGCATCACGAAACTAGACACGTAAGGCACCATACTTAAAGATACCACTTAGCTGATACTGTAAAATTGCTCTCTCAGGTTGGAATCCCATTCTCATAAATAGTCCCTGGGAGATTCATTGCGTGATTGTGGGGGCACTCTGGAACCTGCACATAGAGGTACGCTCCACGGCAGCTCCCTTAAGAGGGGAGAGATGTAGCGACCGCTACGACCCTTTAGGCCACGCATTCACCTACAGCAAGTTCAAAGGTTGACAACTCTGGTGGATTGGTATCATACGGTTTCCGGCTATAAAAAACCACCACGACGACATCTCGCCCTCTTTTCTTTTCTCTGTCCCCTTGCAACAGTACCATTTCCACAGCGCTACCGTACTTCTTTTACGTAACATACTATCCTGTCCATTCTCCCGTCGACCGCATGCATCTTTGAATATCGAAATAAATAAGTTTTCATTCAATCAGTTTCCAACATGAAGTACAATATATCTACAATAAATTAGTAATACATGTTATAATGACTAATTCATTGATTGATTTGGTTTTAATCAGTTGTTATTCCAACCTTTCCCTTTTTCCAACAACTTTTGTTGTCCCAACTCTATTTTTACTATCATCACATCATCAGTGACCACTGGGTAAATTGGTCTCATTCTGAAATATCCACGTCTCATCTAAATACATGTTATGTTTGTATTGAAAAACTACTCACTGTTTTTATACATTTCATATATTTAATCTCGGATAGAGCTAACATCAAGCTGATCTTGATTTCTTGATTCATCATCCGCTTCGTATGAGGACGGTTTTTTTTTCAGTCAGTTCGAGATTATATTTTTCATTTTTTGTGATATTTCAGTGACCATGTCCATACTAATATTTAATGTAGCTGAAGCACGCAAAACATTTTCAACAAAAATCGCAGCAAATTAATATTCAAAAATAAGAGTGCTTACCTTTCTAATGAATTTAACTGATAGCTTCATTATCTCGTTCCTGTTCAAAGTAACTGATTAGAGTAAACTGTTCAGTCTGGCTTCGGAATTTTCAATCAGAGTATTAAAATAACATTTGCCGGTTTATAACCTCTTTTCACTGTCGTTTTGAAGAATTTTGCGTACGTCTTACAATCGGGCGATTTTAGGAGGCTAGTTCGGTTACACGTTCGAACTTATCAGACAGTATTGTGGGTCCTTTACGAAACGAATTGTTAATTAAATTTTTAAAATAAATTTACAAACTGCGGCAGGCAATACATTAAATATCTTAATGACTTAACCAATATAACTTTTCTAATAGGTTTGTCATGGACACAGTTTTGATTTATCTTAGCAAATATAGAGAACTTGATTTCAGTAATACTCAGATCACAGTTCCGAAGTAGCTATTATGCTATTACTAGGTACTCTTTAGAGTTATTACCTGCATTTATTTATTTTCCCATTGCCATTCTATTTTCTAGCTGTTATATTATTTTTATATTATTATATATTAATTATTGTTGTATTTTTACTTAATATTCCTCAATACTCTGCCACATTTCATGGTTAGTATATCTGTAATGTTCACTCAATTATGTATGAGTTCTAGTATTCTTTTTAATATTATTATTTCAGTTACAGTGATACTGTACAATCATTATTGATATATGGATTATAGGGAAATTTAGGTTATTTACCATGATAAATCCCACTTTAATTTTTTTCATTTATCTTTTCTTTCCATTACTTTCAAAACCAATTTTATAACGATACGAGATATAAGATAAATAATCTAAATAAAATACGTGCTAAATAAGTTGAAAAGTTGAAACGTTTGAATACGGATATGATCATTAGGAAACGGCAAGTGTCATGAATATTTCGTAGTGCTTCTGATTGATGTTTTTATGTTTGATGAAATTTTGCGTTTTTATTTCCGGTGCATTCATGTTAAGAAAAATTGATAAAAATTGCAGAAAATGATGGAAAATAATTTTAATAATATTGTAGCAATATTTCTCAATAAATGCATTTTCTGAATGAAGAAAACATATCAAACACAAAACATATATTTTGAAATATTTCGGCTTAAAATTAATTTGCATTGATGGTTAATCGTTAATCGACTTTTATTCTAGTTTTTGTAAAACATTCATATAATTATGGTTAGTTAATTGAATTAAAGGGATATTACGATATAGATGTTAAGTTTATTAACATATCCCCTATTATCCTTTTTATTTTAAACTATCGAAAACAAAATGTGGTTATACAAATTCAATATTGGAATCAGCAAGATTTCCACGTTGGAATCTCTAAATATAATAAGAAGTGGAAGAACAATTTTTTCGATAGAAGTAAATTTATAGGTTAGAACACAGAAAAGTATAACATGTCTCCCTCTACAAGTTCCGTGCCTTCAAATTCAGGCAGATATGAATCAGGCAGTAAAAGACCAAAAATGCGAAAACTAAGTGGGTATGTGGTAATAATAATTAAGTATTGTTTGTTTTGGTGGTTGAGATTAACCTCTAGAAAAGCATTTATTTTCATATTAAATATTATTTTAGAAATGGTGTCCTTATTAATGTTGAATGAAGAAAATAAGATTTATTATTACATTTAATATCTTAAAAAATAAAATTATTACTTTGACGAATAATTTTTCATTTTTGTCAGAAATAAAAATTGCTAGATGAGAGGTCGCCCTCTATAACTCTTTATTCTATGTTCAGTTTAGTCTGATATGTCGTTTTATATTGAATATTACAAATAATATTTTAATTTTTTATAATACATAACTTCAACGCTTTATTATGGTACAGCAAAAGCTGTACTCCAATATGTTCTTGATAAAGTTGTCAACAAAAAAATGGCGAATTAAATGAAGTTAGTAACAATAAAATACCTTGGATGACCTTGGATGCCAAGCTTAGATATAATGCATATAAAAAATAAAAGCCACGGACTCAACATCAAGTTCAGGAAAATGTTTTGGTTGCTTCGCCGAAACTCAGAATTATTCATTTTAGCTAGGACTGGTGTGTAGCTATGGATTTCAATTATGAGGCTGCATCAGTGACTCCAATGTTCAAGTGAAACAAAGGTTCCAACATTAAATGTGGATTTCCTTGTTATTACGGTTACCAGAGTCAGCACGGAAGCGTCCACTTTTTTAAATGTGCATAACCTCATTACACGTCTCAAACGGAAAAAACCATCTGATCTTATTAATATTTAAACACTAAATAATTCAGTGGAGACGATCTTAGATCTTAACTATTTGATCATATGTATGACAGAAAAGAATTGTTAGTTATGTACTAGTTTACACTAGTTTAATAAATAATCAAATTTAACAAATATTGTATAAAATTTTAAGGAATATAACGTTTCAAGTCTAAACTTTGTAAATATGTAAAAAATGTATTTCTGCACCAGAATTAACACCTTAAAGCTTATATCTTAAATTTCGAAAAACATTGTCTCTTTTAAAACTATTTAATGGTCGATACATTTTTTAAGTAAAAAGTAATAATCGAAAGCAATAACGCGAATGAGATTGAACTTAATACTTATATAGCCCAGACATGTCAGATTACGTAATTTTGCCATATTTCTGCTTAAACAGGATGTATTTTAAAGCGATAGAACGTTCTACAAGGTTATATATTATCTAACAGATAATAAATACGTTTAATTTTTTTGGTAAATTTTAACAAATTATAATAAGTACTAACTCAATACATTTTAAAAATCACAGTTGCCACTACCACAACTTCAAAAATATACTGAATAGTTTGTATGTTTAAAACAACACCGGTCATATAAAAATTAAAGCATTTTTTTAAAATGTGTACAAATAATACAATCAGAAAAACTCATTAACTCTAAAAAACATTAGTATACTATGCTCAGAGATCATGCAATTTAGATTTCTTACTATAGGAAAATGTAAAATTACAAGTATAGTAGTTGGTACTGATAATATTTAACAATAGGCTAGATAACTGTAATAAAGAATATAATACAGCGTTATTATTAAAAATATATTAATTTTAAAGTTAAAAATGGAATTATTAAGATTTTATCAGAAACAAAACATTTTCAAATTCACCTTGTAAAGTTAACACCAATCAGAAGGGCTACAAAATATTGACGTCACTTATCATTTCCTCATTCCACTATTTAAACTTTTTAGCAGGTTTCGATTATATTTAGATTATTTAACTATATTTCACAGTAAAAAATATTCGTTGATAGTGACTTGTCCGTTGACTGAAACATCTTTGACTGAAATTAAATAATAGTTTTAAAAGGAATACTAGGACTTTTATAGAATCGTCTGGGTGAGAATTTCGGACGCTAGCCATGAAATGTTGTAGAATATTTAAGAATATTAAGTAAAAATACTATCTAAAGAGTACAAAATAATAACACAATAGTCATTTGAAAACTATGAGAATAGTATTATTGTAATAAAGTACCCTAAATACATATATAATTTATTTTACATAGTTGATAGTAACTGCAATACAAAAAATTATTAAATTGTAGAAATCTACAGAATGAAAAAGTCTATCCATTATTGTATTAAATTACCTTGTAATATTTGAGTAACTAAAATGCACACGTTGTAATATTGAAGTTTATTTTAATAACTTTACAAACTTATAAGCATAAGTAACTACAATACCTAGTGCAATATATCATTAAACACTTTACAAATTATATGTTTAGGTATGCTTTAACATACTAAGTTCTCCTATGCATTACTGAACTAGATCTCTACTTAATTTAATTTAGTTTACTTGACATTTGGATCAAAAATCGCCTGTATATATTGTTCGAAATTTTCGAATCTTCTCTCCTCTCCTAACGTCTGCCATAACACACATATATCAGGCTGTAATAATCAAATATGTATTAGTTAGGGCTTTAACTTAATTATTATACGGTTATTCATTATTGAACAGTATTGAATGTTCAGTGAGTTCAGCTAGAAACCATTTTCCATCTGTCTAGTTGGTATTCCAATCTTGTAGAATTATATACTGATTTCATGCATCATATTATATTAGTCACATCCCTTTATATTAAATATATGTTTCCATACTATTTGGCAACTGAAAAAAGACTAAAATTACTTAGGGCAAACAAATTATGCTTATAAATGGTCTTATTATTGTGAATAAATGACCTATGTTGAAACTATACCGGCTGGTTCGCGCCTTGCAAGATTTAGCCACATTTCTCTAACATGTTTTTATCTCTACGACGAAAATACCTAAACTGTTTGGAATGTTGCCAGTTTCTAATAACATTAGATACTCTAATACCATCGATACACATTGGATTGTCTCATTATAACACAGAATTATTAAAATATTATGTAAATTAGACATGTTCCCATACAAACCATCTAGTGTGACCAAAACAACTAAGTCACGCTAACATTTTGTAGCGTTCTAGTGCATATTTGAAATTACACTGATTCAAAAGGCAATTTTTCCTTCTAATCCATTTTTTTGCGGAAATAACTTTTACTCTGGGTAAAGTAAAAACGTAGAATTGACATAGTAGTTTCAAAAATAGTCATCTAGCTTATTATGGCTTCTCGACTCGCCACTCCAAAAATTGCTAAACCCAATTTTTAAATATATTCATTCGTAGAATATATTTCCAATAGATATTTTGAGTTCGTTATATTTCGCATAAAAATTATTAACAATAATATTACGTACATAGAGTGAGATAACACAGACATACACAGATCTGCGGTAAATGGTCGCTGATAAAAGAATCATATATAAAACATTTCTATACATTACTGATTATATTATACATAATAAATAAGTTTTAATTTATATAGTGTATGAAAAAGAAGTTGTAGGGGGATAAAAACAAACTGTTTTAATTTACTTTATGGAAAGATGAGGTGACTTACTGAATCAGTTCTACGAGTGATACTGTCGATTCAATATTATCCTGATTTAAACCAAAACTAATTTACTCATTGTACCAGTCGCGCAATATGTCATCTCCCAACTGAACAAACAACAAAAAGTTCCATATTATATTTCAAATTATTCTAAACTATCATCCTTTTTTGGAAAAATCGAAAATATTTGGAAAATATCCGATACATTTTCGACTTCACTATTTTTAATGTCAGCTAATCTTTGATTATCCTCTGAATTGCATTGTTTTTACTTAAATTTTTATGGTGTAACCGTATGATAAGAGTATATGAACCAACATTTCTACAGACTACAGAGAAATGTATGACTCATGTTACGTTATGTATGACTTCTTTTATATATGTCTGTATTTTATTATAAAGCTGACGATATTGCTTCAATTTAATTAATTCCAATCCAATTATTATCTTCTTAAATATTAATCTTCTAGGACAATTAGTGAAATTCGAAGATAAAAATCTCATCCAAAAATAAAATATTGCTTTATGGATAGATACCTGTTGTGTAGCTTAAATTTACTAATATAAGGTCTATTCAAACTTATTTTGCACATACGTCATCCAAATTTGTGACGTTAAAACGTCCCAAAGTTGTCGCATAAACTTTGAATTTCGTTCCAGTTTGGCTTTGACATACAACAAAATTCTAATCCAAAATAAATTAAACTCTATAAGGTAATTAAACAAAAACACTGTTATTAAACATATATAGTTTATTTTGTCATTATAGTACATCTAATGCATATATTATTAATACTTCAAACTCGCAATTAAGTACACAGGTATAATAGCTTGTAGGTTGAGTTGTTTTATATCTACAGTGATGTATTTTCCACACTACCAATGAGGTAGAGTTCTAGGCGCGTTCTTTTATGTAGAGGTATAACCCCGGAGTCCTAATCCACCTAATTAACAATTATATAACAAAGAAATGTATTTTAAATCTATTAGAGAACATATTTACGTATTTTTATTTCGTCTGCTACTACCTCTGTACACCATTATTGATAAAATTAGTCACCGAATTCGGCATAATGCATTTACCATATCTACAAAACAGCTAGTATTCATTTTTTCCTCATGCGTTGTAACCTAATGCTCATGTTTCTTTCTGAACAATTACAATAATATCTATGCAAACAAATCTTTCACACCCTACAATACCTTTTGCTACAATTATGCTCTATTAAATATGTGCATACCTTTAGTTGTTTGCATTCTCATCACTCTGTCTCAGGAATTTCCAGAATTGCACAGCATTATTATATATCCTCAAAATATCCTTTAGTCACTGTCCAAGTCATACACTAAATATTGTTCAGCCACATTATCTACTGCACTTTTTTTGGGGGCTTATTTCTAAAAAGATAAATTGCAAAAAACGTAATGAAACATTTCATTTATACTTACCGAATAGCAATTTGAAATAGCTCATTACTTAACATGGTTTATACTTGTTTTCTTGTTTTAGCAAAAAATATGGTACATTTCTCAATGGTAGTCCACTCTTGGACTTAGAGGAAAATAATAATTCTGCACCAGAAATAAAACCTTTCCTGTTTACAGCATGAAGAACTATATGTCTGCAATGAACTGTTAATAAATGTCATGGCTAACAAAGCCTAATCGATAGTTATTCCAACGTTTACCTTTTTCCATCAACTTTTCCATGAGTGACCCAATAAACCATTCTGAAAAATCCATGTCTCATTTAAATATACACATTGATATAATAATTCTTCCTTGATTTGGTATATATTTTTAAAAATCGTATTCTTTTAAAATCACTGTCTGGATGTTCTATTAAACCACTTCATGGGTTATCTTTACACCACCTAAGTCCTATATTACCCAACAGTGTAAGAAGGGATGTACTACATCCCTCAAAGAGCTGCATAACTTTCAGCTTTTTATGATTACTGCAGGCTAACATTTTCTCTGAAATAATTGTATTAAATTATATTTCGATTGAGAAAACTACTTATTGTTTTTATACGTTTCGTATATTTAATATACATATACAGCTAACATCAAGCTGATCTTGATTCGTCAACCGTTTCGCATAAAGACTGTTTCTTTTTGTTGGATTCAAGGTTACTATAACGAGTAAAAGTTGAAGTAAAAGTTAGTAAGGAGTTTAAGGTACTAATATTCAGTGCAGCTGCACATTAAAAAATAATTCCAATAAACACCGCGGTTATTCTAAGTTTAATAAAACAAAGCGTTAAAACAACTTTTGCTGGTTTATGACCCGTAATTATAATATTTTGAATAATTTTGCGTACGTTTGACAACCGGACGACTTTGACAGGCTACTTCGGTTTCACATTCGAACATATTAGACAGCATTACGTTTCTCTTTAACTAGAATAAAATGAGAATGAAAATATTGTCTGATTCTGAAATTAATTTACAAATTACGGCAGGCAATACATTAAATATAATGACTTATATTCACTGCTACTTTATATAGGCTATATTTTTTAATATTATTTGTGTTATTATATTATGTATTAAAAGATTGTTATGTTGCATTTTCGCTCAGAACAAATATTAAAAATTAGTAAAATATATGCAAATTGCAGCAGGCAATTCATTACATATCTTGATGACGTATGTATAAAAAAAACCTTGAATAAACTGCACCTTTTTTTCATTGAGATATTGAAAACATTTATGAAACTGAAAGAAACCAAACAATTATGGTATATTTCAACATGGAAGTAAGACCCTCAATATATTCAATTATGTATATTCACATATTATTATAGGTATTTTCTTTGAATTATTTTCACACAACGCATATAAATGTAACTCCTATATAAATAGATAAATGTATGTAAACTTATGACGTCAGTAAGTCAGCCATTGTTGACTTTTGGATTATTTTTATTTTAACATATAACAAGTTACTAATATACATCAAAAAATAAAATAAACATAACGTTAGCAAATGTTATTTATTTTATTAATATAGTATATACAATGCCCATATTTCCGAAGGACTTAAACATTTATACAGCGACAATAGGTTGTAGTATATGGTTACTTTATTATGTTTACAATGAATTATTTTCCACACCACCCATGAGGTAGAGTTCTTTCATGTAGTGGTATCCTCCTGGGGGCCTAATCCACCTAATTAACAACGATATATTCAAGTCATATGTTTTAGTTTCACTAAAGAACATATTAACTTTTTACGTTAGTTCTTATTTTCTTAATTACTGTGTTTTCTTTCTACATTTCCTTATCAAGTCTTTATAATATTACTGTATTTATGCTGCCTATATTTACTGATTCCCTCTATATTCTCTGATTTAAGGAAGTACAATTGATCCAAACCAAAGGTGTTATTATAGACAATGCTTCATTCCACATATCGAATCATTTCTTGCTTGTATGTCCTTCTCGACCTGCATGCACATTGAAGTAATTCTTTGTGGCGACCGCCTCGACCCTTTAGGCCACCAGGAATTCATCAACAACTACAAAGGTTGGCAATGCCGGTGGATTGGTACCATGCAGTTCCAGGGTATAAAAGACCATCACGACGACGTCTCGCTCTCTTTTTTCTTTTCTCCGTCCCCTTGTAACAGTACCACTTCCACAGCCTTGCCAACCTTTGTAGTTGTTGATGAATTCCTGGTGGCCTAAAGGGTCGTGGCGGTCGCCACAAAGAATTACTTCAATTATCTTTGTTACTTATTGATGTACAATAAAGCATTACAAACATTTTTTTATAATATTCAATTTTGTATTAAAATGTATATCAAAAATAATTATTGGGCAAATCCTTAAAAATTATAGATCCAAGGATAAATTTATCACTTACTGAGGGTGCTGTTACCACTACCAGATGCAGATAATCAATTTTTACAAATTTATTTTATCGGCAATCCAGATAAGGAAGTTGATAAGCGTTGTGCTCATAATCTAACAGTGAAGAGAACCATTGTCCAAGAATTACAAATGCTTCTTCATCAGAACAACAATTTAGCTCTAGCGTTGGTTCTAGCGTTGGCTTCATCTGGAATAGCTGCGACTCTGCTGGAAGGCGGGCAAACGCACATTCTCCCTTAAAATTACCATTAAACATACAAATCAACGAAACACCAATTTGCAACATCGCCAAAAATAGCGCAACAGCCAAGATATGCAAATAGATCGTTTGGGATGGATGCCCATAAGAGATCACTAGAGGCACTGAACAGAACATTGAAAGATCTTCGTGGGAACCAACATATTTTTGGTGGCGTCACGATTCTGTTGTCAGGTGATTCTCGCCAGATTCTTCCAGTTATTCCCCGATCAACTGCTGCTGATGAGCTAAACGCATGTTTAACGAGTTTTTAATTCACTGGAATTACCTGGATTACCACCTCACAATTTGCAGTTAAAAGTAGAATCAGTTGTCATCATGCTACGTAACGTTAATCAACCTCGACTGTGCAATGGCATAAGACTGGCTGTGAAAAAAGATAATGAATAATGTCATTGAGGCAACAATCATAAAGGGAAAATACAAAGGAGAGGATGTCTTGATCCCGGGTATACCGATGATTCCAATGGATTTACCACTCGATTTTAAACGTTTACATTTTCTAGTATGTCTGACCTTTGCGATGACCATAAATAAATCTCAAAGCCAGTCGTTGCGGAATAAACTTGGAGTTTCCGTGTTTCGCGCATGGACAATTATACGTCGCGTGTTCACGCGTCGCAAAACCGTCATCTTTGTTTATTTACGCACCACAAAACAAAACAAAAAATATAGTTTATCAGAAAGCTTTAAATTGATTAACAAACAATATCATAACTGTGTGTGTCTAAATATCTAATTGAAACCTTATAAATAGAAAATATTTCAGGAAAACTCTGTTTTTTAAGT
This sequence comes from Rhynchophorus ferrugineus, assembly GCF_030347505.1. Classification (NCBI taxonomy): domain Eukaryota; kingdom Metazoa; phylum Arthropoda; class Insecta; order Coleoptera; family Curculionidae; genus Rhynchophorus; species Rhynchophorus ferrugineus. The sequence continues at coordinate 20,436,389 of NW_027472585.1, read as the reverse complement.
ATGAAACATCATGTGTAATTAATCGAAGATAATAATAAAAATTCATTCCTACCGAGCATTTTTAAATTATTTAAAAATATAACTAATAATGTCGAAAATCGGCCAGTTTATTAAGTTAAGTAAATTAAGTAATTAACAAACTAAAAATTAAGTTAATTAAGTAAAGGGAATAATTTGAAAATGATATACTGTTTAGATTTTTCATGGTATTTTCAATATGAGATCAAAAATATGTAAAATATATAACATGGCTTTTATGGTTTTTAAAAGGCATTTAATTAAAAATAATTTCTGACAAATGACATAAGTTCATTTCTAATCAATTCTGAATCAAATATGTTTCATTTTAAACTATTCCTATTACAAAATAAGTTTACCATTTTCGATACATTTTTTATGATGTGTAATTGGGAAGCACGAAACTGGTTAGTCATGAAGTTATCATTATTTATTTCAAAATAAAGTAACAATTTCTTGGAATACACCTTTAAACCTAGTAAAATAAATAGTTGTATATGTTTGAATCAAATATTACCAAACACAAGTGAATGGTGAATAAATTGAAATATATTAAAATAAAATTATAATCAACATAACTTCCTTTGACTAATGTTAATTTAATTTAATAACGTAACTATTACTTTTACATTCATCTACTCTCCACACTATGACTATGCGTTCCAGGTTCATTCTTTTTTACTTTGTGGTGTATTTTTTACTTAATACGCATGGCACAATCTAATCTTCAAAGCGAACCAACTAGGTCTACCAAATGACCTAATTTCCCTGATCCACTCAAACTTGGAAAGCAGATCCTTTCAAGTAAAGGTCGGCTATGCCGTCTCCTCTCGAAAACAAATCTACGCAGATGTCCCGCAAGGTGCTCCACTAGTTCCGGCCCTATTCAACCTTTACGTGGCTAATGTCCCACTTCCTAAACATTCACACACAGCATTTTATGCAGATGATACAGCTTTCTTCACCACCGGTTACAGTCCCGATGCCATCCACAACAGATTCCAGATCCAACTCAAACAAATTTGGTGATTCAGATTAATCAGATGACTGCGTGGTTCAAATTCTGGCGGCTGCAAATTAACCAGAGAAAAACTCAGGCTCTTGGCTCCAGAATGTATCATACACCTCCAATTCGACCATAGGTTTCAATAATCAGCTCAAATCCAGCAAAAACAATGGCTTGTACAGCACACACCTAGAATCACGCATTCCGATTGTGAAAACTTAGTGTAAGGTTCTTCCCTTGGCGCCTTAGAATACGAAAACAATCTTCAATCAAATCCTTACCCATCCAAAAACCGCAGTAACTAAACCAAATACGAAAATCCCAGTCGTTTCCCAGGGTTTCTATCGCTCGCATATCCTTCTATCCTAAACCCGAAGCGACATCAGCAAAAGACCCTTTGGTTTCTTTTTTAAAAAAAGCCCATTCTTTTTTATTTTATGGCGGTGTCCCTTGTAGGCATAATCCAGCTTTTGCAAGTTTTCATTAAAAGCTCTGACTAATGAAAAAAATAATGTAGTATTATATTGCCCTTATGGCAAAACATATAGTCCCATTAATAAAATAGTAAACTCACTTTATCTAAATTGTTCTCAAATATAATTTAGTTTAACATTATAGTACATTAAAGGCACATATTATGGTAATACTTAAAACAATAGATTATACATTTATAATAATTTGTAGGGTACGGTTGTATATTATTATATTTACTGAACTATTTTCTACACCAACTATGAATCAAAGTTCTAGACGCGTTTTTGTATGTATACTGAAAGTCTAGTGTACCTAATTAACAACTGTATATGCAAGTAATATATTTTATTTTTATTAAAATATTTATTATAAAATTTATAATAAAATTAAATTTTATCATTTATATTTAGTTGTTATTTCCTTCGATACAGTGTTTCCTTATAAAGTCATTTTGATATCCCTGTATTTCCCTTTAGCTTGTTCTGTTGCTACCTGTATATACATTTCTTGGTAAAACTAGATTTAATCGATGTATTCTCAGTAATTCATTTGCCATATCTGCAAAAGTGTTAGTATTCTTTATCTTTATGTTACCACTAATAAAACCTAATTAGTTGTTAATTCAACATTTACCTTTTCATCATAATTTGTTGTCTTGACAGTGACTTTATTATCATCTTGCCATGAGTGACAATTGGGTATATTAATACCATTCTGAAATAACCACGTCTCGTCTAAATTCACAAATGTAATAATAAGTCTTCCTTGATTTTATTATGTGCTTTTAAAAAACTTATGTGCTTTTTTAAATCGTATGTTATCCAACAGTGTATTCTGCAAAGAATTCTGCAGACATCTGACAACCAAACGAATTCGTTTACATCTTCGAACGCATCAGGAAGCTAAAATGAATTTACAAATTACGGCAGGCAATACGTTAAACATATTAATGACGTATATTTACCGCTACTTTGTGTAGACTATATCTTTTAATGTTATGTTATTATATTCTGTATTAAAAGATTTTTATATAACATTTTCGCTCAGAACAGTATTTTTTAATAACCTTCATATCAAAGTGAGTTAACAACATTTTCTTATATAAAAACATAAACAGTACATATAATTATCAATATCTTATCAAGCTTTTTTCGAATAATAATACATGACTTGTTTAAATATTGATACAGGTTTCTTAAATTTCTCAACTACGTTTCTATATAAACAGCGAATATGTCACATTTAGACAGTCATTTGTCCCCGTTAGGCAACATTAATGTGTGAAATAAACATTAATCATTTCTCAATATTTATTTATTAAATCCTTTTACTGCCACTAAAAATTAAACAGTCGAGTTGAAGTAATAAGTAGTACGTTTAAATATAGATCCGAAAGTGAACGATCCAGGCTCTTTACAATTTCATAGAAAAGAAACGATTTTGTTTGATAATGGATAGCGTCTGGGCCATTACATTGTTGTTATTCGGGTGTGCGATCCTTTTTAACGGTTTTACAGCATCGCAAAGTGTTCGTGAAGTGTTTGACGTGATGGCCGACGAGGATTTACGCTATAATCGGCACCTCGACGAATTCTGTGAGGATAAATTGTGCTTGAGGCGGTGTTGCGCTGAGGGGGAAGCGATTATAGGAACGGAATGCGTCAATGATTCCTCCTCCGGTATATTCGAACTATTGGGCGACCAGCTAAACCTTAAGAACACCAACAATTACTCTGTCGTTAATTCACACGAGCAATACTGTAGCAATGACATGAAAATATTACCTTTTGACTCGAAGGAAGTTGTCTTAAACGGAAATATATTGGACATACCAGAACTGGAGAGATCGTTGGAGTATAAGGATTTTTGCGTGGAAATAAGCGTTATTGAAAATGTTTCCTTAATTATATTAGGATGCTTTAGCGACGAGCGCTCATATCAACTGCAGGGAATAGGTACGTACTGTAATCTAACGGTATAAAGGTTTTACTATCAACTGACTTATTGCGATATGAAATATACGGGGTCTAACCATATGTAGTTTTGGTACAATGTGTTTTTATCGTGTTTACTACCTCGCGATTACAGACCGAAAATATTTAACTCTCATACTATCTGAAGCTCCTTTATTCTGACTTGTTTAGATATAAATGAAAAGTTAAAAAAATCTACGATATATTAAATAATACCAATGTAATTGTCTCTTCCATGTACAAACTAAAATGATAATGTTAAGGATATATATTATTTTTATCGGGATCATTTGATTATCATCTCGAAGTATTTATTTCACACCTAATAAGTCAGTTTAAGGATTGTATAAAAGAGCTAGACCGCTAAACTAGAAAAAGCATTACATTTAAACACTATACATAAACAGGAAAGAAATAGATATAAATTTATTTATATATTTTATTATATAAATTAATTATTACTAAAATATTGTTACACCACAACACTAATTTTAATTCCTTTGTCCTTGTAACTATGAGCATAATTTAATAAAGCAAGATAAGAACAACACTTTTACAAAATTTAGATTAGATACATAAAACTGTAGATTGTGTGACCTATAAGATGTGAAAGTACGAATAGATGAAAGGGATGGTAGTAGAGTTACCTGAAGACGAGGTTTGGGCATTACTTAACAAATATCTCTGGATTTAGCGCATGCGCGTATTGGGCTGCATTTATTTTTGAAACAGATAATAATTCAAGTTTAGCGGATGCGTATATACAGCTTCATTTAATTACTCCCTTTTATATATGAATTATTTTTATAAATAAATATACACTAATTTGATAAAAATTTCATTCAATGTTGAAACTATATATAAAGAGGGAAATAAACATTGGAACATAAGAAATAATTTTTTTTTAATTATTGAATGAAATGAAATAATAAAACTATAATTACTATATGTTCAGCTTTTTCCTTTTTATAAAAACACCATTTTTAAATTAATTTACATATTTTAACAGTTAACATGAACTCCAAGAATCATATACATAAACATTACTGTAAAGCAAATCCCTTTAGATCATATCCAGCCAACATAGTGAAAACCAAACGAAAAAGCCACCACCATATATGAAAGCAGTGAAATTGTCAGAGAAATCTCCAGATATAATCAATTGTGATCCCTATTGCAATGTTTGCTACTATTCTTGATCTACAAACTCCATTAATGAATTGACTACCTCCAGCTTTGGGTTAACATATTATACATTTACTAGCCTAAAACGAATGGATGATTTTAAGCCGAAAGAGATCTCCAGTCAAACAATAATTTATTTATCTATACTCTTATATAAAAATGCGCTCTCTTTTCCTTGTTTGTCATTAGATCACTAAGTTGTCGTTGATAGTTTTATATTTCGTTTATCTGATACAGGTCTACTTTTGCTATCAAATTTAATTATTTCATAGCATCACTCCCCACTTATTGCGTTTCTTATGTTACAGTTATTGCATCCTAGCAAAATCCTGTCTAATTTCTTCTTCTCTGAATTTCACATTCTTTGACTATCACATTCAACAAATTATAGCTACCTCACTCATAAAAAATAAATTAAATCTTTGCTAAAATATATTATGTTTAAAATAAGTGTATAATTATTACCAATAACTATAATTTTTACTAATCTTTTTAATGGGCAAACCTCATTATTTTGCCGTATGTTGATGCCGATATGCTGTCGTTGAATATGATGTATTATAAATTTGGCAGCTAATATTCCCACTATAAGTAAAATTGATGCTGTTTGGATTTTATAACTTTTAAAACTTTAACCTTACATTCTGTACTTACCTTTGTTCTTCCATTTTTTTTTAATCAATGTATGTTAAAGCAACAAGAATAACACAACAATTTTATTATTATTACTACAGAATTATTAATGTAACACAAAATCTAACTATTTTAGATTTATTTGTTATTTTCACTTGATACACTCGAACAGAAATCAACTCGAAAATAATGTATCGCCATTGGAAAAGGAAGACAATATAGTTTATTATTTTCTATGGTTTATTCTATGAATCCTTGTTATAGAGTATTTACTATAACGACTATATAACACTGATATATAATGACTATACAACTACAATTAATGTATCTTTTCAATAATATCCGAAGTGAACGTCTCGGGATTGCCAGATCTTCGTAATCGTTTACTAGTCGGCACTACTGGCACCCCGCACGGGTTCAATATTTGAGATAATATTTTCTGGGTATTTTGTAAGCTGATATTATAAGATATAAAATTGGACATGCCTCAAGGTCGCTACAAAACTTTAACTTATTATTGATTTCAGTATATATCAATCAAATATAATTCAAGAAAGTTTTCAGGTCTGGATTCCATTCCACTTCTACTAACAAATAATAATAACAATAAATATAACATAACAGATAACTTCACTTGTACTATCAATTAATTATAATAACAAACAATAAGAATAAATTATCTTGAATTCACAAATTAAACAAATATATCAAAGATTTTAAATGCAAGTAAAAAATGTTTGAACGTGTAACTGTAATACCTTTTATAGATATATTTAATTTTGAAATAATTTTATAGGAAGACAGGAAAATAAGATAGAGGAAGATAAAATATTGTAAATTTCTAGGCCACCCATGAATAGTTCTAGGTGTACTTTTTACGTGGTGTCCCTATTAGGGCTAGTCCACAAGCATCCATTTATCTTTACAACCACACAATAATATATCCAGATAATTATACACACCTTAAACTTAAAATATTGAAGGAATGAACTTTCCGATCTCTCATGATCTTCTGTTACATTATTCAGTTACTATTTTTACCCCATGCTTCAAGAATTGTAGCGTCATTTATATACCTTGTACCTATGGAATTCAGAAAAATTGCTTGTTAAATATTTCTACGAGTCAATATGTATAACTTTTTCAAATTTCCACTGCCTAAATCATCTCAGATTCCTTCTGATGTATCTTCCATTAGAATTTAGATACTAGTATGGATGCATCCATCGGATTGCCATAGAATGAATTTACCCAAGTCACTTTATACCCTATATGTATTTTAGGATATTCTATTTAACATTCTCTCCCCTTTTGTTAACACCAGCTGAACAAAGAGAATTTGGTCTAATACTTCCCTAAAGTTTTCAATACCTTTCGCATTGTAATATTCTTATAAATTCCTAATTACATTCGAAGTGGTCATATTTTTACCAAAAATTGTTTATAATATTAATAAATGAGTTTAGTTGTTCTTCGTATATTATCTTTTCACACCTGAAAATCTTCAAGTGAGTTAAACTTCAGTGTTTCTTGTAAAATTTTATTATTGTGGAATGACTCTGATGATCCAGCTAGATATTGTTAAGGTGCAAAATCATATAAAAGGCGCCGAGACATATTTGTTTGAACTCTTACTTTCACAGGATCAATTCAGCAAGAATATATAATATAATGAACTTGGTGTAGAATGTTTGTTTTACAGCTAATAAATCTGCTTAAAGATTGTTTAAATGGGCTAATACATTAGACCCCTGAACTAACAGTATATTTAAACGCTAAAATTGTTACTCTTGTGCTGCGCTACAATCTCAAAATGTTTACATCAAATCATATATATATATATATATATATATATATATATATATATATATATATATATTATATTGTTATATTCTTGTATTGTTACCCAGCAGCTAAAGGTAGGGTATATTTAACTGGCCAGTTTGAATTACATCTTATTATAAAACCTACACTGAACTAGGAACAATCCGTTAAATAACTTTATAATTTGAGTGTTGTAAGATAATTTAAAGAAATAATTTCTCAAATGCCGAAAAATTGGCAAAAAAAACACTTTGCTGTATTATTAGTGTGTTTATTTTATATTAAAGGGATATTCTAAATGCATACGTTTTAGATGCGTCACATTAAAAAAAAAGAAAATTCTTAATATAGAGAAGTGCTGTACATGTCCTACTACACAGTCAATCAATCACAATTTTTTGTTGGTAACTTTCGAATTTTTTTAAAATGGTATAAATGAAATTATTATTTTATTTTATACGATAACACGAAGAATATGTAAAGAAAGTTAACTCCAAATTTCAAGTACATAAATTGGGTTAGTAGCATTTGAGATATAGTGTCAACCGTCTAATACAAAATTCAATAAAAACGCTAGTTTCATGTTTAGATGTCGTCACTAAAATAACTATACCTCCGAAAATAATTTAAATTTTTAAAAATCCTCTTATGAGCATATTTTTAAAATGTTAAACTTTTAAACATGAAAATAATCAATTTTTTCAAATTTCTGAACGAGACTACCCCCTTAATTTACTATTATTCAATAATTTATTATTAAAATCTATTAGAACGTTTAGATATCTCATAAAACAGTATGAGTATTAAGGCAATTAAACTATACGAAATATTTAAAATAGTCGACAAGATTAGGAAGCGCAATAAGTCTAACATCTGCCTCTGTTTAACTGATTTTCCTTCACATGTGGCTGTTTTCTTTGACACTTTATAATAGTCGATAAAAATAGGTTTGAAAATTGGTGTAGTAAATAAATAACATATATTACATAAACTGTGTGTAAATATGGTAGGTAAAATAAACACATTGAAAGTAAAGCAACTTATTTTATCAAACTGATAACTTATACGATAAAGAAGTGCCATGCGAATGTTAAATTATTAAATAATATTGATAAAAATTGTTAACAAATATCCAACCTTTTTGGTTATCGTTTATAAGTATTTAGATTGAATTAAAATATATTCCATCATCTTTGATATTTTCACATTTTTACTACATTTAAGCAACCTTTTAACAGTGAAATATTACTACATCGATCTCAATAAACAGTAATCAGATTGTGCCAAGTCTGGTGAGTACACGAGCTAGAAATTTCAATCAAACTGCAATAATATATTTTATAGTTCTTGCCACTTGTGGTCTATTAATGGACAATAACTTGTAAAGCTTATTGTTATGTACATGATACTCTATAGCCACCGTACAATCTCACTAGAACTCATAGAGTAATAGAGATGCAATTTAATACGGAACTCTGGCGCAAAGTTTTGCTTTGGCCCACATCCAGAGGTCGCATAATTGGCCATTCAAGTAATTTGATTGGTTAATTTAAATCTCAATTATAAGCACCTGTAAGAAAAATATTTTACTGTGAGGACATTTGATACGCCCATTAATAATGCTTGACACGTGACAGCTTTGAGGTTATGTTTAATTGTTATATACATATAACATTTTATTTTTTGTCCTATATATATATATATATATATATATATATATATATATATATATATATATATAGGGCAAATTATATGGCTCGGTGAATGGAAGTAAAACGAAATGAAACAGTGGTGTTTACATTATGTGACCGTTATTTATTGGCTACATAAAAAAAATGTGAAAAATACAATTAGATAAAACGGATGGCAGCGGTGTTACCTGGAGACGAGGCTTGGGCAATCGATGGTGGCACGTCTAAACCAAACGATTGTCAAGTACTGAATGAATCGAAATACCCTTCAATAACATCCCAGATAAACGTCTCGGGGTTGCCGCCAGCTATTCGTTATCGGGTTCTAGTTGGCGCTGCTGGCACCCCGCCCGTGTTCAACATCTGGGATTATATTTCTGGGTATTTTGTAGACCGTTATTCCACGACGTAAAATTCGACATGCCTCAAGGTCGCTACAATACTCCCCTGTCAACAAAAATACAAAAATGTATGAAAAAACATGAAATACAAAAAAAAATTATATACCAAACAAAATGTGTTGCATGAAAAGGGCTTTGAAAAATATGATAAATCGAAACGGTTGCGATCTGGTACGGCTGTTGATATCTTCAGGTCCTACAGATACCGTTGCTTCATCAACGCTTTGGCACTTGAATGTGGTCCATCGACGACGTTGAGAACAAGCTATTTTTCGGACAAGGCTCCCGTAATCGACGCTGTGGGAGGATCGATGTTCGACGACGGGGTAGCTTATTTTCTTCGACGACGTGACATTAACAATTCTGGTACCTCGTCGAACACATGACGAGTCTACGGTGACTGCAATCGATACCTCACTTCTGGAGCTGCTCTGTGATTAATCTGTAGTCACATACGTTACGGTAATTCAAAAAAAAAACAAATAACGACGGTATCCGACCGAAGCTGCACAAAGACTTTCAAATCAAAAATCAAAATGTCTGCCATTATGACGGAGACGGCGAGCGAAGGAAGACATTATAATTCTCTTCTCTTTATGATTTTTTCTCTATGCTAGTACTCACTTTAAAATACCTACTGTGTTTTTGTCATCGAAATGTGTGTAATAATTTTATCATTTGTAATATTAATAAATCACTTTCTATTTTTGAAGCCGTGAAGGAAATGAAATATTAATGGCAGATTTAAAATATCAATGTTAAAATATTAGAAACCGAAACTTTTCCATTATTTAATGTTATATGTTATATGTAAAGGAATAAAACTATTCCGGTTCCATCATGACTAATATAAAATATATAAAACATATTATGACTAGCAAAGCCTGACAATGTTATTCTAATTTTTACTTATTTTGATCAATTTTACTATCTTTATACTCGTTTTATTAGTGTCTTGCCAAGAGTAGCCAAAGGTTCCATTTGAAAATATCCATGTCTCGTCTTAAAATTGAAATAAAATATATTCCTTAATTTTACATAATAAATATATATCAAAAAATTAATAAATCGATGTCTAGAAGTTTTATTAGACATTGTCGTAGATTATCTTTATACTATTTAAATATTATTTTTACTAATAGTGTATAAAAAGATCACTTATATCGCTCAATAATTGCTTGCTACTGCATATCCCCAGTTTTATACAGATATTTACCAAACTAACGGTTGTCTCTGAAATAACTGTATTAAATTTTTTTATGTTGAAAAAACTACCCACCAAATTTGATCTCGAATAGCACTAACATCAAAATGAACTTGATTCGTATGTGGACGCTTATTTTCGGTGAAGCCAATATTATATTGTTTTTCGTTTTTTGAAAAGATTCACCGAATTTTAAAGGTTGGTTCGCTTACATATACAAGTGCCGATGTGTGTATCAACCGATATTGTATTTCCTTTTAACTAGAATAAAATATGAAGGAAAAATGCTGTCCGATTTTAAAATGAATTTACAAACCAAGATATTTAATACATTTGACATAGTTGTAACGTAAGTTCACTGTTATTTTGAATAGACTTTTGTCACTCTTCTCGTGAAACAGTAATTCCGTCTGTATTTTTTAAGTTACACGAGTTAAACTAAGTGACTTTAACAAGCCTATTTTAACACTACTAAGAGAGTTTTGCTGAAATCAAAAGAAGCTGTAGCCCCTGTTAACTTAGCCAATCTCTGTCTATGTTTTCGAAGTCACTAAAGATATGTGTGGTTTAGGGCTGCAGTGATAGTATTCATTGGAATCAATTCTTACCGATTTTTTAAATCACCTTCTTCAATTCCATGGATTATTTACAATAGAAACCCCTATTAATGGTGCTGCGGTATTTTAGCATCTTATGTGGAACAATTACTTTCAGATCCTACCAAACATTTATTGTCACCTTTCTTGACATTAACGAGGGATATGCATCCATTGTTGAATATTCAGCGGGGATCTCTTGATAAAGGTCTTGTGCGCACATTATTGACCTACATGATCCAGTACATCGCCAGAAATATTTCTTCTAAACATCGTTCGACATAGTTTTGTTTCAGAAGCCATTCAGTTTTAGAAAATTTACAAAATGAATTGTTAATTTATGTGGATGATAAGTATCGAGCTTGAATCGTCCACTTTTAGGCCATGTGAATGTACTTAAATTTCCTTTATTTCTCCAATAAAACTTAAATCTACACCAAAAATTAGGAAATTATGGAACAGAATCACTATAAGTTTTTAAAAAATATTAATGAATTTCGGTTACAGATTTCTTAAAAAACAATCAAAAATAATTTAAAATCCCTTTAGATCTTCAGTTACGACAATTTTCCGGAAGTAATTAAAATCCTATTTGTTTATAGTTTACATGAAGGAAAACTTTTATTCTTCATTATCTCAATCAACAACAAACCAAATTATCTACGAAACATAATTTATTTCCACAAAATTACGAAACGCAACAGCCTACTAAGTAATGATGTCATAATGCTACAACAAATATTTACTATTCTTGAATAACATATTATAATTAGAATAGCAACTAATGTTTATATATACGCTACATCAAAATAACTTTGAAATATATTTGATTAAGCTTGACAGGCAATAAACAGCGGATTTTCCATGGTTTTCTTGATAAAATATTTATAACATGTATAGTTTAACCGGTAAAAGAAAAAAATATTTTTAAAAAATGTGGACTCATTAATTCTTAAAAAATGGAGACGTAGATGTAGTAAAGGAATCTATAATTCATTCAATACTATTGAAAAATTGCAGGATGGAAACTTCTGTGTTTATTGATGAATATACTAAAAATATCTTCTGAGTTAATCAATTTATAATCAAACCAGATCGCCAGACTAATTTAACCTGTTTAAATATTAAAAAATTTTGGGTAAATACGTATGATATATAATAAATTGTTCTACTAGTACATAGAGCTCCATCTATTCGTTTCCGAATGTATTAAAATACGATTTTATTTTCTTATCATGCGTGATAAGAACATAAACCAATGTTTATGGTAAAATCAAATTTAATTCGAAAAATATAGAGGCACAGTACTGTCTGTCACGTTTATGATTTCATCACCACAAATGAAGTTTACCACTATGATTACGAACCAAAATAAGGAACTAAGATTGTGTGGACACAGTTCTTCGGACTGTAAAATAGGTTGCAAATGAAAATAATCCAAAAACTTATCATAGCATCAATTTCCAGCTTTTTAAGGTGCAAAACGAATTTTGTTGACCAAAGGTAATTGATGACCGATCTATGTTACAGCTAAACTGTAACCAATGAGCTAAAATAAGTTTTATCTACATCGAGCTTATTCACTATATTGAGCTCACTGTGACTTGAAGGTAAGAAAATCTTTAGAAATGAAGTTATATTTCTAAGACACTTTTCAGGGAATTAGAAGCCAAAAACTTACTTACTGAACTTATTATTATACAAATTAAATGAACTTCGTATCACGTATTATTTCTATATCACATTTCATGTATCACCTTTAGTATTCACCTATTCGTAACTATGCCACAAATGTTCACTGACAATAATAATAACCACTTGTTGTGTGGCCATCAGATGTTCTATCAGATTCGATAACGATATCATGGCATGTTGTTCTGATGGAGAAATGTTTGTACATCTTTTAGTCAATAGTTAGCCTCAATGTTGCATGATCATAACAGTATCAACACTTTTCAATTGTTGTATCCATATTGCCCGTTAAATAAATTTATAAGAATTTGTTATCTGCGTTTGATAGTGGTAACAGAGTTGCTTGCAAGTGATAAGTTTGTCCTTGTAACATTTGTTATCTTATTTCTGTACAATATACGTTGCGCTAAACAACGACATTTGGAAATAACTATAGTATTTTTAAATGTTGTCCAACAAGTGGTTAGATTCATTTGCTATCACAAAAACTAATGAACGTAATGGATCTGGCGGTGGATGATTCCGGTGATTCTGGCGGTGATTTTCCTTTTCACCGAGACAACATAACCCAATAGATTCACCATCGTACGTTAATGCCTTATGATATTGACCAGCGATTATCATTTTCCCAACTGTATCTGATTTGTTCGCACCAGTTCCTGGATCACAGGAGAATTGAATCACATTGGCTGCAAAGTCTCGGGCCTAACACATAAATGGTGCTAGATTTATTGCATTCATGGTATTTTCAGTTGGTGCTAACCTTCAAACATAAGCTGTTCAAATTTCATGATATTCTACTGTTAAGTTTGTGAGGTATTTTGCGACAGAGTGTGCATCAGAGTGATACTACTTTTGTTATTTTCAAAACAATCGATCAAAAACAATTTCGTGTTTTAATTTCACACTGCTTCTTAATAAGAAATAATACCCTTCAAACGAAACAATGACTTGAAAAGTGTTATAAGGATTCTATCAGACACAACAATAAAACGTTGGTTTGCTGACTTTAAATCCGGTCGTAGAAACGTCGTAAGAAAACATTTAAAAACACAAAATCGTTTTGAATAATCAAAATGTAAAGTTGCGTGAGTTAAGTAACATCTTAAGTATATCAAAAGAACGTGTTGGTTTTATATCACATGTGCATTTATGCTATGAGACAGCCCTGTTCAAAGTGGGTGCCGCGTTTGCTCACTATTGACCAAAAACAGAACGTGTTGATGATTCTGAGCAGTGTTTGGCCATGTTTAAACGTAACAAGATTGATCCGTAACTTCACTCCTGAACCAAAACGGTCGTTATCTGAGTATACAGCAACTAGTGAACCTCGTCCAAAACGTACGAATAACATTCAGCTGGAAAGTTTATGGCCTCGGTATTTTGGGATGTGCGTGGTGTAATATTCATCCATCTTGAGAAGGGAAATACCATCAACAGTAAATATTATATGTCGTTATTGTCGCAATTCTCATCGGTAAGAAATTTTCCTCGAATGAAGGTTATCGCTTAAACTGAGGCCTATTTTAGGCAAAAGATAAATCGCTCTACAAAAGTCGCATTAATATATTGGAGAGGCGCTGGAATGATTGTGTAGCTCTTGATGGAGAATACGTAGATAAATATAGCTAATTTTGAATAAAAACTAACAGGTTTTCTTTGTTAAGCCCGTTAACTTTTCAGCCTATATTTTATGTCATTAATTTCCACTTGGTTTCCTCGTTACCGATTTCATGTATAATTAAAAAATTCCTATATTTATATGAAATATAAAATGTAGTAAAGTGTGTGCGTAAAGTCAGTACCGATAAATAATCTTCGATAATTAATAAATTACATATTCTAATTGCGGTTTGATAATAGTGGATCCTAGTTTTAATTAGTATTCAACATTTTTAGTAAGCAATTAAATTTCCGAACAGACCTATATACATTTGTAGCGACCTTCAGATGTTTCGAATTTTCCCGCAATTCTCAGCAGCCCACAGATCTACTCGAGATGTTGCACATACCTGAAGTTAACACCCACAGGTGGTGGTGAGGTGAGGTGGCAACAAGTAGTACTGACAGAGGGTACGACGTGGCAACCTCGGGTAGTGAAGCTAGGGCCGAGTCGAACGCGACGCCTCGGGAGAACCGTTCCCGACTCTGAGAGTGATCAGACGTGCGACTGTTCGTAACACCTGAAAGTAACCCTGCCACGTGCATTTCTTTCTTTTTATATTCTTATAGTGTGATCTTGTTTAGTGTTTAATATCTATTTATATTAATATTTCTTCTGCATATAATTAGATTCCATTTGTACCCAAATAAATCGCCGAATTTATTGTCTTTATCTAACGGCACCTGTACCCCAAACATTTAATAACTAAAACAATTGTTGGTTTGACTGGCCCTAACGTATAAAAAGGTGCAATGATTTTTATGGAAAATATTTTGAAAAACTAAATTTAATTCCAATGATAGCTGGCTTGGTTGGCGCAATGATGACCCTTCCCTTTTTGCGATAGTCGAGGGTTCGAATCCAGGAAATGATAGTAAATTTATGTTTATAATTGTTCAAAAGATAAAAGTACAGAATCCAACAATAATCGCTTCACGACAATAACCAGGCTGGATTAAACCGGATTTGGAGATGATATCTCGTTTGGAAATAAACTATAACTGGTAAAAAAGGAGACTAAAATATGACGAAAAAAATTGGTACTTGATCATTATGTCAGAAATATAAACAATAACCCTCGTATTGCACAAATATTATATGAAATTGGATTTTTCGAAATAAAGGCCCGCTAATAAATGATAATTGAAAATT
The DNA here is from genome assembly GCF_030347505.1 of Rhynchophorus ferrugineus. Lineage (NCBI taxonomy): Eukaryota > Metazoa > Arthropoda > Insecta > Coleoptera > Curculionidae > Rhynchophorus > Rhynchophorus ferrugineus. The sequence goes on along the minus strand of NW_027472585.1, from coordinate 20,420,877 downwards.
ACACAACAATTCACTAATAACACTAAGAATATGTGTAAGACTTGACAATATTGACATAGATGATTCAAGCTATACTGTGCTGACCTCAGAACCGAATTTTAAAGTTTATTCTTCACTTATGTCTCAATAAATTGGTGACACATAAACTACATCATATATACAATGAACTGATTTGGTTCTCTTAACCCAGAAACTCTACAGCGCTTATTTTAGCGTAGGGATTTATATATTACTTAAAGTAGTACCTATAAGGTTGTTTTAACATAAGCAAAAGGGGCGGCGAACTGACAATATATATGTGTAAATATTATGTCGAAATAGCTCGACAATATGTTACAAAGTTATAACAATATAATACCGGCTAGTGAAGAATAAGATTTCGTATTTTTTTAAATTAATATTCTCTAAAAACCTATACTCCGGATTAGAAGGGAAATACAAAAAAATTCATGTATATCGTTTACGTAGAACTTGAGATATCATGTTAATTAAGTATAAAATTCGAGACAATGTTTCAGGATATTAAATATTCACATATAGTTAATCAGCAATTCCCTTATCCACATTCAATTCAATATTAACATTCAGAAGTTCTTTCAGCTAACCGAAATGTTCTAGTTTCTAGAAGTTCTCACGGATTGTGAAACTCATTTTTATTCTGGAGCAAATTAATGAACTTTATCCCTTTTATTATTTTTTGAGTACAGACGGAAACGAATGATCTAAAATCGGAAAGAACGCGATGACATAACCAGAAGTAAGTAATATTCAAATTGAGAAAGTAAAAATAGTAAATAAATGCATTTAAATAACTTGATATGGAAATAGGACGTTATAAAACCCAGAAGAAGGAAATAAATACTAGATTTGAAAACACATGAATGTTTATTTCTACAGAAATATTATTGTAATTCCCAAAAAGGAAGTACCAGGGAAATCTAAAATGGAAGTGTCAAAAGCAATTGCCAAGGAGGAACAAAAATAAGACACAAGCAGCAGAAATTTGATGTAGAACAATGCAGAGTAGTATTAAGTCATTGGAAACGTACATGAAAAGGACACGACTCCGTTTATGGGCAAATGTGTAAGAACAAGATGGGTAAAGAAAATATGCAAATAAAGACGGAGAAGAAAATCTAGAGGGCGACTAAATAAAGGGAAACAAAGTCTTTTAGTTCTCCTAATTCTTTTTAAATAAAATTTTCTGCATAATCTATTCTTCCGCATATAGAGTTATGCAAATGGGACCCATCACTCCGAAGATCTACCCATGTGACATTCACCCTTTATAGCAGCACTTGTCTCCCAATAAAATGTATAGCTATAAGCTCCCGCAAGCAAACAATGTTAAATGGAATGCATTGTCTATACCCCATATTACGTCTCCAAAAAACTAATTCAGCGCGATATCCCCTTGGTACCTATAATGAGTGTAATTCAAAGCGTTAACTCAAAGCACTCTAGAGAACTGATAATGAAACCTAATGCATTCGCCACACAGTTCCTATTTTTGCACACGATGACTATGAAACACTACCACAAACGCATACTACCATACGAACTGATTAATAGATACACAGAGCGAGATATAATAATTTCTAGAAAAAGTTTAGAATAATCTATAGAATAAGTTAGGATAGACTTTAGAATAAGGTAGAATAGTCTCCAGAATAATAATTAGATTATGAGTTTGTAGAGTAAATCACTTACTGAAGCGCTCTTCTACATGTCAATATAGTTATATCGTATAACGGCAATCACAAAATAATAGTTATTACCTAGGGGCAGATTCTTGAAGTTTTGCCTGATTAATAAAAAAGATGATTAAAATGTCAACAGAGTAATCCAAACATTGAATCTCTTCCAAATATGTGTTAGTTATCTAAAATAACTGCAAGAAATTATATAAAATATATCGATAATATTGAAAATTGACAAAATTCCAATTTTACGTAATGCAGTGTATATATGATAAAGCATCAAATTAACTAGCTTCATAATTCCTTATTATTTTGAGTTTCTGAATATATATATATATATTAGGTCAATTGAAAGATGGAAGTCCCCAGCCTGACACATAGATGGCGCTAATAAATCTAAAGATATTTTAGTTAGCGCTAACCTTCAAAATATGCGTCTATAAATTTAACAGCTGTCGGATCATTAGATTGTGAACTATAGCATTTTGAGTGAAGCAACTTTTGTTATTGTGAAAAAAATGGACAAAAAGGAATTTCGCGTCTTGATAAAATATTCCTTTTTGAAGAGAAGTACTAAGATGCTGAGTTTAGACGTGGTGAAATGCGCACGAAAGACGGTGAACGCAGTGGACGCCCAAAACAGGTTGTCACCGACGAAAACATTAAAAAATCCACAAAATGATTTTGAATGGCAATAAATTGAAGCTGAGTGAAATAGCAGACACTCTAACGATATCAACTGAACGTGTAGATCATATCATTCACTAATATTTGGGTATGAGAAAGCTCTGTGTAAAGTGGGTGCCGCGCGAGCTCACTTTTGACCAAAAACAACGATGAGTTGATGATTCGAAGCAGTGTTTGAAGATGATGAAGAGTAATAAACCCGAGTTTTTGCGTCGATATGTGACAATGGATGAAACATCGCTCCATCATTTCACTCCGAAGTCGAATCGACAGTCATCCGAGTGGATTGCACACAATGAACCCGTTCCAAAGCGTGGGAAAACGCAACAGTCGGCTGGCAAGGTTGTGGCGTCTGTGTTTTAGGATGCGCATGGAATAATTTTCATAGATTACCTTGGAAAAGGAAGGATCAACAGTGATTATTACATAGCGTTATTGACCGTGAAAATCAAAGTGCTGCTTCACCAAGACAATGCACCGTGTCACAAGTCCGTGAAAACGGTGGCAAAAATCCATGAACTGGGCTTTGAATTGCTTCCTAATCCACCGTATTCTCCACATCTGGGTCCCAGCGATTATTTCATGTTCTCAAATCTCAAAAGAATCCTCGTTGGGAGAAATATTCGTCGAATGAAGAGGTGTTTGCCGAAACTGAGGCTTTATTTTCAAGCAAAGGACAAATCGTACTACGAAAATTGTATCGAAAAGTTGGAGGGTCACTATAATCAGTGTATCACCCTTGGAGGAAATCATGTTGAATAACAAAAACTAATTTAATTAATTTTTATTCGGATTATTTATCTTGTATTTTTACAGTAAAAAAATGGTTTTGTCATACCAATGATAAGAAAATATAAACTAAAAAATTAAACTATAGTTTATATTGTTGTATATTGTCAATTATGACAGTGATATGTGGATGAAACTAAAATAATAATATTAAAAAGAACAATAAAACATTTGTAGAACTGAAGCCAATAAGTATTTCAAATCCACTAACCATGAGATGTGATAGAACATTGAAGAAAACACATGCCACCTAAAGAGTAGCCAATAATAGCACAAATGACAGTTGGGAACTGTGAGAATAGTATTATTGTAATCAAGTAGCCCATATTTGCTAACACAAATTAAAATTGGATCAATGGCAAACCTACTAAAAACTCTGAAACTACAAACAGGGCTAGAAAAAATTCATTTTACATAATTGGTAGAAGTGATGAGTAGTAATACTCTAAAACATATGAAGTTCTCCTGTGAATTATTAAACCAGATTTTTTCTTAATTTCTTTTACTTTATTTGACTTGACAACGAAAACATTTGGGTTCCTACATCGCTTGTACATAAGTATTGTTCGATATGTTTGAAACTTCTATGTATCATAATTACATTGCTCAATCAAATATGTATGTATTGATCTAAATATGTATAATTTGATGCACTGATATATCTGATTTCTTGATTTGACATTGGCTTTTTGTAATTTAACCAAGATGGGATTTAACTGACACTTGTTGAAGGTTTACAAAAAGTTTATGGTCGTTCAGTATTCGAATCTTGTAAAAATATATATTAATTTCATCCATTATTATATACTTAAACCACATGATATGATAATTATATATCACATGATATTAAATATAATTTTCCATATTGTTTGGCAACTAAGAAAAGAAAAAAGAATGAAAAAAATTAGACCTAACCTCAAATGTAATCAAAAGAGTTACATACTTCGATATTACGTTAATTACATTTTAGACATAATTAAAATGGCAAATATTTACATTAGCATGGTCTTATTTCTAAATTACCGATATTCAAACTATAATAGCTAGTTCGCGCCTTGTCAGATTTTACAATAATTTTCTGCCTACGAGAAAAAATTCACAAATTGAGAGTTTTTGCTTATGTATAATTACTTAGTGAACCTCACACTGTCAATACAATACATTATAAAATCTAATTATAACATAAAATTTATTAAAATAATGTATAGCTATATATACAAATTGGTCCTGCACAGACTTGGAGGATTGGAAAGTTACCCTATTTTAAACGTCAATGTTTAGTTCAAATCCATTTTTTTGTAGAAATAACTTAAAACCAGATAAAGAAAATGCGTAGAAATGTAATATGTAGTTTTTCAAAAATAGTCATCTAGCCTATTGACCTTTTAGTTTACAACCTTTGGTAATTGATAACCTCTAATTATTAGTACTAACGTTTTAAAGAAATTCATGGACATTGACAACAGGGTCGGCCAGTACCAACACAAAACAAATTGTATAGTTTGATTCAGTTACATGTTCCCTCGCTCTAGTTACGAAAAAATTGAAATTTTGAAAAATAATTTTAAGATCCTATTTTTAGAGGTTTATATTTTTAAAAATGTATTAAATATATTTTTTCTGCAAATCTCTACAACAGCATATCTCCTTAAGATAAAATTACAGACAAGCCAGTTGAATATAATCAGTAGTAATATTGTTTTAAATTAAATATATTTACAAATGCAAGATGGTTCCACTCATTATCAAAAACACGTAAACATATTTACATTATTCCATTTTTTATGCAAATGAAACCGTGTAAATATTTAAAATAATTTTTAACTTTAGAAAATGCAAACACAACATCAAATATTGATCTATGATGATATAACACGAACAATTTAAAATGGTTTTCGCACAATAGAAGAAATATCGCTATTATATCCAAACATATACAAACACCTAATAAATCTTTCGAACAGGCCAAATACTCATTACTTGATCTATATATAGATTAAGAGTTCGAAAATTGCAATAATTATTCAAACAGGCCAAGCACCAAACAAATCTAACTACCGAGGAAAGGCGTAATAAACGTGAAATCGTTTTGGAGCACAAACTAGAAAACTATCGAGTAAACAAACTTTGTAAACTATATCGAGCTTACTATCATACAGTTCTTGTGATTTTCTTATACCAAATAACAAACCCTGCTAACATGTAACGTATATAAGTTTTTGATTTATGTAGGAATAAAAAGGGACTTTTATTTTAAATTAAAAATAATTTTATTTCAAGGATAATAAATGGTAGCCCACTGAAATATTAACAATATTGGAGAACTGTCTGTATCCTAACCCCAAAGAAAACTTAAAATATGTATGCTTGGCACCACTGGAACATAAAAAATTACAAGGAAGCGAATGTCCTTATTTTGCATATCTCCTTTTTACCAACTGGGGTTTCTCTGGACTGGACTTATTGCTTAACGGGTCCCAACCACGGTCTTCAGCATTAAACCACTAACACCTACTAGCGAGTGACCAACTTAGAGATCATCTCAGAAACATCCGGTCTTACCCAGCCTGGTTGCTGGCGTAACTAGGATCATTTTCCTTTATATATTTTACACTCTTTCCTTGCACAATCACAATTATAAATAACCACAAACATAAATTTACGACCGAATCGATTTACGATGAACCAGCCCGATTCCTGTCACCTTAACCACTTTTTATAAAACACTCTCATTTTACTAACACAATTTTATTTCAAAAATAATAAATGCTAATATGTTTGACCACCATGTTTTGTTTTAAAATATACCAGCAATGGTACACAAATACTTGAAATGGAATGGAAACGATGACTCAAAGCTAGGTATATATTTAGGAAGATCTAATGACCCTTACTTAGTCGATAATAAAGTAAAAGAGACTAATACTTTTCAATGTTGATATACATAAACTCACATAGTTTGATTCTCTTAAATCAGTGTCGTCAGTTCCGTATTATAAACAATACTTCTCACAATCCTGAAATATTTGTATTATATTGATATTACTTCTCGCGGAAGATACATAAAAGTTCTAATATTTGTTTGTATAGCAGCAACTTATAATGTATAGATAGTTTAGATTTTTTTTTCCAAATACCCAATAAATTTTTGTATATTTTAATTCGAGTTATCTTCTTTCTTTTTGATATGCTCCTTCGTTGGAAGGATGTATATCAAATACTGGATTATCCAGAGAGACATCCTGAGAAGTATTACGCGTGCGTCTAAATACTACAGGACAGATTACTTACACAGATAACGACTAATAATAATGTAATATATAAATAACTAAAAAAAAATTCTAGAGGAAATTATGGTTATAGAGCCTAACAACACTTAACATTGCCAAGACCTAGTATGATATATCTAATCCTTGTAAATATCCCCATAAAACCGTTTTCAAGTATTTATATAAAACTACCTACCAATAGAAACATGGTACTTGGGTTTCAAGTAGAATTGGGTTCCACATAGTGAAAAAGTTAACGAACCAAATTTTCATGATACTTTTCTTGAATAAAGAACAGTGAAACTTCACAAACAGTTGCAAAGCCTGCACTGATGCAAGGAAGGTGTTTCTAAAAGTTTCGTAGGATTATAAAAGATTGTTCATGAATTGTTTAAATCTGGTCAAACATTAACCTCAGTAATTATACAATAGCCGAGCTATGGTTTTGCCTAAAGAGTGTCATCAATCAAAACGGCACATATATCATTAATTAATGTTTGAAATGTATATCAGTACATTCAATACACATTATATATACACAGTTTTAAAAAAATTAAATAGTTTTTGAAATTCTGCAACATTATGCCAGATATGTACTATTAAATATAATAAATAAAATATGTATATTTTGTCTCGAGATATGGAGTATATACGCTCATGGCATAACTTTCATCGAATAAAATTTTATTTCCAAATCCTTTAAATTAATGGGTCCTAAAAATATAACGAGTCATTTATATTTCTACATCCAGACGTTGTCAATCAATAAATTTCGCAGGTATATTAGTTATGAAATGTAAAAGGTTTAAAATAACAGAAATCATTGATTTACTTATATTATTTTATTTTATAAAAAAATAAGGCTACTTGTTTCTCCTCGCCCAAGATCCCTAATGTAACATATATGATATTAATAGATGGTGTTATTGTGTATCAAATCGCATCGGGTATGTGTTATTTCCGGGAAAACTAAACAAAAAAATTCGTTTTGTGTTTTGCAAATGTCTGAAATTGAACCGAGAAAATCATATGTGCAGGAAGTTTTAATTTTTTTCTTCATTTTAAAGAGAAACGCGGCTGATAGTCATCGATTGCTGTGCAAATCTTATGACATTCACGCTTCATTAATTTCAATATGTGAATATGGGTTTCGACATTTTAAAAGTAGTGATATTAATACCGAAAGCAAAAAACGTTTTGGATAGCCATAAAAAATTTAATACAATTATTTGAAGGCATCACTCAATGAAATCATCAATGGGGATCGCCATCGATTATATTTCGTATATAATGCATTTGAGTCGAGCATCCAAAAGACGAGACAACGTTATTCTTCAGTATGAGAACGCTGGACCACATGGTGCAAAACCGGTGAATGCGTAGAAGCTAAATATAATGAAGCTATCCCACCAACCGTATATTCCAAACGTCGATTCTTCTGATTACTATTTGTTCCAATATATCAGTCATGAACTGTCTGATCACGTACCTCGTGAGTGTCAGGATACGTAAATAACCTTAAGAGATACATCGTTATTTCGAAATCGAATCCGTAAATTACCTGAATGATGGGAAAAAGTAGCAGCTTTCGATGACCAATACTTTCCAAAAAAATACATTTTACCGATTTTTGACTATAAAACTTCAAATTAAAAAAATTCTTTTAGACTAATTTATAAACCTAGTACACATCTATCAAATATTATTCCAGCCCTCGTTAGAGTATACTAAACTAACTAAACTACATAGTGTAACTATAAACATCAATTATATCCCTGCAATCTGAATTTGTTTGATAAAAAGGCAACTCGTCAACCACAAAAACCATACTACACATCCATACATTAAAATTAAACAAAACAATAGTTGTTCTCTTAGTTTACAATACACTGGTTATATATTACATTATGAAGTACTGTTAGATAATAAATGGGAATTTCCTTGCTAACTTAACTTAACTTAACATGGTTATAAAATATTTTTAACAAAAAACTACAACGACTTCAAAAAATAAATAAGGAACTCCATAATAAGCAAAACATAATCAAACTTTAGATAATTACTCAATGAATTAGGCAGTTATTTTATTAAGTATTACAATGGGAAGGCCAAGTAAATGTACAGCCTGTATGAGAAAAATAGGAATAAAGGAACAATGGTTGAAAATAAGGAACGCACGCAAGTCCGCTACCTAGCCTAGATGATTTGACATGTTCTAACCAAACTAGAACAACAACAAAAAGTCGTTGGGCCCGGAAAATCGAACCCACGACCTCCCCGTGTGAGTTGAACACTCTAAATACTACACCATAGAGACAGTTGCCTGCAATATTTACGGCTGCGGCTCCAGATGATCCAGTCCCTGATTTCGTTGACGAAATAACATTATCGAGTATACAATTAGTTCTCTGTACGTCCACGCAATATTTAAAGAAATATCCACTAACTTCTAATCATTGAGGAGCTGTGTCTTCAATCACATCATCTCAGCAATAACATTATACACAAATATCTGATTATTTTAGATAAACAAATATATGAAAACAATGAAAAATTGAGGGCCTTTGAAATTTGAGGGTTTCCCTCGATTTCCCCGGATTTTACCATCAGATCCTGACTTGGTTCCAATGGGACTACCTCGGAAGTGTACTCGTTCAAATAAAAAAAATAATTTTGGAAATTGGTTCATAATTGACACAGAGAAGTCTATGAACACACTTAAAAAATACTTAGTCGAACATAGAACCTCCTATTTTTTTGGGGTGAGTTAAAAAGAAAAACCCGTTTTATTTTTTAATTTTTTATCTATGATAACATATTTTGTATTATAATAATGGGAATATATAAATTAATTTTTTAATTAGTAAGTTTCAATTTCAGTATTGGTCTATCCCATCCGTTTCGAAACAAAATACGAACTACCGGTTCAATTATATTTTAATATAGATGAAACCCTTGTATCTGGACAATCATCCCATCTCCACATACATTCTGAGCTTCATTGTTTATTATCAAAATGTCCATAGTATAACCTGTATGGAATGATTTGGCAACCTTTGGCGTCTCTAAATTGCAATAGCCTACGGCTTAGTTCGGTCCATCTGTAGTCCCCTGACACCCTGAACTGCGATGGATGTGTTAGGAATCTACGGACTAAGGGTGTTTTTAAAGCATGGATGTTATCCAATTATTAGAGTTAACGAATAGAGGTCTATGAGTATCTTCAATCCACCCTTTGTGACATACCAAATCACTTCTTCTCTGTCACAGTTGGCATGTTGCTTCACCGTCTCCCTCATAAACACATCATTATGTCAATTTTATAAATGAGATCATTGTCCTTAACTTATTTGGTCCAAGTTCTGTGAACTTCTGCACTCTTACCCTGTTCGCAAGTACGTATATATCAATGGCTCTAAATCTGACAGCGGGCTAGCGAACTGCATTTGTGGCGGACAGCTGGGCATTCAAGCTCCCTGAACAGAATTGAGCGCTGAATTCTTCGCGATATTTAAAGCTTTATCCCACATCTCAACACAATCCTCAAAAGGATGAATAATCCTTACCGTTTCGCAAAATGCTCTCGAATGTTTCCTGGAACAGAAGTTCAACCATTTACTGGTCACCAACTCACTGTTAATTAATCAATCATCCGTACCATCTATCTGAATGGCTTCAGGACAAATTTACCGTGGATCCCTCTCATACTGACATATCTGGAAATAAGCGCGCGTCTAATGCAGCTAAATAGCAGCCATATTGACCGTATCCCATTCATTTCGTGTTTTACCAAGAATAAAAATTTGAGTTAGATTTCAATTAACAGTCTTTAATAACCCAGAAGATAAAGATTTAATTTTATAATATATATTAAAAATAATATCCAAAGCTGTTTATAAGAATACCTAATTTTAAAATAATATATATTAAAGGAAAAAACACACAAAACAATATGTGCAATAACAAATATAATTTATTTATCAATTTATAAAAATATAAACACTTCACCTATAAAAGAAAAATTAAATGGTTACTAAAATATATCCTAATTAAAGTAGTCTAATTTTTATCAATTACTGCAATTTTTGTTACTAACACGTCAATTGAAAAGTCCCCGTCCTACCATCGCAAAACACATTTTTTTTTTGGCAAAATTAGTTTTTTTTTATTCAACATAATTCCCTTCAGGATGATACACTGATGATAGCGATCACTTCTTCATTCGAGGAAAATTTCTTCCCAGCGAGCATAAACTTTTTAATGCATCACAAAATCTCAATATTTTAGCTTATTTGGTTTCACTTGATCAACGGTTAATTTTAAAATGACCGATTATATACTATAGATAGAAAAGAGAGAGCGTAATATAGCCGATTGTGCGCATGCGCCTGTTTCCATATTCTCTTCCGTTTATCCTATATTGCAACATTTCGATGCCGGTGACTACGCGTTGTTAGCATGAGTAGCGGTTACATAGTATTTTTTAGCTTAATGTTATTCTTCAATTAGTTTATAGAACTATCTATAAATTACCAAAGAAAATTAGCAGCAGGGGACACGAAAGTACGTGTGTAAGATATGAATTATTAATAAATCATTATAATTTTGTAGATTGCTATGGAAAAAAGGGATTTTTATGTCAGATTAGATGAAAATAAAACTTTCTAGACGTTTGGACATATAGTAAAGATAAGAATAAAAAAATGTTCACATTTGTATACGTTTATTCCTATACATTTCTGATATTTTAGATATTTTAAAAGATTATGAAACGATAGAAGAAGTCTAAAGGAAATGTCATGAGTGTTTAAGGTAGTGTAAATAAAATAGCCAGTAGTAAATGACGATAACATTTTAATTATTAATGAAACCTCAACCAACAAAACCAAGTTCGTGATCAACAAGAAAATAAGCCTATTAATTAACATCGATGCGAAAAATGAGGTAAGACAATTAAAAGCTACTAATACATAAACTATTCGTCATTTATCAAATATTCAGGAAACTGAAACTCTTAATGGTCAAACATACAGTGGGGCCGATACTAATGCGTGTTGTGTTGCTATTTAAAAGTTATTTACTGATGTAATTATATAAAAACGTAAATTATAGAAGCTTTTTATGAGATCATAATTTTTAGAATATTGAATCGCTAAGTATTCGAAATACCAAATCATTACTGAGTTTTCATAATATTCAATAATTTTCAATAATCAAAAATAATTAACCTATACATTAGGTAAGGTCGCGTATTTTTTTTAATAAATAGATCTCAATACGATAGTTCCACATTATAGTTATTAAAACTGTTATGCTTTAACAAGAATAGGTAGTCTACATAATTTAAATATGCTATATACAATGAATATTACTGGTTCTTTGTTTATATTATCAAATTTATTGCAAACAGAAGTACCACTATATAAATTATTTCAATATATCTACGTTATTGATCTGCTCTCGACAGTTATATAAACTCTAAATTCTATTTTCATATTAATTGACATAAATATTCGTTCGCAACCTACAAAATTATTGTTACAAAATTATACTATTTTACTAATAATTCATATCTTACATATTTCCGTTTTGTCTACCACTAATTTTCTTTATTGATTAATAAATAATTATATAAATTAATTGAATAATAATGTAAACATAACATACCTACAAACATAACAACATAACCTAAAAAATGCTAAAAAAGGGCTACTCTCTCTGGTAACAACGCGTAGTAACTGGCATCGAAATGTTGGCACAAGTTCGTAAATATTTGAGCATGATCACTGCGCAAGAGTACAGGATACGGTGAAATTTAATAAATACTCCTTAAGAGTAACCACTACTCAATTATTCAAGGTGGTTACGTAGTTGTGTCAGTTCAGTGCAATTAATTCAACTATTCTTATCCAAGATTGTCATACGTCGTACAATTTGTACCACTTGTCTTTAGTTTCTTTTCACATATATTCGTCTATCCACAACTATTGTCAATAGATCCCAGATAATCTCTATTAGCTTAGGATGGAGATGTGTATGATCTAGCATTGCGGCAATGGAATACAAGGACTATTTATCGCATTTTTTTTTTTGTTTAATCTAACCTCACTAACATCGGATGTTGATAAAACAATCCTCATCCAATCCCAGCATATTTGGCCTCAATGCAGACTTCGCAACCGTTTGTGAAGCTTCTCCAAACATCGCCCAGATATTTGTCTCTTGTTTTGCAAGTGAAAATTCGATCAATTATATTTTTCAGCATTAACCGAGGCGATAAGTTTTAGTTAGTGGTAATAGTTGATATTTATAATCGACTTCGAATATACAGTCAGCTAGAAGAAGATATATATGAAACATCCAAGTTTCCAGAACTCGAAAAAGGTAACCATTTCTGAAGCTGGAATTTACTTAATTATTCTCTACAATAAACACTATATAATTATCAATTTGCCGCATTAACTTTACTTTTCAGGTACCAACCTTATATATCATGTTGTAATAAATTGATAAATAATCCAATTAATCAAAATCAAGTTACTTATCCAGATGAAAAAATTCTCATTAAAAGCAGACATGTTGAAAATCGTTCTGTGGTTTCTCGAAACATTGATTCCCATACCTAAGTGGAGTTCGATCAAAAGTATTGCGATTAAAGCTGTAATAAAGCAATACATGCAATCATTTAGCTATACAATATTGCAATTATATAATATGTTTTGTTCACATAAAAGTCATTAGCCTCGGTTCAACAGGTCGCCATTTCTTTGCGTAAATAAAAATTTATGTTTAAACTTTACATATTTCACAACATATATTAATGATTAGAATTATATTCTAATTATTGTAATATAGTTATATTTCTTTTTGAAATAATATGCACTAAAACAAAAAAGTATATTAACTGAAACTTAAAGGGTGAATATTTTAGAGGCTCTGGATAAATAGATGGCATTTTGGAGATTTTACGATAGGATTTTGATATGGAACAATAAGTTTATATTACTTAGTATTCTGATAACATTGCAATAATATTGAAATCGAATTCAAACAAGTACAAAAACTGTATGGGCTTTAAAAATATTTTAATCTAGAACAACAAATCCCCCTTCTCTCCTTGTGAGGCACGTTCATTTGTTTGGCAATAATTTGTTGTCGTGAATAGATGTAATCCGCAAACATTGTCATAAAATTAAATTTGAGAACTATTTTCGTTCAAATATTTGTTTATTTAAGGTACTCTAAAGTGTTTCATCGTCAATAAACATCTTATTAATTAATATTTACGGATAAACAATTTTATCGGTATTAATAAAACAACAGCGAAAGTTCAAATCAAATAAGTCAATGTAAAACTCTCCTCAAGGATGGGTATTGTATCCGTTTTATTCTCATTCGGGTGTTTAGACGCGTTTTGTGGCGTTAATGGTGTGTGGATGAGTGACGTGTGTGACAAGAACATCTGTCTTCGGAGATGTTACGATGTCAACCAGTCGTTTGACTTAACGAGGAATATTTAAATTTGCCGAATTAAACTTTTTGCATTCGCATTTTACGAGTTTAAGCGGCATGTGAACCCGACAAATTTGTCGAGAAACCGAATACTTTGTTTACGCATTACTAAATGATTCTCTGCTCATCAGCTACGCTGTTAAATAATATGGTGAGTGATAATAGTGTGAATCCTAACTTTTCGCGGACCAATATCGTTTCTATAACGTGAATAAGAACCGCGAAGTGTTTATGTGGATAAAGTGAACAAAAACGCGTTACTTGCATATATATACTTTTACAATGTAAAGCTTATCTTGAAATTGTTGTAAGGAAAACAAGAGTTACTCTAGAAAGGTGTTCGGTACTTGTATGTATACTGATTTTTTTTATTTTTAAGAGCCATTTATCGTTTGGATGAACAATTTGTTCCATCAAGCAGCAATCTGATATTCCATCCATTCTAGTACTTCTTAACCATGTCCAGTCAAGTTATACTGCATATATCCGAACAAGGACTAATCATAAATCACTATATCTGGCGAGCAGGCTTTGTGCGAGACAACTCCCCATTCCAGCTGTGTATCTTTCACAATTCTTGCCACACATTGCAAACCCAATTTTGTCATTGCGTATGATAGCGATCTAATTTGATTATTCCAAAATAACAGCTTCAAGCAATTTTATGAACGGAGAACTTTAGAGCTTTTAGTTTTTTCAGCTTTTTACGCTTAGACTGTCACAATAGATCCACTTTCTATCGCGTCACCACACGCAACATCATATCTTCTTTCTTTTTGCCTGTAATAAATTTTCAGCAAATATTTTTCGTCCCTTTGGATCTTACCAATCCCATTTATTATGGTAACAGTTGTTTGTTGTCCAAAATATCTGATCAATGTACATACAAGCACCTAATATTTGCACAACAAAATATCTACAATTTCTGCGGATTTCATTTTTATGTGAAAAGTACCCTACAAATTTAAAATATTAAAATTTTTAATCGGCTCCCTGTAATTTTTGTTGCTTAGGTGGTTTTTAAAGGGTGTTGTAATCTAGAAGCATGTTGGATTTTTAATTGTCATGGATTTTTGAGGATTCAGGTGAAAGAATGATTATTTTATTTGTTGTGTCCGTTAACGTGTACAACTTTATCGTTACCTTTAATGAAGCTTGGGGCATCTATGAGAAAATGTAAACCTACAAATGAAATATTTACGAATTGAAATATAAAAAGAGAATGACAAGATTCGAATAAAAAAGTGAAGTTGTCTTGAACGAATTTAACAAGTTTAATGACGGTGAATTTGAAATCTAGAAGATAGCAGAAAACAAAAGTGAAAAGGATTTTAAAAAGTACCAAAGTGATTGCCACAAATTGTTGCCTAGAAGCCACGTATTGAAAGAAAAACTAAAGCTATAGAAACAGAAACATTACTAGATAGTACAAAACCGATATAAAATCAGTGTAATTCATAGGTTATTGATTTCTTACTTCATTTAAGTATTGTTTCTTGCGGTCAATGTGACAGAGCCTGTCTGATCAGCATTGCAATGGTTCAAAGCAGTTCAAAGGATAGTTATTTTACATGTATTAAATATATTGAAAATATTCAGGTTTACTGACAGATGGAAGAAAATAGTCAGTTGTACTTATTAATATTTTTCAATGATACTCTACATTTTGAGAATATAAAAAAAACAAAATAAAGTCTTACACCTTTACCACACCAAATTAAGCACAAATTAGGAAGAGTTATTGAAAATCGGTGTGGAATTCAAGTAATATTATATACTTAAATATTATATTACATGAAACAATCTAACTAACATTCCCTCTAAAAATATATTTCTGTGTTATTTAACTGAAATGCAATAATTGTAACGACAATTAGAAATACTACAAAAGATATTGAGTTTGCAGTGTTTCTATAACACGACGGTATCTCGTAAAATCGAGCCATTTTTTAAATGAATGATAACAGGTGATGAAAACCTTGTCAAGTACAACAATAATAAGCGAAATATATTATATTAGAGATCTAGAGATGCTTTACTAATGGTAACTTTAATGGTAAATGTTTGGTGGAATTGGAAAAGAATTGTCATCATAAGCCGCCCGAATCTGACCTTACCATTAGTTCGAGTCCCTGCTACCAATAACCCATGCGATTTAAGCAGGTAATAAAAGATATTGTCCGGAAATAGCCAAGAGAATAACTGTTGTTTTCTATCACAACAATGCTAGAGTCGCCACATCTTTAGAGAGTTTAACTTGGAATTTTTAGGGCCAAAACCATGTATTCCTATATTAAAAAACTTTCTTGGCGATGCGAAGGCTGGCCTCAAAACAGGCTTGTGAGATTCATGGTGAGGAAATTATCAGAAAAGTGACTATGGGCACATTTAATTGATTGGTGCTGGTGAACAAGAAAGCTTAAAAACTGAAACTACGTTCCCCCATCTACTACATTGTACCAAAGTGAGAAGCAAAAATTAACATTTATTTATTTTCTCTATATTTATCTCTCAAGATGATCGCTTTTTAAAAGGCCAAGCATTTAAACTACTAAGGGAGTATTCTAATCTAGAGCCATACATTATAAATATTTTCTCAAATGAAATTCTGAAATGAAAAAATACTAGATTTTTATTAATGCTTAAAGAACACATAAAAGTATTTAACTTTTAATATTTTTAAACTTTTACTTTTAATTAATTTTTAAGTAATATTTATTTTTAAGCGCCAAAATATTTAGTCTAGTGCTAGTTGTCATGACTGCGACCTTCCTAGTAAACTGAAACCAAAAAACAAGAAGATTCTTATTCATTCGACGAAAATTTCTTTCCAGCCTGCATTCTTTTGAGATCTGAAGACAAAAAAATTGTCGCTGGGGACCAGATCTGATGAATACAGTGGAGTAGCAATTCGAAGCCCAATTCATGAATTTTTGCCATCGTTTTCACTGACATGTGACATGGTGCAATGTCTTGGTGAAGCAGCATTTCCTTTTTCTTCAAATGCGGGCGTTTTTTTGGCCATTTGGTCCTTCAAACGATTCAGTATCTCTATGTAATAGTCGCTGTTGATGGTCCTTCCTCTTCCAAGGTATTCAATGAAGATTATTCCATGCGCATCCCGAAATAAAGACGTCATAACTTTGCCAGCCGACTGTTGCGTTTTCCCACGCTTTGGAGCGGGTTCATCATGTGCAGTTCATTTCGGAGTGAAATGATGGAGCCATGTTTCATCCATTGTCACATATCGATGCAAAAACTTGGATTTATTACGCTTCATCATCTTCAAACACTGCTCCGAATCACCAACTCGTCGTTGTTTTTGGTCAAAAATGGCATAGGCTTCTGAACCAAGTATTATTCCCATGAGGATCATTATGTTTAAAACGAAAATGAAGTCTTCATTAAAAATTCAAGCCGCTATAAGGTTGCAATTTGAATCGTGTGACTAAGAAAGAAAGTGAAAACTGTAAGTAAAGAATCGAATGAGTAGGATCTTCCGTTATTGTATTTCAAAATTGATATTTAGGGAACGAAAGGTTTCATGAGGGTACACGATCTATCGTTCGTTCCATTCCGGCCGAGCCTGTTTAGATGTTGCATCACTAAACAAACTATATCCCCAAAAATAATTTTGATTCTTAAAGATCATATTAATGGTATATTTATAAAGGTTTTGAATAGCGTTGGAAACAATCAACTGAAATCGACTATCGACTGTTCAATAATTAACTACTTTTTACTGTGGACTGTTTCAGTTGGCTACTAAGTGACTATTTTAGGTCCGATTCCTTTTTACTATCGACAGGTTTCAGCTACTTTCCATTCGACTAATTTCAGTCATGATTAACTCACTCGACTAGTTTTTAACATTTTCGTTTTGTCGTCCAGACATAACCTTTAACGTGACCTCGAAAATAATGTGTAGATTTAATGGTTATATGTAAATATATGGTTTTATGTTTTGTTTGTAATACGAATTTAAATGACAATGTACATTAATATAGCAGCATTTAGGAACTCTTTTTTTAATATTATTTTTTAATGTAATATGATAAAAACAAAAACATTTTAATTAATAAATAGAAAATTACTTAATTTTTACTGAATTTATTATATCATATTAGGTCATTTTGATTGACTTTTTCGATTTTGTAAGACTCTCGATGCTTGTTCAAGCCTCTTAAATATTAAAATTTATTTCATTAAAGTTTCAACGAATAATAATTTTAAAATATTCCTGATTAGCAATAAATAAAAATACTATTTTATTTAAAAAGGGTAGCTAAATGGTTGATACAAATTAAAATTTAAAAATTTTAAAGTCTCCTTTTTACCAACGAGGGTTTATCTGGACTGAACATGCAGTTTAATATGGGCTCCATACCACTGCCACCATAGAGACCACCCCAGAAGACATCCAATCTTACCCAGGTTGTCAAATTTTCCAGTGTTGCTTATAAAGACATTTACAATTACAAACACAAACGTAAAGTGCATCTATGCTCCAGCAGGATTCGAAGCCGCGACTACCGCAACAGTAGGAGGAAGTTGATAAAGATTGACGGAGAAAATATCATATAAATATTTAAGAGTCAATACGCCTTTCCTCTTGGCAATTAAATCAAATATGTAAACTATTAAAATAATTTCACATTTAATAGAATCCAGCAATTATCTCTTTCCTTTTCTTTCCCAAAGAAAGTTCGAGAAGGAATACATACACCTCCGTCTCACTTATGGTGTCGCTGAAAAAAATAACCCTAAGAACACAATCGATTGAAATAGAAATAAATCAATCCCTTTTATTATATTATGTCATTGTTACTATTCAGCTATTAAATAGGATGAAACATATTCGGGATTATTATATAATTCTCTATATCTTTAACACCACAGTGCATTAAACAATTATCTCTACTCTTTCCGCTCTCAAAGTTATTGTTATAATTATTATTGTTATAATTGCAATTTTGGGTCAACTGCTTTTTTGACTATGGACTAGTTCGATTCTTTTACATTTAATAGAATCCAGCAATTATCTCTTTCCTTTTCTTTCCCAAAGAAAGTTCGAGAAGGAATAAATACACCTCTTTATTTTCAGTAGACAATTTCCAAAACTATTTTTAAAAATATGAAAAAAAAAACGACTTTTTTCAAAGGTCTGGACTATAATACTCCCATTAATATAACCTAGACTAAAACACCTCCTTAGAAATTGACAATTAAGCAAACTGGATAATATTATAATAAAAACGACGTTAATTTTAGATTTAAAAAAAAATCGCCTTGAAACCGTATACTACGATTGAGAGAAAATATTCCACTGGCCCAGTTATTATAGATAGTTTGTGAAGTGCTAAAGACAAATAACACCTCGCTGTTGACCGTCCTATCAATAACCGACAATTTCACCCAGAGGTAATGCCGATCTATTTCGAGACTTGTTTGATTTTAATCAAGAGTATCCCTCTCGCTCGTGTCAACGAGGAAAAAAGCAATTAAACGCCCTCCTAATACACCGCCGAAGATCATCTCGGCCGGCAATCGATCACGTAATAATATGATGTCGCGCGAAACCAATTGGCCGACGAATATAACTGAAAACCAATCAAGAAGTCCTTAATAGAATCTTTACGACTCCTTATATTTATCTAATCAAGTGGTCCTCATACGACATGCGTCGACTCCGTCTCGGTGCAACACGCCGCAAGAATATCGCATCAATGTTATCAAACATGAGCTCGATCGTTGTCGCGCTTATCTTGGCCATCTTGAGTAATGCGTACAAGACGGGGGGTGTCCCGTTAGGAGAAGAGGAGACATGCCGGAACAGCTCCTGTTTCAGGAAATGTTGTCCGGTAGGAGAGGTGATAGACAACGACAAGTGTACGATTCGCGAGGATTTAAGCCGCGAGTTGAAGTCGTTCGCCAATCGTTCCATAATGGTGTTTAAAAAGAACGGTAAATTCTGCAATGACTCGATAAATCCGTTAAGGGTCGAGCACTTCCTACTGCAAGATAACAAAATCCACGCGGTCGATTTCAATAGATCGTTCGAGGATTTCTGCTTAGAAACATTCTTTAGTAATGATACTAAAAACTACACGATCCACAGTCTGATATGTTATTCCGGAGACACCGTGGACACCTCGTTTCAATATGGTAAGTCACAGATACTTCATTTAAATTTACGTCTGATATTACTTCGTAAAAAGCATTTTATAATTATATTCCATCCCTATGCCACTGAACTGCTCCTGAAAGTTATTTTGTACATATGTCATATAAATTTGTTGTCAAAAATGTTGCAATGTTGCCACATCAACTCTGAGATTTAGTTCAGTTTGGCTTTGACGTACAACAAAATTAAAATCTAAATAAAATAATTTAAAAAAATACTGTTACCAAATAATATTTTCTTACAATATAGTAAATTTAATGCATATATTATTAAATGACTTAAAACTACAATTAAGTACACAGCTATAATAGTTTGTAGGTTAGGGTTGTATTTGATCATATTTACATTAAACTCTTTTCCATACCACCTATGAGTTAGAGTTCTAGGCGCGTTTGCAGTAGTATCCCTTGGAGGCCCAATCCACCTAATTAACTATAATAAATTAATTATTAAATTAATATTAACTAACTTAATTCTATATCCAAGTAATTCTATTTTCATTAGAGAGCATATTTAACTTTTAGCGCTTAGCTCTTGTGTCCTTCGGTACAGTGTTTCCTTGTAAAAACATTTTGATATATTTTTGATTTTTTTTAATACATTAACATTTTATTATTTTTCACTATATCTCTCCTTAATTTGTTTTGTTATTACCTGTATAGATCGTTCTTGATAAAAGTACATTTAATCACTGCATTCTCCTTAATGCATTTACCATAATTGTAACAGCGTTACTATTCTTTCTCTCCTAAGGCATTTGAACCAAATGCTCTTGTAGGTTCTGAATAGCTAAACACATATCTGTGCACATAAATCTTTTACATTCTACGTTAAGGTTTCCTACAATTGTCACATATTAATTATATACCCATATATTATTTATCATATATAAGTTTACTTGTTTCCATTCTCATCACCATGTTTTATAAATTGGCAGCATTGAATCATACCATATTCATAAAGTTTCATTCAAGTGAATACGTAACCTGTTAATGCCCAATCTATCTCACATTTGTTCACAATTCCATAATTTGTCAATTTCCTCTTTAATGTGTTTTATCGATTTCATCAAAACCGAATATGTTATTAACCATTCCAGTCTCCAGCACGAAGTACAATATATTCGCAATAAATCATTAATAAATGTTATGACTAATAAAACCTAACCAATTGTTATTCCAGCATTTACCCTTTTCTTACTCTCAACTATAAACTATATATATATATTTTCATACATCGGAAAAAAATATTAAATTTTTTTGCAACATATATCGGCCCAAAAAATATCGATAATCTCTAAATAATATAGAGAATAGCGATATTTTTAATAAGCTTTTAAAATTAAGTACCAAAATCACATATACATATTTTAAAGATTTAGATTTTTTAATTATAATTAAAACATTTTTTCTAATATTTAGAAAATATTTAATATATGCTATATACAAAAAATATCGATATATCGAATATAGTAACTTTTAACTTTTAAGCTGTTTTCAATTATATATATTCTGACTGACTGAATATATGATATATTCGCAGACCCGACAGACGTTATCCTGTTCAACCGTCATTTTTCATACTGAGTGATGCTTAATACTGAATGATGCTTAATACTTAATGATGCTTAATGTGCAGTAATATCATTGCGAAATATTGATGTTTGACATGACAACAATAAAATAATTTGGAAACCCAGTTTGGATCGCACGTAAATGTGATGAACAGGTCTGGTTGACCGTATCCACACACAAGAGTCATAAAGTCTTGAATAATAAATTTTTGACTAATTACATCTTACATTAGATATACTTGTACAATCTTAATTTACAAAATAATAGATTACTACTGTTCTGTTGTACTTACATTAATACTCAAGCAAGTCCAGTACGGGATTAAAACATCAGTATGTATTTCCCAAATTAAAATAAAACTTAAAATATACCACTTAAGCTAAACTTAAGAGTACACTTAAACTAAGCTATTTGATGTGGTTTGGTTAGCTTCAATCTTCTGATTTCCTGTGTATTATCCAGTAGTTGTATTGCTTTTACGTCGATGTAATTTAGCAATCTTAGTTCATGTTTAAGGTGAAACCTTGGATCACTTCGTATATCCATTTGATTTCGAGGTCATCGTGCAGTTGGTTACGTAGCGATAAGCATTGCATATTTGCACCCCATAGTTAAATTGACTTTATGATTGACTGATAAACTAATCTCTTTAATTTTAAGTCAAATTAAGAGTATCGTCCGACTAACGAGTACAGTTTTGCTTGGTTTTAAGCCTAATATGCTCTGCTTTTTGTCTAACGTGACGTTTCCAATTTAACCACATCAAGATGTATTTCAAGGCATTTAGCTAATTTTGCTTGAGAAAGCGGGCATCCATCAAGTTATAAGATTAGATTATTGTCATTTCGCCGCAACGCAACATTAACATGTACAGATTTGGAGCTATGGAGCTGCATTTTCTAGTCTCTAGTCCATTTGTAGATCTTGTTGACTGTTACTTGTACTTTCTCTACGTCCTCATCGCCATGATAATCTGGAATATCAGCAGTATAGAGCAGAGCAGAGTGGTCTCAAAATACTACCCTCTGGAACTCTAGCCGAAATAGGTTTAAGAGTTGATAATACCCCTTCATGTGAGAGTGTAAATTTTTTTTCGACAAGATATGATTCTTCCGCGGCAGCAATTTGTCAATTTTGTAGGCTAATCCCAAATTCCATATCCGCTTGTAATACATTTAGGAATATTGCAGGGCAGTATTTCATGTCATCGAATGTCTTTTCAACTATCGCTATTACTCCGTACACTTGATCGATTGTCGAGTGATTTTGGAATCCGATTTGGTATCTCTGTAAATGATTTATTACATTTTAACAGCAGTTTTAACAGTTAGCAGAGAAATAGTCCTATACGATCTAACTTGTTTTGCCGATTTCTCAGGTTTTTTAAGCATAATTATTCAAACCACCGTAAGACGTTCCGGGACAAAGATATATGACAACATGATTATTGCTTTTCATGACAGCTCTTTCAATAACCCAAGTGAAATATCATCAATACCAGGGGCGTTTTTAGGATTGGGGGTTATTGTCAATTTCTGTAGCAACTTTCATTCGAGAAATCAGCTGTATCAGGCTATCTATATCATTCTGAAAAAATAAATTGAAAAAAGAGATAAATAGGATATAAAGAAATTACTTACTAAAAATGTATATGTTGTACTTTGTCTCTGTATTTCTTTATTTAATGTTAAAATTATATCCATCTACTTCCAAAATATCCATGGATATTGTAAAGCATCGTAAGAACAATGTGATTTTATATATCAAATATATGCATATATCTCGACGTTTAAGTAAGTGACCAGCCACAACAATTGCAACTTCATTAACAATTGACGCATTGTATCTTCATAAAAGATCCCAATGTGATGCTTTGTTTGGATTAATAATAATACCCTAATTGTCGTTTTTAATCTATTGCAAACGGTGTTGAGCCACTGGACCAATTGGTTATAATTTTGCAAAAACTTCCCAAAAGTGGTTATATAACCAGCGTGTGTTAATTTATGTTCCACGATACCCAGAAAATAGATACGAAAAAATTTAGGATCGGCATCAGGCGTTGAAAACAATGAACTAATTTGAAGGTACACTTGAGGCCCTGAATCTTGATGTTTATTCAATCTACTAGCTTATTTAATAATGGAACTGAAACGTTCCTTTGTGCAATATTATAAATTCGCAACGTTTTATTGTTGTAACTATATGTTGGCAATTTTATTTATATTACTCAGTATATTACTGTAAATTAACACATAGTGTATAACATGAAAGATCTATGTCAGCCAATATCTGGAATGACGAAGTAATACGTTAGTTTTTTGGGAATTAAGTGCAGTTCAGCTTCTGTTGAAGGTAGCACATCTACTTTTAATGTCTCAAATAATACAATATTTATATTATACATATAATATAATATCGATCCTTTTTGGACCAATATAATCACCCAGACAGATTTCTATGCGCAAGCTCAAATCAAAAGATTTTCAGAAATGGCTGGAACCTTATCGAGTTACCTACCAGGCATAACCGTGATTATAAACCATAACACACAAAATTTCATCGGTTCAACCATTAAAGAGGAGTTGAATTACAATCACACTGAAATGATGTATGGAAAGTAATGGATTCTTTTGTCTGTGTATAAACATAATTGAACTCTTTCTAAAGGGTTGGACCAATTTTGGTAACATGTTTGTGCAGTTTTTTCTTTGGAGAATGGTTTATATACACAACTAGACCCGATAGGTCAGTGTACATCACCATTGTAACATTTTGAAATGTTCTCATCATTTATATTTCCAATGTGATTATTCCTCTTAATTTTAACTTAAATTATTTCTTATATTTATTTCTTGTATATTTATAAATCCAAATCCGCCTGGTTAAATAGAATGGCAGAAAAAAACTGGATGGATAATGTAAATCTAACAGACCAGAATGCAAACGCACGTGATGAAAGCCGAGGGGTACACAATGAACGTCTTCTAGCTAAAGACAACGCCTGCAAGAACGTCGCGATGCATCACTTCACAGTCTGATATTCAAATATAACGCCGAAATAGACTATTCGTCTCATGTACAAGTCGTCTTCGGCAACATGAATCGGTCTGTCTTTGCAGGAACAGTTTCACTTTCAATATTAAGCATATGATCAGAACAATTGAAAACACTGTTAACTGGACCCACATTTGAATCCAAATTGATATTGCGTAAAATTCGAAAACTCAATGCTCTGGAGCAACAAAACTGTTCAGAATGAAGATGGTCGTATTTTTTGAATTAACATTCAAGATTCTAAGAATACCAAGTATATCATAAAATTGGTTGTTTGTGTTCGGTATGCGTATCAAAATGCAAATTTGTAAATCTAATTTATGAGTGACGAAAAGCAAAAAATTAATCCACACTATCTATAGAATCACATCGAGCAGATGAATGAGAGAGTATTTGTAGCAACTTTTGGGGCGTTTCTGTAAAATCATAACCATTTGGCTCAATTGTTCAAAACCAAGTTGTTCAGAACAAATCCTCTTCAATCTAACCAAACACTTAACATCACGTTTCAACTCGGTTTCTCCGAGCTTAACTTATCGATCATACGTGCTCCACTTTTCATCGTCTGGTTATTCGATCCAAAATGGCTTGGTCTCATTGCTTTAGTTAAAATTAACGCAATTAATACGTGTGGAACCCAAGTATCGAGCTTCTTTTGATATCTCATCTTATAAAAATTATTCCTTTTTATAGTCAATGTCTACAGCTGTGGTGACATTGGAAGATGCAATATGTAAGATCACGATATTTTTAATGACATCAACGACTTTCTCAACGAGACACTGGTGTTCACTTAAACACTTATCACCATAAAGACCATACAATTTTCGCTGAACCTACACTAATATACTTACGGTAAACTTATATTACAAAAGTATATTATCCATGGCTTATATATATATCCTCTGGCGGTGTACGCAAAGGCAGTGGAAAATTTTTATTTTTAAAATGTTGTCTCTATATTAAAAATATCAAAATATGCATGTAATTTGCATATAGGTATTTATTAACTATAAATATCTTTACACATTTATAATTTATAAAATATTTACAAATAATAGCTCTTTTGGAACATATAATACTTTTATAGCTCTTTAAATTATGTTTATACCTGCCATATAAATAAATATAATAATATTATATAAACAAAGAAAAAAGATGACATTTTAGTACATTTTATCACTATCTCTGTTTATACATTTTTTCTTATAATAAAATCAGGATAAATATTCAAATTAAAGGTAATTTATTTTATTATTGCGATTACTGGTCATAAAATTCCATAGTTATTGGCTATTTTTAAAATATACAACAACAATAAACTTTAACGATAATTAGAATTTTATTATATATAGAACATTTTCATCCTTTCAAACGATCGATTCGACATAACAAAATACAATATAGTTAAATTTTAGTAATTATATTTTCTGTTGTTACCTCTTACATTGAATTTGCTTAACACAATGTCAATTCACAGATTAATTAATTACCAATATGCTATTGCACTCTCATCAATACACAAGCAAAACGATTACAAGATAATTATATCAGTATGTA
The DNA here is from genome assembly GCF_030347505.1 of Rhynchophorus ferrugineus. Classification (NCBI taxonomy): domain Eukaryota; kingdom Metazoa; phylum Arthropoda; class Insecta; order Coleoptera; family Curculionidae; genus Rhynchophorus; species Rhynchophorus ferrugineus. Next base: position 20,394,545 of record NW_027472585.1, on the reverse strand, counting down.
TTTCACAAATTAATATTAAATTAGACCATTTAAGCTAAAATTTAGAATAACACTTATACACTATACAAATTTGTATATTCTCTTCTGATTTCCTACTCGTTGTCCAGTAGCTGTACTATTTCAACGTTGTTGGTATTTCTATCATGTTTTAAGGCGAAATCTTGGATAGTTTATTTAGCTTCAGGATCATCGTACAGTTCTCCATTGGATACATAACGATATACATTGGTAATTTATTGAAGAAATTTGTTAACAACAATAACCCTTTATTAAACTAAAGAATACTTTGAATAAAACCAAACCACAAATTTACTAGAATTGCAGCACTATTAATATCCTAGATATAATTTAGTAGTTATAATATATTAAACACGCATATTAGATATCTATGTAAAATTATTATTTTTACACCTCTCTTGTAACTACAACATCGTGAACATCAAATTGTGAATGGTTCAAAATCAAATAAAAGGCCTGCTTCATCGAGCACCAAATATACAATCTCCCTGAATGAAAAAATATATTTTACGAACGCGATCGTTAACTATGAGAGTAGAGCAGAGTGTAGTCATAAACAAATTGCATTACGATGTACACAATACTATATATAACACCTGAGAATAGCGTATGGTTTCTGACTGAAAACAAAATCAAGTTGTTTTCACTAATTTATTTTAAAAAGAGCTTAGTTTTATCAAGATATTTCTATAGATATCGTAACAAGTGGTAGCCTATCGGGGTAACCTATCTGGATTATGTGATGGGTGCATCAAGACTCCCCAACTAACCTGTTGCATTTTGGTCATGAAAGTAATTTGTCTTTGTACATTGTCGTAATGGAAGGTAACTTAAATTCAGTGAGAGGAATTGAGAATTAATCACCTGATCTACCACATATACACCTTACACACTTACCACCTTACACGATACCACTCCTTACACCTTACACAAAATACTTTTTTGGCAAGCCTACGTAGCATATTTCTATTTATCGTAATAATAGTGTAAAATTAAGCAAAATAAAAAATATTATGAATACCCAAAGTTACTATTGAACTAGTCCAAAAAAAAATTAGTTTTTTCTAAATATTTTTCACGTTTTATCGCAGGGGATTATTGCTACTTTTTTTGTCAAACCATAATTTCTTTACTGGAGAAATCCAAATATTAGTCTAAAAAACAAATCCAAACAATGTTCACAACTTTCTTTTGTAACCAGCTTTACACTATAAAGGGAATTTTACTGAGGTCTAAATAAATAGCATTAGGACTGGGCAATATCCGGACTATACAGTGAGAATGCAAAAACTTCCCAGACAATCTCTCTCACTTTTGCTGAGCCTATAAAGATGAACATTGTATAACATAGTCGTAATAATTGTCTACTTCAATCGCACCAACTATTATCGTCATAAAGTAGTTTGGTCATGTTCAAATTCCAATTATTCTGTTATTATTCTCTTGGCCAATGCGAGCCTTGCAACCATTTGAAAGGCTTGTCCGATCCTCAGACAGTAAAACCGAACTACAGTAAAATCATAGAGTAATAGAGAGACAAAAGGGTCTCTGAAGATAAAATTCATAAAGTCCAATATCCAAATGGTACTGTTACCGCCATTCCAGTAATTCTAGTTTAAATTTCCATTATAGACACTGACAGAGAAAAGGTTTTGTTGTCAAAACATTTGATTCGTTCTTAAACAGATTTTACTACCCAAACGTTTCACATTCTAACACATTACGTCAAAATATAGTGATCAATCAGTTTAAAAGTAAAAACTAAATTTTTCAATAAACATGAAACATATAAACAAGACCAAAAAAAATACTGCATTTCACATTTCTTTAGTACCTTTAATTTAACACGATCTATTAGAGTTATATCTTTTTAGTTTTATTGTATTGAAAACAAATTACTTTTTCCCTGTTATAATTCTAACTTTTTTAATCCAAAAATATATCATACACATAATGATTTATGATCATAAAATAATATATGCAATATTTTATCCAGAAAACTTATTAACAGATTACTTATTATACGACAAAAAAAAATTAAAACTTTTAAAACATTTTTGAAAATATATTTATTAAATTTACTGTGTCGTTATTGACATGAGATTAAGCAGAGGCCTTAAAGATCGAGACACAGTATAATTAAGCAATCTTGATGGAGTTGCTAAGTGGGGCATGAAATGCTTTTCCCCTGTGAATCTAATCTCATCCTGATGGTCTCCAAAGTTAGCATTTTAAACATAACTGTTGAGCGATAATACATTCTAATTGATCCACAAAATCAAAATATATGTCCTTAATTAATTAACCCCTTAAAAAAATTCAATTGAGTTCGTGGCAAAATATTTTTAGAATATGGTTACGTTTAACTTCATAATTTTGACAATGTTTCATTTGGACACATTTTGTGTTTATACTGTAATCTAACATAGTTTATAATATATTTTTACATATTATACAACCAGGTATATGTATACATACCAGGTAAAAATAAGGATGAGTTACAGATTACACATGCTTAATCCAGATAATTTGGAGTTCTAACATGACAAAGCTATTTCTGAAACATTTAAAAAATAAAACAGTGTCTCATTTCTTTGCTTTCTACAGCCGTTTACACAACACTTCTTGAACTGATTTAGGTTATGATTTAGCCACAGAGTTATAAAATGGATCAAAAAGTCCATTATAGTGTCATCTAGATATTGATCAACGGGAAATATTTCTTCAAAGTTATATAAAAAATCAAATCTCTATTTACTGTGGCAGTAGTTTTCTATGTTATAGAACTTTTAAAATAGCCAAAAACGATATCGGTTTTTGCTTCTTTTCGAAAGTTAACATATATTTAAAAAAACAATCGATCTCGTTCTGGTCATGTTTATTATAATAAACGTTTTATAAAGCTAAATATACATGCTTTTGTTATTAGAACTAACTTTCTGGAACAGCAGGAAGGCAACGGCATAACAAAGAAGGTGTTAATGCAGACCGACAGTTCGTGTATGGCTTCTCGCCTGGTTCTCGATTAATTTGCGGGCTTTAATTCCGCCATACCCGTCCCATTTTTTTTCATTTTTCGGAAAGATAAAAACGCACCAGTCCATTCATCACGCCAGCACAATACTAGCCCTAATAAATGTAATTGCTCGTGTAGTTTGGTCTCTTTCGGTTTAGTCACATTTACCTAATTACTTATACATTCAGTAGAGTGCACGGCTCTCTTTCTCTCTCTCGCCAACACACACACATATACACGCTCGGAGAGTAGAAAAAATAACAAGGTTTTGCCGCAATTTTAATATAGAAAAGCACAAAACCAGATGTGGGTCCGGAGAGAGAGTCGGTTCGATTTTAGTGCGATCTAAAAATCTTCGCGAGTTTCCCCACGATGCCGCCCGCGTTCCTTCTCATGTGGAGCGTCTTTGTCGCTCAATTTTATACCGCCATCACGGGCTCCGTCGACGTATCGTCCAATATTTCGTTGAGGAAATGCTGTGGACAAACCGAGATTTTCACCGAGGATTTCTGTGACTCCAACCAGCAGAATGTGTCGTCGATCGAGCTTCTCGAGGAGTTACTCTATGACTCGATTTTGGAGAAAGACGTCGGCATCAAGTGGTCGTATCTGAATGGAAACTTTTGCGTCAACAATAGTTTTCCCATCGACTCCCATAATTTCACGATCAATGGGACTATATTGGTAGATTTTCTTTATGGCGCGTATCCAGCAGATTCCTTCTGTGTAGAGGTCTTCAATACAGGTATATTTGAAGTGGGTGCACTAATATGTACAAGAAGCGAGAAACCGAGAGCGGACTTGATTGTATTACCAAACGGTGGTAAGTTATTATATTATATAGGAAATATACAAAAAACACTGATTTAAATTGTTATTTATCAACAAAGCTAAATTAAATAATGTATAATGTAACGTTCCCTAATAACCAGTTTTATTATTAGTTTTATATAAATTATATAGTATATTCAAAGTTTATTTGTATAGGCATCAACGAAATTTGGGACATCAAAAAGTCGCAATGTTGCCGCATCGACTAAGAGTTTTAGTTCAGTTTGGCTTTGACATACAACAAAATTCTAATCTAAATAAAATAATTGAACAAAAATGTTATCATATAACTACAGTTCATTATACAGTCACAATAGTTTAATATATATATATTTTATGTCCGTTAGTCCTGGCTAAAAATCGAGAAGAACTGGAACAACTTAACTAATTTTGGTTTCATAATGATACTAGAACTTGGGAAGGTTTAGGTTTTTATGATGAGAATATATGGAATAATTGAGGAAAACAGTAAAACAACAATTTTATTTTTCTATACAAAATGTCACTGTCACTATCATAAAAAGTCATAAGAGATCGACATTTTTGTTGTTTGTCAAATATCTATGGGTCTGTTCAAAAATATATTGTCAGAACTTTGAGACCAACCATGTAATCAAAATAGTTTTTTAAAGTCGCACTAAAGAACTTAGAGAAGCTACTAGAAGATATATCCTATATAACACTCATAAAGTATATAGAGAAACTCCTGCCCTTTATTGAGTATCGTGATTTAAAATGGATAGAAAAACATTTAGAAATGTGTTGCAATTGCGGTCAAGCTCCTATTTATTGAGCATTGCCTAGAACCTTTAAATAACTTCTATGTACAGCTCACAATCATAACGCATGTTTTCAAGTAATATCTCTCGGAACAAAAGAGGTAAATAATTTAAAGTCCAAATTTAGAATTTAGAATCGTTCATTGATATTACGCACAGCCAAACAGGTATCAGCTGTACCAAAGCTCAAAATTCCGCTATTTTTAAATTATATTCAACATATTTTACACCTAAATTCCACATTCAACTTTCATCTTGTGCTGACTTAAACGGGTAGATATAGTAATAATACAAAACTCTATATAAAGCTTTACATTATGTCAAGTGTAAATCTAACACTACTGAGAACTAACATAATGACTGTAAAGTAGTTTTGCAAGGACCTTTATTAAACTTAAAACCACATTATAAAAAAATCTGCTTATTATTATATTTCAAAATATTGTTTTTGGCTAACTAGTAATGTTTTCAAACTTCCTGGGCGAATCGTCATCCTCATCGTATCATATCTCACAAAAAAAAGGTTTCTACAACAATATCCAGCAGTAAGCAACAAATAGTTTAGTGTTATGATAACACAGAGTTCAATATTATAATTAAACTAACAGATATAAAATTAAACTAATTTATAACTAATATGCGTTCATATAGATTTTTAATAAAATTCAAAGTTCATTATTAAAATATTCTGCACGTTATTATAAATCAGAGTACACTATTGTAAAAAGAACTACAACAAATTGTCCATTAAAAATAAACTGTTCATAATATATCAAAATGCATTACATCGCCTACAAGTATGAATCTGTTTAGCCAGAAATTCGGTAAATTTTGCTTGATATTCCTATCCGTTATACTGAAAGAATATACTGAAGATGAATTTGCAAAACCGCACATTGTAAATAAACTAAATCACAGAATTTTTAATTAATACTAATATCAAGTTAGTAAATTTACACCAATAAGCTATTTTAAAATTACATAGTATTTATTCTACGATACGACACTTTGGGATTAACATTAATGTCACTGTTTTTAATGTGCATCTAGTTTTACTAATGCTTTACTGAACTAGATCTAAATTGTTTTACCCTTTTTAACATTCTGACGAAGCCGTCATTACCTAGGAATCGGAGAACCTCAACACTGATGTTCTGAGGGAACCGCTGTTCATGTCTTTGGGCATAATCCTTTATAACGTTCTAGACAGGTTTCTACCTTAAGGTCAATACAGATTGTCGTTACGAATGTACCATGGAGTATCAACAGTGCCTGGCACAACTTTGTTTCGGGATCTTTGTTCTTTGTTTTGGATGGAACAACCCCCGAGTTGAACACACCGGTTTCATGACTTGCTGATGAGGCGAAAGCTTATTATAAATTGACAAGGCCAAAAATCAGCACCAGTATATTTTTTGTACTTAAGTTCTTTACATGTTTTCTTAACATGTTCACCTGAGTTTTTCATCAAGGATCATGCCAAAATATTTGGCTATTTCTTCGTGCAGGAGTACTTGGTGATTTACATATACAGGCTTCTGCTTTAAGAATAAAGTGGGTGAAACTAATATGCACTATATTTCGATAATAACTTTTTGTAACAGTATTCAGTCGATACAGTCTTTTTATCTGCTATGACTAAGATTGCAGTATCGCCTGCAAATGTAGCAACAATATTTTACATAAGCATAGAGCATGCAGTAGATAAAGAACTGGTCCTAATACACCTCCCTGTGTCACACCTATTTGTATAAATTGCAGATAACCCCGCGCCGACATAGAGGACAGTAGCAACAAAAATATTTTTAAACAAATCCCTTTAAACAGTGTTCCCAAATAATAGTTTTTTTCGATAGTCTGTTCATTATTTTATTCCATATATAAGAGAAAAAAGACTCAGTGAAGACGGCTGATGATGTTATAGTTAAAAAAAACAATAAGAATATTTGCTCTAATTTTGCTAACAATTAAATATCTACATTTATAGTGGACATACTACATAGTAGCCACATATTTATGTATTTCAAACTTTCAATTTCCCTTTTTTGGTCCAAGGTCCATCTTAAAACTCAACAAGCAAGAAATGATTTATAATATCATTATTTGTAATAAAGTATAAAAGCAACGCTTCTCGAAAGCGAAATTGATTTACATGTTCAGACATTTAAGAGAATTACATGTTGACAGTTACAAAAACAATCAAGTTCACTATATGTTAATTAAAAACTACGTTGAAATATAAATTATTAGGGGAATAAATACAAATGCGTGATAAATTTTAAAATTGTCCATTACTATCCAACTGCCCATTACTATCCATAAGCTAAGGGGTCAAGCTCTCAGGTAACGTGTGGACTATGAGTCAACAAATGTCGTCATATTTAGAAAAAAGTGATTAGCTATCAACAAGATTTACAAATGGACTAGAGACAAATATAGTTTAATAGCTTCAAATCTGTCCATATAAATTTTGAGTTGCGAGTAAATGACAAAAACTCAATTATATCACTTGAGGGATGCCCGATGCCTCAAGCAGAAGCAGCCGAACACCTCGCCATACATCTCGATGGTAGATTGAATTGGAAACATCATGTTGGACAAAAAGCAGAGCAGATTAGGCTCAAAGTCTAGCAACTATACTAGTTAGTGGGAATCAGGTTTCTCTGTCAATCATAAAGCGACCAAAACGATCTGGTCTTAGAGTCGATACGCCGGCTTCCTTATGGGATGATCATACTTTTTTGCACTTAGGAGTTTCAAAGTAAATCCACTTATCATCATCCGTCACACTTGATGCAGAAATGATATCCAATCATACAATTTAAGCAGCCGTTCACAGACGATTTTCCAATTTTCACATGTGATACACATCTTCCCGTCTTTTGAATTTTTCCCATTGCTCGTAATCGGTCGACAATCGTTAGGCCACATTTAGCGCTTTGGTTATGTGTTTATGAATATCGACTAGGTCTTCAACCCATAACTCTTGCAGCTTCGCAACTTCAAACTTTTTGGTTTACCTTCTTTGTCTTGCTCATCGAAATAACCACTTTTGGAAATCAAATACTACACCTCACATGTTTTTAAAGTTAGATCATGCTTACCATAAGTTTTTACCAGCAAACGATTACTCTCAGCCGGTTTTTCGTTTGCAATTTATATCCCTAATATCATACTCTACTCGTGTTATGACAACTAATAATAAAATGTATATATTAATAAAGTGCCGATACTTTAACTGATTCATTCTAATGTATTATTCATTAAAAATATTATTTATTATAATAATAATAAAATTAACGGATGAATAAAACAAGACAAAAATTTTACCACAAAAGAGAACCGCAATATAGTAAATAAGAGAAATATATCAATGTTCCATATTCAAATTAAAACAATAAAACAAAGCTACATCATAAGAATTACGGAAAAGTTGGTTCCTCGCTATTATTTCATTGGAAATCCAACTCCAGTATATCATCTAAAAACCGCAGCATTTAGTTTCATTAACCTTCAAGAGCGTTACTATATTTTGAAAACAATATAATACATAATAGACAAAAAGAATGTATTTTGTACCCTTTATATTATGATAAAATGATGAATTAATGACGTATCACTCAATAAGTTTCGGGCCTAACTAGCAAAACAACAAATTTTAGGCAAAAAAATAACTTTATTCAACAAGATATTCAATTACTTGTACAGACAAATTTATCTTTCTCTTTATTAATATCTTCCTCTGAAACTCTAAATAGCCGGTAATCAAGCGAGTAGCAAAAGCAATTCATTCGGTTTAACAATTGTTTTCATTAACATAACTTCTAACAAAAACTATAAATTTTTAAAAAGACCGGATCATATGCAACATGTTAGGCTTAGAAAGATAAGGATATATATTTACAAATTAGGCCGCGCACTTCTTATGTGGCGTGTTATATGGGATATGACCTATTTGCTAAACGGCTCAGCTAGTTAAAATTAAAGTTAAAGAAATAAATGTTACCTCAGACATATCATGGGGAGACAATAAAAATGTAAGCGTTATAACGCTCGACTGATGAATCGGAAGCAATATATGTTAGAAATTTGAGAGGAAGTAAGGTTTCTCCTAATTATTACAGCTGTAATATGATCAAAAAATCAGTATATAATATTCTGTCGATATACATTTTTAAATATCTAATGCATTTTTTTTAAATTTTACTTATATTGCTTCATTAACATACATTAATTACAAATCTACATTTATTGACCATTTTGTACATTTTCATTAACAAATGTAATCAATTTAATATTTGTTAAAATGTGCACTGCCAGACAGGTCAGTTTTAACAAAAGTATTTATTTTAAAACCAATATAAAACCAATATGGGTATAAACACTACTGAACATAAGCCCAACTGAAGCTCCTAAAGGACTTATTCAATTAATTAAAATACAGATTACAAAATACTTTTACATGCCCATTTTAAAATACGAAATATAAAATACTAGTCGTATATTTGTAATAGGAAATACAAGATACAGTATTATAATGATTTTTATTTAAAATACAAAATTCAAACTACAAAATATAGCCAAGTGTTAGGTTATGTAATAAGAATAATAGAACAAATATTGTCCACTAGGCTGGGATCGACAAAAGAAGAATTTCCTTTCATAAAGACTAGATTTTTAAACGTACTATCGGGCAAACAGACTCTTCTTGGGAAATAAAAATAAAACCTATAATAATTTCTTATAGAAAACAATCTTTCTACAGGTTCTGAATAGCTCACACTTGTATTGTTATGTTGTAAAGGGACATTCGATATACTGGGATAGCGTTCAAAGATGGTAAACGTTTTGCTGTTATCGTTTAAGAAACTGATCATTTCTAACTTTATTTTTGATGTCTGTGGTTGATCACTGCCGCTGCTCGCAAAAACAATAAATCATCATCTTTACTGCTATTCCTGTAATTCGACCTCCAGCATTATATAATATATATTTATTTTGCATCTAAGGCGACATTTGCAAGACTTTGAATTATTTGCATATTATCTGTTGTGATGCTCTCTGGCAAACAGCTCAATTTATTTCAGGTGACAGTATATAATATTCTCTCTAAACAACTTTTCAATTCTGATTCAATAACAGCAAAATGCTTCAATTGCAAAGCTGTAGCAATTGATATGAATACTTCAGTGAATTACTACAAATATTCTAGTTCTATAACCGAGAAAAAATTAGTGTCAGATAACTTATCAAATAAGAAATTTAATTTTGATTTACTAATCATAAGCTTCATCACAGAATCGTAGAGTTACATTTTGTGAGGACGACACGGATATATTAACTATTGTTCAACACACGATAGAATCATATTGTTCAACCAAACATGTATCATCTACCATTAGCCTGATAAACTACACTTATCACAATACTACTTGACGAATAAAATATTAGATGTTTAATACTATTAGCTTTCTGTAATCTATCCATAATGAAACTTGATTGACACATTTTGATGACTTAAATTTAATTAATAATTGTCTTTGAATTCTTCATACATATGATCATACACATAAGATCGTTCGTTGGTATTATAAGCCAATTTTCTTCATATGTAATATATACTGACAGCATGACTAAAAATGAAAACTAATTTAAATTTTATCAACAATCTTATTTACCTACATTACCGTTACGAAAAACATTAAACAATATACAGGTAGTAAAAATAGTAAATACTTATATCTAACTTACTGATGTAGAAGCCGGAATGGATATTGAAGACGGAAATTTAATGGTTCTCACCTTTTTCAACATTTTCCTACCTTGGAACAAAAATACATAATTTGTGATACTAATGGTAACTTACACATTCAATATACGTTAAAATTTCTAATTATAACACAAAATCATTAAAATAACCTACACATAGGACTTGTACCTATACAAATCATTCAGTGCGATCAAAACAACTACGTCACGCAGAGGTTGGGAGAATTTCAGTGTATATTTAAATAGTCAATTTTTCTTTCAAACTCACTTTTTGCAGAACTAACTGTTATTTCGGCTAAAGTAATTACGCAGAATTGTCATAAAGCAGTTTTTCAAAATTAGTCATCACCACTGAAGAAAAAATTAATCATTGGTCATATGCCAATATTAATGTCGTCTGCATTTGATGATATGAAAATGTATGAATAATGAAGGATTGTACACTATGAATTGATAAAACTGAATAAACTTATCATTATTAAAATTTATCAATGTAAATTGGACAAAGAAAAAGTGACTTAACAGTTAACATTTGCATTTTTTTCCCAAAAACACCCACTCAAACAAATTATAAAAATAAAACATATTTCCTGATCCTTAAATTTAGATATAGTTTTATTAGTTTTTAAATAACGCGACTTGTACGATGACGAACTGTCGTCCATTATCCTAATTGACTTGGCGAGCACGCGGAGTTCTGGGCCGAATAAAAACTAAACGAACTTCCAACGACCGCGTACATTTCCGCGAAATTTTGTATGCAAAACGAACGAGACAAAAAAAAAGAAGAAATTACGGCAGGCGGCAATCGATAGGTTATCAAGCAAATAAGGGTCACTCCCAGTTCGGTTGACGCCTTTAATTAGCAGCTTTTAAAATCCCAACGGATCAAGCGGCGTCACCGCGTTTCGACCTCAATTAGGTCCGCAGCAGCCGCCAGGAAACAGGGGCGCGGTGAATTAAGGCATTAAGTTATTCAGGCGATGAAGGTGGTCAGTTTATCGTTGGTGTTGGACGCTAACTATCGTTAGTGGTGTCAATATACGCATTTGATCTGCAGTCCCAAAATATAAAAAACAACCCTCTTATTTGTTTTCATCAATTATTTTAATGGTATCTCGCAGTCGCTCTGGGATTTAACATAAATCGCCATATTTTGGTGTAATCAATCTGACAATTCAAACAATTTTAAACATGTGTATGATTAACACTGATGAATATTAATTACTTTTTTTATCTTTAGAGTTTTACAACGAAAAATGATTGATGATTTCAATTCGATGTCCTCCTGCTGTTGCAATAGTCAGTTGGAATCCTACTATAACATGGTTGTGTAAATTTATATTTGTAATTGTTTATAAATGTGATTGGGTAAAACCAGATCTTTTTTAGGATGATCTCTAAGTTGGCCAATTGTAAAAGCCCATATTAAACTTGTAAAAAGAGTTTAAAAATATGTATATATTAAGTCTTACATTTTTTAATTTTCAGTATACGTACAGCAGAAAAAACAAACCACATAAACAATAAAACAAGCCACCATCAAGATCTACCGCTTTTTGCTTAAAAACATATTTCATCACAAATCAGAGAAGATGAATGTTATCTGTGAATTGATATTAGAATACAATCATGTGATTGATATTCAAATTGAGACATTGTTGGAAATCAGTGGAATTTAGTTATCTGCAAAGTCATCAGTTAAAGAGAGTGACGGTTGATGCCAATTCCCTTTCCTGTATTACTGATCCCAAATACCCGAACTTTTGCACTTGTTCTAATTAGATCTCCTTAAGATTTTCAATTGCAGGCGATACATCGGATATTAATACTTTGGCCTTTTTTTCATTAACACTTAAGCTACATAGCTCAGAAGTGCGATTTATGTTATGAAAAATGATGGAATCCCCAACATCTGTATCAGCGAATATAACATTATCATCAGCGAATAGCAAATCGGTCAAAAAATGTGTAGCATCATATTGAACGTTTTACATTTTTAAAAATTTTTCGCGCATCCCATTACTAACATATGTTGAAAAACGGTAGAGACCGTTCTTCCGATCACGAACAGTTAATGGAATCATCATAAGGCGTCTGAAGATGTTTAATACCTTTTAAGATGATATGTTCAGCTTCGAGAGCATCTTCAAATTCAGAGTCACTGTATGCAGTCAAAAGGAGAGCGTAATTAAATAATAACGACGATCGCACACTTCGCACGTCTAATACGTTCGTTCCACCATTACTGTTGTAGTTCATTATCAATAGCAGTGCTGTCAAAAACATGTTTCCACCGGCGCATCTTAAAGGCGACGAGGGCTTACTATTGATGAGATAGATGGGACTTTCTCTATATTCATTTGATTTTGAGGTAATCGACTGGTATAAGCATCGGTAATTTATGGAAAAATTTTATTTTAGCAGTTTTGGATTACTATTAATTTGATATTAATGACAGGCTTTATAATTTTCTGATATTGCCTTATAAACCAATCTATGTTATCTTAAGTCAAGTAAAGACTTTCTTCCGACTAACGCGTAAATGTAATTTAAATTTGAATCTGATCTTTGATTCTGATGTTAAAAGTTAATTAAAACACGATCTGAACCTAATACAGTCGAAACATTGCTTACTTTCTGAACTGGTTATTTCACAAATTACATGCATTATCAATTGATCTGAAATTAATTGAAAAATGTTAAACTTGGAGCTTCCATTCTTGCAGTCGTTCTTAGTTGAACTATTGGTTTCCCTACTGGAGCCACGCATACCAACGGCAATAAAAACAAATCATTCGAATATCAAACAAAATTCTAATGTTATTTAAATAATCTAATCATTTATTAGTACAGTACCACTTTGCCTGCGTCGCTTTTTTTAAATTTGAAACTTTTTTGCAAAGAACTGGAAACATTTAAGAAAAAAACGCTGGAAGAAAAAAACATTTTATTAAATATTCTATATTTATTGAATATTTCTTGAAATTATTTTGGAATTGATGCAGTTTATTAGACCTCATTAGATTGCTCATTAGACCGAAATCATATTAGCCCGTTCTACAACGTTTTTCAACATATAACCGCGTTTCTGTTTTAATAAAAATTAGGAATAAGATAGTTTCTCATAACAGTTTCCTTCGGTTTGAGTTTCCTATTCAGCACATTCGTACAATTAGGGTCCCCAGCACATTCTTCGAAGATGAGAATTTAATTCGTAAAATAAAATTTCTCTATTTGTAGAAAATTCATGACGAAAACAGATTACCTATGTTTATATATTTATTTTAATAGGAAAACAGAGAATAAACTCGCGATACCTAACAGAGAGCATATTATCACTTTCAAAATAAATTCAAAACATATTCTATTTATTATTAATATTATTCTTTTTTTGTTGTAGTTTAGTCTCCTTTTTAACAACTAAGGTTTATCTGGACTGCAGCTACTCTGTTTAACGGGGATTCTGAACCACGGTCCAGCATTCCGGAATTATTTAGAGAACTTGAAAACTTACAGAAAGATCATCCCAAAGGACATCCGATCTTACTCAACCTGGTTACTGGCGTGACTGGAATCATTTCCCTTGTCAGATTCTACACTCTTGCCTTTTACGCATTCACAATTATAGACAATCATAAACACCCATTTACCATGCCCCAACAGGATTCGAACCCACGGCTATCGCCACAGTAAGATGAGCGTCCTGTCACAGTGACCACTGCGCCAAACAACCCGGCCATATTACTATAGTACTCAAACTGAAGATGTAAAATTTTTTGTAATAATTAAAAAAGATGTTCTTTTAATTATTTTTAATGATAATAAAACAAAAAATAATATTAATACAAAAGAATGAACAAGAAGACCTGAAATATCGTAAAATTCTTAAAAATAATTATACGTTGATGGTTGTATATTGAAAGAGTTAGTTTTCGAGACTTCATTTTTCAATGAGTAAAAATACTATCAATCAACTTTATAAACCTCTGAATAAAACAATTATCGACGTCAAAATTAAACAATTTTCGCGTCTGGTTAGCCAAAGTTATTTTCATATTCATGGAAATTATAATTTTTGCTCCGCTCCAGATATAAACAGCTACTGATTTAATCGAGGCTATTCTTAGGCTAAGATCTAAATAAATTACCTTGTAAGACATCAAGACCAGACATCGGTTACCCAGAAAAAAGTCAGAAAGGTTGCGTAACGTAAATAAGCGTTAAAATGATGAAAATTATTTCCAGATAATTTAGGCGCATTCACCAATTTGTCCCGATTTCACTTTACAGCCATAAAGAAGTTATATTCAAAATCGGGAAAACACATGCTTTTTTTAATTAATTTACAAATTACTATCACGCATCTATTCAAATTACAAATTTTAACTACCTTTGTTTAAAATATAAATTATAAAATACAGTCAGGTGTTAGGCTATGTAAAAAAATTCAGCTCAGGCTATTAATCAATAACATATTTCAGCTTTCTTTCCTAATGTTTTACTTGGCATTACATTTAAATTTTTAGAACATTACCAAAACTCTTTAAAAATTAAGATCCTTAACAGTACACGAGAGGTTTCACACATAACAACATAACGCGTTTCATAGTTTTTTTACTTTCAAATGCAAGTTACTTGTAGCGATTAAATTATCTTTGATGATTTCTTTATATCTAACATAAATTGTCTGAATGTTATCATAGACGTATTGATCACTGTTAAATACCTTCCTTGATTCACTCCATCGCTGCCGTGATTCGAGATCGTAAACATACATGTTGAGTGAATTTGAACTTCTATCGCGACATATTAATATGTCACATTATAATGCATAACACACATATTAATAAGACTCATATTAATAACACATATTAATGTATTTAGGTTAAAATGATTTTTGAAATTATAATTATTTGATATTCTAACTACAAAATGAATCAGCGTCACGTATTTCAATACCAACACAAATTACATATATGTATATATATAGAATATATATATGTATATTTCAATAACATATTTTAATTACAAGTAACTCAAATACTGCCCAACACTGACTATATCACCACCTAATGAATTTCGAGGCATTATTACAAAAATATGTTTTTATATAAATTTAATACATTATACAATATACTTTTATACGGCTAGGTAAATGGGATAATTGCTTTTTGTAAAAAATCCCCTAATTTATAAAACATAACTATATGAAAGTCCATTTAAATTTTCAATTTCCATTGAAAATTTTAAAGCAGATGAACGCGCATTTGGCGCAAGTTATGGTTTATAAAACCTCATACCACAGCTTTATATATTTCGAAAAATTACAGTACTAATGTATCCTGAAATCATCTCATTATTATCTCAAAGATACCTTATAATATATACTAAAACTAGTTTATTAAACATTTTAACCCAAAATAGTTTTTGAATATTCAGCCAGTGAAGAATATTTTAATATAATATATCAAATCTAAAAGCCCATATTCATAATCTGACCATAATGTTTATTATACATATTATTTATTACACGTAGAATGTTAAAATCTGACGATTCAATTAGTCATGCCGGAAGAAGTAACCAAAGTTATTAAAGTTGACATTAATCAAAAAATATCGCCAAGTTATGACTTAATGACAAGGCAATTGCTGCAAAAACTACTAACTTGATCAATGCAGCATTTCGACTAAAGCATATTCCAGACTTTTGGAAGATGACTAAAATTGTCATGATCCCAAAACCTGTAAAAATCACCAAATGAAATAGAAGGCCTATATCACTGCTACCAGTAAGATCCAAGATTTTTGAAAAGCCCTTGTTAAAAACGACAAAACCGATTATAGAGAGAGAAAAACTAATAACTACGTATCCGTTTCACTTTGTTAACAAACATTCGACGAGTAACTGACCGGGTGCATAGAATAACAGATTTAATTGAAGAAGCCTATGAAGGTAAAAAGATATGTTCAGCTATACACTTAGATGAGAACAAGCTTTCGATAAGGTATGGTATGACGGCCTTGTTCAATAAGCTATAGAAAATGTTCCCGAAGCAATACACTGAGCTATTGAAATCTTACATTACAGCCAGAATGCAGGTGTACCGCAAGAAAATGTATTGGGGCCTACTCTATTACCTACTCTACACATGCAACATACCAGAAATGGAAAATATCATGATAGCTAGATTTGCTGATGATACTGACATTCTTGCAATGGGAGAGAACAACGAAGAAGTCACACGAAAATTACAACAGATAAGTGACAATATTAATAACTGGACCCAAACAAATCTGTGCATGTGCAGTCCATGTATAATCAGACAGCAAACGTATTGGCTAATTGAAAGACAACTATTCTCAAATTAATATCGAAGTAATACAACTCCTCGTTAACACCAGAACAGGGCACAGGCTCAAAAAAAAACCATTTAATCCAGTTTAGTGTAGTGTAGTGAGATGTATTTCATAGAAAAATGACAGTGTTAATATATAAACATTATTATACTAGATACTAAAATAGGGCCGATAAATCTTCCTAAATATATAACTATATTTAAGTTATTATAAAGACAAATTATAGGTTGGTTGGCTACGACTAGTAACAATGTATTAAATAATTTAAAAAATAATTATACCTGTTATAATTAATATATTATATTTTTTAAACGACACATCATGATTTCTGATACACTAACAATATTAAATCGATAACATTTAGATCATTAAACCAAATTATATCGGTAAAATTAAGTTTATTACTTAGTTATGTTTGATTCACTTTAATGGCCTATCATATTCGTAAACACTTCAGTAGTTTGGGTATGTAAAATACTTTAAAACATACTGTAGGTAAAAATAGACTTATTCGTAAACATTTAGCAAGAAAACTGAGATTTCTAAATAATAACAACATAGAGAGTGTAACCCGCTGTGGGTAAAATAAACTAGAATCAGAATTATTGAATTTGTTTCAAACATATTACGGAATATTTATAAGTTATTACTAACTAATTTATTTTAGATATAAATATTTTTTCACCTGACATCTGTAATGGGTCATAATTAATATATAATTATAATAGTATAATGCAATTTTAACAACAAACCAATAATAAATCGTCAATTATACAATGTTGAAATGTATTCAAACAGTGCATATTATAGTATCAGCTGACTTGAAGGACTAGGAGCTAACAAAAATAATTTGACAGATAATCTGGATGAAATTACTAGACCGAGTACTGATTTTTGTTATTCCTAGTTTTATCTTCAATTAATTATGTTTCTTTCAGCTATTACTTCTATTTTTTCCTTTTAAAACAAAAAGATGAAAAGTATTAAATTATCTCTCTTTGACTATTAACACTTATTGATTTTCAATCTTATGTTTATATTATCTTAAAAAATCAGAGCTATTAGATCTGCTAACATTTGCTAATTTGTTCAAATATGTGCAAAATCGAAGGGGTAAATCAAACGTAACAGGTCAATTGAAAAGTCCCCGGAATCTTTTCAACATCATCTTTTCAATTCCCTTCAAGGGTTCATACATTGATTATGGCGACTCTCCAACTTTTCGACACCATTTTTGTAATACGATTTGTCCTTTGCTTCAAAATAGGCCTCAGTTTCGGCGATCACCTCTTCATTCGACGAAAATGTCATCCCAGCGAGCATTCTTTTGAGATCTGAGAACAGGAAATACTCACAGGGGGCCAGATCTGGAGAATACGTTATATGAGGAAGTAATTCGAAGACCAATTCATGGATTTTTGCTATCGTTTTCACTGACTTGTGACACGGTGCATTATCTTTGTGAAGCAGCACTTTCTTTTTCTTCAAATGCGGCCGTTTTTCGACGATTTCGTCCTTGAAACTGTCCAATGATACTATGTAATAGTTGCTGTTCATGGTTGTTCCTTGTTCAAGATAGTCAATGAAAATTTTTCCATGCGCATCCCAAAATACAGACGCGATAAACTTGCCAGCCGATTACTGCGTTTTCCCACGCTTTGGAGCATCATGTGCATCGTGTACAGTCCACTCGCATGACTGTCGATTGAACTTCGGAGTTAAATGATGGAGCCATGTTTCATTGTTACATATCGAGGCTAAAATTCGGGTTTATTACGCTTGATCATTGTCAAACACTGCTCCGAATCTTGAACTCGTCGTTGTTTTTGGTCAAAAGTGATCTCGCGCGGCACCCACTTTGCACAGAGCTTTCTCATACCCAAATATTCGTGAATGATATGCTGTACACGTTCAGTTGATATCTTTAGAGTGTCTGCTATTTCATTCAACTTCAATTTACGGTCATTCTATGATACATTTTAATTCTTAGTTGATTCTGCAAATAGTTTCATACAAGATCGCACAAGTGAATCACAATTTATTGATGACTACACAGGTCTTACAATAAAATATAGACAAAATTAGGTTTTGATTTCAGTTGCTTTATCATAGTAATCTGATAGTTCTCTAATTCTCTAATTATCATCACTCATTGAATTTCTATAAAAAAATATATTCTATAACATGTAATGTACTGGCAAATATTGCCATACAAAACAATGGGCTCATACACTCAGCTAAAAGGATTTACTCTTGATTTGAGAATCATCAAAACATAATTAGACATCTTTACTGGCCAGCAGAATCACACTATATACCAGTCAAGTATAACAATTGCAAAAAAATTAAAACAAGCAGGAATGAAAGAAGAGAAGAGAAAATGCTGAACTTGGCTGCATCTGATATTTCTTGATAATTACTTGTCAATTACTGATATAAAAATATGGTAAGATTGGCGTAAATCAGAGAAGTTGTCGGAAGTCCATTTAAAAAATTAAAAATGATGTACTTGACGCAGAAACTGTAACGTAAGCAAATATCGTAAAAGAAAGAAAAAAATATTAGTACCGAAATTAGAAGCCGTATTGGATAAAGATCTCATCATCAGGAATAAAGAAGAAAAAAAACTGTCAATTATATTCGATATTGGTTATCTCGTAAAACATCAGATTACCACAACTAATTACTAGAACTATAATATAAGACTAAAAAAAACCTAAATGAGACTATCTATTATGTAATAAATTTAATAAATATTATTTTAATGTGACTTTAAATTTAAATTTAAAAACAAATTTACATAATTATCCAATAAATATTTACTATGGCTGTTCATTGTCTATTAATTTAGATTCACATTGCGTTCATTGTTAATAAAATAAATGGTATCGCGTAATAAAAATATATAAACGATGCGTTACGTTTTCATTATTAATAGCAATATAGCGTACTAGCAAATTCCTATTTTTTTACAATAATTGAGCTAGATTATATGTTTGATCATTCAAGATGATATCTTTTTGAACTTTATTAATATTTAAGATCCAATAAAATTAAATTATACAAAAAAGAACGCGTTTACTGAATAATGTTTTTTTACCAAATATTCAGCGATTAATGAAAACAATTATAATTAAAATTAGTAGTAATCTCTTACTTATAACAGTCAACTTCTTTCTTCAAGAAATTCTCTTTGGCAGTAGCATATATCAGATACTAATCGATTAACCTAATTTCTGCGTTGGTGACTCTATAGTTCTTTTGTGACTCTATAATCTACAGCAGTGAACTCACATCAACAAAATTTATAATGTCACAAAGTTGTGGCACCAACTTTAACTTCTAGTTTATTTTGGCTTGACAATAAAATTATTATAGTAAATATAAAATAATAAAAGAAAAATAGTGTTATCAAATATAAATTATTTTAATATTATAGTACATCTAATGCATATATTATCGAACGATTTAACGAATTTGTCAATCTGCAAAATAGTTAATATACATTCTCTCATATTTATGCACCCAAATTTTACATATTAATTATATTAGTGCATCCTAATGCACTCGCCAAACAGTTAAATGTACGCGATGACAGTGTGGTGCGTAGGCTCAAACGCAAACTACCATACAAACTGGTTAATAGACACATAAAGTGAAACTTAATAATTTCTAGAATAAGTTAAAATAGCTATTAGAATAAGTTAGGATAGAATTTAAAATAAGTTAGAATGGTATCTAGATTTAGATTATAAGTTGTACAGCAGATCACTTACTGAAATGATCTTCTACATGTTAGGATGGTTATATTATATAACGGAAATCAAACAATAATACTTATTGCCCACGGCAGATTGTTGACGTTCCAACAGATTAATAAAACATTATATTTTGTAATAAAAAAACCAGCAACTTAATATTTAATAGTGTCAATACTTACTTCTCTAACTCATTTTAGTGGCAAGAGGGAGGCCCTAATTAGAACCGACATCTCTTTGTGATTCTCAGTATGTATTGATTTTCAAAAACAGTAATCACAAAGATTAAACAGCTATTTGAAATTTATCAAAACAACCAAGACACCAGAACAACGTTTGCCGGTTTATAATCTTTAATTACTATTACTACTGTTTTGAAGAATTTTGCAGACATTTAACAAACAGGCGAATTTTATAGGCTGATGTTCAGATGTTCATCATGTAGCATCGTATCTGTTTATAACAAAATGATTTTAAAACGAATTTAGAAACTCCAAATGGCAACAAATTCGACGTAGTAACGTGAAACCACTGCTGTTTTGAATAGACTATATAAAATTTCATATTATGAAGTGTGCAAAATTTCTGGTCTGAATGCCGATATGAAAATGAGTTATATCAACATGGCAGGAAAAAAAAACCAATCCAAAATTGATGAAATAACATTTTCGGCACATGTTATAACTGTTTTGGAGTTTATTTAAACCAAAGATATTTTGTTATGAGAATAGGGAATCGAGGAGGTCATTCAAAAAGTCAATACACATTTCACACCTTATTGAAATAGTTTACCAAGTAAAATATTTATCAAGAAGTTTGTTTGACACAAATTTTTAAGTCCATTGATAAAATCAAGAGTTATTGACATTTTGAAGAAGAAATCGAAACTCCCAGCTTGCAGTGACAATATAGCGCACCGTCTAAAAATAAATAATGTTCTTATAATTAATTAGTTTTATAATATTACATTTAGAATGTAATTTTTTTATTGCGTAATGTATTTAAAACTCAATAAGTTTTATCCATTTTTTTCACAATAACAAAAGTTGCTTCATTCAAAATGCTATAATTCACAAACTAATGATCCGACAGCTGTAAAAATTATACACCCATCTTTTGAGGGTTAGAGCTAACTAAAAAAACATATGGATTTAATTCTAGTAGCGCCATCTATGTGTCAGGCCGGAGACTTTTTAATTAACCTGTTATTTTAAACGATACGAAATGTACCAATTTATCTCAATAAATTCCGTTTTAAACCGAAAAAATGTTACACGATACATTTTATTAAACAAGTGGACAAACACATTCAGTATCAATTAACAGAACAGGATTAATGAACGCTTCCTTCAATTATAAATTCTTTAGTTTACATAAAATATTCTCAGAACATATCTATAAAAAAATCAATCACCAAAATTAGTGAAATATTTCTTGTACTTGTAATAATGTTGTGTAATGTGTAATAGTAATGAGCGTGATATCAAATATCAAAAAGTTACTCATGTTACAAACACTTAAATCGGAGTTAAGGAAAAAGCGGCGGACTAAATAGCGGAATACTTTGTTCGCCCATTCTTTGAACAAATATTTTACAATTATAATTTGAAAGTAAACATTTACCAGAGAATATTTGTTATTAGTGCGATGTTCATTTGTTTAATGGGTTTTTTTCTTATTTCAACGTTACATCCGGGATGTACAATTTAAGTTCGCATTATTTAGAACTAATTTACGTACGATTTCTATTTATAGGGAAGCATTTATCCCAACGATTGTCAAATCCAAACTAAAACTCTTCTAAAAGTTGGGATGATGTGTGAAATCTGATTAATTATATGCTGCTATTAATTAAGTAAGATTTCTGGAGAAAAATAGTATATTTCATTTTTTTAGTACTCTTAGTGGTTCCACGATCTGTTCAATAGGCAATCAATAGTTCTTATGTTTATATTATATCTTTATGTTTATATATATAATTTATATATTATAGTAATAATCAGATCAGATGGTGTTAAACGTTTTAGTCTACGCACTTCTCTATCACTATGATGTTTAGCGAGTATTGGGACGCACTGACACTCATTCGAAGTAGTTTAAACAAACACGTTGAATTACACTCGTTATTGGTTTTAGAGGAATATCATGTTGGATAACTTCATTTGAATTGAAATGTTGTATGATGGATATAATAGATTTGCCAGCGGTGCCCCATAGCTGGATTCCATATGACCAAATAGGCTTGAGTATAGACACATACATATAATGATAACTTGGATTCACGCCTGATGAGCTAATACATTTGATATAATTTAAGTCCAAGTTGTTTTCATTTAGCGAGTATGTGCTTCTTCCATATTAGGCGTCGATCTAAATGCACACCAAGATATTTAACATCATCTGCTTGTGGGAGTTGACAATAATTGACATTCAGTGATGGACATGTTCTTCTACGCCAGGGAAAAAGTTATATGTGTGGATTTTGTTTGTGTTTTGTGTGTTGCTTCAGGTGGGTTTCAGTTGGTTCATTGATGCTGTGACCTCAAAAAAACTCATATTAATAAATTGCCTTTTAAAAAATTGAGACAATGTTGTCTTACAAAGTGTCTTACAAACAAATATAAACTTTCTTTCCTGAAACGTTGTGTTCTAGTAAAAATACTGATATTGTTAGTTATATATATCCTAGTTATGTTCCTATATATTGACCAAAAGAGAGAAAGAAAGAATGAAGAAACGAATAACAAAAATAGAACAATACTTGGGGAAGTCGGTAGGTTTTGTAGGAGGTGGAGGTAACTCAATTATAAGGAATAGATTCTTATGGAACAGCGTAATGCTATACCACTAGCTACCGACAACACTGGCAACACTGTCCTTGATTCCGACAGATGAGCATGGAAAATATTGATATATTAAAAGTTAACAAAATATGATGGGAAATCAAAGAATGTGGTTGTCAACGTTTATTTAATATAAGTTCATAACTTATTTCAGTTCATTATCATTAACGAACATATATACCTAATTTACATACAATTCTAAAGAACAAGGCTATGTATTTTATAAGACTGGATGATATAGGCCTCTAGAGATAGGGTTTATTTGGAATAAATTTAAACCGTCGTTTTGTCGCCACTTCTTTCTTTAAATTAAAATAGTATTTGAAAGTAATATTTTAATTTTTTTTACATTTCATAGCTGGCACGGTCGGTAGGATTCCAGACATTTTTCGAATTCATTCAAATAACTGGGATTTAATTAATCATCAAGAAAAACAGACTGGTTGATATACCCAAATTTGGACAGAAATATTGCAGTTCAGAGTGTATGACCACCAAAGCGGATTGCAGTAGTTACTTAGAATACTATTGGACTTTAGAGTCACCAAAACGTGAGAAGCACAGAGAAACGGACTATGAAAAATTAGGTAGAAACAATGTTGTTCAAAAGATCGACAACGACAAATTGGCGGACAAAGAAATAGGCGATGTTCACAAATAATGTTACGTATATTTGGCCGTTTATTTAGTTGGAGCTAGGATCTAAAGTGTACGTGCCAGTAATGATCGCCACTGACACTAATTTCACTTTGTCATTTGTGTAACACAATCTCACGATTCCATTGTTGTCTTTCATTGTGAGCATTTGAGTTCAGTAACATACATTCAATAGCAACATTTGCAACATCACATAGCAAATGTATAAGCCCTATAGTAAATTATAGTATTCTAAGCGCAAATAGCTCATTTCTAACTTGCAAGATCATTAGATAACGCACCGCATTAGCTTCTGACATCCAAATTTTTTCATTATAATTTTGCTCCTTACATTGCTGTAAAGTACTATTAATCCAAAAATTAGCATAATTTCTAGCATTTCCAAACTATAAACTCAAATTGTTCCACCATTTTCTTATAAATGATGTGAGTATTAGACTTAAATTAAACCGTAACACGCAAAATAAAGAACCCAACAAAGACATTTCTCGATGAAGTTAGAATTGAGGTTTTAGAGTTAAAGCAACCAAAAAATGTTAAAAATGAAATCGAATATAGCCCTCAAAAACACTTACCAACTAAAGATTTATCTGGACCCGACCTAACAGGTCAAGTTTAGACTTGGTGAAATCAGCACCGAAGACGGTGAACGGAGTGGACGCCCAAAAGAGGTTGTTACCGACGAAACTATTAAAAAAATCCACAAAATTATTTCGAATGACCGTAAATTGAAATTGAATGAAATAGCAAACACTCTACATATATATGAGAACTATACTATGAGAAAGCTCTGTGCAAAGTGGCTGCCGCGCGAGCCCACTTTTAACCAAAGACAACGACGAGTTGATGATTCGAAGCAGTATTTGAAGATGGTCAAGCGTAATAAACATGAATTTTTACGTCGATGTGTGACAATGGATGAAACAAGGCTCCATAATTTCACTCCGAAGTCCAATCGACAGTCATCCGAGTGGACTGCACACGATGAACACGCTCCAAAAACACGCTCCGTGGTAAAAAGCGAAAGTCGACTGGCAAGATTATGGCGTCTGTACCATGGGATGCGCATGGAATAATTTTCATTGACTACCTTGAAAAAGTAAAAACCATCAGCAGCGGCTATTACATATCTTGAATGGACCGTTTGAAGGACGAAATCGCTGAAAAATGTCCGCATTTGAAGAAATATAAAGTGCTGCTTCACCAAAACAATACATCGTCAGTGAAAACGACGGCAAAAATTCATGAATTGGGCTTCAAATTGCTTCCCCATCCCCCGTATTCTCCAGATCTGGCCTCCAGCGACTATTTCCTGTTCTCAGATCTCAAAAGCATGCTCGTTGGAAAGAAATTTTCATCGAATGAAGAGGTGATCGACGAAACTGAAGCCTATTTTTAAGCAAAGGACAAATCGTACTACAAAAATGGTATCGAAAAGCTGGAGGGTCGCTATAATCAGTGTATCACCCTTAAAGGGAATTATGTTGAATCAGAAAAACTTATTTTGCCAAAAAAATGTGTTTTAATATGGTAGGCCGGGGACTTTTCACTTGACATGTTATTGCTTAACATGTACTTCGAGCTACGGTTCTCGGTATTAAGCCTAACTAGCGACTAGTCAGTAACCAACTTAGATACTATCTCAGAAAATATCAGGTCTTATTCTGATTACTAGCGGTATAGGAAGGTTTGCATTGACAGATTATACGCTCTTACCTATGGACAATAATTATTACAAAAAAATTACAAACACAAATGTAGAACCGTTGACTAGCAGGGTCCGAACCTACCAGTATCACAGCAGTAAACAAACCTTAAACACTGCGGCTACCAAACCGGCTAGATTTATATTTGTCAGAGTGAGAAAAAAAATTGAAAGAATTCCCAGATACATACATGGAGGATACATAGCACTGTGTCTCTTTTAAACTAAGATAAAATGAGAAGGAAAATATTGTCTGATTCTGAAACGAATTTTCAAATTGCGACAGGCAATACATTAAACATCTTGATGACGTATGTACAAAAAAACTTTGAATAAACTATATATAGTTATGAAAATATATCGTCTCCTTTCAAATAATCAAAGTTTAGCGAATACTAAGTTTTATAAAAAAAAATACATTAAATCAAATAGTAATTATATTATAAAAATATTGTATAACTTTAAAATGTTTTTTCAATAATGCAATATTAAATTCCGCTGTTTTTTCTTACTTATGGAATAGTTGATATTTTCCTTGGTCCACTATGCGTAAGAGATATTACCAATGCTGAATTTCAGTTAAAGAGTTTCAGCTCATTTTTACAGTATACACAAAATAATATATTCAAAATTTTGTATATTTGATAAGTACGGTGGATGTAACAGAACTTCCCACTGTCTTGCCAAAGTAACAGGTCAATTGAAAAGCATCCAGCCTACCATAATAAAACATATTTTTTTGGAAAAATTAATTTTTTTTATTCAACATAATTCCCTTCAAGGATGATACACTGATTATAGCGAGTCCCCAAGTTTTCGATACGATTTTTGTAGTGCGATTTGTCCGTTGCTTCAAAATAGGCCTCAGTTTCAAAGATCAACTCTTCATTCGACGAAAATCTCTTCCCAGCGAGCATTCTTTTGAGATCTGAGAACAGGAAATAGTCACTGGCGGCCAGATCTGGAGAATACGGTGGATGAAGAGGAAGCAATTCGAAGACCAATTCATGGATTTTTGCAATCGTTTTAACCGTCTTCGTTGCTCATTTCGGCACGTCTAAACTTAGCATACCAATTCCTGATGGTTGATTTTCCTGGGGAAGTGTCCGAAAACTCGGCATCAAGCCAAGTTTTTGCTTCAACTGTTTTCTTACCTTCAAAAAGCAATATTTTATCAACACGCGAAATTCCTTTTTATCAATTTTTTTCACAATAACAAAAGTTGTTTCACTCAAAATGTTATAATTCACAAGCTGTCAAATTTATACACTCATCTTTTGAGGGTTAGGGCTAAGTAAAAAACATATTGATTTGATTCTAGTAGCGCCATTTATGTGTCAGACCAGGGACATTTCAATTGACCTGTTTTGGTGTGAATGGTTCTCCTGAACTAACCCGTGCTTTTTACAGTTGGGATTGTCGTAGTTAAAGCGTAGATTACAGAGATACTGAGATACCACTATTCTCTTTTTGATTAGCAAGTAGTGAAACTGCGATATTAAAAGGTAACATTTTAAAAAGCATTTAAACATTTTCTCTCCTTTTAGATCTTTCACATTGTATGAAAACGCCTGGCATCAGCTGATCCATCAGTAATTAAGTTGACTGAAGATTCTTTGAACTTTGGCCTTTTGTAGATCTCCAAATTGTCATTGATATTAGTCACCACGAAATCGTATAAACCAAAATCGATATTTGGGATTTATCGGGGCACCTCCACAAGCACAACTATCTTTAAATCAAGTACAATCCAATACAGTAATGAGTATGAGTAAACGTTACATGATTATGTAGAAAGTGCGCAAATCATTAATGTCTGATCAAAATACGTGCAAGCACTTAATAATTACGTCATTTATAACTTTGTTTCATAACTAATTTTAGCAATGACTTATTGTTATAATTCCTAAACAAATTGCTAATAATCGCTTGCCTATAAAAAGTAACGGGTCAATTATATACTACGAAAATATCCATAAAAGAGCAATATTGGTTGCATAAGTCATACCTATAACGATGGAAGTGAAATTAGGTAATTTGAAACCACTACTAATATGATGATACAGGAAAATGATTAACGATATTGAATCTGTTAATTAATTAGTGTTATATATTTATGGAGATCATATGCAGGTAAGTAGGGCGCGCCAAAATATGGTACCATAAAAATAGCGGGAAGCTCAATAATTAACCGCTTAGTGGATATAATATCTCGATTAAGTCATTACGCTTTTATTTGTTTTTTTTTATTAAATTGGATCCTCTTAATATTTTACGATTATTACTTACGCCAAAACGTACCAAATTTTATTTTATATTTGCTTTATTGGACATTGTAAATGTATTCTGTATTATCCACTTAAAAATAAATATCTTGATAACTATTTATCGATTAATATTGACATTTTGTCATAATTATTCGATTACAATAAACGTATAAATAGATATATAGTATAGAGTGATCGAGTCACAACTCGGTAAGGATTACTGGATTACTAAATGGTGCTATAATCGCCATTCAAGGCGTTAATTAAGTGACAACAATTTTTTATATACAACCGGAAATTTTTTGATGTATTATAACAAGCCTGCTTTAATTAGAATTTATTTATGAAAAAATAGAAAAATTCTAAATATACCTTTCTCTATGTCAAGGGCACAAAATGAATGGCCCCCAAAAGTTACAAATTAACGCACCATAAAAAGCAAAATAGTAATTCAAACAAATCAGACAACCCAAAAAAGGATTATCATCATCTGGATACTGGAGTATCATCTGGATATAATGTATTTACTTCATGACTAAAAAGGCCAAAAATAAGATAAAAGCTAGAGAAAAGATAGTTATAATAAACAAATTAAAAACACATGGCGAACCAAAAATTGAAAAAAGTTTTAGTCAATCCCAAGCAAAACAAAGAATGCAGCATGAATAATTATAGTCCATAGTCTCCTCTCTAATTTGACTTTTTAAATTTTGAAATCATAAATTAAGTCTACGCTGAGAATGAAAATAGATAAAAAGTCTATATATAGTCTTACTCTAAAGCTTATTCTAGTCTATATATGTGGAATAATCAGATCGGATGGAGTTAGACGTTTCACTCTATGCACTTCACGGTCACTTGGCATATTTAGCTGATTAGCGAGTACATTGATATACACTGACACTCTTTCGAAGTACTTCACACAAACACGTTGAATTACACTCGTTATTGATTGTTTGATCAAATAGGCTTAAGTATAGATTTATACAGTAATATATTAATATCTAATGATAACTTGGATTTGCGAACGATAAGCCAATACATTTGGTAGAGTTTAAGTGCAACTTGTTTCCGTTTTGCGAGTATATGCTTCTTCGTAGTTATGCGTTGATCTAGTTGCATACCAAGATATTTAGCATCATCTGCTTGCGGGAGTTTACAATTATTGATATAGACTGATGGACATCTTCTACAGAGCGTAAAAGTTATATGACTGCATTTTTTATATATTTTTTATTGTTGGCTTTTATACGCCATGTTTTCATCCATATTTGTATTTGATTTAAGTGTGTTTGTCGGTTCATTTATGCTATGGCTGAATCTTCATAAGACTGCCGTGTTGTCTGCGCCAAAGTGGTTATTTCATTGTAGAGAGATCGGCTGTGTTTAGAAGATATAGTACTGCACCCACTACACTACCATATTGCATGTAATTCGATATGTTCATCGCCTTATATATTGATTTCGATTTCTTGCGAGAGGCCGCTAAAGCTGTCCTTGATTTCTATTGGTTATTGTAACCAATATTCACTAATCACTAACTATTTTCGGACGATCTATTTATCTACATTCTTTCAATTTTTGATTATTACGGTAGTCCATTCTATTTGTGGGGATGTGTTATGAATGAATGTTCACATGTACCATAATGATTGTGTTTGGGTGATTGGGTTGATACAGTATGATCCGCCATCTTTAATCTGTCTGCTTAAAAATGTTCATTTTGCGTACTTCATTTTTTAATAACGTACTCTTTTTACTCTGCTTTTCCATCAAAATACTGTTTAAGAAAAAATCAAAATCAAAATAGATTGCTTCTTAGGACTGTTAATAGTAAGCAGACCAGTAATTTGAGAAAAAGATGCGCCGGTCTTTGTATAGGGCCCCGTAAACGTTTATTCACTACACTTTAGGTCCACTCTAAAACGAGCATCACTTAAGCAACAGCAACAAAGCACAGATTTTTTAATAAAACGAAGCGCGATGAAAACACGTATTCACCTTACAAAGATAAAAACTAAGACATAATAAATAATAAGTGGTGGCCAATAATTATAGGTAAAAAACATTGTCGTAAACAGATTGGATGGGCGAAGAAGAAAAATTGAAGGATATGGATGAAATAAAAGTATATGGGAGTGTACTTAAAGAGATACATATCTACTACAGTAAAAGGAAAAAACCAAAAGCGATTCGAATGCCGGTTGGTTGATTCTGTGGCCAAGGCGATAAAACAGTTGTTCTACTCTTGCGATAGTCGCGGGTTCATATCCTTTTGTCGGGGCATGATTATATTATGACTGTATATAATTGTGATTGTCCGTTAAGGAGGAGTACAAAATTCAGCAAGAAAAAGATCTCATTTAAGACAGAAATCCTGGCCGGATGTCTTCTGAAATGATTTCTTAGTCATAGTCGATAGGCTTAACACCTAGGATCGTGGTTTGAAGCCTACATTAGGCAGAAGATCCAGTCATGATCAGACGAATTAAAAAAATTAATAAACCAAAAAGTAAACAATTGGTAAACGAAATGGTAAAAAATGCAGTTAAGAAAAAAGACTAATAAAAGTCTAAAGAAATTAAGCATGTGGATTGTAAAACTAAAAGGAGCAACTAAATTAAAATTAGTTGCAACACTAGTAGTAGAACTTTACAAGGTACAGTATCTGAACCAATTCAATCCAAAATATATAGAAAATTTCGAGCGAATTAAGTTCAAGTACACCAATATTGGAGTAAAGGATATTTATAACATTTGGAAAGAAATTAATTATTTTTACTCACTTGCTAGATTCCCCTCTAACCTTCAAAAATACGTGTATAAATTTGACAGCTGTCGGATTATTAGTTTGTGAATTACAGCATTTTGAGTGAAGCAACTTTTGTTATTGTGAAAAAATGGATAAAAAGGAATTTCGCGTGTTGATAAAATATTGATTTTTGAAGGAAAAAATACAATTAAAGCAAGAACTTGGCTTAATGCCGAGTTTCCGGACATTGCCCTAGGAAAATCAACCATCAAGGATTGGTATGCTAAGTTTAGACGTGGTGAAATCAGCACCGAAGACGGTGAACACAGTGGACGCCCAAAACAGGTTGTTAAGGACGAAAATATATAAAAAATCCACAAAACGATTTTGAATGGCCGCAAATTGAAATTGAGTGAAATAGGAGATACTAGAAAGATATCAACTGAACGTGTACATCATATCATTTACGAATATTTGGGTATGAGAAAGCTCTGTGCAAAGTGGGTGCCGCGCGATCTCACTTTTGTTCAAAAACAATGACGAGTTGATGATGCGGAGCAGTGATTGAAGATGATGAAGCGTAACAAACCTGAGTTTTTGCATCGATATGTGACAATGGATGAAACATGGCTCTATCGTTTCACTCCGTAAGTCTAATCGACAGTCATGCGAGTGGAGTGTACACGATGAACCCGCTCCCAAGCGTAGGAAAATGCAAAAGTCGGCTGGCAAGGCTATGGCGTCTGTATTTTGGGATGTGCATGGAATAATTTTCATTGATTACCTTGATAAAGAAAGGACCATTAACATCGACTATTACATAGCATTATTGGACCGTTTGAAGGTAGAAATCCCCGAAAAACGGCCGCTTTTGAAGGAAAAGAAAGTGCTCCTTCACCAAGACAATTCACCGTGTCAAAAATCCATAAATTGGGCTTCGAGTTGGTTCCTCATCCACCATATTCTCCAGATCTGACCCTCAGCGACTATTTCCTGTTCTCAGATCTCAAAAGAATGCTCGCTGGGAAAAATTGTTCGTCAAATGAAGAGGTGACCGCCGAAACTGAGGCCTATCTTAAAGCAAAGATAGTGTCGAAAAGTTGGAATGTGGCTATAATCAGTGCATCACACTTGGAGGGAATTATGTTGAATGAAAAACTAATTTTGCTAAAAAAATGTGTTTTACTATGGTAGGCCGGGGACTTTTTAATTGACCTGATATATATTATTATATACTTACAAGGTCAACTATGCCAAAAATATAGTGAATTTGATATTAAATTGAACCCAACTTGCGAAATTAAAGTATAAATACGCACCTGTATGGAATGTCATCATATGTATGCTCAGATTAAATGTGTTATAAAGAGTTTTTTGCCAATATTCACAAATCAATAATTCATCCATTAATGCCTACTATTTATTATCAAAATACGAACAGTACAAGAAGAAATAAACTACAATCAACATAATTATTAACCTTAAAACAAAGCCTTTACCAGTTTCAGGATTAAACCCAAGTGGGCCACTGTAGTTCGTGGGATTCTACTTCTCCCTAGCTTGTAAATGGCAATATCGCAAAATCAAACGCAAACTACCGAAGTTTAGCGAATGCCGATTGTAATTCTCCAAAAATAGCCGTTCCTGATAACACCCTACAATTATTTTTCTGTCTAAAGTATAAAAAAAGTGAAAAATATAAATATCAAAAAGTTACAAAATAATGGCGTGAGCTCGTTAACTTGATAGCAACTTTTGTAGTAATATGAATCCAAAAAAACACAGTTCTTAGTCTATCGTAGCGTAAAAGATTCTGTTACAAAAATACGGCTGTTATACATTTCCGAATTTTTTAAAATAATAAAAATTATGCTATAGCTCTACTTTTCACACTAGAATAATATATAAAAGGAATGTCAAATATCATGTCAACCGTTTCAAAAAAGTAGTTTCGATGAAAACACTTAAATATTAAAAATTTGTTTTTTAAATGCCACAACCTAAAGTAGCTATATCTCCGAAAATAATTTTAATTTTTGAAAATCCTCTTAGGGGTATATTCTTTCAATTCATCAAGTTCTTCAAATTTCTAATCACATAATTAAAAATGTTAAACAATATATAATGCACTGAAATTTAACAATCAAGCAATACACATTGTTGCGTCAATACAATGACGAATATAAATAAAAGCGTTGTATTTATTTTCATAAAATATATTTTTAAACTTGAAACATTTTCATTGTTGCGCAGTGTTATGCCTTGACCCTCGTAGAACTATTACATTTACATAAAAAAACGTATAATTGGCCATCATGATATGATTCACAAATTTAAGTCAAGACCCAGATGGCTAGTGAGACAGTTATCTAAGTTATCGTTATCTACATTACAATTCTCAAAACTAATTACCTTTAATAACAATAATACTAACCGATAAAATTTAATAAATGAAATTACCCAACGCAGCAGTTTAATTTATCAATAGCCACATTGTGTACAATCATCGAACGAACATAATATCGCCCACACCACATGGGGAAGGATTCATTTCGTAAAGTGAGCCGGTCGCCAGTCCCAATCGATGTCACGTAATTACAACAGGATATTTATGGAACAGCGGCAACAATACAACATCAAATGTCATCATATTTCCCACGAATCCAGAAACATGGAATAATAAACAGAGGCCGCGTTCGCCAACCGTATTCTCTCACGACCCCCTGTAAATTACAATGAACAAACATAGCTAGAAGAGTCCAAAATTAAACGGGCACATTTCGCATCATGTCACTGCTCAGGCATCATCTCCAGGTCGGTGTCGCTTTACTTGCAAGCGCCATATCACTAACCGCCGCTACCAGTCGGAACTCCAGTGTTGCTTTAGTGAGAAAGTGTTGTCCCCTTGGTGAGGAATACCTGAACAAAACGTGCATCGTCAGCTCGGTCGAGTTTAACCTCAGTGTCGAATTTCCAATCGAATACACCTTCGGAAGTCAGTGTCCACGCGGTAAGGTACATATCTTAGTTGATCCCGCTAACGACTCAGAGAATGTCCGGTTCCGACCCCTGCCCACCGGCCAGCTGGAGGTGTACGGCAATGAAACATCAATTATGTTCGAAACGGATAGCTACTGCATCGATTATATCAATTTGGAGAGGAGCGATGTCAGCGCTCTATTGTGTGTCCCAATGGATGAAATATCACCAAGTATTTTCAGCGGTAAGACCCACTATCCTCCTTCAAATTACACGTTTGTAGGAATGACGCGTAATTACCGATATATTTTCAGCAATATATCTTTCTCTAAATCGTTAACATTGCCTCAGACATAAATAAAAGTGCGAAAATAACAATGGTCATAAATACTCGGAACATATTCAGTTTCAAAGCGCTTACAGCTTTTATCTCAAAAAAATTTACCATATTTCACGCGAAATATTTCTATGTATCTCATATAACCTCCTTATAACATAGTGGTAAAAAAATAAGTAAAAATAAATCAAAAAAATAAAAATGATAGAAACTTTTATTAAAGAAAAAATGCTAAAATTGTATATGTCTTATATTAAGGTTAAACATCAATATTGTACTAAAATTATTTTGGAACAAAAATTGTTAAACAATTATTATACTTATTTAATCATCTGTTTTTGTAAAATTGAACATCTGACGTCAATATAACCTTCAAATACATAAGATTTTAACTCAGTAAACACCATTTAGAAGAAACTTTTAATTCGCATTTTTAGTTTAAAGAAATTATAGGTAAAACACACCGATTGACGTTAAATAAATGAAAAGAATAAACATAATTGAAAGTCTAAAGTATATTAAGTCGTGTATTATTTACCTATAAATATAAATAATATTAATATATAAATTAAATAATATTATTCTATTATTATATGTATTCTGAAAATTTTTTGTTTTAAAAAGGCATTTATTGAGAAAAATTACCCTATTTATTGATTAAATTCCCAGTTTGCCAGTGATCAA
Source organism: Rhynchophorus ferrugineus (assembly GCF_030347505.1). NCBI lineage: Eukaryota > Metazoa > Arthropoda > Insecta > Coleoptera > Curculionidae > Rhynchophorus > Rhynchophorus ferrugineus. The sequence continues at coordinate 20,359,790 of NW_027472585.1, read as the reverse complement.
ATATTATATCAACTTTCGCACTTTTTGGACATTTCGTATAAGAGTTTGTCAACCAAGACATTCTGGGTGTATCTGAACAAGTCGTAATCGGAAGGCTATGTCTGATGTTTACGCTGACTGTGATCGAAATTCCCACTTGAGCTGCGACAATGTATCCTTCGTAACTCTTACAGCAACAAGATGACAATGCATCATCTTTGGTAGAAATCTTCAGTAACAGTTTCATTTGGTTTTAATAGCTTGTCTATATTACACCTCGCTGACCACACCATATGCACAGCAAGGCTTTATGGCCATCAATATTCCGCTTCAGTGTCAAAGCATATCCATAACTTTTTACACTTGTAATTGTCATAGGAGACATGCTCTACTGGCAACCCTTATTTTTTTCATGGCAAGGAATGAAACCATGATGTTGAAACATGATGGAATCGAAAAGTGAATTTTAAATAAGTTAATTCATAAGGTAGAAATTTTTCCTCCTTTTAGATCTTTTCCAATATTTAGAAATAATTTTCGTCCAGTAAATAGTTTTCATCCAGTAAATTATTCAATTCATTGCATTCGAAGTTGTTTTACCCTCCAAGGCGTTCTATATCACTAACATCAAAGTAACTACTTTTAGACTGTCGAATTCAAAATCAACAACTAAAATTTAATGGAGCAGCAAAAAAAAGTAATTAATATCGAAAATTTACTTTTAAGCCCTGACTAACGTCTGGATAAACTGATTAAATGAACATTACTAAATGGAAAATTGTTATTTTATGTAGAGAAGTTTAAAGTGTCACTTTTATGCTTTGAACCTATGTAATTAAATTGGCCAAAAAATTGTTAAATGAGCCAAATGTCAATGTTTCTTTTTAATTTAAGTCTACTTTATTAATTTAATATTATTTGATAACATATGTTCGCATAAAGTATAGGTAGCCTTTTTCCTCCTTTTAGATATTTCAAATCGCATTCATATATTTGAAAATAGTTAATTAGTTCACTGCTAAGATATCTGAAAGTTCTTTGGCATGTGAGCCTAGTTTTCCTCTAGCGAATCATTCAGTTCATTGCATTCAATTTTTTTTTGTCTCAGAAACCGTTCTTTATCACCAGCATCAAAATAACCATTTTTAAACCCTCAAACCCAAAATCGACAACTAGAACTTGATGGAGCAGCAAAACAAGAAGGAATTAATATAGAAAATGTAGGTTTAAGCCGTGACTAGCGTGTGTATATGCTGAATAAATCAATAATACTAAATGGAAAACTGTTATTTTATGTAGAGAAATGTCAAAACGAATTTAACAATTAGGTTGGGTTATTTACATTGATATTTCAATGATTAAAATATATGCAAGCGCCTATTATTCATACGTGATGTAAAGATATATCTCGACTATTCACCATCAATATAGCACTTTCCTAGAAATTTTAATTTAATAATATCTGAATAGTTTAAAGTGTTAATTAATCCATTGAACGTCGTCAAATTTCGATTATGTCAATTACTATGTAAATAATTTAAAATTTAACCATCAGGCGAACCTATAAATATTCATGTTAGCATTTTGCATAGTTTTTTAGTGATTATGTTTATTGCATCAGTATAATATTGGATCGTTCTATATGAAGTTGCAAGCAGATTCCTCTAAGACCTAATTACTTGTTGTTTATGTTTATTGCATCAGTGTAGTATTGGATCATTCTATATGAAGTTACAAGCAAATTCCTCTAAGACCTAATTATTTGTTACATTCTTATACTCAATGGACTTTGGTCAAATGAAACATAAAGCATAGAGCAGGGTTGGACAGTGTAAATCTGTAAAATGAACTAGTTTTGGTTTCGTTTAATGGTTTCTACCAAATAAAAACTAAATTGAATTGACAGTTTAATAAAGTGAGTATTTTACTATTTAAAAGTTTTTTTTATTTAACAAGGTTATCAAATATTAAAAAATATATTTTTAAGTAAATCCTCAAAATTTGAGATTATTTTAAGATACACTATATATTAGTTAAATTCTTAAACCGACACTAAGGATCATAAATGTATAGACATATGTTCACTCACAAATACTGAAGTCCCTCTTAGCTCTTGAATGGAACTCGTTTTGTAGCCCTTTACTTGTATTTAGTAAAGTCAGTGATTTACAAACTAGCGTCATTTTCTCTTCTAAACGCCTTGGTTATTCACAATAAAACTTAACTAGTCTTGGACGCAATAAAAAACACACAATGTTTAACATATTTATTAAATAAATACTTCTTACAACTAATTATGTATAACAAAACTACTTCTTCGACTTCTCAAATGTGAATATTTCATACCAGTAGCAGCTGGTTTATAAGTACTACATAGCTCCTAAAAAAAATAATTAAAGAAACAGCTTCCAAAAAATAATTATGTAACCTGACTAAAATACTAAATTATTTTCTATTATTTACCAAAAAGCACATCCTACTTCACATTCCCGAATTCTTCTTGTAATAAAAGATAAAAAAAAATTGAAATGGAAGTCCGAGCCACGGGTGTAACGGTAAGCTACTGACTCACGCTAACTCTATTATTTATCAGGACCACACAATCGTGCTCTGCGAGCTTCTTCAAACGCCCGCGCGGCACTCTTAACCGCACATGATTTTTTTCCATCCTGATTCCCAGCTGGTTTACAAGCCCTTGCTGAGATCAAATGACGTTTATGAATGCCCGTAAAGGCAAGTATGCGGGAAGGCACGAAGATCCGAGGGCGGTTTTGGCCGCTTGGACTAAACAGGAGGTTATCGAGGTGCAAGACACTCTGAGAGGTATTTTAAGAGGGGATTATCCGAAAGGGCTAAAGTTTGAAGGAATTTATTGAATATGTGGTTCACAAAATCGATTACAGTTGGGGTGTCAGTTTCTCTGTGAATATGGGAGTTCCTGGCAAACCACGGAGCGCACAGAGCTTACCGGAATAACTTGTTTTGCATTACCTAGAGCTTTGAGATCAGAGTTGGCGCAGCGTACCTGGACCACGTGTTTGATCCGAAAGGGTCACTGATCTAATTAAGCTCTTGTAGAGCTTAACTTTGATAGTTGGTGGTAATTTACTCCTACAACATAGTAGTGGGTACAACGTCGAGGAGATTCCATAGGCTTTTGAAATGACCTTTCTGATGTGGTGGCACCAGGTGAAAGGTTTATCGAAAATTAAACCAAGATATGTAGCCTTGTCGCGCCAGGGGATTGGAGAATTATTTACTTGGAGCTGGTATATCCTTAGGTCTCTTTTGCGATGGAATGCTACGGCTTGGGTTTTTTTGGGGTTAATTTCTAGTCTCCATAATCTTAACCATTGAGCAGCTGTGTATTATTGTCTCGGGAGTCCACTTTGCGCGCAATCCAAGAAATAAAAAACGTTGAAGAAGGCAGTGTCATCCGCGTATTGTGCAGCTTCTACGTTCTTCCTGATTGGAATGTCGACCATATAGAAGTTAAAAAGGGCAGTGGCAAGGGGGAGTCCCAGGGACTCTGGAGTTGATTGATTTGATTGATGAAAGCGATTTTTCCACTCTAACTTGAAAGGATCTTTCTGATAAGAATGGCCTCATTAGAATTACCAGGTCTATGGGTAAACCTGCTTCGTGCCAAACTTTTTTCAAATGCCTTTGTGATGTCAAGAAATACTTCACAGAGGGTTTGTTTTTTCCTCAGTGCCTTTTTGATATGTACGGTCAAACGAGTGGTCTGATGAGCGCACGAGTCTTTGGCTCTGAACCCACGTTGAGTGTCTGTAATTATGTGGTTTTGCTCAGTAAACCGGTTAGGAGCGAATAGGATCGCTCTTTCTATAATCTTGGAGAATGAAATAAGCAGGCTTATTGGCCTGTAGACTGAAGGCGAATTGTTTGCTCCTTTTTTGGGATTGCAGATAATCTTCTCCAGAATTGTTTCACGTGATCTAAAACATATTTAAGTGTAAATTTTGTTGCATTTAGTACAGCTTAGTATGTGATACCGGTTATCTTTATTGGAATTTTAGGCTATGACTGAACTGTGACTATGGAAGTGGTCTTTAATTTGACTTTAATGTGAAGACATTTTCTAAATATTCTCAGGAAGAAAATTTGGAATTTAAAGAAAAAGGTAGACCACTACCAGATATTATTATTGTCAAATATGGTGCAAGTAGAGGGGAAAATTACACCCGGAAATTTAATAGAGATTTTTATATTAAAAATGAATGAATTTTCACTTTTTTCCGGAATATTTTGGAGATTAGTGCGGTAAATTTCCTGATAATAAATTAATTTCTATATGTCCCTTTTATCCCACATTTGATAAAGAAGGATCAAAATCTTAACTGTCAGTTATTTATGCAAGAAATGATTGCAGAACATTAACATTAAATGGTACACCATCTCTTCTAAAATGTTTAATAGCAAACAATTTAGACACGACATGTTGAAGGAGACTACATAATTATTAGATATCGTGGTAACAACCCCCATCACACTATCAAGGGCCGACAGGTATTTCTCAACACTCAAACGCATCAAAACGATTTACAGAAATTCAATCATCGAAAATCGTTTAACAACTCTTTTCATGCTAACTGTTGAAAAACAGTTTATCTCCGAATAGACAATTTTAATGACAAAGTGATTACCAAATTTACGAACAGAAAAGAACGTAGGATGGACTTAATTTATTTAAAATAGATACGTTATTTTTCTGCAAAAATTTCCTTAGTATTAGAACGTCTTAACATTTTTATCAGGAGCCGCCACTGCCATATAATAAATTAAATTCACGGTAAGGGAGCGGTGGTAAAAAATCTCCAAAAAAGGGTACGCTATGCACTAAATATGAATTTACAAAACGTAACCAACAACAGCCGTTGGTCCATTAAAAAACTCTCTAACATGTGCAACCCATCTTTTTTTGAACTTATTTTGAATCTGTAATAATAATAAAGCATCACTCGTTCGACTTTACTAACCTAATCTATTGAAAGCACTCATATTGGTTAGTTGTATAAGCATAATTTTTCCGACACTATTTTATCATTTAACTTTTAAAAACCTCATGAGTATTTGGTTGCTACCAAAGATAATAGAAGCTATTCACTTGTTTCAGCAAGTTATGATATGTGAAAGATTTAAAATACAAAATTATTTAATTTACTTTAAAATATTGTTATTTAAAGAAACTGGCAATTTGTTCAATGGCGATATAAAACGCCACTGAACAAAATCATACATCCTACATACATCAAAAAATAAAACACTTATCTAATCGTATCAACCGTTACACCATTACCACTTTACCTAGAATAACATACAAGGTGCATAGTCAGGACCATATTAGTGGTACGAAATAACACCTCCCTCCTATTCTGGATAGTTTATAGTTGTAGTAAATACCTTCTATGGCATGATTTTCCACCTGTTAATAAGTACAGATTATAATAGTCCAAGCCCGAGAAACTGAACTACTACATTCACTTTTGGTGACCCTAAACTGGAAGTCTTAATCCAGCAAACTGTGTTACTTCACAGCAACTACAGTCCATCTTTGTTAGTTTTACACCCTGAACAACGATGCTTGTGTAGAAAATCAACGAGTAGGGATGTTTTAAAAGACTTGTAGGTTTCCTAATCGGAATAGTTTATGACTAGAGATCTTTAATTACCTTCAATCCACTTTTCTAACCTTAAAACTTCAATTGAGAGCATTTTACCCGAACTACACTTAACTAAAGAAGAAATGCTTGATTACCAGTCCAACGTCAACTGGTATTCTTTTCTTCAAATACCTGAATATCTTCTCGCTAACCGGAGGTTCAATGCCAAGAATCATGGTTCGGAACCCACGTCAGTAGCAGCCTAAAAGATCCAAGATGTTTACGTGAATAAAATACATCCAATTTTTAGCATCAAATACAATTAATTATAATTAATTAATGATTAAAAATGCCAATGAGAATTAAAAACCATAATTTTGCAGATAATATATGTATTTATATATAAAATAAGTTTAGTATTGTCGTCTTTATTTTATTACTTTTCTAGTTACACGTCAAAAAGTTTAAATAGCCATTAATCAATTGTAAATACCACAAGATAAATTAACGGTATTTATAGTATTCATACGTAGAACTATAAGTTCACTGTGAGAGTTAGTATAATAAAGTTGACATTTCCTAAGAATATATTAATAATTTTTAGCATTTCATATATCTATATTTTGAACAACATTAAAATCTAAAACAACACATCGATACTGCCCTTCGCAAACCCTAGGATTTTGATATCGATATTTTACTTTACAACTAAAAACTTGATATTCTCATTTTCGATAGTTAGAAGTATCGATAGTTACTTCTTTGGAAAAGATATCGAACAATATAAATAAATATCGATATTTTTCGGCCCTATAATCTGAGCTGTATGAGCAAGTGCATTGTCTTTATAAAAAGTGATTACTTTTTTGGTAAACTAAATACTTCTGGACGAATTATTAAATGCAATTGGTCCATCAAGTTACAACATTAATCAAAGTGTTTGTTTAACCCTACCATATATAATCAGTGGCTAATATTCGCTTAACATATCAAACGATTATTGTTATTATTTTCTTAGTCGATTTCTTACACGAATTCACATCGCTTATAATCTTATCACAAAATTTTTGATTGCTATTTATTTAAAATATTCGAATTAATTTTATTTAAAACAAAAAAGTTTTAACAGTTAATGGTCTTTCCTGTTCTGATCAATAAATATACATGTTTACCAGATATGCTTTTTGTCATGTAATCAAAAAATCCCCATAAACCTGTAGCCATTTTCTTGCCTATTGAATCTTTTCAAGGCTATACATATAATTTCCAATTGTTCCTTATGAAATTGGCTTAGTTTAAATCCGTTTAAGCCCAATATTATGTACAACTACTTAACGATTTGTTTTGTTGTTGGTCTTTCCTTTGTTAGCAGCTATCCCTTTTTGGTCACTAATGTAACCAAATATAACCATTGAACCCAATTATTTGATGGGTTCTATCAGAACAGCATCACTATAAATATTATATTATATTTTACCTATACCAAGAAAAAGTGTAATAAGGTCATTAAATCCTGTATAATCATCACAATTGTGATTTTTTTTCTTTTAGGTCTCCAACAGACAACCTTTTGTAATTTTTAACATAAAAATGACACGTGGAAGATAGCTTAAAACTTATACTTCTCCTGTAAAAATTTGTGATCTAGACTTTATCTAACGACCATAATCCCTTATTCTATGGTAGCATAGTAGTTTAAGCCAGTGTATTTCACTGGCATTGCTCAGTCTACAGGGAATTGAACAAGAATATGATTAGTCCGGTTTGCTCATTTCAATAACCTACATAAAGTTGTTTATTACTCTCTAAGTCTATGACTTATTAATTTCTTAATAAATTGGCTTATTAAATGCATAAAAAATAACAATATACTAGCATTTCTTTTATTAATGATAGAGGAAATTAAAAATTACGAATCCGATATAAAAAAATTAGTTCATGAATATATAATAATCATAGTAACTATATGTTAGGATATTGTCTATTACTAGTTTAAGGTTAACTGAAGAACCAAACTACAATTAAAATATGAATAGAATCTATAATATATTCTAGATGAGACAAGATCTACAAAGTTATCAGGATAAGATAACTTTGATTGCTAACATAATTCCAATGAACTTAAAATGCAATTGGTTATCTAATACTGTTTTTAGAGTATACTAAATTGGTATATATCAATATTAATGTTATTATTCCTAGTGGTTATTGAAGTGTTATGGTTATATGTAAGCGTGTGCGTTTTTGTCACTGTTTCAGACAATAATATACAAGTTTGGAGTACATATATTCTACTAGATGAAAAATATAGCATTACAAGAAAATATTCCAGACATACAATATATATTTAGGGCACATTGGAAGTATGAAAATACCAAAAACCTAATATAAAGGAAATTTATACCAATAATGTGTAAATATACGTAAGTAAAAGTTAAGTTTTTCAACTCTCGTTCCACTAATTGTCATAAAATATTGATATTGGTAATTGCACTATAATGAATGAATTGTTTTTGTTATTGAATTTCAAAGGGAAACAATATCATTAGCTAAAATAACTTCTCCAATAACATGTAAATGTAGACAATTAAAATGTCATATATAACTAAATTGAAATATTATCTATTTTATTCAAGTGCAGTCAACGAGCCAATCATTTACTAGCGCGTCCTTGAAAAGGTTTAGATTTCTTTTGCCACCAGACCACACAACAAAAGTAGTAAAATACATTTTGTTGGAGTATGCTTAACATTTTAAGTCAAGACTTCGAAAATTAAACGAAACATTATAAAATCGAAAACCTCGAAATAACAACATATATATATATATATATATATATATATATATATATATATATATATATATATATATATATATATATATATATATGTATATGTATGTATATGTAATTTTTATTAACGTTTTGTATCTATCACATCTTATACCATTTATAGAATTTTCTATTTTCTATTTTTGTGTAAATAAATTCACTTTCCTTAGACATGATTAAAAACTAGCATTTCTACAGTTTTATTTTTTTAAGAATTACATCTTATATTAGATATGCTTAATACAATCTACATTCATAAATTAATTTATCACTGTAGTACTGTTTGTTTTTTTGTTGGGATATCAGCAGCGTAGATCAGATACATTCCATTCTAGGTAATACTACAGAATATATATATTTATCAGAATTTCCCAAAACCCCAGTATTTCCATAATCGAATAAACCGAATAATTATTTCTGAAAATTAATTGCGTAATTAATTTTGCTCATATACTTATAGCGGCTATATACTTACAACTAACGACAAAACTAAAAAGTAAATCTTTATTTCACATGCGCCTATTTATGATCCCTTTCTATATTCTTTATATTTTCCTAAACTTTGTCCTATAACACAAACGACTGTAGAAGTGAACAAGGCTGTTATGTTGCTTAAATATTATAATACACCTATACTTTTCAATATATACCTTTCCTGTCCACTCAATAAATTAAGATAATATATATAAAAGCTTCTAACAGGGGCATTGAAATTATATTAATTAATTGAATTATTATTATTGATTGATTATTATTATATTAATTAATTGAAACAAATAAAAACAAAATTCATATCAAATATAGTATATTTCAATACCGTAGTAATAACATTGATATATTCAATTACGTATATTCACATATTATCAATGTATTTCCTTTGGATTTGTTATTTTCACGCCACCAATGGGCTTTAAATATTAGTTGTATGTATGTATTATATATGTGTACCCATTACTTATTATTATCAAATCACATACACATCATATTCTGAATAGTCACTAACAAAAAGGACACTAACATTGTCAGGCGTATGCAAAATTCTTGAAAGCAACAGTGATAAGAGGTTATAACTCTAACCTATAAATTATTGTGGCTATACAATTAACTATAGTTTTTAGATGTACTATAATGTAAAGATAAATTATATTTGATAAAATTTCTATTGTTTTATTATTATTTTATAGTTAAATTATTTAATTTAGATTAGAATTTTGTTGTATGTTATATATATATATATATATATATATATAAATATATAATATAAATTTATGTTTCTGATTGTTTAATATTTTTTAATATTTCTGATTGTCCTATGCAAGAGTACAAAATCTGACCAGCAAAATGATCCCAGTCACGCCAGTAGCCAAGCTGGGTAAGACCCTGAATGTCTTCCGGGGTTTCTAAGTTGGTTACTCGTCAGTTGATAGGCTCAATGCCGAGGACCGCAATTCGGATCCAGTCCAGATAAACCCATAGTTAGTAAAAGGAGACTAAATATATTTTAAAACAAATAGTTAAAATATATCTCTAACGAATTTTACTAGCAAAAGGGGACCTCCTCTCGTTCCTGTTCGAAGTTACTGATTGGAGACACAATCTGTTCTATCTGGCTTCGGCGTTTTCAATTAAAGTAGTAATAAGCAGCGATTTAAAACTTATTAAAACAAGCAAAACGTTAAAACAACGCTTGTCAGTTTATAATCTCTTATCACTAATGTTTTGAAGAATTTTGCATATACTTGACAACCGAACGACTTTTTCAGGCTAAAACAGTTACATGTTCAAAGATGTCTAATAGCATTGTGTCTCTTTTCAACTAGAATAAAATGAGAATGGAAAATATTGTCTGATTGTAAAACGAATTTACAAATGGCGGCAGACAATACATTAAACATATTGATGACGTGAGTTCACTGTTATTGTAAATAAAATATATATTTAGTGCCTATCTGGTACATTATTGTTCCAAATAATTCTCTATAAATCCCTTTAAGGATATTTTTCGCTTAATAATCACTTTCATCAGAAATTAGGCGTCTTAAAATTATTTAAACCATTCCTATTGATAAATCCACACTTGTTGATAAAACTGATAAGTGATAAAGATAACCATTATCAGTTTTATGAAATACATGTAAAGATATTTCTGATGCCATTTTAATCGAGAAACTTTTCGAGGTTTGATAATGAAAAATTATATGGTCAATTCATTTTTTGTATTGAATAATTGATAGTGGATAATAAATATACTTTATATATATATAGCTATACATATTTTGGTTATTGTATCACTTTCAGTCATTATTTTAGTTAAACGCGTCATGATAAATAAACGTAAACATTCGTTATTGGTACTATATAGTATGTGACTAACAAAAAATCCGTTCACAACTGTTTGTTAACGGCGGATGGCAATATTAAAGTATCTTATCTTGACACCTTGAGTCATTCAGCGTAAGGTACTCTAAGATACATTAAAATTCTAAAATATATCTCCACGTCGTTTAAAAATACGGTCATGTCGCCCATGTCATGTGCCTTGATATTTTTGTGTTTGCTTAGTGCAAAATCAGTGCTTAGCATAGATGATTGTGGTGAAGTGATTGT